>NC_141698.1:949203839-949856339 GCF_964263255.1 Lissotriton vulgaris
GGGATGGGGAGGCCGCCCTCCCCGGGCCCTCGGGGGCCCCGGCCGAAGCTCCTGAACTCAGCCCGGCAAGGGGAGGCTTCCCGGGCACAACGGAGCCCCATCCCGGGGCTTTGGCAGTGTGGCATGTCGGTGGATGGCGCCCAGGGCCGTAGCACACGACCCGGGGCCCGGCCGGGCCCCTGGGCTCCCAAGCCCGGAGGCGCAGGGGAAGCCTTCCCGGGCCCTCCGGACCCCGTCCCGGGCACCCTGCCACGCAGCAGGACCAAGGACAGAGCCCGGGATGGGGAGGCCGCCCTCCCCGGGCCCTCAGGGGCCCCGGCCGGAGCTGCTGACTCAGCCGAGCGAGGGGAGGCTCCCCGGGCTCGAAGGAAACCACGTCCTGGTCCTTTGTCAGTGCGGCAGGCCGGGGGACCGGGCCCAGGGCCTGGGCACCCGACCCGGGGCCCGGCCGGGCCCCCGGACCCCATCCAGGGCTTCCTGCCACGCGGCAGACCCAGGGACGGATCCGGGGCTGGGCCGGCATCCTGGCATGTCCAGCTGCCGGCTGAGGACCGCTAGGCCGAGGGGGGTCCCAGGAATACCTTGTCCCTACCAATCCGGAGGAAAATTACCCCCATTTCTTGTAATCCGTGCACACGAGGTGACAGAGGGGACCCAGGGCGCAAAAGTGCCCGACCTCCTGGAGCCCTCGCTGGGAACTGGGAGGCGAATGGCACCCCATCGGGACTTCCAGGGAAGTCCGGCCATCTGGTCACACCATAGGAAAGCATTGCGGGCGACCAGATGGCCGAGGCGAGAGGGGCGACCAGATGGCCAGGAACAAAATGTCGCCAATCTGTCTGCCCCAGGCCTGTAGGGCTCAGGAGCTGCGGGGGCCCCTGGGCTCCGGGACTGCAGGGCTCGGGGACTGCAGGGCTCCACGGCTGCAGGGCTCCACGGCTGCAGGGCTCCACGGCTGCGGGGCTGCGGGGCTCCAGGGCTCCAGGGCTCGGGGGCTGCAGGGCTCCAGGGCAGCAGGGCTCCGGGGCTCCGGGGCTCCGGGGCTCCGGGGTTGCAGGGCCCGGGACCCATGGAGCCCGTCCCGGGCTCTTCCCCACGCCGCGGGTCGGAGGAGGGAGCCCCGGACGCCTGGGAGGTGTTGCCTGGGGCACATCCCATTTGTTCCCTGGAAGGTGATCGCCAGCACAGGCAGGGTGCCTGGGCATACCCTTGCCCCTAGTAATCCGGAGGAAAATTACCCCCCTTTCTTGTAATCTGTGCACTCGAGGTGACAGAGGGGACCCAGGGCGCAAACGTGCCCGACCTCCTGGAGCCCTCGCTGGGATCCGGGAGGCGAATGGCACCTCATTGGGACTTCCAGGGAAGTCCGGCCATCTAGTCGCCCTCATAGGAAAGCATTGCGGGCGACCAGATGGCCGAGGCAAGAGGGGCGACCAGATGGCCGGGACCGAAATGACGCCCAATCTGCCTGCCCCGGGCCTGTAGGGCTCGGGGCTCGGGGCTCGGGGGCTCGGGGGCTGCAGGGCTCGGGGGCTGAAAGGGCTCGACGGCTGCAGGGCTCCGGGTAGGCGTGGGCGGAAAATCCGTTCCGCTCGCGGATTTTGCGGATTTTCGGGAAATCCGCAATCCGCGAGATTTGCGAATTTCCCGCAAAATCCGCAAATCCGCGAGCAGCGGATTTTGCTCGCACTGCTCGCACTGTTCGCGTGAGTTCGCGCCCCGCGAATAAGTGCAAAATTGCAGAAATACGATTTTAGCAAAACTGAAAGTAACTACTTACCAGGTTCAAAAGTTCAGGCTCATCATTAGTAGCCATTTCCTGGAGTGCTTCCTGAGGGGCCCCTCCAGAGTTCAGTTGCCAGTTGAAACTAGTATGTGACCCTGCTCTGAACCTCAGAATAGTTACACATATGCCACAAAGGTCCTGAATTACAGCTAAGGGAGACAAGCAGGAGCCAGGCTGGAAGTTAAAATCCATTAATCAGCCCCTAATTCATTATTGTCAGTTGGGGCAGGGCAGGTGTTGTAACTAATTTTGCAACAATGAAAGCACTTAGCAAGTGCAAAAGATCACTAATCAGGGCGCACTAAGGAAGCAGGTGCCAGCTAAAAAAATATTCTGTGACACATGAATCAGCCCCAAATTAATTCAGGTCACTTGAGGCAGGGAAGGTGTGCTTTGCTTTGCCGAAAATAATGTACACTGGACAACCAGAGGGTGTGGTGATGAAACAGAGGGTGGCATGGGTGGGCCAGAGGGTGGCATGAGTAGTCAGAGAGTGGCAGTGGTGACAGAGAGTGGCAGTGATGAAGAAGAGTGTCCCAAACAGGCTGGACACGTAGAAACAACAAGTTCACGAAACTTGCGACCCGACAGGTAAGTTCGCAATTTGCGAAAGTGTACAAAACCCTCGCGAACTGGCAGAAACACGGGCGAACACAAAAAAAAAAAAATCCGCAAATTCGCGGGAATTCGCGGATTTTGCGGATTGCGAATCCGCAAATCCGCAAAATTCGCGAACGCGAGATCCGCAAAATTCGCTCATGCTTAGCTCCGGGGCTCCGGGGCTCCGGGGCTCCGGGGCTCCGGGGCTCCGGGGCTCCGGGGTTGCAGGGCCCGGGACCCAAGGAGCCCGTCCCGGGTACTTTGCCACTCTGCGGGCCGGAGGAGGGAGCCCCGGATGCCTGGGAGGTGTTGCCCGGGCATCGCCCATCTGGTCCGCAGCAGGGAACCACCAGCCCCGGGAGGGTGTTTGGGCATACCCTTGCACCTACTAATCCGGAGGAAAATTACCCCCCTTTCTCGTAATCCGTGCACTCGAGGTGACAGAGGGGACCCAGGGCGCAAACGTGCCCGACCTCCTGGAGCCCTGGCTGGGATCCGGGAGGCGAATGGCACCTCATCGGGACTTCCAGGGAAGCCCGGCCATCGGGTCGTCGATTTGTCGAGCCCTGTACATGATATTACATTTTCAACAAGGTGTCTCACACCACTCATGGCCTATACAGGTTTAATCCCATGGGGGAGACATCCTAGATAAGGGGGTCAAAAGCGAAAATTTTTGGGGGAAAAGGACAAGTCCAACACCCTGCTAATAGCAAGGTTTATCTGCGATAAAAATCGCCGATGTGCGGCGATAATTTTTGTCTCTAAGCAAGTTAGAGACAAAAATTATCGCTAGTTGTTGGTAATATGCCCCCTAGTTTCTTAAGGTTTGTCTTTCTCAAGTTTTCTACGTCACCGATTCATGTGCAATCATCAATAAAAGACAGGTGCCTGCATTGCTGCAAACTCAACTGCCTGATAAGAGGGTCGAAGTTGAGTCACAGAAAGTAACCATTGGAACGTGTTTGTCTCTAAGTGTGGAGGCTTCTCCAATTAGCTTTGTGTGGAAGTCTAGAAGGGCCTGGGAGCGTTCCTTATTATTTAGGTTTCAAGCTGATACAGTGAAGTAGCTACTTCATTTTCTTCTAGGGTATCAGCCAAATTTAGATGCGATTGCTTGTCCGTGTATTAGTGGGGCTAACAAATCTATGATTCATTTTCAAATTTTATGCATTATATACCAAATCTTTCTTGGTTCCATTCAGTGTCAGCAATTTGAAACATTGTGGTATTGGCCTACCTCCTTAATGTCTTTCAGATGAAGAAACCTGTATTGCTGTAACTTGTTTTTTGCGAGCAGCTGTTCGCTCACGTGGCACCATGGACCGTTTTTAAACGATGTGGCGCTGTAACATATTTTATGGGTTGTTGCTTTAAATGTAGGGCACTGTGCACTTTACTTTGCAGGGTTTTTTAGAATTTCATTGTGTGTGTCTTTATTTTTAACACTCATCAAATAGGAATGCATTTTTCCTGTTTTTATACTTGCATGCTTTGACGGTTGTTTTATCAACCGAATAAAAGTTTTGGGAATATGAATTTGAATTGAATTGAATATTCCTTTATGGAAGCAGTCCCAATTACTTATGTGTTTTTTATACCAGTAGAGAGAATAAATTAAGGAGCAGCCCCCTCTATGAGGCACACCAAATTTCTGTGCATGACAGCATCCATACCCCACACAAACTAAAGCATCCTCAACATGAACACTATGAATAATATTGATATTATGTAAATCGGGCAATGGTAAAACTGTCTGCCCTCCCTAAAGTTATTAGCACACGTATTAACCCCTTTGCTGTTGCAGCAAGGCAGTTTCAATAAATGATGTGTGCATGCTCAAGAATAAAATAATAATTTTTAGTTTCTGTAGTCCCTTAGCCTTGACCCTTTCCCTGGTCTCACTCCTACTCACTCCTTATGGTTCACCCACAATGTGAAAGTGAGAAGAGAAGGTACCTTGCCCACTAAAGACTGCATTTTCTGAAAAGTATTTCTCTAACCACTTCTACTCTCTATTCGCCCTAAAAATTACTCTGCTTCCCACATTTCTTTACACTTTTCCTCTGCTTTCATACCCCTTTCTATTACTGCTCAGCATCACAGAGGGCTCCCCTTAAGTCCTGTTTATTGTGCAACAAGATCACTAAAGGTTCATGTTAGAAATTGAATTTCTGGTTGGCTAGGGCATGCGCCTATGCCAGGCAGAAACCACCACTCTAGTCAGGGCAAGTGAGTCACACACTGAAGATAAACCCTGCTCATCCCGCTTGGTAGCTTGGCACCAGCAGTCAGGCTTATGCCAGGGGCCATGTGTAAAGCGTTTGTGCAACACACACACACATCAGCGACACACTAGGCACACCACTAAAGAAACTCCACACAAGGTTATATTAAAAACAGTCTTTGTATTACTCATAAAACACATTAGAACGTAATCCCCATATGTACATGGTGCCACCTGGCACTAGATTTGACTTCACAGGAGATTATGTACATTACAGGGCCTATCGGGCCACTGTCATCACCATTAGAACACACAAGTAGTGAAAATAAAAAGAACCAGTATCTACTGGCAAGAGGTACTTAGCATAAACGCATTATGCATAAACCATGAGGCCTGAGGCATAAACAGCATAGCGTACATATAAATCAATAGTGCACCACAGTACACTAATAAGGTGCACACATCACCTCAGGGTCTTATGCCCAACCAAAACATGGAGGCGATCTTCAGGCCGTCCGGCCTTATCCTCGGGGGCCCGTCTTTGGCTTCCCCGCAATGCCCTTTTTCCAAATGTCAGGGCTCTTCTAACACAAGGCCTCCAACTGTCCTGCACTATAATGGGGGAGAGGGTGCTCACCCTTGTCTCTGTTTAGTAAACAAAATGCCCCCGAATTTGCAGCTGCCAGCAATCTGGAGGTGCAGCTGTGTAAACAAGCAGGCACCAACAGTGTGCCTTTTGAGCCCTCCTACCCGGGGCTTCTCCTCTTCGTTTGCAGCTACCCACGATCTGGCGGTGTAGCTGTAAGCATGCCAATGCACCCACAGTGCTCTGCACTCATCAGGGCTCTTTGCTCCTCAGACAACCAGGAGACAGGCAAGAGGGACGTGGCAGGAGTGAGTCCGCGAGGCTCCGTCTTATCTGGGCAACATGCGGGGCTCTCACCGGCAACACGGGAGCCCCTCCCACCTTCAGGCACAAACTTGCCTGACATCCGTCTCCGTCGGTTCTGCTTCATGGGTGGCCACTCCTCGCTAGTCAGCCCCGCCCACAATCAGGCAACAGGCGCCTGACTTCTGGCGGCGTCCAGGACACTGGGGGCGCAGTTGGAACCCTCTTCTTGGGCTCAGGGAAAATTAAAAAATGCCCACCACGCTCCTCGGAGGTGCAGTCACCGCACCTTTGCAGCACACAACCAAAAATAGGAATGCTCCCCGCGCTGGGCTTGCAAACCCCTACTGACCGGGGGATAAACACAGTGCTCAGCCCGTCTCCACCCTGGAGACACCACCCAGAGGCCCGACAGCACTCTTCTCGTGCCAGGCGCGCTTTCCAGTGATGGGGCCCTCAATCTCCTGAAGTAGTGGTAAAACTGCAGCTCTCTCTATGTGCTAAGCCCAAGGTCACCTTGGGCAGAGCTGGGCCCAGGCAGGCCAACTCATAGGGTCCTCTAGCAGCGGGGAAGCACTTTGTGGCGGTTCCTCCGGGCGCACAGGTTACTCTCCAATTCAAGATGTCAATGGCCTCTGTAGGCAAAAGGGGAGTGAAACTTTACTCTAAGGCAGTTTACTCCTTATGTGTATAACAGAGTGTCACTATAGACAAAACAGTAAATCACACTAACTTCCCCTGTTAAAATACACTAACATTATAGTGCCTATCCAAACTGACTATCTAACCCTGCTGAGTTCCCTTTGAGCCAGGATACCTGTTTGCACCACAGTGTTCTCCCAAGAGCAGCACACACATGTGTGCACACCAGTGTGCACATGTGTTCACATGTAACAGGCCAAGTGCCTCTTATCCTTGATGCGTGGCAGAAGCCTTATCTTAAAAGGTGCACACTGGCAATAAACATGTGCAGTTTGTTTGCCATGTGATTACCGTGAGTAAAGCACATGTAGTAAGTCTCACCCACAGTAAAAAATTCCAAAACCGAGTGATCTATAAAGCAAAAAATCTGATCATACTAAGTGGGTGGATCCCAATTGCAGCATGCAACAAATACAGTGGTCCTTTGTCAAAAGTTATCTATTATGTAATATATTGATGTTTATACCTTTTAATTTCTGCACATAAAATGGTTCCCTGATAGAATACCGACACCCAAAATATCCCCATATACAAATATCGAGCCATAAATATCGATGTCAAAAATATCGACATTCTATATTTATAATGGTGAGTATAAAAACATCAGAAAAATATTATTGATGTAAAAAATATAGATGTACAAAATATCGATGTTTTAATATGCATATAAAAATAATGCTAAATATATTAAATAATAAAATTAACTTAAAAAAAATATTTGAATTTAACATACATTTTAACAAGTGTAAGAAATAAATGTAATGTAAAAAAATGTAAACAGACATATATAAAATGTAATATATATATATTTACTTTAAAACAATTAGTAAACTATACATTTTTATTTATTTTTACATTTTATAAATATTTAAAATTTTACAAATAAATATATATATATACATACACCTAGAACATAAAATCTAATAAAAAATACCATTATATTATAAATTAAAACACTCAAATATTTAATAGTCTTTAAAATTACACTTTACACTCCATTGAGTCCAACGTTAGGGAAAGTGTTGGATAGTGGAGGGGTAAAAATTACTGTTCCCACTCGAGTGAGTGCAACATTAGGCAAAGTGTTGGATAGCGAAGGGGTAAAAATTACTATTCCCACTCCAGTGAGTGCAACAGTAGGGAAAATGTTAAATAGAGGAGGGGTAAAACTTACTATTCCCACTCCAGTGAGTGCAACAGTAGGGAAAGTGTTGGATAGCGGAGGGGTAAAAATTACTATTCTCACTCCAGTGAGTGCAATAGTAGGGAAAGTGTTGGATAGCAGAGGGGTAAAAATTACTATTCGCACTCCAGTGAGTGCAACAGTAGAAAAAGTGTTGGATAGTGGAGGGGTTAAAAATTACTATTCCCACTCCAGTGAGTGCAACAGTAGGGAAAGTGTTGGATGGCAGAGGGGTAAAAATTAATATTCCCATTGGAGTCAGTTCAACATATCAACTACAACATAAAAGATTTTAAATATAGATACATATATATTACCTACTGGCGGTCGCCAGTAGGTACATATAGTTAGAATCTATTTTCCATGGGAAACCCGCAACATTCTATTTGGAATAACTTTGGCGCCGGTTGATGAATCTTCGCGAAATTTTCAAAACTAATGGCCAGGTCCGCTCCGCTCCTATCCTAAAAGTCTCGGGGTGATTCGTGAAGCGGGGGCCGAGAAGAAAGCGGGGTCCTAAAACGTGTTTTCCCATGCAATTTTCTATAGGGACCTTTAGCTGCAGCTACAGCCCGAACTGCTGAACGGAATTACACCAAATTTGGCAAAGAGGTAGTCCCCAGTTCTGACTTGTGCCTTTTGCTTAAATGGTGTCAATCTGTTCAGTAGTTTTTTAGATATTAAAGGAAAAAAGTACTTATATATCTGGGAGGAGCCTAACGACACATCTCATTGTGAGATCTGATTGGCTGTCAGCACTTCATCCGAGAACTGTTGGCCGCCATCCTGGGACCAATATACATGATAGCACCTCATTAAAAAGAATTGCAGTTAATAGAAGGTTTTAAGACTTTAGTTACATTATAAATCATGTGTTGATGGTACCATACTCATTTTAGGAATTGTGGTGTGTTCTAAGGTGATTTTACCATGTGAAAAAGCCTTCTGCTGGGATATCATGAATCATGTTTGAGAGAAAACTACTTTCTCATGCTTGTCCCATAGAGGTTTGGAAGGTGCTCCAGAAGCTAAAATGAGAGCATATGTTCTGTACATTCACATTATCTTTCTCAGTCATATGATAACGAAGTCTGACATTCTCAGTAAAATATGTACATCCAACAAGGGCAGAGACTGTTAGTTGATTCCTTTGTGTTCTACTGCAGCTTCTCAGAGTGTTCTAAAGAACAACTAGAGTGCTAACAGCCTTACTATTGATAAAATGATGGCACACCTGAAGCCACATTGATTGGAATAAACTGGTAACACTTAAAACATTTAATTTAAAAAGGAACAAAATAAGGGGGTTTATTTTGTCATAGAAATTATGGTTAGTGTTGTAGAAAGAAAAATTAGGACATGTTTTAAGTGAGATCTCAAATATCTTCCTGTTACATTTCAACAGGAGCAGCCTGTCAGTTGATCGCTTTGTGTTCTACTGCAGCTTCCTAGAGTGTTCTAAAGAACAACTAGAGCGCTAACAGCCTTACTAATGGCAAAAGTATGGCACACCTGAAGCCATCTTGATTGGAATAAACTGGTAACACTTAAAACATTTATTTTTTAAAAGGAATAAAATGAGGGGGTTCATTTTGTCCTAGTTATTATGTTTAGTGCTGTAGAAAGAAAAATGAGGACATTTTTTAAGAGAGATTTCAAATCCTCTTCTATTTAATTTGAAAATTCTGACATGCAGGCTGAACAATCACTTTCAATACCAGCTATAAACTTCCAGTTAACTCCCTGGTGAGCACTACCCCTACACTACTCAAACACCACTGCACTACCCTAAACCCTAAAACACTAACCCCAGCACGAGCCCCTACACTACAAAAACACCACTGCACTACCCTAAAACACTACCCCCTACATTAGACAAACACCACTGCGCTTCCCTGAACCCTAAAACACTACCCTAGCATGACCCCCTATACTACCCAAACACCACTACACTACCCTAAACCCTAAATCTACCTACAGCACGACCCCCTACACTACTCAAACACCACTGCGCTACACTAAACCCTAAAACACTACCGCCTACATTACACAAACACCATTGCACTACCCTTAACCCCAAAACACAACCCCCAGCACAAACCCACAAACACTACACAAACACCACTGCGCTACCCTAAAAACTAAATCTACCCCAGCACAACCCCCTACACTACCCAAACACCACTGCACTACCCTAAAAACTACATCTACTGCAAGCACGTCCCCTACACTACCCAAACACCACTGTACTACCCTAAACCCCAAAACACTAAACCAGCACGGCCCCCTACACTACACAAACGCCACTGCACCACCCTAAACTCTAAATCTACCCCCACTATGACCCCTACACTACACAAACACCACTGGACTACCCTAAACCCTAAATCTACCCCCAGCACAACCCCCTACACTACACAAACACAGCTGCACTACCCTAAACCCTAAAACACTTCCTCCAGCACAACCCCTACACTACACCTACACCACTGCATGACCCTAAAACACTACCCCCAACACGACCCCCTACACTACCCAAACACCACTGCACTACCCTAAACCCTAAAACACTACCGCCAGCACGACCCCATACACTACACAAACACCACTGCACTACCCTGAACCCTAAAACACTACCCCCGGCATGACCACCTACACTACCCAAACACCACTGCACTACCCTAAACCCTAAAACACTACCCACTACACTACCCAAACACCACTGTGCTACCCTAAACCCTAAAACACTACCCCCGGCACGATCCCCTACACTACCCAAACACTACTGTGCTAACCTAAACCCTAAAACACTACCCCCGGCACGACCCCCTACACTACCCAAACACCACTGCCCTGTGGTGCGTTTTAAGTTGAGGAATTAATTCCTCTTTAATCATGAGGGTCCCTGGTGGCCAACTAGCCCACCAGGTACCTCCAGTATGTGCCAGGGAGCTGTGTTGCAGAGAGGTGTTCAGAGGCCACGCCCCTTTTTACACCTCTCTGCAACGCAGCTCTGTGGCGCTTACTGGAGGTAGCTGGTGGGCTAGTTGCACCCCAGGGACTCTTAGTATTCAAGGGGAGTTGCAGAGTATTGTAAAAAGGGGCAAGGCCTCTGAACACCTCTCTGCAACACAGCCTCGTGGCGCATACTGGAGGTACATGCTGGGCTATTTGGCTTTCAGGGACCCTCAGTATTGAAAGAGAATTAATTCCCCAACCTAAATGGTGGGCATGATGTATTTGCCTATTCGAAATTATGGAAATCTGTAACAAAAGATGACGGTTCAGATATATGTCCAGTGCTGTGTTTGTGTTTAGGGCAGACACCCTCCGCCATCCTCGAATATAGCTTTCCTAAGGTCCATTTCATTTCAATTCTGTAGAAAAATATAAACTAACAACAACATGCGCAGGTATTTATTGCATTTTGCCGCAGGATAACCCTACGCGTTTCAGCTTTCGCCTTGATCACAGGTGGGTGACATCATGGTAAAAAGAAAGTGCTCCTTTAATTAAAACAGTCATGTGACTTTCACTCGTTGCACTCAAAGTTCCAAGATGCATTTGTTTGGCATTTGGACTGCACTGGCAGTTAGTGTAAATTTCGACCCCAATAGCCTTCAATGCTGCCTTGTGCTGTCATCTCCTACTTGGAAAACAGAGTGAGTATTGTCTCTTGGGTGCACGATGTCACAATTGCAGCGTCGTTATTTAGAAATACCTGGCATAGGAAACTGTCCAAGAGAGGTGTAGCCCCTCTTTTATCCCTTTCATCACTCACGCCAGAATTTCCCTGGAAGTCCGTAGGTCTGGCAATGAGGGATGCGGGTCATGCCTACACGGTCCGCAGCGGCAAAGTTCATGTCTCCATACTGGGGGCCTCCAAACCTGCAGGGTGGCTCCGGCAGACAATGGAGATGGAGGACTCCATCATTTAATCCAACAAAGCAGAAATGCCAAGCCCGGTTTCAATTGCTCAGGTATTTATTGCATTTTGCTGCAGGCTGACCCTACGGCGTTTCAGCTTGCGCCTTGATCACAACATGCATATTCGGCTGCTATTTATTTAGAAATATGTAAAGGCTACTGTAAAAAATGTGGACGAAACCAACACGTTAACCATTCATTGAAATTCATTTAAAGAGGGATACCTACACCAATTTATCCACTTCAACAACCATTTATGTATGTACACATTATGCATTGTGCACTTGTTAGTCCATGAACCCCTTTGTGATTGTATTTTCAGTGTCACGTCCAAAAGTTTGTTCGAGGTGTTTTTGCGCTGCTCCCAGTAATGCCTTCAGGTATCATGTGAAAGTGTGCATTTGTTTATTGGTGCAAAAAAAGAAATGGTTTATTGTAGTAAGGATTTACAGAAAATTGAGTGGTACTCGCAAACTTTTTATAATGCATTGGAAAATAAAATTCATGTTTATAAAAGTCACAAAATACTTATTTTGTGGGAAATAGAACAGTTAAACCAGTACACAGCAGAATAGTAGTCATCCTGTAAAGCCCTGTGGCAGGGTTGTCTTTATTGTACCGGAATGCAGCGAACTGTTCGACATAAATACCAAAGGTCAAATGAAGTTTAACAATTTGTTCCAGTTAGAAAGTGCAGACTGCCAAGTTCTCATGATATTATGTCTGTAGGTAAAATGAAGGGAATGCTCTCTGAAAGCATATTCATTGGATACCATTGTATGACCCAGCATACTAGAGGGCATATATTTAAATGTTTTGCCATTTTAAAAACCATTTTGTTTTTTCATTGTTCGTGTTATTCTCTTTGGTCACCCTTTGTACAACGCTGAGAGGGATGAAGAGCGGCCAAACACGTTGCATGTGCCAAGGATAAACTCCCTTTATAGGGGGGTAAAAGGAGATTCATTAGAATACTCTTTTGATTAAGCCACTATTGGTGTGGTGAGGTGCAGATTTAGGGGCTTTTAGACCTCCCTAGGGCAGACACCTACACGCTGCGGGGGTGGAGGCATAACCTATACTGGCCCATCCAAAAACCGTTGCCACCATAGGAGAGCTGCAGGGCAGAACGTTTTAATTTTTGCTCAAAATAATTCTCCAAATCAGATTTTGTTTTGGGAAAATAAAAAACGAAATGCCCCTGGTATCCTGGGAGTTGTCTTACTGTGCATGGAAGGCTCGAAGAATTTCTCACGGTGCACAACTCTGTGCACGTGATGAAAACCAGAGACAGGAGTGACGGTGAAAGGGACGCCGTAAAAAGGGCCGTTCGGTTTTCCTGGTAGGAATCCCTATGGTAGCAGTGACGTAGGCAGTGTGTCCTGGGCCACAGAGCAAGGAAGCAATTGGGATCCCTGAGTACTGATTTAATTATAAAATGCATCAATAAACAGGCTGCATCGGACTCCTCGGACCTCTGGGCCCTGGTGCCACTGCACTTGCTGCACCAATCAAAGCTACGCCCCGTTTGGTTGCTCTTTTGAAAAACACGACCTTAATAAAGCAGGGAATAAGATGGGCTGGTAGATGGAGTATCAGCACATATATGGCGGACACCCCATTGCTACTGATCTCGAAGTAAGTCCGATTCTCTCATGAAGTGTTGAATACTCTCTATTCTTCGGTTGTGGGCGTCACTTGTTTCTTCTGTAATTTTATGTGTAGTTGATCCTGCTGTTCGTGTCATGACTCTCAAGTTACTGGTTTTGAAATACAGTGCTGATGTCACTGCCACATCACCTTCGTGACATGCCAGGTATGGGAATACATCGAGAGAAATATTGCCTTTCAGCAGGAAATGGTATAGACCAAAGCTCTATTTTAAATATAGAATTAGTGCCTTTGGTGCTCCTATCACTGAAAATACAAGATTTGAAAAAAATATTACTGTCTACGGGTGCTCGAGGAAGACAATTTCCATGGACTGGAATCTAAGGAATGCTAAAGTGATTCTGGTATTTACTGACCTCTACTGCGTTTTCTATCAAAGAGAGGCAGTTGCCAGAAAAATAAATAGAAGAAAGACCTTCAGCAGAAAGCAATTCTAGTACTTAACTGACCTCTACTGGTCGTTTTCTATCAAGACAGCCAAATAGAGGCATTTGAATAGAAATAAAAAGTCCCTAAGCGGTAGCAGACAAGTCATAGGGCTGATCTCCAGAGCCCACAAAATACATACACATATAAGTAGATACTAAAATATACAAGAGGTCTTGAATGCTCGACCTAAAAACCAGCAGCCTTGCAAATAAATTAACCCCCCCACCCCCTCCCTTTATAAAGGGCTTCTAATAGAGATAGAGTGCTGGATATAGGCTTGAGGGCAGCAATTGCAGATAAAACAGGGCAGGGGTGAGCTGTCTATATTAACAGACCTCAGAATGGATCACTGACAAAATATCGATTACACTAATGAGGAATTACAAAAATATCGAGTTTAAAATATCGACTTCAAAAATATCGAATTCCTATCGACAAACAGGTAAGTACAAAAATATTGAATCAAAAATATTGTTTAAAAAAATATAGTTAGTCAAAATATCGAATTGTTTTAAATGTCTTAAAAATAATTTTAAATTCATGAAATATTAAAAATAATTAACTAAAATATACTTAAAAATACTTAAAAAACCTTAACATTATTAAAATAATTAATTTAAGTTATAAAAAAACATACAATTTTATTTTTTAAAACATATATATATATTAACATAATATTAATAAAAAATATACAATATTCTTACCGTAGGATAGCGGGATGGTAAAAATTACTATTCCCACCCCAGAGAGTGCAACAGTTGGGAAAACGTTGGATAGCGTAGGGGTAAAAATTACTATTCCCACTCCTGAGAGTGCAACAGTAGGGAAAGTGTTGGATAGCGTAGGGGTTAAAATTACTATTCCCACTCCAGAGAGTGCAACAGTAGGGAAAGCGTTGGATAGCGTAGGGGGAAAAACTACTATTTCCACTCCAGTGTGTGCAACAGTAGGGAAAGCGTTGGATAGCGTAGGGGTAAAAATTACTATTCCCACTCAAGTGAGTGCAACAGTAGAGAAAGCGTTGGATAGCGTAGGGGTAAAAATTACTATTCCCACTCCAGAGAGTGTAACAGTAGAGAAAACGTTGGATAGCGTAGGGGGAAAATTTACTATTCCCACTCCAGAGAGTGCAACAGTAGGGAAAGCGTTGGATAGCGTAGGGGTTAAAATTACTATTCCCACTCCAGAGAGTGCAACAGTAGGGAAAGCGTTGGATAGCACAGGGGTTAAAATTACTATACCCACACCAGAGAGTGCAACAGTAGGAAAAGCGTTGGATAGCGTAGGGGTTAAAATTACTATTCCCACTCCAGAGAGTACAACAGTAAAGAAAGTAAATATTTAATATATTAATAAAAATAAATTAAATATCAATACCAATAAAATGTATTAAAAGTAATTACCAATTTAATACAATATAATAATTAATCAATTAAAAATACAAATAAATATTAATTATTAAAATTCATTACGTATTAATACAAATTAATTACCAATTAACAAATAATTAATTTGCAATTAAAATTAATTAACATTTAATTCAAAATAAATACCAATAACTAAATAAATTAAAATATTTAATTAATTACAAATAAATTACTTCCCATCCTATTTCCCTATAAACCCACAACCGGCTATGGAAAATAAACATAATTATCAATTAATCAATTAATAAAAATGATTTACCAATTAAAAATTAATTAATTCCAAATTAATAATTAATTAACAATGATTTCAAAATAAATACCAATACATACATTAAAATATTTAATTAATTAAAATTAAATTACTTCCCACCCTATTCCCCTATAAACTCACAACCCGCTACAGAAAATAAAATAATAAAAATAAGATAATTTCAATTAATAAATTAATAAAAAATTATTTACCAATTAAAATTCCCACCCTATTCTCCTATAAACCCACATCCCTCTACAGAATTAAATTACGCAAAAATTAAATAACATAAAATTCATTACTTATAATAAATTATAATACAAATGTACACTTTTCACACATATACCAACATAGAAAACACTTTGAAAAATTCGATATTGTTACAAATTCGATATATCTTAATACCTATATTATCTACTTCAATATTTTGACTTTCTATATTTATAAAAATCGATATTAAATAACTTACCTTAAATTCGATTTTTTTGTTGACTATATTCTGTCCATTCTATAGTTTTTACTTCGATATTAATGTAATTCGATATTTTGAAGTCGATATTTTCTGTAGTTACCCTCAGAATAATAGAAAGCTCATCCTCAGAGAGATGAACAATTTACCAAAGTACATAATGTGAAAAGTAGACTGGGACGAACCAGGGAGACAAGGGCACGAGGAAGACTGTCAATTGTAAGTGGAGTTTAAACCAGTGTGCTAGGTCTAAAGTTATCTTATATATGAGTGGTTTCTTTTTGGGTCTGCTCATGTTCCTTAGGCCTCTTTATTGTTACTTTTAGGTATGTAAGTTATTGTTAAACGTAGGAAAAATAGTTCTCTTCTTGTGATATTCAAGAGTTTGCTTTTGCCTTAAGGTGTCCTTTGTCTCACCACAATTTTTACTCAAGCTCTGAGATTTAAGTTGATGTCCTCATCAATTCTGAAATTATACCTTGCATCAGCATTATGTTTCTTCAAACTGAAAACGTTATCCCTCTCCTGTTACTATGGAAACACTCTTCATATTCTGACTTTGATGGCAAGCCTCTTCTCACAGATTAAGTGCCCAAATAACACAAGTGGCTGTAGCAAGTATATTTGCCTGATGTTCCTCTTGATATAACATCAAATGTGTTAATTAAGAAACAACTACATTTGATTTCCATTCTAGCATGGTTAAAACAGTATCTCCTAAATCAAGCCTATCAAAATTTCTGAATAGATTCTCCCACTCAACATATTTTCATGTTATTGCTTTTTTCTGTCTAAAGTTATGTTGCTGCTTTTTCATCTGCAAGTGCTACGTTTGGCCTGTAAAAGAGGGTATGCACCGGTTTTCTAGGTTAAATCCTGCCTAAGACTTTTCGATCATGTGCTGTACGACTGTTATTAGACTGACTGCTAATAGACATGTGATGTTCTTCACATCTTTCTGTATGAGTAAAATTGGTTGATATCTTTCGAGCAGCTTCAGGACTGATGAAATGATTACTCCAATAAATTCTTGTATCTGTCCTAAATACCGTACATTGCAGGAGTATGGGGGTGGTTTAGCCTATTGTGTGTAGTTGAATAGGAAACTGTCTTTGCATGAAGATATCCTAGTAGTCATGATTTCGAGTACTGTATTCCATATTTCCTCAGTTATGTTTTCTTCTAAGGAAGCCTTTGCCTCTGGCTCTCTGACTTTAGTAAGGACATATTTTTCTTTCATGCCTGTGCCTTCATAAGTGTGTGATATAATCATTTGAAGGATGCAGTAAATTAATATACATTTGTATTAATTCCGTTGCCTTTTCTATGAGCTTACTTTCATCATATATATTAGTTTACATTCTATACATTACTCCCTAGTTTTTGTCTGTGGCCTGCAGTAGTTTACTCGCCTTTTCCCTTTTTAGTAGTAACTGAAACAAATTCACGACAAGGTGTGTTCTGCCTCTGCTGTGAATGATGAGTCCAATTTCTACTTTACATTCTTAACCCAATCAGTTGTTTTTATGTGGGTTTAAAAAAAATATTAGTTTGACTTCTCCCTAATTGGCTTCCCTAGCACATTACTCTTTTTTCATTTTCTTAGTTACAAGTCTGTGGCATTATCTGGTATTTGTGTCAGAAACCTGCTCACAGATAACATTGCATATGGACATTTCTCTTAGTAATGTTTACAATGTTACAAAGGTGTCAGTCTTCTTACACATGCCATGCACGCATGAGATGAATATGTGGTTATTTTTGTGGTTTCAGTTACCATGACCCTAATATCACGTTTTAGGGGCTGTCATTGATGCTTCCTGAGTCCCTTTTGCCTGGCCTATGATTGGATCAAGTCATCATGTTCTAGTCATCTCCTGTGTTCTGCCTACTTCTGTCAAGATGCCAGACAAATTGTCAAACAATTCAGTTTTCACTCCTTTAGGGGATGTAGATTGGCTTTTTTGTTTACTAAGTATTTGTCCTGAATGGTTATTTTAACAAATGCCAAGCAACCCCAATCACTAGCACAAGATATCCTGTAGGCAGGCCACAAGTCGGGGGTACACGCGGGTGGATGGGGTCCACCCACTTTTTTCACAGGGTGAACGCCGTCCACCCTGCCAAGAATTTGGACCCCACTGAATAATGTGCTGAACTCTCCCCAGTGTAATTTCCAAACACCGGGACACTTTCAGGAGCGCCTGCACGTTGTCTTCTTTCCATCTGCAACAAGGAACAATCTGCAGGCGGGGAGAGGGCTTTCTTATTTAAGACTCCTGCTGGCCCCATTACAAAGGCCGAATTTGAGGGGTCATCAGGCCTCCATTTGTTCGAGTTTCTTGGCTGGGAGCAGTCAGGAGCCACACACCTGATGCAAATGAAGCCGAGGGGAAACAAAGGCTCACACCTTGTTACCTCTTCACACTTACTTAAGAGAGGCAGCTTTTTATTTCCTTCAGTCCCTGTTTAGGAAATATGCATGCACTGTAAGAATATCAGGTGTGTTGGTCTTTCCCAGTATTTACACAAAGAAAATTGCATTTATATAGAGCTTACTTCCCCTGAGGAGGCGTTGAAATAATTTAAGTACCACTATTTTTGTTGTATAGCCCTACTCATTCCAATGCAGGATGCCAAAGCGCTTAACATGAATACGTGCATATTACATGTACAATCAATAAACTTTATAAGTTTGTAAATGAATGTACAGGATGTGTTACATAAAACTGAGGGATTGCAAGGTGTAGAGGTCACATATCATCTGCCATAGCTCACTGTGCTATTATCCTTGCAATGCGCTCAAACGTACACATGATAGACCTGCTAAACACATATGTGAAGGCTTTAGATCTGATGTCACTTCTTGTGATGCAACTTTCTATAAAGTCGTGGCTTGTGTTGCCTGTTTCTATGATGTCAATTCCTGTGATACCATGTGTGATGTTGTGCGCCGTGATGTCATGCGCCATAATGTTGCGCGCCATGATGTCGCGCGTCGTGATGTCACTTGCATACTGCCTAACTAGGTAAGTACCCCACTTCTTTTTTTGGGACTTGTGCCCTTGTTGTAGGTTGGGTACTATAAATCAATAGCAATTCTCCACATTTCTAGTTCGAACTACCTTGAAGATTTCTCTTTGCCAATTTCTTAACAGCTGCTGATCATCTTTCCCACCCAGTGTCTCTCGCACTTTTATGCTTCTGTTTTAGTCTGATTTATTTCCTATCTGAACCTTTTGATGCAGGTTATTGAGGCTCTTCTTCCTTTTGATGTTGTGATTCATCTCATTGACAATTGGTAAGATGAAACGTAAGACATTGGTTGTAAATTATTGCAATGTTTTGCTATTTTGCAGCTCCATAAATATGTTCTAAGCATCTATCCATTGCAGCCTAATTCTTTGTACCTCATTTCTGTGGGCCCAACGTGCGGGGAGGGGGTTGTGATGAATATGGTTGTTGGATTTATCAATGTAATGCCTTCCTATTTTGATTCGCCTGTCTTATAAATGTGTGAATTAGCTTTGAATTAGTCTTTATATGGTATGCTCCCTGTATCCCTCTGTTCCATTGCTGCTCTGATTAGTGTATGTGGGTGTGAGTGAAGGTGTATCTGTGTGTGTGTGTGGGTGTGTGTGTGTGTGTCAACTACGAATTTTCCCCGTACATTGTCAGTACTATGCAGCTTTTTTGTATACCATTACTATTCTACTGATTGCATAAGTAGGAACTTGTGCATCTCTCATTTTCCTTCTGCACACTTGGGGCCTGATTCCGATCCTGGATTTATTTTTCCATACAAATAGGATTTGTAGTTTTTTTCCATACAAATTGTACAAGTCCCTTCCAAACTGTGAAGTACGATTCGTACGGGAAAAATACATACAGATCGGCCCAATCCTTACAAATCGGATCGGGAAAAGCTGTACGACACGGACTTGTAAAAAAGACCATACAAATTGTAAAAAGGCTGTCCAACCCGTCAAGTACGATTCGTACCAGTTTGTCAGCATACGATTTGTATGGAAAATGGCCTATACACGGGGAATGACTCGTACCGGGCAACAAAGCGAACCCCTATATGCCTCATACCCTGGTATGACTCGTTCTGGGGGTACGACTCATACCGGGGTACGGGTCGTATAGAGGTATGAGGCGTACAGGGGTCCCCCCACATGCGAGGCATGTGTATGGTGCGTACACCAAAATCGCATACGTACGCACCGTACCCCAAAATCGCGTATGTACGCACCGTACCCCAAAATCGCCCATGTACGCACCGTACCCCAAAATCGCGTATGTACGCACCGTACCCCAAAATCGCCCATGTACGCACCGTACCCCAAAATCACGTATGTACGCACTGTACCCCAAAATCGCCCATGTACGCACCGTACCCCAAAATCGCGTATGTGCGCACCGTACCCCAAAATCGCCCATGTACGCACCGTACCCCAAAATCGCGTATGTACGCATCGTACCCCAAAATCGCCCATGTACGCACCGTACCCCAAAATCGCGTACGTATGCAACGTACCCCAAAATCGCGTATGTACGCACCGTACCCCAAAATCGCGTATGTATGCAACGTACCCCAAAATCGCCTGTGTACGCACTGTACCCCAACATCGCGCATTTACACACCGTACATACGTGATTTTGGGGTACGGTGCGTACACGGGCCATTTTGGGGTACGGTGCATACATACGCGATTTTGGGGTACAGTTCGTACACGGCCGATTTTGGGGTACGGTGCGTACATACGCGATTTTGGGGTACGGTTCGTACACGGCCGATTTTGGGGTACGGTGCGTACATACGCGATTTTGGGGTACGGTTCGTACACGGCCGATTTTGGGGTACGGTGCGTACATACGCGATTTTGGGGTATGGTTCGTACACGGCCGATTTTGGGGTACGGTGCGTACATACGCGATTTTGGGGTACGGTTCGTACACAGGTGATTTTGGGGTACGGTGCTTGTACGGTGCGTACACGACCAGTACCCCTTCATCGCGTATGTACGCATCGTACCCCACTTTCCGTGTCATCCGTACGCACTGAGCATACGCACCATACCCCTGTATTCATGGGGTGTACGACGCGTACATGGGGGGGTCTGTCTCGTACTGTTTTAGGGGCGTACAAGGCTTTTCCCGCACTTTTTGGCTCTTGTAAAAAAAGAGCTGTACCGCATGCCGTTTGTACGAATCGTACTTGCCGGGTTGTAAACTGCTGCCGGGAATACATGGGAACGTCGCGTACAGAGCAATCCGAATCGGAATCGCTTGTATATACGAGTTGTATGGTCTTTTTTACAATTTGTATGGAGTGCGTCTATTTGTACGGATCGTACTTCCTAGGTTGTAGGAGCCTCCTTACAAGTACGAGTTGTATGGAGAAAACTCTCCATACCACGGTTTGTACAGCGTTTTTCCAGGATCAGAATCAGCCCCCTTGTCTCTGTTTCCTCTTCATTAATCCCCCTTATGCTTATACCTTTCCCTCATCCCCTGAATTGGTCCCCTCAATCATATCTTTTCTAGGTATTTGACCACTGCAAATTACGTGCCTTATTTATTGCAGTATACTTCTTCCTTGTTTTTCGGTATCATATGTACTTGTTGGCTGCCCATTTCTGCTTTCTCAAGCATGTTGTAAAGTGTCCACCACTGCATTTTCCTTCAAGAAATTTGCCACACTTGTCAGGGTCATGGAATGATTTCCTTCTTCTTTTATTTGTTCTAAACATGGTTGCCTGCTCTAAACGCTCATAGTATATGTGCAATGTGCTGCATGTGCGCCTCATTATTGCGAACCTTGTACTTTATTGTTTTTGTCTGCTGAGTAATTCACTGAGAAGAATTTTTTTAACCATTTTTCCCCAATGGTACATGTTTATTGCACCCACCAGGTCTTATCTGTGGATCACTTTGGAATTTGTTGATAAAAGGTTGTGTTGTAGCTTTTTAAGGACATCTTCGCAGCTCTGAGACAAAATGATATGTAGTAACTCTTGTAGCCATCTCGTTAAGTACCGTATAAGATTAACATAATTTCCTTCTCAACGCCTCCAATTTTCAAGAAATTACTATGGTGGCTAGGCTATTTCAATTCAGCGCTTTATAATGTGGAGTCTACAATTCATCTACCCAGTTTGGCAGGCAATACACTTGGTTTTCCAGTGCTTCGAATCTGGCATGTATTGTCATCAGAGTTGTATGAATGTTTAGCAATTCTTTTATGACTGACTTAACACCATTAGTCGGCTCAGACTGCTATCGCAGTGAGATCCCTTATAAGGATGCCTAAAGTGATGATGGCTGTTGATAAAACAGAGCCAGTGCTGCCCGGAATTTGGAAGATGCAGACAGTCTCTCTCTGTATCCTATACATTTCCTCTTTGAAAATGTCTAGGGCATAACTGCTGGATAGTCATGGAATTCACATGCCTGTGGTGTCTGTCTCATGCTCAGTGGTTCTCAATGGATATAGAGGTAGTTTTTAGAAGTTGATTTTCTTCTTTCACTCATGCAATCCCTGCTGTCTTAGACAGGTACATACGTATACTTGTTAGCTCTAGCGTAATCTAATCTCTGTAGTTGCTGTGATAACAGTCATGGCATGTCTTTATCTCTAGTCAGTAGTTTGAACCATAGTAGAGAACATGCATTTTTTCAGTTATGTTTTATTTTTCTGGAGCTGGTTGGGTAGGATAACAATTTGTAAGGTGCCCACTCCTTTCACCTATGGCTTTCTTAATTTTCCCAATAAAATGGAGGCAGGCTTAGCGGAGCATTCCACTAGTTTAAAAATATTGTCATTCATGTTGGCTCTCCTAGCAAATTGTTTATAACCAAGTCTTTTTACTGTTCTAATTTTCCTGTTGTCCCGATTTGCTGTCTATCATCTATTCGTATGGTGCACAGAGCTGTGTTAGTGGGGTGTATGCATGTATCCTACTGCCGGTGCACTGAGAGCACCAGCAGTTGCACACCTTCCACACTGCCCCAGTTCTGCCTTTGATGGAACCTTAGTCAATTCCAGTGATTCGCCACTGCTCACGTGTCCTTAATGTTCAATTAAATGTGGTGAGGGGGACTTCCCTACTGAAGTTTACATCCTCGCTTTCCTTTTTGGAATTGCATGTACATGTTATGACTTTTATTGCAGGTCACCAGTGCCCAGGAGCTTTAACCACATCGGTGCGGTACGATTTACCGCCCGGTGCTGACCCATAATGAAAATGGGTGTGGTCATGACGGAACGGTTCCGTCATGAGCACAGCTCAACCGATGCTCATGACGGAACCGTTCCGTCATGAGCATCGAAGGGGTTAAATAATGTGGCTCCAATGAAAGGCAGAGAACCTCAATTACAGGAAACATCATTTATGTTGACGTCTAAACCACAAATGCCTTTATAATGCAGGCTTTACAATGAAACAGTCTTTACCACAACTGTTTTTATAAAAAATATGTTTACCATGAGTATGTGTTTATCATGGATGCCTTTACAACAAATTTCGTCGTAAGGCATCAATTGTTAAGGCATATGGGTGGTAAAAAATGTACACGTAAATGTGCCGCTGCGGCACCGCTAAGCATATTACGAGTTTCCTCACATCCACCCTTTTCAAGATGGAGAGCCTGCCATGAAAGGTGTGGTGTTGAGGAAACAAAGGGGGCCTAACAGGGCCCCCCCTATTGCCTTAGGGCAGAGGATGCATGCAGAGGGGCACATTGTGTGCCCCATGTGTGCTTGCACCCCTTGTTGATGCACAGCATAGACTTCCCAGGCTTTAACGCTCCCTTTCTAATAGGCACCGCCATGGGACTGCCAAAGGACTGCCCTCCAGACCAAGAGAAAACTCCTCATCTGGCAGATAGGCGTCAGGTCATTTTAGGGTTTAGGAGGAGTATGGGTGGCAAGCTTTTAGGGGTTGTGGCTTGATATGGTGAGATATATATATACATATGGTAAAGCGTTTTTTCACTTGCCTGTATCCTTGGTGTCACTTGACATAATTTCCAAAAAAGTGCCCCACTTATTCTAGTTGGGCATATAAAGTTTTGGGATTGAAGTGGCGGCTGAGAAAACAGGGGGTCAAAAAAAGTGTGTTTCCCATGTTAATTCCCATAGAGTGTTTAGACATGCGTGCAGCCCAAACTGCTGCATGAAATTACACCAAATTCAGCAGAAAGGCAGCTTTTGGTTCGCAGATCATGCTTTTTATTATTTGGTGGAAATCCATTGAGTAGTTTTTGAGATATTAAAAGAAATCAGATTTGTTTATCTAGGGACCCAGATCCTCAGAGGATCTGACAGTCCCTGTGCCGAAACGAGGCAACTGTCTTGGCACTTGGCTTCAGCCGCGTCTCAAACACAAAGATTTGAAAAAAAAAGTAAAGGGGCAGGGTAGGAAAACCCTGACCCCGTTGCCTTGGTCCCGGTGTCCTGCAACGACCCCGCCAAAGCAACTTTTTTTTTAATGTTCCCCCAGAAACGCAACTGAGCCATGACTCAGACAAAAATCCCCCCCAAAATATGCAGAGGCTCATGCCCTTGTTTTGAAAAGAGCCCCCGAATGGGTCAGGGTCGGAGTCATTTAAAAAAAAAGGAGGGGGGCGCTTGGGAAGCACCACTTCCTTGATGCTTTAATTCTATAAAAGGAGGGGGCTGCTTGGACCCCCACCTGGACTTCGTAGACGCTCTGGAGCTCACCCCATTCATGAGGCTTACATTTTATACAAGGAGGGGGGCATATGGATCCCCTTCCTGGGCTTCCTAGAATCTTTGGAGACTACCACCTCCCCGGGGTGAAATCATTTTAAAAACTGGTAGGGAGCTATAAAGGGCCTCGAGAAGACCTCCTCCCCGTGGCCGGCCCATGCTGAACAAAGGACGGCCGGCTCTCGCTATCTCCTGGGGTGCCCATCCTCTGGAGATAGATGTTTGCTTTTGCAATTGCGGGAGCGGACAGCTCCCACCAAGCAAAAGCACACACTAACTCCACTTCCAGCAAGTTGGAGCTGTCAAGGTGCTGCTGCATGCTGCTAGGGGAGTTGTTATCACCTTCCCTGTCCCCAGACATGCGGACAGGGAAAGAGATGAAAGGATTCCTCTTGCATTTCCAGCAGCTTCCTGGGTGCAGAAGGATGGGAGCTGGCTGGGACCACATATATATATAAAAAAAAGGTTATACTTACCTGCAAAATAAAAAGGGTTTATTTACCTCCAAAATACTTACGTTTTCACGGTAAAGGCATTCGTGGTGAAGGCATACTTGTGGTAAAAAATAGTTGTAAAGACTTCCGTTGTAAAGACTCTGTTGTGGTTCCAGGCATTCTTTGTAAGTGCCATTGTTGTTCTGTCATAGAACCCTCAATTACGGATGCGGTTGGAAGAAACGGTTCCATACCAATGTACCTATTCGAGAGGAAGTATAGTGTGTCACATGGTGGCTTCTCTGGGTCAGTTGACACCTGATTGTAGGGTAATAGCAAGCATGCCACCAGTTATTACAGTGGTTGCCAACTACTTAATGATACTTTCAGAGGAAATGTTATCAGGCTGTGAGTTATTCAAACTCAAGGACAAGAGCACATATCAAGTGTCAACCATTATTCACCTTCTGTTTATTTTCCATTGCAATTGAGTACATTTGTAGATTACATCACCTTTTAATCGGTTATTTTGCAAAAGAAATGTGAACAGTGTTTGTAACTTTTAATTTAAGGAAACACAAAAGCATTCCCCTCCTTCCCTCACTCTTCCCACTCTACCCCTCACCGTCGCTGTCCCCTCCCAACTCCTCTACTTTTTGTCTCCCTCCTCCCTTCCTGTTCTTATATTTTCTGCCTCTTCGCTTCACAGAAACTCACACATGCCAACTCATTAGCTTGAAGTCATTGTTCACTTGTTTTTGATGAGGGAACTTTGCTATTAAGGGACAGTCATTAGTTTAGCAATCCCGTATCATTGGTGCACCTGGAGACGAGAAAAAACCCAGCAGATTTGTATCTTTTCCCTACATAGAAGCTTACTCGGTCCTGCTTCCTTTGTAGCAGTCACAACTTTCCTCATTCCAGAAAAAAGTGAAAGCATGTTTGCAGATCTTTATGAGAGCCTTGCATCACTTTTGCACCACATAAAGTGGTTCATGCATGAGGCAGGGCTCTCATAAAGATTTTTGAAGCCGCGCAAAGCCACCCTGCGTGGCTTTGAGTGGCCTCATAAAACATGAGTAAGGCCACTCATCGCAAATCGCTGTGCCTGGTAGCCGTTACTTGGGTATTGCATTGGGTTTTCCCACTGTACACCCATGATCCAGAATTACAAAGTAATGTAAGCCTGGGAAGCATGAAATCCATATGCCCAAGGTGAGGTGTAACGAGGAGAAATATGTTTATTTCTCCTAATTTTCCCCTCTTACCACGTGTGCTGCATTCTGCATTCTGCATCACACATTGAAAGAGGAAAACGCTGTGTAGCATTTGGCGATGCAGCGCGCGCAACGGAATTCGTTTTATTGATTTAATTGTCAACTTACCTGAATTCATCTGTATTCCGGTGTTTACTACCCACCACCCTGCCTCCCCCCCACCACACGTCACCGCCCGGTAGCACTCCCACCAGGAGGCACTACTGAAAATAGCTTTAGTACTCAATAAAAATCCATTTAGCAGTTGCAGATCATGTGATTTATGAAATTGCAGGGTCTGGAATTGCTAAATTATTTCGGCATGTCTTTCCCGTAGTGTTTAAGTTTCTCTGAAGGTAGAGTTGGAACTGAGCTCCGTATATCCATTCTAAATCCCACAGATTTGCGATAGTAACTCGTATTGGTCAGCAGACGGGCGATGCTCTGCTCTGATGTTACCCTGGGCGGAGGGTGATAGCCATGTCCTCTAGAGTAATGCAACAATGAAGAATTGAAATATGTATCGGAGCTCACAACATATTGCAGGAAACGGCCACATGCATCAACCTATTTAGGAAGTGCAAATGGTGCGAATCGGTAAATTCGGCCGTTTGCGATTCCTAAATAGGTTTTTGGAATGCATCAAACATTTTTGGAAAAATCGCTGTTTTTAGCGAATTCCAAAAATGCAATTGCTTTTAAGGAATCGAAAATTTGCGATTCCTTAAAAGCAATGCATGATTACTTTGAAAATTGCGAATTCGCAATTTGGACCCCCCCCTGCACCCATGGAATGCATTAACATTTTGCGAATCGCTAATTGAAATTCGCAAAATGTCAATGCCTTCCCATTTGGCCCATAGGAATCAATGGGAATTGCGAAATCGCAAATTAGAATTTGCATGATATTTGCGATTCGGTAAAAATTGCGATTTTTACCGAATCGCAAATATTATGCGATTTAAATCATGCATCCCATTTTGCGATTCCCTAAAAATCGCAAATAAGGAATCGCAAAACCGGACTTTGATGCATGTGGCCGATAGAGCATATTATCTGATTAAATAAAATGATATACCACAGTCTATGGCCATGTTTAGGTAATTTGGAATGTAAAAAGGGATGGAAATTAGAGACGTTTCGTAATCAAAAAATATATTCCAAATCAGCAAATCCGGATTACTGTTATCCAAGCATTCATTGTTTGAATGTAGAAACACATTTCATATGCACACTGCTCTGAGAACAAGTTTTGTATTCTAAATATCCCTACTATGTTTTAGACACATTTTCGGGAACTTGGTTTTCGGTCTGGTCTGCATTCTCAACATGATAGGCCTAGAACAGGGTCCTTCAAACTGTGGGGCGCGCCCCCCTGGGGGGGTGCGGCACCATTCCAGGGGGGGCGCGCGCTCCACTCCGATCTTCCCTTTATGCCCGTTCCTTTGTCTGGGTGATTCTCCCAGGAGGGGGCCAATTCATGGAGTAGACAGCTTCGGCTGCAGTGCAGGCAAGGAGTCTACTCTGCTAAAAACGAAAGCAAACAAACAGACAAGCTTTCAGCTTTAGCAGAGGAGACCCCTTGCCTCCCACTGCAGCTGAAGCTGTCGACTCCGTGAATTGGCCCCCTCCATAGCTGCCAAGGTTTCAGATCAGTGCGTGTGACATTTTCACAATATTAGTGCAATTATGAGTGACATTTGAGCCATTAGGAGTGACACTTTCTCAAAAGTAAAATAAAGCATTAAAGATTAAGCATATAATTAATCAGAATATACACTAATTTCGACAACGAGAAACTTTAAAAGGGTCTTCAAATAACTGCACAGCACTGGAAATGAAAGTACACCACTAACCTGGTACACTACTGTCGGCCCCTAACTAGACGGATCCCTTTTGGCGATTTCTGTATTGTATGTCCACTGATGAGGCTTTCTTAACGTGAAATAACACAAGTAATTAGAACGGCAGTACTGGCAGCGCGCTAGCGCTATTAATAACATTTAAAGCTAATTGTTTAAGAAGAGAGCGATACCTCAGTAAGGCACAACTTACTTAGCAAGGGGACTGGATGTGCGGCAATTGTACAGGTCGCCGCTCCGTGTGTGGCCCAGCAGCAGGAGGGGCCGGTGTGCTGGGCTGCTGAGTGACAACTCCAGCCGCAACGGGCCATCCAGGATTGAGCTGATACCGCCGGTCGGGTCCTTAGTGTCCATGGCATGAGAGAGGTGATGGATGGATTGCTGCATTGATGGGAGAATGAATGAATGGATGGATGGATAAGTGAAGGGGTGGATGTGGGGATGGATGGGTGAGTGAGGAGTGTGGATGGACGGGGGGATGGATGGAGGAGTGAAGGGGTGGGTGAGAGGTCAATGGATGGATTCATGAATGGATGCGTGGGTGGATGAGCAGGTGGATGGGTGAAGGGTGGATGGAGGGATGGGTGGCTGGGTGAGGGGGGAATGGAGAGAGAGAGGGGGAGGATGGATGGATGAGTGAGGACATGGATGAATGATTGGCAGAGTGGATGGGCAGATGTGTGCATGGATGGGTGAGGAGAGGAGCATGGAGATGGATGGGTCAGAGAGTGCATGCATGAGTGGGGGGATGGTGGAGAGCGGGAGGGATGGATGGGTGGGTGGATGGATGAGTGGGGGGTTGAGTGGGTGGACGGATGAGTGACTGGGTGGATGGATGAGTGGGTGGGGGGATGGCTGGATGGGTGAGAGGGTGGGTGGTTGGATGGATGAGTGAGTGGATGGATGGGTGGAGGAGTGGATGGATGGTTGGAAGAGTGGATGGATGAATGGAGGAGTGGATGGATGAGTGGGAGGATAGCTTGGGTGAAGGGGTGAGTGGTTGGATGGATGAGTGGG
This sequence comes from Lissotriton vulgaris, assembly GCF_964263255.1. Lineage (NCBI taxonomy): Eukaryota > Metazoa > Chordata > Amphibia > Caudata > Salamandridae > Lissotriton > Lissotriton vulgaris. Next base: position 949,232,706 of record NC_141698.1, read on the forward strand.
TGGATGGATGGGTGGAAGAGTGGATGGATTGGGTGAAAGAGTGGATGGATTGGGTGAAGGGTTGGATGATGGATGGATGGGTGAGGGGGTGGATGGAGGGATGGATGGGTGAGATGATGGATGGAGGGATGGATGGTGGATGGGTTTGCAAGTGGTTGAAGGGGTTTGGATGTGGATGGGGCACAGATGGAGGGACGGAATGAATGGTGGGGGACTTGGTGGATGACAAGGTGTACATCGTGGATGGGGAGTTTTGTGATGACTTCCTTTGCCTTGGAGGATTGTGTTTTGAGCTGTGTGGTACGCCTCTGTCGTTTCGCCACACCCACTCACAGGCCTGCAGTTTGCTAGGCACTCTTGTTGTGTTGAGCATTGTTTGCCGGATATGGCCCGTGGTGTGCGCGTTGCAGTCGATCATGTGGTGTGCCGGATTCCCGAGGTTTCGGTCGGGTGGTGGGGGGGCCCAACATCTGGGGGAATTCAGCTGGGGGGGCTCAACCTGGAAAAGTTTGAATACCTCTGGCCTAGAAGCACCTCTTTTCAGTGGCATCTAATCATTAAGAACATAATTTCACTGAATGGAGGTATTAGCAAGTCTCCCATTAGCCAAAAAACAGACCGTGCGATTCAAAATCTTTAGGATTTGTCTAGCACAGAGTGCGCTCTTGATTAAATTAGTTATTTTTTCAGATAACTGCATTGTAAGGACGAAATTGCATGAAAAGTAAAATATATAATTTTTACACAAAGCAGGAATTATCCTTTCAGGGCTCTTTGAATAACGTTTGAATCTGTAAGGTGACTGTTTCCTGGTGTTGAACAAAGACCTTTTCAGAATCAATAAATATGAAAATTAATACATCAATCATCAGGTGAAAGGTGACCATTTATCGTCTTGAAGCACCAGGACCTGGGCTGCATTCAATCTGCAGTTTCTTTAATAAAGTGTTAGTTTGAACTCTTCGAAATATGCGGTAGTTGGTCGACATAATGGCATGTACGTTAAATCAAAAAATATGCCATGATTTTCATTAGTATGTTAAGTTACTCCATATGGAAGCTGCAGGACATGGACTTTTGGATCTTAACCGACTCCACAGGCATCTGCATAGCAAAAAATTTATTCCGATTAAAAAAAACAAGTAAGTTAAAAAGAAAGAGAAAAAAAACATGTAAAAATGTAGACTATAATACTAGGCTAAGGCAAGACTTTAGGGACTTAAGCAGTGCTAAGTGATCAACAGGTCAAACATTGCTGTGAGGTTCATCAGAATGAGTAATCACACATTGCACCATCACTTTAATGCGCACACAAAGTGAGCAAATTCCCATGCCCCCCCCCAGTAAATTGATCAGAAGGGGGAGGTCAGAAGTCTGTCTTTAAACTTATTTTGCAGAAATAAACACAATTGGTGTTCATTACTGCCACCACCGGCCAACTAAACTAATTTCTGACTGAGAAGAAAGATCTAAACCAGTGAGGATTAAGGTCCGGGTGGTCAGACCTGCACAGTAAAGTTCAGCTCCGTGTGAACATGCTCAGCAGACAAGGTCAACCAGGGTTTATCCTTTAGAGCAGAAACGCAGCACAGCAGCAGGACTGGGTGCAGAGCCGACTTTAGGGCAGTGCGGCTGGTGTGGCCGCACTGGGCGCTGACCTGTGGTGGGGGGCACTGACCTCAGGGGGCACTGTGTTTAGCAATAACTTATGATTGGAGAGATGGGGGATGCTTTTGCCTGGTGGTAGTAGGAGAATCTGAGGAGGTTATCAAGGGGTGTGGTTGTGCCAAAACTTATTGTTGCACCAGGCACCACCAGCGCTAAAGCCAGCCCTGGCTAGGTGCGCCGCACACATGGCACCTCTTGTCAGTAGAAGTATCACAGGGTGGTGCGTATCCTGCAGAGAGAAGACTCTGGCTGACTATTTGTGCCTTCGTAGACAGTTGCCATGATACTATCCTTTGTTTGTGTGAAGTGTGGCTCACCGATTAGAGCGGCAGACCCTGAGGCAGAGGTCTGGCCCGGGACCAGCCTGCCTGGACTCACCTTGGAGGTGCCCAGTAAGGGGCATCTCACAGGGCTCAGCCAGGAAGGGTTCCACAGCGGTATACAGCGCCAAGATACCTTCTAGATGCTAGTGCGCTTTACAAGTATACACACATTTACATTTACATTTGTTTGAGATAGCTTTACCTTTGCTCACTGCTGCCAATGCATCATGTGACCTAGTGACAAGGCTAACAAGCAAGCAGGCTCAGGCTGGCAGAGGGCAGATCAGCTTTAGCTTTTTATTTTGCATGCCACTGCCCAGTGGGTCAGCACTAGCTTGAGCCACGCTCACTAGTGCCAATCAATCCAAGTAAAATAGTTCTGTGGGCCATGGCGCATACTTTAGTAATGTGTAGCATTCGGGTCTCGCTTCCTAGTCCCACTATGGTCACTCACTCATTTAGAGTGCTTGCTGCAGAAGATAACTCAGCCAACAGTTAATACTCAGGGGCAGGAGTGAGATGGCTGCTGCAGTCCGCCACCACAACAAGCCAGCTGATTCTGTTCACTTTTGGAAGTGTCTCTGTTGGAAATGGCCCTTTTTGCAGGGTTATCCCCAAACATTTTGCTTCTTCCTCCCTTGTTTTTCCTGACCTGTGTTTTTTTTTCAATAGGACTCTGGGCACTTTACCACTGCTGATCAGTGATAAAGTGCATATGCTCTCTGTATAAATTGTTACTGTGATTGGTTATCCATGATAGGAATATTTGTGTGACCAGGAAGTCCCTAGTAAAGTGCACTGAGAGTGCCAGGGCTGGTGATTCAAATGCTACTAGTGGGCCTGCAGCACTGATTGTGCCACCCACAGGAGTAGCCCTAAAATGGTGTCTCAGGACTGCCACCGCAGTGCCTGTGTGCAGTTGCTAACTGCCATGCTGACCTGACCAGAGTCCACACTGGCCAGGCCTAACCCTTCCCTTTCTGTACACATTGGACACCCCTATGGAAGGCCCTAGGTACCCCCCTGGGCAGGGTGCAGTGTATGTGAAAGGTAGAGCATGTACTAGTGTGGGTGACATGCTCTGGTAGTGAATTACAGCAATTTTCGCTTTACACTATTGCAAGGCGACAGTTCTCCATAGGCCAGATTGGGCAGTTAGATTGTTACATTTTATAATCTGTGTTTGGAAATACCAGTTTTAGAAAGTAGGTATTTTCTTGTCTAACTATCCAAGCATGCCTCTGCTAGGTTGTGTATTCCATGTCTGGAGTTTGAGTGATAGCGCTGGGGGATTCCAGGAGACAGGGTGAGTCCACCCAATTAGTGAATAGAGAGATCTGCATTTAAATGGGAGGGGGAAGTTGCACTTGGGACCTGAATAGGACTGTTTCTGCCCTCCACAGTGCTAGCTCCACCCCCTGTGGTGCATCTGATGTCTCGCCCTGCACTGTGAAAGGAGAGAAGGAATCATGTCAACAGAGTGCTCCAGGGTTGTGCCTTTCCTCCACTATGCTGCTCCACCTCCAGTGGGGCGACTGATGTTTCTGCCCTGCACTGTGAAAGGAAAGAAAGAGTCATGTAAACAGAGTGCTCCAGAACTGGTTTGGACTGGACAAAGGCCCCTCTGCCCTCAGACGACAAAGGAAAAACTGGTATGAAAAGGGCTACCCAGTCTACAGAAAATTAGATCATCCTGCAATCAAGAAGGAACCTCTGCCAATGAGAAAGCTGGAAGGACTGTCCTGCTGTGTACTTGGGGGCTGACCTGCAGTTGCTTTGCTGCCAAGGATAAGGGAATGACTTTGCTGTTGCTGTGTCCCCTTGCTTGAAGAGATCTCCAAGGGCCGAGGAGAGCTGGCCTCATGTTAAGAAGTCCCAGGAACAAAAGGGGTTCACCCCCAGCTTCCCCATGAACTCTGCTGTATGAGTTCTGCACTTCCTAGAGTGATTGGTCCAATTGTGGTGCCTCTGGAAGTTGTGCCTTCTGTTTGGGAAGCTGGACAAGGAGAACCTAAGACAATCTGCAAATTTTCACGCATCACTCGCTTGTGGAGCGCATCCCTGACAGTAAGAGGAAATTCCCGCCACCGCGAAGATCGAGATCGATGCAGCGCCTGTTGCCGCTGCAAGAACCGACGCTTCATTCACTTGCGGAACGCATCACTCCTGTGCGGGAAGATTACTGTTGCTGCGAACATCGTCACAGAGCCTGTCATCGCTGGGCGAGATCGCCACACCGCTTGCTTGCGGACCGCATCATGTCGCTGCGAACATCGCCGCAGAGTCATCGAGGGGTTGCAAGAGAAGATCGACTCTGCGCATCACTGCCGCACCTGAGATCATTGCCATCCCGAAGATCGTCGCAGCGTGCCTTTGCGAAATGCTTCCTACCAAACCTGTGCACCGGAATCCATACAAGGTATTGCATCCCTCCCCATACAGACCGGATTCTTCGCAACACGCCCTCCGTGTCCAACGGGGCTGTTGCATTGCCTCCCCAGAGTCTCAGGAGTGATGCAGTATACAGGTACTTTGGGCTAAACGTGAGGCAATTGTGGATTATTTTAACGCAAACCCTAGAACTCTTTTAAAATCATATTCTTGAACTGTGTATGTTGGATTTTTGTTGTTTTGGTCTTGTGTAGTTTAGATAAAGATACTTTATTTTTCTAAACTTGTGTGGAGTCCATTTGTGGTGTTTTCACTGTGTTACTGAGAGTGTTGGTACAAATACTTTACACATTGCCTTTGATAAGCCTGTCTGCTCGTGCCAAGCTACCAAGGGGATGAGCAGGGGTTATCTGAAGAGTGTATCCCTCTTACCCTGACTAGAAGCAAGGGTCCCTATGTGGACATTGATACCTACCTCTGCCAACTAAAGACCCCCAGATCTAACAGTCTCACTCCTCCAGATAAGTAGGGCAGTGGAAGAAGAGAGGAGGGAGTCAGCCACGCGTTCTGGACCCACCCTCTTCCAGTGGGAGGATAGCTCATGCTTCGCCAGGGGGCTGGACAGCCGGAGTCGGATGTAATAAAGTATCTCACTCACTGCTTGCAATGTAGCACCGCCAAATACTCTTTAGAACTTGTGTCTTAATTCACCAATTTATTTATTTATTTATTTATAGTCTTGTAGCGCGCGTGAATCAGCCCCGAAGGGGTATCTCCGCGCGTGGCTTCTGAGTGAGATAAGCAAAACTATAGATAGGGAAAGGCAGGGGGGAGGCTAAATTAATCCTGTGTGAATAGGTAGGTTTTCAATTTCTTTCTAAAATTGTTCCTTCTGGTGAAGGCAGTTTAATTTCGACAAAGGTACCTAATGCTGTGGTCTGTCCTGAAAAGGAGCACTTATGACAGGGCAGTCCTGAGGCCTAGACTTTCTTTCATGTTGGTTGACAATGAATAAAGTAGTAACATAATATCGACCTGATTACATGCAAATCTGTTTCGTTTCCATATTTTACTTTGCAATAATTAATTTACCTACACTAGAGAAAACAAAGCCCCAGGTCTGGAGTTTTAGGCACTGGCTTCAGATTTATTCAAATTGCCTATTGGTTTATAAAGCTAAGATAGCTGAGTAGATAAACATAAACTCTTCTGCAGCGATACACACTGCATCGTGATCAAGTGCCTGCATTAACTTACATTTTCCAAATTTACTTTAACATTTGTGTCCCAAAGAACAATCTTTGTCAAAGCGAGTAAGGCCAAGGCAGGCTGGTGTGATGGCTAATATGAATTTTATTGCAAGCTTATGCCACAATGAGTTAAATATACAAAAGATGGCCTAAAAGTGGTGTCCATATGCTTATTATAAAAAATCACATAAAATTTAAATGTATTATTTAATTTCACATCACAGATTTTTATTTGTGCAAAGAAAAGATGCAATTCATTTTAAACTACTTTAACTCGTAATTTTGACACGCAAGGATGCGAAAAAAAATTTTTTGAAAGAAAATTGAAAAGTTTGGGCAAAGTAAAGTAAAGTTTTCAAATACCAGCCCTGCTCCGAAGTGTATTTCATTGTAGGTGGGCATGCACATGTGATGAGGAAAAATGACATTGCTTCAAGTGAGAGAAAACCAATGGCTAAGGTGGTCTGACACATTCCCCCATACTCCTATGTTGTAAGAAAGACAGTTGAACAGACCAATGTATGACTAGGTCTACAACTAGGCTTATTCTGCAAAAACGTGAAGACTTGGCTCTTCAATTCTTAGACCTTTCTGCTAGCTCCCTGCTCTCCCATCTGGCTGGTGCCGGGAAACCCTTTGGGGTAGCTGTGCGCCTTACAAATTCTAATTCAATTCAATTCAAGCCATAGACCTTCAATTTATATATATATGCATGTATTAATATTTATGAGGTTTTTTATTATGTGAGGGTGGTGAGACAGCTAATACTCTATTTAGGTCAGACATGAAAGTAACTTTTATGTGAGACAATTTTTCCTTTGGAAAATTCATCAAAAAATGTATGAGTTTTTCAGAGTTTTGCTTTTGTTTAGTCCCCCTACCCTGAGAAACACATTGCAAAGTTATGGATTCTTTTAGTCTGAGAGAGGCATAGCATATTTTGAAATGCAAATGCTTATACAATATACTGATATATAAGTGCAAGACGATAGACCCCCCCAACCACAACCACAACCACAACCACGACCATGACCATGCTGCATGAGATACAGTATCAATTTGCATGCATTTGTTGTTGATCAAATCTGAAGTAAATGCCAAAACGGTCTATGTATATATGTATATGTTGAAGAAAAAATAAGGACAATTAAAATGTCAGTTAATATTCTCAGGAAAGCACAGGAACAGTTAATACAAAAATCCTTCTAGTGACCTCCTGCTGGACGTAGACAGGGCCTTGTTTTCTGGGAAGAGGAATGTTTGACATTTCTCAATTTGGAGAATAGCCCGGAGACAAATCTACAAATTCTGTATAAATGTATGCTAGTTCAAAAACCATGTTGATGCGTTTCAACCCTGTGAAGCTCTTCAAAGTGATCTCATCAGAACGAGGACTGAACTGTCGAATTCTTCTAATATGCTGGGTATGTGTCAAAGCTGAGGCAAGCAGCCATCAAAGGGGTCAAACAGAGTGTCTGTTCATCGTTGATTGCTGCATTATTAGGGCATGTGCGCCTGGTGTGACGGTGGCTCAACAGGCAAGGATGGAACGAGTCCACGTCAAAGAAACGATGGCGTGAAAGCTTGGAACAGGTGGTAAATGTTACAGGGGCTTTTTCTTTGCCTCAGAGGGTGAAGTGTGGTAGGGGGCAGTGTGAGGGAAGCATTCTTTTTGTTCAGTTGGGAAAGATTCTTCAACTCCCTCCAGGCTCAATGATGCAAGCGGACAGAGGCCAGCCACAGCAGCTGCCTGCAACCCTCGCAGTTATGTTAATAAAGCTTATAAAGCGCGGCTGTTACCTGAAGGTGTCCTGGCGCTGAGCACTGCCTATTGGTTACCAAAAAAGATGGCTATTCGGAGAAGAGACAGGTTTTCATTCCCTTCCTGAAAGAAAGGAGCTTGTGGCATTCCTAAGATACACTGGTAGATTGTTCCATCCCTTTGCAGCACATATGATGAAGCTCCCGCCACCCCAGTTGGCATTTGTGATTCGGGGGGCTTTGCTTCCGCAGATCGCAGCGTTCTTCATGGAAAAAGTACCATTGTATGCGTTCTCTCAGATAGTCAGGGCCAGTGCCCTTCAAGGCCTTAAAGACCGTACAAAGTTCTTTAAATAATGCACAGTGGTTTACTGGGAGCTAATGGAGATGTCGGAGTCCCTTTCTCACTGAAACAAACCTCGGAGTGCCTGTTAACAGCCTAGCTGCAGCATTTTGCATGAGCTGGAGTCTGTTCAGATGTTTCTTTTGGATGCTCAGATATAGACTGTTGCAGCAGTCCAGTCGTGACAAAATGAGCGCTGTGACTGCTGTTCTAAAGCTATCTTTTGAAGAAGAGGTTTTACCTTACCCAAATGGCTCTCGGTCTGATGCCTCTGGGCTCATGATTATCAGATTATCAGGTTTTTGGACCCAACAATTTCAGCACCAGGGACACCTGAGGACACTGCTCTGGGCAACTCCTCATGAGGTTGTAAATGAGGCCCAGTGATTTTTGCAAAATATTGCAATTATTGCGAGGTGTTTTTTTTTGTGATTGTTAAATTATAAATTATATGAACTTGTCTTTCAGTGCCTTCCCCTTCTATGCATTGGCTGTTGGTTTACCTCCATGCAAAAGTGTGAAAGTGAACACACTGCAGTTCGTTCAGTAGCTTTTGGAACACTCAATAATGTAGGCAGTCAAAAGGCAAGTTGATCGGAAGGTAAACTTAGATAATCAACAGGTGTTATTGTACAAATAGGCAAATCTCATAATATCCGCTTCTGCTTTTTTTCATTTGGACGCAGAAGGTAGATGCAACAGTTGCCATGGAAACCAGACATTTTCTCCTTAAATTATCTCTTGTTGATGTTGCCATGGTGTTTTCAGAACTGCAGTTGAGAAGCATGAACAAAGAGCTGTCTTTCACATTCCTTATCCCAGATACTCTAAAAAAAATCTTGATTGCGGGTTATCTAGATATATGATATTAGTAATAATAATACTTGCAAGGACTGGCTATATAGCTGCTAAATTCCAGGCATTTTTCATTTTCCCTGAATATCTCATTTATTTCCCCCTTTTAACAACGTTTTAAGAGCCCTCAATCACAAAGGACCTCCTAAAGTTCATATCTAGTGATCATTAGCAGGATTCTTGCTGTACCTAAATTTTCTCTAATCTCTACCCTGTCTCAAAAGGTAGTAGTGCCCATTACTGGTATCCCAGATCCAGGTAGGTGGCAGAATTAGTATAGTTTTTGAGGTGGAGTGGCTGCATCAGAAAGTGATGCCTAGTTGCATATTCGTTTACATTAATTCCATTTAGCCCCAGGTAAATAAAACCTCTTTATGCTTAATTGTGTAATCTTTGTGATAACTTCGCCAATTGCAACTCATGTGTTACAATGCGAATGCCATTGCCACACATATCCTTTACCATGAATATGCCGTTACCACACATACCTTTACCATGAATAGGCCTTTACCACACATACCTTTACCATGAATATGCCATTACCACACATACCTTTACCATGAATATGCCTTTACCACACATACCTTTACCATGAATATGCCATTACCACACATACCTTTACCATGAATAGGCCTTTACCACACATACCTTTACCATGAATATGCCATTACCACACATACCTTTACCATGAATAGGCCTTTACCACACATACCTTTACCATGAATATGCCGTTACCACACATACCTTTACCATGAATAGGCCTTTACCACACATACCTTTACCATGAATATGCCATTACCACACATACCTTTACCATGAATAGGCCTTTACCACACATACCTTTACCATGAATATGCCGTTACCACACATACCTTTACCATGAATAGGCCTTTACCACACATACCTTTACCATGAATAGGCCTTTACCACACATACCTTTACCATGAATATGCCTTTACCACACATACCTTTACCATGAATAGGCCTTTACCACACATACCTTTACCATGAATATGCCGTTACCACACATACCTTTACCATGAATAGGCCTTTACCACACATACCTTTACCATGAATAGGCCTTTACCGCACATACCTTTACCATGCATATGCCATTACCACACATACCTTTACCATGAATATGCCTTTACCACACATACCTTTACCATGAATATGCCATTATCACACATACCTTTACCATGAATAGGCCATTACCACACATACCTTTACCATGAATAGGCCTTTACCACACATACCTTTACCATGAATAGGCCTTTACCACACATACCTTTACCATGAATATGCCATTATCACACATACCTTTACCATGAATAGGCCTTTACCACACATACCTTTACCATGAATATGCTGTTATCACACATACCTTTACCATGAATATGCCATTATCACACATACCTTTACCATGAATAGGCCTTTACCACGCATACCTTTACAGCGAATTTTGTTGTAAAAGCATGAATGTTGAAGTCATATTCGTTGTAAAGGTTTTACCTGACCCCTGCCCCGAGTCCTAAAACTGGTCCCTTGCGCCTCCCCACTTAAAAAAAATAACCTTCTACTGCTCTGAGGCCTAGAAGCGGACCCCTGCGCAACCTCCTGTGTCAGCCCACGGTCCCTCTAAAAAAGAACCCCCCTCTGAGCCCTAAAAGCGGATCCCTGAGCACCTACCTCCTAAAAATGTTTACATTAACCAACCCCAGCCCAAAACCTGTAAATCCATAGCCCCTCGCGCCAGACCCAATCCCACTTACCTCTCACGACGTCACCTCCACTCCAGCTCTTCTGAGGCACGTGCATTTCCTCTCTCTGTTTCCTCTAACGACGTTGCTAGCCTTTACCACACCTACTACACATACACCTTTACCATACATACCTTTACAATGAAATAGGTTGTAAAGGCATGCATGGTAAAGGCTGCGCGTGGTTACAGTGCACACCCTTACGACACATATACCTTTACCATACATACCGTTACAACATAATTAGTTAGTTGTAAAGGCATGCATGGTAAAGGCTATGCAGGATAACAGTGCATGCATTGTAACACATGCATAGTAAAGGCTGTGCGCGGTTACCGTGCACACCCTTACCACACATATACCTTTACCATGCATACCTTTACAACGTGATTAGTTGGTTGTAAAGGCATGCAGGGTAAAGGCTATGCGTGGTAACAGTGCATGCATTGTAACACCTGCATGGTGAAGGCTTTGCTTGGAAACAGCCGTGTTGTAATGGCTGTTTCCCCACCAGTAATGATTGCAGACTTCAGAACAAGGTTCTATGGAAGGTTAAGTGCAATGTCAAGTCAAGTCAAGTCAAAGAATTTATATAGCGCACTACATACCCAGAGGGTCTCAAGGCGCTTAGGGAGGGGAGGAGGATTACTTGTCAAATATCCACGTTTTAAGTTGCTTTCTGAATGCTAGGTGGTTCTGGGTAAGGCGAAGGTAAGTGGGGAGTGAGTTCCATGTTTTAGCAGCCAGGTATGAGAAGGATCTGCCTCCCATGGTGGACTTGTTGATGCGAGGTACAGTGGCAAGGGCTTGGCTGGAAGAACGTAGTTGGCGGGAGGGGGTGTAGAAGGACAGTCGTGAGTTGAGGCATTCTGGTTCCGATGTCGTAGAGTGATTTGTGTGCGTGGGTTAGCAGTCGGAAAGTGATCCTCTTATTGACGGGTAGCCAGTGGAGGTCTTTCAGGTGGCCAGAGATGTGTTCGTTGCGCGGGATGTCTAATATGATCCTGGCTGAGGCGTTTTGGATTCGTTGGAGTTTCTTCTGGAGTTTGGCGGTAGTACCTGCGTAGAGGGTGTTTCCGTAGTCCAGTCGGCTCGTGACCAGAGCATGGGTGACTGTTTTTCTGGTTTCGGTGGGGATCCAGCGAAATGTTTTTTTGAGCATGCGGAGAATGTTGAAGCAGGATGAGGATACGGCGCTGACTTGTCTGTTCATTGAGAGTGAAGAATCCAGGATAACGCCTAGGTTCCGTGCGTGGTCTGTCGGGATGGGTGCTTTTCCAAGGGCTTCCGGCCACCAAGAGTCGTCCCATGCAGAGGGGGATGTACCTAAGATGAGGACTTCTGTTTTATCTGAGTTCAGTTTCAGACGGCTGTGTTTCATCCATTCGGCAACTTCTTTCATTCCTTCGTGTAGGTTAGTTTTGACGGTGCTGGGGTCATTGGTGAGAGAAAGGATCAGTTGAGTGTCATCCGCGTAAGAGATGATGTTGAGGTTGTGTTGGCGGGCGATGGCCGCGAGGGGGCTCATGTATACGTTGAAGAGGGTGGGACTGAGTGAGGATCCTTGTGGTACGCCACAGATGACTTCAGTGGCCTCGGACTTGAATGGTGGTAGGCGGACTCTCTGGGTTCTTCCGGTGAGGAACGAGGTGATCCATTCAAGTGCTTTTCCTTGTATTCCGATGTTTCTGAGGCGTTGTAAAAGGGTGCTGTGGCAGACTGTGTCGAAGGCTGCAGAGAGGTCGAGGAGGATGAGGGCGACTGTGTCTCCATTGTCCAGTAGAGTTCGAATGTCGTCTGTTGCTGCGATGAGGGCGGTCTCAGTGCTGTGTTTTGCTCGGAAGCCAGATTGTGAGGAGTCGAGGGATTTGTTGGCTTCGAGGAAAGCGGCGAGCTGGTTGTTGACAGCTTTCTCGATTACTTTGGCCGGGAATGGAAGGAGCGAAATGGGGCGGTAATTTTTGAGTTCGGTGGGGTCCGCTGTGGGTTTTTTCAGAAGGGCGGTGAGTTCAGCGTGTTTCCAGCTTTCCGGGAAGGTGGCGGAGTTGAAGGAGCAGTTGATGACATCTCGGAGGTGCGGTGCTATGACGGAGTCTGCTTTGTTGAAGATGTGGTAAGGACATGGGTCTGTGGGGGATCCTGAGTGGATGGAGTTCATCAGGTGGATGGTGTCCTCAGTGGAGATTGGGTTCCAGTCGCTGAGGGTGTTCAAGGGGGGAGAATGTTCAGCATATGGTTGGGTGGGTTGGTCTCCGGGTTGGTTGTCGAAGCTGTTGTGGATGTCTGCAATTTTGTTGTGGAAGAATGAGGCTAGGGAGTCGCAGAGGGCTTGAGAGGGGGTGATGTCGTTGGAGTTGGCCGAGGGATTGGTAAATTCCTTGACGATGTTGAAAAGTTCCTTGCTGTTGTGGGCGTTGTTGTCAAGTCGATCCTTGAATGCTGTTTTCTTGGCCTTTCGGATTAGTTGGTGGTGTGTGCGGGTGGCGTTTTTGAAGGCGTCCTTGGTGCTAGTGGTTGGGTCTTTTTTCCAGGCCTTTTCACGGGAGCGGCAGAGTTTCTTGGACTTCTTAAGATCATCGTTGAACCATGAGGCCTTCTTGCTGCCAGGTTTGCTTTGACGTTTTTTCAGTGGTGCTAAGGTGTCGGCGGTGTTGGATAACCATAGGGTGAAGTTGGCGGCGGCTTGGTCTGGGTTAGAAGAGTGGGCTGGGGTGTTTAGAAGGAGCGATGAGGAGATCTGGTCGATGGTGATTTTGTTCCAGTTTCTTTGCAGAGTTGGTTGGAGGTGGTTGATGGGTTTTGGCTTGTTGTAGGTGAAGTGAACGCAGCTGTGGTCAGTCCAGAGGAGATCCGTAGTGTGGCTGAAGGAGACATGATTGCTGGAGGTGAAGATGGGGTCGAGTGTGTGACCTGCGATGTGGGTGGGGGAAGTGACCAGTTGTTTAAGTCCGAGGTTGGCGAGGTTGTCCAAGAGGGTGGTGGTGTTGCGGTCGTTGATCTTTTCAAGGTAAAAGCCTAGACTATGGGCCTCAGTTAGAATTTGGCAGGGCAAGTACACTTTTTTCTAATTCATAGTGCTCTCGCCCCCAAACTCCCAATAGTGACCCACTTCATTTAGAGGTGGAACAACAGCTTGGATTTTGAAGACGAGACTTACAAAACCAAGGTGATGGATGGAATGCTCAAATTAATCTCAGCCACTGGCAATCGCTCGGGCCGCATCCCAATCCATCATTTGTTTACCCACCATCCCACGTCAATTTGGACCCAACCATATGCAAATCAGTCTTGACCCTGCTCCTCATTGGAACAGTTCAACACGAACTGTGTGGCCAGGTCTTCCCTGAACTGGAAAACTAGGACCAGTTTCATCTTAGGGCGCGTCAGTCAGGCATAGCTTGGTTCCAGTGACACACCAAACCAAAGGAGCTACATCTGGGCATACCTGGCACACTTAGGGTGGCAAATGCAAAAGCAAAAAGGTGATGGATGGAATGCTTGGATGAATCTTAGCCAATGGTTATCGCTCTGGGCTGCATCCCAATCCCTTGTCTTTTTTGCCCACCTGTGGTCCATAACTAAGGCACACCCAGTCCTTGGTTGCATGTGTTCTGTTTCAAGGAGGACCTGGCTTGGCAGTTCAGGCTGGACTGTTCCTGTTGGACCAAGGTCAAGACTGATTAGCATATAGCTGGGTTCAAACTGAGGTGGCATGTTGTGCAAAATAACGATGGATTGGGATACGTTGAGTGATTACCGAAGGCTGAGAATATTTAAAGCATACCATCCATCACTCTTTTATATACTTATTGTGTCACACTATGTAGGACAGGTATGCCCAAATGTGGTTGTGCACACTGTGTCACTGGAACCAAGTTGTGCCTGGCTGATGAGCCCATAACTGGAGTGAAACTAGTCCTGAGTTCCTTGTGTTCCATATCATGGAGGACCTGGCTTGACTGTCTAGGCTGGGCTGTTCCTACTGCAGCAAGGTCAATACTGATTTGCATATAGCTGGGTCCAAACTGAGGTGGCATGTTGTGCAAGATAACCTGAGATTGGGATGGGCTTCGAGTGATTACCAGTGGCAGAGATTAATTCAAGCATTCCATCCATCATACCTGTTGCGTTGCCCAAAGAGGGACGGGTATGCCTAGATGTGAGTGTTGTGCACACTGTGTCACTGGAATCAAGCTGTACCTGGCTGATAAGCCCATAACTAGATATTGCTTGTGTTACGGTTCAAGGAGGACCTGGCTTGGCTTGGTTTGAGCTGGGCTGCTCTGATTGTAGCAGGGTCAATGCTGCTTTGCATATAGGTGGATCCAAGCTGAAGTGGCATGGTGTGCAAAATAACCATGGATTGGGGTGCCGCCCAAGTGATTACCAGTGGCTGAGATTAATTCAATCATTCCATCCATCATTGTTTTGTATTCTTATTGTGTTGCCCCAAGAGGGACGGATATGCCCAGATGTGAGTCCAGTGCACACTGTGTCACTGGAACCAAGCTGTACACAGCTGATGAGCCCATAAGTAGGGCTTGTGTTCCGGTTCAGGGAGGAACTGGTTCCGCAGCTCGGGCAGGACTGTTCCTATTGGAGCAAGGTCAACTGATTTGCATATAGCTGTTTCCAAACTGAGGTGGCATATTGTGCAAAATAACGATGGATTGTGATGCAGCCCGAGTGATTACCAGTGGCTGAGAAAATATCAAGCATTCCTTTCATCACTTTTTAAAATACTTATTGTCTCGCACTAAGTAGGACAGGTATGCCCAATTGTGGTTCCAATGCACATTGTGTCACTGAAACCAAGCTGTCCTTGACTGATGAGCCTATAGCTGGGGTGAATCCAGTCCTGAGTTGCTTGTGTTCTAGTTCAGGGAGGTACAGGCTTGGCCATTTGGGCTGGGAAGTTACTATTGAAGCAGGGTCAATACTGATTTGCATATAGCTGGGTCCAAATTGAGGTGGCATGGTGTGCAAAATAACGAGGGTTAGGATGCAGCCCGAGTGATTACTAAGTGGCTGAGATTAATTCAAGCATTTCATCCATCACTGTTTTGTGTTCTTATTATGCCGCCGTAAGTGGGACAGGTATGCCCAGACGCGGGCTCCGTGCCCACTGTGTCACTGGAACCAAGATGTAGCTGGCTGATGATGCCATAACTAAGGTGAAACCAGTCCTGTGTTGCTTGTGTTCCGGTTCAGGGAGCACCTGGCCTGGCAGTTTTGGCTGGACTGATTTGCGTGTAGCTGGATCCAAACTAAGGTGGCATGGTGTGCAAAATAAAGATGGATTGGTATGCAGTCCAGAGTGATTACAAATGGCGTCGATTAATACAAGCATTCCATTCCATTTGGCACAGTTTTGTATAGTTAGATGGCTCTTCTATCAAAAAGCCTTGATCAGGACTGCAGTCCACCACAGGACCGCTAAGTCACATTGGCATTAGCCACACTTTGTGTAGGGCTGAGCTATCATCACAATTTTCTCCCTCTCTGTAAAATCGAATAATGATCCAGAGGTGCATATTTCCTTTTCTTTTCAGCTACAAATTCCCACTTTCAAGTGTGAAAATCGAAAAAAGGCGCTCAGGTGCATATTTATTTTGTTTTTCAGCTACAAATTCCCACTTCAAAGTGTGACAAGAATGTAAAGCAAAAAAGACATAGAATACACAACAAGGAACAAACGGGGGTGATAATAGATTAAACCCAGATCTGTCACTGGGGGGAGTTTTTGAAAAGTTTAAACACTCCATCCATCATTTTATTTTGTGAGGTTGCTATGTGCGCCCTAAATGGCAAAAGGTATGCCCAGACGTGGGTCCCTTGCTTGCTGCGCCACTGAATTCAAGCTAGCCTGGCTGAAGAGGGGTGATACCTAGGGATGCATTTTCCCAGTCCTGGGAGGACCAGGCTTAGCAGTTCGTGCTGGACTGTTCTCACGGGGAGCAGGGTCTAGACTGATTTACATATGGCTGGGTCCAAACTATGGTGACGTGGCAAGCAAAATAATAATTGATTGAATCCGGACCTGTGACTGGGGATGAGTGTTTGAAAAGTTTCAACACTCCGTCCATCATTTTATTTTGTGATGTTGTCTGAAAAAACATGTCATCCCCCTTGGCATTCAACTGTGGGGGAATTTCATCTTCCATATGGTGGATGCACACTCATCACAGAAATGCTGTATGTAGAGATCCCAACGTACCTAGAAAGGTACGTTGGGATCTCTACATATAGCGGGCCCCCTCTGGGTGATGGCCTCTCCCAACCTGGTAAGCTGGCAGGCAACCCAGCTTAAAATAAATTAGCAACTTTGTCTGATGGCTCTGCTGAAACTTTACTGGTTTACCCTGCTGCTTTTGATCTTGTCTGCAATGATGTCTCCTGCCAGCTCAAGGCCTCCAATTGCATCAATACAGAGTGCAAAGTAGCCCTTCCCCTCACAAAAGATTGGAGGACAATTGTTCAGAGATTATGTGGTCTGACAGTTTTGACTGGACTGTTCCTGTTGGAGAAGGACCAAGGTGTAAAGATGACAAGTATTCAGGTAAATTGTAACTGCTTTATTGAGATGAATAACACTGACACCAAGGGACGTCTCTCTGCTCTCAGCCTCTCGCAGCAACTGTCACAATAACTGTCATAATAACTGTCATCCTGCCAGTGACCAGGTGGAACATCTTGACGTCACAATGCACTGGCAGGTCGCGCGTGCAGTAAGCAGGGCGCGCGTGCAATACATTGCTAGGCACGCTAACTTAAGTAAACATAACACATCTCCCTTCCAATAACAACAAGAGAGACAATGGTTACACGACTGAAGCTTATGGGAAGAGGAAGAGACCAACAGCTAATCATGAATGAAATCGTATAACTTAGCTGGAGGTTTGACCACTCTCCCATATCTGCTCACAGTGGGCTCGTCCTCACAACTGACGTCCTGAGACGTAACATCTTCATAAACAGAATCATCTGAATCAGAATTTACATCGCTGTTGGTCTGATACCTGTACTCTTCCGATGTCTCCTTGCTCTGCCTACTACTATTGTCTTCCACCCGTGAACTATCAGAAGTGTTCTCACTCCCAGAAGATACTTCATTTGTACCTAAAGATACAATGTTTCTACCATCTGGACGAGAACCTCCAATATCTTCACGATCCAGAATCCAATCGAAGTCTTGAGAGTAGGAAACCTCAAGATTATTCAGAGTGAATTGAGAACAAACCATTCTTTTCCCATCTTTACACATTGATAATGCAGAAAAATGCCAAGTTTTGCCATCGCTCAAAGGAGCAGAGCTACAAAACACCTTCTTAACCTCCATAGGTTTTGAGTAGTGATTTTTTCCCTTGCTTGAACTTCTGGTATTCTTCACCCTAACTCTGTCACCTGCTTGGATGACAACCTTTTTACAAGCATGCTTTGTGTCATAATATTTCTTACCAACACTTTGTGACTTCCGTAAATTCCCTTGAATCTCCTCTGGAGACCAACACTCTCTTTTGGGGGTAGCCCAACCCACGTTATCCTTGGTTATGGGGGTCCTCCCTCTCAAAAGCACAAAGGGATTGGTACCAGTAGATTCACAAGGTGTTACTCTGAATGACCAAAGGTTGTTGATAAGTTGTTTTCTCCATGACATGTTATTTTGATTCGCTAGTTGAATAATTCCTTTAATCATCCGATTGAACCTTTCGACAGCACCATTACCTGCTGGATGATAAACGGAAGTGGTTTTGTGTTTTACCCCATGTTTCCTCAGAAATTCTTTAAAAATTGTGGACGTAAATTGTGGGCCATTGTCAGACACAATGCAATTAGGGAGGCCCTCTCTAAGGAATAGTTTGCGCAAAAACCCTACAACACTTTTTGCTTCTGCGTCTTGTACCACTTCTACCTCTGGCCATTTAGAAAAATGGTCTACCAGTACTAAAAGATATAACAGTTCTCCCTGTTCTCGAATGGGTCCGCAACTGTCAATACCCAATCTAACCCAAGGCATGGATGGACAAGAAAGGGGTTGAAGAGGTGGTCTCAGTGTGTGTTTTGATTTGTCTGAATTCTCACAGGCTGTACAATTCCTGACACTTCTTTCAATTTTTATGTCATAACCGGGCCACCAGTATGAATTCCTGACCCTACTCTTGGTTTTTCCAATGCCAAGGTGCCCCTCGTGGCAAATCTCGAGGAGTTTAGTACGTAAACCCTTGGGAGGAACGACCTTGCCATTTCTCAAAATCAAATCACCTTCAATCGACAACTCATCCTTATGTTCCCAAAATGATCGTAATTGTTCAGGAATTTTCCTCTTTTCAGGCCAACCCGTTCTTATATACTTTCTTTACCTCAAGTAGTACATCATCCTCCTCCATATTTGCTGACCACTCAGCACCAGAAATACATGGTATCTCTTCTACAATATTAGCTATGCAGAAAGTGTCGATGTCTAAAATATGGTCATCATTGTTGGGTAAAGGTAAACGGCTTAAACAGTCCGCAATCTTGTTTTTTACACCAGGAAGATAATCAACCTCATAGTCATACTCTAACAATTTCATGGATATGCGTGACAAACGGGGAGAAGCAACTTGAAGACCCTTGGTAGAGAGTACCTTTACTAGGAGTTTATGATCACTTCTACGGTTGATTTTGTAACCCCAAATTTATTGTCTAAAATGATTCAATCCCCATGCACATGCTAATGCCTCTCTCTCAATCACAGAATACCTTCCTTCTGTGGGTGTGATTGAACGTGAGGCAAATGCAACAGTCACCTCCTTTCCTTCTCCATTAACCTGTGAAAGCACAGCTCCTAACCCCTTATTGCTTGCATCAGTGGTTACAATGCTTTTGAGAGAGGGGTTGAACCCTTGGAGGGATGGGGCATCGCAAATTTCCTCTTTTATCCTGTTAAATGATTCTTCACAAGTTGCATTCCACTCAAATTTGCTCTTCTGTTTGATAAGTTCTCTTAAATGCAAGGCTTTAGAAGAGACATTTTTCACAAACTTGGCATAACATTCAGAAAGGCCTAGGAATGCTCTGACCTCTTCCTTGTTCTTGGGTGAGGGGGCTTCCCTAATAGCTGATAGCAGTTCTTTTTTTGGTTTTCTTTCATTTGCAGCAAATTTGCACTTACGCAAATCAGCTGTAAACCCATGATGTTCAAGCACTCCTACGACTCTGTTTAGTTTAGCATCATGTTCACCTCTGGTGGTGCCTGTTACCATGATGTCATCCTGAAAATTAGGAGATTTTTTCCCCCTTAAATAGTTCACTCATCAACCTCTCAAATATGGCCGCAGCAGAAGCCAGTCAAAACGGTACCCTCTTAAACCTAAAACATCCCAATAGCGTTACAAATGTAGTAAGGCTCCTGCTTTTAGGATGTAAAGCCACTTGGTGGTAGGCTGAGCTTAGATCAATGGTAGAGAACCATTTAGCCCCATTAGAATAAGACAGCATTTCACTAATCTTTGGCAAAGGGAATTGATCAACCAGAATGTTCTTATTGAGATCACGTAGATCAATACATAGACGGAGCTTGCCGTTGGGCTTCTTTGCGATAACCAAGGGAGAAACCCACTCTGCTGATTCTACCGGCTCAATAATGCCCTCTTTTTGTAATTTTTTTAATTCATTTTCCACCTCGCCAATGATGGAAAACGGTATGTTCCTTGACTTGTGTATACACGGCACAGCATCTTGTTTCAGTTTGATTTCATGGACAAAACCTTTAAGTTTCCCAATGTTCTCAGAAAACACTTTGGGATACCTTTTCTTGAAGAAGTTATTGCACTCTTCTTCCGTTTTTAAGATCAGAACGGGATCCGGGCTGTTAGGATCCAGAATTATTCCCAATTCTCCTTGGTCGATCCACCCTAACACGGACGGACCCACCTTAGAGACATACAGTTTGCCTACCGTTTGGCGAGACTTAAATTGGAACAGTAGTTCTCTGAAACCCAACATTTCGATAGGATCATAATTAAATGATTTAGGAAAAATATCTGGGTTCTGTAACTTCTTGCCAATGACGGGAACATATTTCTCCAACCATACCCCTTTGTTAACAATAGTATAAGGTGAGCCTGAATCAGCAACTATAGAAATATCTACCCCACCAATGTTCATGTCACATATCGGTTTCTTCTTTTTGCTACCTCCATCTTCTACATTCAACACAAATAAATTCATATCCTCTTCATCTGAAGATGTAAAATCTTCTTGTTCATCAAGAACCACTGCTTTTACATTTCTTCCCCCTTTCTGTTTCTTAGGACACATGGCACTGAAATGTCCTACCATACCACAATTAGAACATTTTTGTCTTAAAGCTGGACACGATTTGTCATTAGCCAAATGGTATCTACTACCACATCTAAAACAGTTTCTATCATCTGAAAGCTTTGCTTTGTAGGTAGGATCTTTTCTCTGTACATAACTAGAACTGGGTTTACTATTTGTTTTCTTTGAACCAATGACTTTTGCCACCAATGATTTGTCCTCTGTAGAGGATTTCTCTTCCTGCAACACAGCCTTAGCACATCTTCCAGTTAATTCTGTAAACTTAACTATTTCCACCACTTCCTCTAATGGTAATTCACCTTTTGCCCACAATTTCTCCTGAACATGTTTATTTGAGGACCTCATAATGACCTGGTCACGAACCAACTCATCATGTAATGCCCCAAATCTGCAAGTAAGTGCTAAATTTTTCAACCTAGCGACGTAATCTTCTACAGATTCCTCCGGGGCTTGTCTGCGTTGAAAAAACTTGAATCTGTTAACTGAAATAGAAATAGTGGGTTTGAAATACATGGTCAAATCCTCTAATGCGACCGTGTACACATCACCTGTCCTAGGTTTCTTGTTAATACGGTTGTAAATTTTCATAGCTTTAGCACCTAAACAATGAAGAAGAATTTTCTTTTTTTTTTCAGGGGTCAATTCTTCATCACCTTCAAAAGTGGCCATATAATTCTCAAAGTATTCCCGCCACTCTTCCCATTTAAGTGCATCATTTCCTGTCGAGGGTATGAAAGGCAAAGGAGGAGATAAATTCCACACATTTCCTGAATCCATGACTAACTAATTTGTATTACTAAGACAGGCCTGATATGTGAAAAGTATGAATTTATATGATCTTGTAAATTTCCTTTCAACAAAATGTACAAATATTCTTATGGATTCTAGAATAAATGTTTTTCCCAATTAGGTATTAGTCTCGCCTGTAAATAGTACCTCTATGATGCTGTCACCCAGATTGTAGTGTGTATAACCTTTTCCACCCGTAGAAAATACACGTTTTATGGAAGTACTACTTAGTTCCTGGTACAAAGACCTTTCGAATGGTGTGTGTGCCACCTCTGTATGTAACATGCTTAGATTTATCAAAATAAAGTGTGCATTCCCAACTGCTTGCAGTGGTGTGCGTGTCACCGTATGTGGAAACACGCTCAAATTTTTACTTTCAATGCACTCGCACAAAACCCTTTATTTGCGACGACTGGTGTGCGTATCACCGTGACTGGAGACAAGCTCAATCGGAGATTCCGATTCTTCCAAAATGGCCGCTCGACGTCGGAAAACGTGTGCATTCCACTGACGTCATACGTGATTTTGACTGGAAAACCTCTTGTCAGAATTCGCCGTGTAATCCTGTCAGGAAAGCGGCACACGCATCAAAGGCAGAAACGAAGTTACAATTTAGAAAACTGGTCACACTTCCCCAGATGACCTCATCAGCCACTCAAAACGAAGAACTTCCCTCAAATAGAATGCGCTCTCAACCACACTAGAGATTACTGTCTGACTAGCTGGTGGATGTAGAGACAACTCCGGGCAATTAACACATTGCAAAAGGTTTCACTCAGCACTTCCCTCACAGTGGTAATTACACCGTATTCCAGAAATAGCACAAACCTTCTTCCGAAACTCCCTCCAGTCGCACCTGTAGGGGTGAACTACGGGACCCTGACGACGCGCAGGGCATAAACAAACAGCCAGAACTCACCCGATGAAAACGGTGGTCGGAACGATTTTCAGATTGCTGCCTCCAAGGATGTTCAGTTTAAAGAAAACTTGAACTGCCGATCTGCAGGTCCTTACCCCATTGACAATAGAAGACACTGTCAGGGTGAGGTCAATTAGCCATGTATCCCTGAAGATTCCGCTGTACTCCGATTTTGGCTTGCGGAAAATTTAAGAAGAGAAGGCAACCTCAGCAGGCAGAAATGTACCCAGAGCACAG
The DNA here is from genome assembly GCF_964263255.1 of Lissotriton vulgaris. NCBI lineage: Eukaryota > Metazoa > Chordata > Amphibia > Caudata > Salamandridae > Lissotriton > Lissotriton vulgaris. The sequence goes on from NC_141698.1 coordinate 949,255,325, forward strand.
AAGGGGTGGCTTCTATTGGGTTCTTCGTGGTGTCAGGAGTCCCGTTTTGTCGCCAACTTGTAAAGATGACAAGTATTCAGGTAAGTTGTAACTGCTTTATTGAGATGAATAACACTGACACCAAGGCACGTCTCTCTGCTCTCAGCCTCTCGCAGCAACTGTCACAATAACTGTCATAATAACTGTCATCCTGCCAGTGATCAGGTGGAACATCCTGACGTCACAATGTACTGGCAGGTCGCGCGTGCAGTAAGCAGGGCGCGCGTGCTATACATTGCTAGGCACGCTAACTCAAGTAAACATAACACAAGGTGCATTTGAATATGGCTGCTCCCTCTTTGGAGAGTCAAAGTGCACAAACAAAATGACGGTCTGAAGTGAGCCCAAACAATCTCCATTGCAGAAGAGTTCTGTAAGCATTTTACTATCACTAATTGTTATGACGTCAGAGGAGAACTACCCAAAAACATCTGCAAACGTTTGTGTACGATTTCTGTTTTCACCCATAGAATGTTTGGTGAACTAGTCTTCAAACAAAGAGTACTGCAGCCCTCTGTGTGATCTGCATTCATTGAACCAGTCCATAAAACACAAATCCTTTTCTGTTTGTAGTCCTGTCTGATGTCTTGTTAACATGGCTAGCAAATGTATTCCATTGCAGCTTAGGGCTGTGCCATATATTTTGTGAGATGGCCTACCAAATCAGAACTGCAGCAACTTGGTGCCACATTGTGGGAAATGCCAACTCAACCCTCTTGTGATTGCAAGATACATTTGTTAGAGCACCTCCTGCTAACGCTTGACCACAGACATTACCATGCGTTATCATTAGGTATTCTCAAACTTCATCATTGGGAAATGATATTTTTAATGACATGACACAGAAGATCACATTTACAAAAAACATAGATCAAACATAACCAGTACTCGGTTTTTCCCATTTGAGCATATTTATTGATATAGATTTTAATTGATCTAGGTTATGTGAAGTGCATTACGTCAGGTCTCGTAGATGGGAGCAGTATAACTTAAGCCTAACTCCATCCTCTGCTCTTGAAACTCACATGATGTTGGCCAACATTATGAGGGCAAGTACAGCCAAGTCTAGTGATCGGTACTATAATGGTGAGCTGGCGAAAAACCTTGCCTCTAAGGACAGTGGCAATCCATGGCAACTCGGGAATCAGTTGAATAAACACATAATGGCATGCCTTGTAGAGCTAGAAGTGGCACATGAAAGGGATGGCTACTATTGTGCAACGTATGCCAGAAAATGTTGTTAAATGCCAGCAGTATCTGGATACTTAGATGAGAATGAACAAGAAGTTGTAGAAACATCAGCAGGGAAAAACATCAGATTGGAAGTCAAAAACATAAACACTCTCTGGATAGAGCTGGCACGAGACTCCAGTGATAAACAAAGCAGAAGAAGCATATGTGGTGATTTATGACAGGTAAATCACAGAGCTGAATCGTGCATACTAAACATTTTATAAGTTTGTACTGTCTGAGGTATGTAAAAAGGGGTTCACGATATTGGTGGACTAGACTGCTATGTTTCTATTGTTCTCTGCTGAACATTTTAAACAAACATGGTGGTAGGTTCAAGCATCTATGATAGGTAATTATAGGACAAATCACCGAATTGTGGGTCATTTGTGGTTGCAAAACCTGGTGTTTGTAGTGGTTTGGCAAATGCAAACCATGGTAACTTTCATCCGAGGTCTTATTTGGTCGAACAAATTAGCAATTGTGAACTAAAGATTCAGCTTAGGACCATTAGGATACCACTGAGGCAATGCACGTGTAAATGTAAATGTCTACATAGGATGAGCTGGAACCACAATGCACTAGTGAACCCGTACAGATTCAGTGAAAGTGTTTGCTAGATTATGAGTACGACGTAATCTTTTAACCAGAAAAGAGAGGAAGATTACAACATTTATCAGTTTGGAAAAGGCTTACCATGGGTGCTTGGGACCACTGAGTAAATTTAGCGAATGGCTCTGGGAAACACAGACTGTTGCAACTTTACGTCATTGCTCATGTTTGTTTGCAAACATCAGTCACAAGGATTGTTCAAGTACCTATTCAGACATGGCCATGTGGCATCAAGGCCTGAGGAGGAAAAGGTGTCAAACAAACGCAGAAAATTAATATGAACATCTTGAAGATCTTAGCTTCCCTTTTACAGAACTTACATTGTGCACTTTGAAAATATTTTTATGTGTCAGATTTGCCAAAGAGAAGCTTGTCTTTGTGACACCTGATGAGAACTCCACTAGTTTGAACAGAATTTAGGGAGACTTTTGTATTAATCTATTGTGAACGTCAAAACACTCAGAAAAGGACAAGCCTGTGTTCTACCGGGTTAACCTAGTCCCAATAAACCGCAAATTATGGAACCATTGCCCAACATTGTTACATCCTGCATTGTGTTCCTTGCTTTTTATTCCTTCCCCTTTAATGGCATGAGACATGGTTCATCGTGTTCTAGTTCTCAGAACTTTCCTGGTGATGCATTCTGCATCTTTGAGTCAGTTGTATCTGGACTCTGAAGCTACATATATGATGCTGTGCTGCTGAATAAAGCTTCTTGAATTTCAACCTGTTTCCTGCATTCTTACATATTTTGGCGACGAGGACTCCAGCCATCTACAGCACAGGAGCGGAGTGAACCCTATTTTATTTATTTTTTGGCCTTTTTATGGACTTTTATGTACTTGCTGAAGAAAATCGCTTGGAAAAATTTTTCTCTGTTGACTTTCTGGATTCTTGGATATGTTCCTTTATTTTTCTTGCTGTTTGGAAGAATTTGCTGGTGATTTTGTGTAATCTACACTTAATTTTGGACTTGTGCATCTTTCAAGTTTCTTCAACGCACAGGCTTCTCCCAACATTCGAGCCTGCTGCCTGCTTCCACCGAGCTGTAGAACTCGCTGTCTAGCGAAAATTCCAGCTTGTTACTTGGATACTAAGACGCGGTCAAGACGCCGAGCTGAAAGCCTTCTGACGAGGCGAACGGAGTTTCGAGACGTCGGCGCGTTCTTTCTTTGATCCTGCTACATTTCCTAGCAACCGAAGCATCAACACATCGACGTTCCTCTATTTCGTCATTGCTTCGTCTGTTGCTAAGTGACCGGAGTTGTTACCACCGTGACACAGAGCGCAACGCCCTACGCACTGACGTTGGGCGCACTGACGTTGCGTACAACGTGCCTCCATTTTGTTTAGACATTGCGTTACCTAGCAACGTCTTTGCCTACACGGAGAAGCCGATTGACTGCCCTTTTTTTCAGCGCTTCCTTCGTATTCTTTTGTACAATTTCACACGGAGAAGCTGATTATTGTCTCATTCCTTAGCACTTTCTTTGTATATTTCAGCGCTTTCAAATACCCCGTTTTTTCACGTTTGGGACCATTTTCACCCAAATCTGCAAAGGTACTTTTTCTCATCATCGCATGAAGAAATCTCAATTCCTTTCATACAGTGACTCCTGTTAATGTTTTACTATAGATTTTACACTATGTTTACTATAATGTTTTACAATGTGTTTACTTTAATACTTTATATTTAGGCACATTTACTTTAGAGTACATTATAGGAATTTCGTTTTACATTTTAATATATTCTTATTATTGTTTTTATTTTGTTATTTAAAATGCAATTTGACCCTTCTGAAAATTTTTACAAATCAAGGGTGATCCTCCTTTACCTTGGGCAAGATGGAAGGAGGAATTTTTCAATTACATGAGAGCCATTGATGGAGAGCGAATGGGTGCGGAGAGGAAAAAGAGTATATTGTTGCATTGCTTAGGCTCAGAAGGGCAAGAAATTTTTAGAACCTTGCCTCAGGTTACTCCTCCTTCTGGAAGTGGTGATAACCTTAATGTTTATTCTGAAGCTCTTGCTAGACTGGAAAAAAGGTTTAAACCTACTGCCAATATTGCTCTTAATCGTTTTAAATTTTACACCAGGGCACAGAAACAGGATGAATCATTCAATGATTTCCTCACTTCCTTAAGAGCATTAACTTTACGTTGTAACTTTGGTACAATGGCTGATGAGATGATACGTGACCAAATTATTGTTCATGTTAAGAATAAGAAGGTCCAAGATAAATTATGGTGCTTAGGTGAGCCTAGTTTGGAAGAAAGTATTGCTATTGCTAAATCTACAGAGATGTCTGAAAAGTGGATGGATATTGTAGATAAACAGAGTGCCAATAGCAATAAAACTAATGTTGAGGAAGAAGTATGCTTAGTTAAGCCCAGAAATGAAGGAAAATTTTTTACTACCACACATCCTGGTACTAAAAATTTGTCAAGTGGTAATTACAGGAAACCTGATATTAATAGCAACTCAGTTTCTTGTTTTAGGTGTGGCAATAAGTCACATATCGCCTCTTTTCCAGGATGTCCTGCCTTAAATAGAACTTGCAATTTATGTGATAAAATGGGACACTTTGGTAATGTCTGCAGGAAAAACGTTTTAATACACAAGGACGAACAGGACAATCACGTTCTATTTCTACTTATCCCACTCCTGTCAAAGTGTCTTCAGTTAACAGTTCTGAACCACATCACAAGAAGTTACAAGAGGCTATGTTGTTTCCATTATACAAAGTGGTACTATTGTTTTGACTAGTAAGAAATCACCTAAATGCATGTTTGACATTTTTGGGATTGATGTTGAATTGATGGTAGATTCTGGGTCCCCATGGACCATTATTACTAAACAATACTTCAATGAGAAGTTACATGATGTGTGTGATTTTTCTAAATTACAACCATCTGATATTTTAGCTGAGAGTTTTAATGGAAGCAATATTACTATTGAGGGATTTTTGAATGTGCCTTTAACTTTCAGAGGTTGGTTTGCTTATATCAAACTGTACATAGCTTTCAAGGGAGTAAATGTTCTCAGATGGCAAGATCAATGGGAACTCGGTATCAAATTGAATCCACGAGCTAAGGATCCCATTGAGCTTTGTAGTGATCAGGAGATGGTTAATAGCATTAGTGATGGGGAAGAGGATGTTACCTCTTTTTGGAGTAAAAAATGTGACAAAGTCTTTTGCGATCAACTAGGAAAGTTGAAAGGCTTTGCACACAAAATAGTGCTAAAAGATGGTGCTATTCCTGTGAAGCAGAAATTGAGAGGTGTACCTCTGAATGTTAGATCTGAATTAAAGGATATGCTGGATGACCTTTTGAAGGATAATATCATCGAACCCATAGAGTCATCTGAATGGGTTTCACCCATAGTTCTCGTACGAAAACCTGATCAAAAGTTGAGAGTCTGTATTGATTTGAGGGCTCTTAATTAAAACATTGTTATAGATTGTTATCCGCTTCCAAATATCAATGAATTGGTTTCACTTTTTGATGGTGCGCAGATCTTTTCCACCTTGGATCTTAGGTCAGCGTACCATCAAATAGAGTTAACAGAAGAATCTAAAAAATTCACTGCCTTTATTACACCCATGGGTCTCTTCCAGTACAGAAGAATGCCGTTTGGATTGGCTTCTGCCGCTTCTGTTTTCCAGCGTGTAATGTTTCAGATTTTTAGAGATCTTGATTCTTATGTTAAGTGCTTTCAGGATGACATTCTGATTTTTTCTAAAAATAATGCTGAGCATTCTGCCCACCTTGATGAAGTATGTTCCAGATTGCAAAACTATGGTCTCACTCTTAAAGCACATAAATGCAATTTGTTTAGAAAATCAGTGGAGTATTTGGGGCATACTCTTTCAGGGGAAGGTTTGGTTCCAAAGAAATCTAATGTGGAAGCCATTCGTAATGCCCCAGCTCCTAGTACTAAGGAACAGCTTCTGTCCTTTTCGGGCATGTGTGAGTATTACAGCAAATTTGTTTCTAATTTTGCTACTAAAATGGAGCCTTTGAGGAAACTTTTGAGGCAAAAGAATGAATTTGTTTGGGACACAGAGCAAGAAAAGGCTTTTACTGAGATCAAAAAGGACATTGTCAATTCACCAACTTTAAGACCCTTTAGGATGGGAAAAAAATGTATAATTACCACGGATGCGAGTTTGTACGGTTTGGGGTGTGTGCTGTCTCAAACAGATGGTGTGTCAGAGTGGAATGTTGCTTTTTCATCCAGGACGCTGAGTGAGACAGAGCGCAGGTATGCAGTTATTGAGCGAGAGTTACTGTCATGTGTGTGGGCTATAGAACATTATAGGATCTACATTTGGGGTAGTAAGTTCATTTTGAGAACTGATTACAAGCCTCTTGTCCAAATTCTACAGCGAGGATTGCACGTTTGACATCAAAATTGCAGGAATATAGCTTTACGGTGGAATATATACCTGGAAAGAAAAATGTTATGGCTGATTGCCTATCACGTCTTCCTTGTCTCAGTTTGGTTGACAGCGTAAGTGGGTGTAAAGATGTAGACTTTGTGTCTAGTTTGCAGGATTTTGTTAATACTCAGTATCAAGGGATTACTGAACAGTTTTGGTTCAAGTGTCAGGAAGAAGATGATAAGTTAGTTATGTTAAGGAAATACTTGTTGGAAGGTTGGCCCAGCAAAGCCAATATCAGAGAAGATATTGTGCCATTTTTTAATTTTGCTGATGAATTGTTCTGTGGAGGTAATTTAGTTTTTAAAGGTGACAAGTGTGTTCCACCGGTTGGTGTTCAGGATTTAATACTCAAGTTGGCGCACAAAACCCATCCTGGAATCTCTGCCATGAAGCGTCTTATTAGGTTGAATTTTTGGTGGCCAGGTTTGGACAGGTTTGTAGATCGTGTGGTTAGGGAATGCAGTGAGTGTTGTGACAAAGACAAGATGTTGAAAGTTGTTGTTCAACCCCTTAAGTCGATAGTGTGGCCTGAAGTTCCGTGGAATAAAATTGCCTTTGACATTTCTGGTCCGTTTAATATTTTACCTGAGTCTTCTCGTTTTGCTCTTGTAATTATCGATTACCATTCAAAAAGGCCAGAGGTAAAATTTGTGTCAAAAATCACTTCTGAGGTAATTATTTTGTTCTTTCAGGAAGTATTTTCTAGAGAAGGTTGTCCTTCTGTTTTGGTGTCAGACAACGGAGTTCAATTGGTCTCATCAGAAATGCAGTCATTTTTACAGTCTTGTAATATTAAACATGTTAGGACTTCTCTCTATGAACCGCATGAGAACGGTCAAGTCGAGCGATTCAACCGTGTGTTAAAGAACTTTATTGTGGATGCCATTAAGGAAAAGGGTAATTGGTTGAATACTCTCAGAGAGAAACTTTGGAATTACCGCATAACTCCTCACACTACCACGGAGGTTAGTCCATTCAAGTTACTTAAGGGAAGAGATCCAGCTTCTGTTATTTGTCCTTGGTGGTTCAAGGAGAAGTGTAAGGGTTTTTGTGAGGATGTTATGGATATCAAGGTTATTGCGGACAGAGTTGCCTCTAAACAGAATAAATCTGCTGTGTGGTATAACATGAGGTGGAAGTCAAGAGAGCATGGTTTGGCTGTGGGAGATTGGGTCAAGATTCTGAAACCTTCTTTTGTTAGCAAGGGTGTGAGCAAATATGGTAGACCCATTCAGGTTAAGAATGTTTTTAAAAACTCCGTTATCACGCAAGATGGAAAGATCTGGAATGTAAGCAAGGTTGCAAAGTGTCCTATCCAGTTTGGTGCGAATACTCATTCTTATTCTCAGAATTGTTCCAATTCTGTACCAGATCAGTTTTCTAGGCCTTCTCCTGATACTATTGCCTCAAGAATCAAGGAAGATTCCCAAATTCGTAAGAGACCCATGTCTTTACGGGACTATGTATAATATGTTGCTTTTGTTTTTTGTTATAGTTCTATACATATTTTAATCTTCTTTTTTTTCCATTTTGTGGGGGAGATGTGTTACATCCTGCATTGTGTTCCTTGCTTTTTATTCCTTCCCCTTTAATGGCATGAGGCCTGGTTCATCGTGTTCTAGTTCTCAGAACTTTCCTGGTGATGCATTCTGCATCTTTGAGTCAGTTGTATCTGGACTCTGAAGCTACATATATGATGCTGTGCTGCTGAATAAAGCTTCTTGAATTTCAACCTGTTTCCTGCATTCTTACAAACATACATCCAGATGGCCCCACAAAACATGACTTTAAATATGTAATTAATATCCCCAGATGTTTTTTCCAAGAATCTTCAGGGGTGGTCCAAGTCACCTGACAATCGGATGAATACAGTTGCTGGCGTCTCCTCCAAAGCAAGTCAGTTTAACAAAAGTCGTACCAGTACAGTAGTGAACTATGAATTCTTCTCAGCGATTGCAGGCTTTCATTGCTCAGAATCTTTTCGACTTTCAAACAGCCCCAGCCTCAAAAAATAAGTCTCACATCAGGACACAGAAGTCCCAGCAGCCTAATTATCCCCTAGAAATGGATTAACCTGCTCCATACTCCTAGTAGTGTCTGTTCAGTGGGAATCCTCCCCCAGCCTGCAGTCCCTTATGGTACACTGAACCGTCTCTGAGGAAGCAGCTTCCGCAAGCTAAGTTAATCTATCAGATGCTACATTCGGGCCTCTCTCTCATTGAAGACCAAATCAGGAACCTGGCTTTCACAGTTACAGAACAGGATTTGGAAGGTAGAAGCAACCCTTTCATTGATTCTTCACCAGTACAGTTAAGGAAGACTTCCATTCCTGGTCAATTTGAAATCTTAATCCAAGAAAAAATATATAAGGAAGAATACCTCAAAACGCCCTATAAACCAACTGGTAGTGGTGTGCTACCTTCTCCTCTACCTCTTTTCACACTCTAAGCGCCTACGCTTCCTATTGTAACTGACCCAGGCAGTTTGTACTGTGAGCTCAGACCAGAGCAGGACAATAGAGGAAGAGCTGCTCTGGACAGGCAAGGAATTGTTATTCTATGAAACTCATACAGTAGAGGAGGCATTTCACAAAGACTTCAAGATAGAGCAGTGGTCAAATCACAGGGATCCAAAACAAGAAAAAACTGGACGTGCACTAGGGAAGATGGAATTTCCTGCAACAAAACACCTGCAAATACGGTTTAAGGCAGTTTTGGCAAAACTCAAAAGGGAAAGAATAGTTTTGCATGCTCAGCAAGCCCTTAACTTGATACCCTTCCATCACATTTGGATCTACATCAGTAATAAGTACTCCCTAAGGAAGGTTCAAACCAAAGTTAGATTTTAACGGTACCCTCCTATGGCATATGTGTAATAATCCAAGTAAAGATGCTGGAAGCACAGGTGTAATTTAAATGCAGTTTATTTCTCCAGAAAGATCCGATCCACCAGCTAGGCCAAGACACTCCTAACTGCCCCAAGTCATCCTATCTTCTCCTCATATTATGACCTATACACATTCCAATCATAGAGAATGCACAAAAATAGAGAGATACCACATAAGCAAAGAATCATAGAGACATGCGACAGTCTAACCACAATTAGCAGGATATCACAATATGCTTTTAGTCCTTTATGATCAGTCTACTCTACACAAATATTCCAAACAATATATGTATGTTTGTATGAATATAATATTTCTATAGCGTGAACCCAGCCAAAGGGCAGTGGAGTTCTGTACAGGGTCAAAGACAAGCAACGAGTCAACTAGTGATAGGAGAAGTAGCTCAGCTGTGGAAGAATAATGTATTGTGGTGTAGTGTTCTATAAAAAGGTGCAGCTTGAATTCCTTCCTAAATTGGAGCAATATTGGGGTGGTCTGATGGGGACGGGGTGCTGTTCCTGCTCCTAGAATCAGATGGAAAATACCTGCTGCTTTGTTGGTGTGACGAGAACCACCAGAGATAGTGAGCTTGTCTGCAAGATAAACGGGGCTTTTGGTCAAGATGATTTTATAAATGATGCAGATGGTTTTGAAGATGGTGTGGGTCAGCAAGGGGGTGGGCAATGGAGTTCCATTAGGATGGGGGTGATGTGGTCATATTTCTTCAGGCCCTGGATGACACATGCTCTAATGTGTAGGATGCCCTTAAGGGGTGTCAGTGTGGAGTCAGTCATGCTTTATAGCAGCACAGTACCACCATCAGGATGTGACAGTATAAGGGCTTGAACAGCAGTTCTGATGTCACCTTCTGGAAAAAACTGTTTACATTTCTGATACCAGGCCATCTTTGTGTTTACCAATGTATTTCTTGAAGGTGAGGTTGGTGTCCAGGGTAATCCAAGTCCCTTGGCGTTTGGTGAAAGCTGGGGTTCTAACACGTCAAGGTTAATGTCATTGAGCAAAGTTTGTACTACCTCTTGGTTATTGTTCTGGGCAAATAACAGGAATTCTGTCTTGATTGAATTGAGTTGCAGGTAGGTGCTTAACAACCAGGTATGAATGATGTGCAAGCAGTGTTTGAGCGTAGGATGTCTGAAAGTGAGGTTATTTTAAGAGGAGCTGTGTATGCGTTTCAGCTGAAATAGTGTACAATGGTTGATGAAGATCTGTGTTTGAGAACAAAAGGATTCAGATGACTCAAAAGTTGTACTCCATTCATCTCTCAATTTGAACAACTGGAAATCAATATAAAAAACTGAGATAAAAAAAATCACAATGTTCAATATGTATAGAATGTAGTTACTTGAACCTTTTGTTCTTTTGAGTCCAGATCAAAAATATTTCAAACTTGAGCCTCTGCTGAGCATGTGTAAGTTATCGCTGTTTTTCCCATGTCCGGGTTGTGTGCGTCAAGATCATGGCTTAAATCCTAAACTATGGCTCTGACTGAAGGAACTGAAGGTAGAGTGGCAATTACATTCCATGCACTTTGGAGGTTGGGTATGTTTTCAAATAACTTCTGTAAGGCGGATTATCCATTATTTCAATTCATATAGACAACAGTTACTCAGCAGGAAAAATCCATTCGTTGAATGTAAATAAATAACTAAAACATATGAAACAAATGGGTATTTCTCTTATTATCCCAAAAAAAGTTAGAAAAGCAATAATGTGAAAAGAGTGCGCTGTTTAAAGACTTCAGTGCATTAGTACAGGTAGACTAAAGGGAACAGTTTATTTACAGTGCACCTGGGGCCCATGTGCACATGTCAGGTTGGACAGCTGCCACTCTCCGGCCAGTCTGACATGCACAGAAACCTGTTTGGTGACCATAATCCCCTCAATGTCACGTTACAGCTAGGTTGTAATAAGGTTTATGAAAAAATAAATGGGGCAAGAGACATTACACCTACAGGCGATGGTCTGCGCCTCAAATGGAGAGGAGTCAACAGTGGGGCTGTACTACAAAGTGTAATTAGGGCATACCCTAATTTAATTACTTCTTGCCTAATCATGGATGGGAACTGTCACAGGATAATCAAGGATTTCGAGAAACTGTGCTCAGCAATAAAAACCTCTTTGTCAGTCCCACTACCAAAAGAGCGGAAAGAACCTAGGTGGTTTGATTCTGCCTGTTCACTAGCAAATAGGGAACTGCGCAGGGCATTAACCACCAAACCAAGGTGTCTAGTAGAGGTCCAGGCAGCCAGGAAAACTTACAAATTAAAGATAGCCGAAAGGAAGGCCGCTTTATTAACAGAACAGTGGGAGTCGCTGGTTCGGAGCGCTAATCTGAAAAACAGCAGACTTTTTTGGTCAGCTGTCAAAAAAACGCGAGAAATGGGCAAACAACTAACCCCAATTAGTTGCAATATAACTGGCAACTCTTGGGAGACCCATTTCTCTAAAATATATGCTGCCCCATCTGAAGATATACCGGGCTCTCCTCGCGGCCAGCTTCACGGCCTCAAAATAGATCTCTATGAGGTGGTGACAGCCATCAAAGAGAGCCTTGGAAACAAGGTGCCAGGCCCTGATGGCCTACCCATAGACGTAATTAAGTATAGTCCAGACCTATGGGCACCAATCCTCCTTAATGTTTTTAACAGCCTCCCCACAGTCCCTATGCCCGATACCTGGGCCACTAGCATCATAGTCCCAATTTTTAAGAAGGGGGAGAGATCAGATCCAGCAAATTATCGCCCGATCTCTCTTCTGGACAACACCTTAAAAATTCTGGGACGAATAATTTATAATAGGGTGGTAGAGTGGACCGAAGATACGGGTCTATTAGACCCGTGCCAGATGGGATTCAGAAGCAGGGTGGGGACTGTCGAGCAATGCTTAAATCTGAAATTGATCATCGACAAGTATAGCGTTGCTCGATCGTCCCCTATCTATCTTGCATTTATGGATCTTTCATCTGCTTTTGATCTCGTGAACAGATCCAAATTATGGGAAATTCTTTTGAATTATGGACGGGATGAGGCGCTTGTTAATTTCCTGGCCTACCTCCACACTGACCTCAAAGCACAAGTCAGGATTGGGGCGGGCGGAGAAGTATCGAGACCCATCAAAATAGGCAGAGGGGTAAGACAGGGGTGCGTTTTAGCACCCCTGTTGTTTATCATCTATATTAACGGCCTGACCAAAGCCCTAAAACAAGTGACTAGTGATGTACCAATTATCCAGGGGCTCCCATTGCCAGTCTTATTATACGCTGATGACGCAGTCTTGATGGGACGTACACCAAATGCCCTCCGTCTACTCGTTAAAGGCTTTGTCCAGTACATGGAGGGCCTACACCTGCGCGTCAATTTTAAAAAATCTTTTATTATGCCATGTGGCCCCGGGAAACGCAAACTCAATACCATACATATAGGGACAGATAAATTAGAATCTGTAACCTCATTCCCCTACCTTGGCTTGGTCTTCGCTGCGAATGGCTCATGGAGTGGGCATAAGGCCCACGCCATGAGCAAGTTCTCGAAGGCCAACAACTCCATTTTGAGTTTGTCCCGACCAAAGAAAATAGGTGCTACTAGAGCAATCTTAAACATTTTTAAGCTACAGTGCCTACCAGTAGCCACATACGGGGCTGAGGTCTGGGGATCGGGAAAAAGCCCAGGAATCCAGCGTGAAGAAAGTCGATTTTGTAGGAAAATCCTGGGTGCCCCAATCTGCTCCTCAGAACTGATTTGCCACGAGGAACTTAACCTCCCCTATGTATGTGATTATATTAGATCTAGACCAGCTCTCTTTTGGCTGAGGATCTGGAGAAATGATTCAGCAATTTTAACTCAAAATATTATAAAAGACTGTCTTAATTGTGATCATGGCATGTCAATCCCCTGGCTTGCGGATGTATTAAAAACACTGAGCGATGTGAACAGGGAAGATCTATTCTCCGATCCCAGTAAGATTGAACCTAAAGATAAAATCGAGGTCAAACAAGCACTGTATGCACTTTATAGCTCAGATCGAATGGAAAAAGAAACACTCAAATCAACTGTTGTGATTTATCAGAAAAATGATCTAAGTAGACGTAATCTTGCACAATACCTCACCTTACCTATGACGAACTGGGAGAGATCACTGCTGTTCCGGCTAAGGGCAAGCTCAATAAAATTCTTGCTGGGATTTCCCCTGGGCTATCAGCATACAAAAGATTATAACCCTTGCCCATGTGATGGTATTAGCAAACAGAATGATTTGCACTTTCTATTCTTCTGCAAATTTTACTTAAAATATATTAATTGGTTTTTAACCCCGTATTTTAGGAAACACAGACCCCTTTCGTTAGGGGAATCCTACTCAATGTTATTGTCTCTGGATACAGATGAATTAATCTTTCGCACTAGCACTTTTTTGAGAACTATAACTTGTGTACGTAAAACAATGGAAAACCCTTGAAGACTGTCTTATGAGAAATGCATCAGTTTTTAACAATTTATGAATTTTTATACCTGTTTTTGTTGTGTAAATGTATGTTTTTATTGTGGTACTTTTATGAATTTTAAGAAATTCGAATTAAGGTCTTTTGAACTTGAACATGCACAGAAGAAGCAGTACAGAGTCACCTGCGCATACTGTGGCCGGGGTGACTGAAAGCCGCATCTCCCGGCCTAAGTAGTTAGTGGTGAGGTTGTCTTCCCCAGCCAATCCAGGCACTGCTTTAACAGCAGAAGGAGCATCTAGATTGGCTTAAAGCAGTGACCGGTAGTAGTTGATGGTGACACAGCGTGGGGTGGGAGGAGGCTTTCTCTCCCCTACTTTCCTGCTGCACTAGCTAACCAATAGTTCATCTAATAATATCCCACACCGGCGACTTACAGGCATGTTCTGATGCCGTTCCTGGGAAACATGCTGCAGCTGAACCCAGGTGGCCCAGTGAAGGCATTTGCTGAGGCATTGGCAAGTGAAAACAAATGGTTTTTAAGCAGGTAAGGTGGATCGGTCGGTGGCCTGCATTACCACTACCCAGCTTTATGTCCAGTGATGGTTCATTGAAACATGTACAACCCATACCCCTATCTTCGAAGAGCTCTAGTTCATTGAGGTGGGAGATCAGGTATTTATGCAAAAAGATGAAAGGTGTAAAATTAAGCAGGGATGGCATGTTAATGTCCTTCAGCCGCCTTCCTCAATACTTGCCAACATATGAGTGGTGAAAATGTTAAACTTGGATCAGAACCAGTTCCTAACTGAGGTCAACTCCCTTGTAACCACTTTACCGGCTCACACACAAATGATACCCGAAATGGGGCACTGTGGCAAATAGAGGGTCAAAAAAAGCAGTTTTAGGTAATCATTGACATGTGCGGAGCAAAACAGATTTGCAGGAGAGACATTAAAACCCACAAATAAAATTGTCTCATGGGTTCATTTCCTCCTAAACAGTAACACTTGGGGAGAGTGTTCACTCGAAATGCATCTGTCTCCTCCTTACCTGCTGCTGAAGTGGGTAATGTGCTCACCCCTCACCCTGGGCAGCTGCAGCATTCTCACAGGCAGGATGCCCATGTCTCCTGTTTCGCCTCCTGCTCCTCACAGTGTAATCACTTCCATGTGCAGTAGTCCCTGCAGCCCTGTGCTGGTATGCACCCCTCTGTCTCATAACTACACTTTCACAATTGCTTTATTAACCTTCTTGCTTTCTTGAATTTGCTTGAAACTGCACCATTTGCCCTCTCTTTGTTCAAACTTTTCTCAGGAAGAGAATTCCCTTAAGCCACCCCTCCTCCTCCCCTCCTTATGGTGGTCAGGCTCGTTCGCTCGCCACAGGGCACTTATGCAGAACTTTTACACCGACCACTTTCAAATGTCACCCGCTGCCACTGGTAATAACTGCATAAACATCTTTTCTAAATAACTGAGATATGTCAAGGATTTTCCTAAGTATCTGAAAATCAACATCATTCAATAATAAGTAACTGTATGGCCCATGAAATGAATCAGGTGTATCTTTTTACAACAAGAACATCAGCCTTTGTGTGATCTCCCTCCAAACATTTTGCCTTGGCCTCCTCTTTTGCTGGGCTTGTTTTTGTCCGCTTTAGGACTCTATACACTTTACCCCTGCAACCGGTCCTAACTTGCTTGTGCTCACTCCTCTAAACATGGTAAAATTGGTTTACACCTGATTATCATATTCAATTTACTTAAAAGACCCTAGTA
This sequence comes from Lissotriton vulgaris, assembly GCF_964263255.1. Classification (NCBI taxonomy): domain Eukaryota; kingdom Metazoa; phylum Chordata; class Amphibia; order Caudata; family Salamandridae; genus Lissotriton; species Lissotriton vulgaris. Next base: position 949,270,775 of record NC_141698.1, read on the forward strand.
AAGTGATACACCATATACCCAGGTCCTGTAAATTAAATGCTACTAATGAGACTTGAGTCCTTTGCTGAAGTAGGGGTTAGGAGACTTCTTTCTTTGGGCACGCTCTTCCTCTATAGGCGTAGCCTTCCTAGGTCCAGGAATGCCATGAAGAGGTGGAGGTTAGGTGGCAGTTTTTTTCCACTGGTGTGCAAAACTTGTGTATTTTGATGCACGCAATCATCCAAAATTTTGAAAAATTAAGTGGAATTAAAAGCAAATCTAGCATTTAGCACTATTTTTAGCATTAAAGGCATTCATACATCCATTTTTGACACAGGGACACATTTTGCTCTAAATAACTTGAGCGAAAAATATAAGTGCTCATGTTCCCGGAGTTCACATTGTTACCTTGCTCCTGTGCTATAAATTTGTTTCAAATGCCAGCATAATTACACAATGTTGTATAATGGTGTAATTTGGGGAATTTCATGTAACAAGCACAATTCCCTAAATTACATCAGAATAATTTAAATTTCAGTCTAGCCTAATTTTATTCTTTGCACTAGCAAGTGATCAGAGAATTTACCCAATCCTGATTATTTTCTTGCCTGTGTCCACCTCCTTTTGCAGCACGTCCTCCTTCCTTTATTGTAAATAATCCCAGAAGCTCTAAATTGAAGATGGCTGAACCCATCTTCCCTCTGTTGGTACTCCAAGCAGATGTGTAGCCACACACCCTATTTTGGTGGTCACCGCCAGAACTGGTTCTCTCTCTTCCTGGGGTTAGAGCCAAGGGTTCCAGGAGGTCTCTGGGATTAAATGGGAGTAGATGCTGTCATCCCATTTGAGATCAGAAAGTCAAAGGAAAAAAGTGCTAAGGCTATCCTTTTGTCTACCAGTTGTCATACACCCTTCTAGGATGGCTAATCACTACTAGATTTCCAGTTGTTGACACAATGTCTGCCCTCCTGGGTCTAGAAGTCAAGCTAGTGTCCTCCGGCGACGGAATCATCATCTCCAACAAGGAATGGATAGTTGGTTCTGGGATGTATTTTTATTATTATGTTATTTTATTATGGAGTTTTATATAGCGCAAACCTGACCCGAAGGTATTGGATATCAGGGCGCTTTACATAGCACCAATTGCGTTACATTAGGGCACATTCATTTTTTTTTTGTTAGGCACAGGGAGATTAAGTGATTTGCCCACAATCACAGGATGTTCAGCGTCATTGGCGAGACTCAAACCTGGTTCACCGGATTTGAGGCCGACTGCCCTAGCTGTTAGGCCAACTCCTCTCCCCATGTATGATGTATGACAGAACCGTTTTTAAGTTAGTTCTGTCTGAAGCATCTCAAAATAACGTTTTAGGTGGAAGCTTGCTAGACAGAGCAGCTGTCGGGTTTTTGTTTTGTCACTCTTATTTTCTTGCTTTCCGTTCAATGCTTTCATTTGTTTTAGCCCATCCAGCTAGTCTTTTTTAGGTCTCATATAGGCAGTGCATGCGCTACCTCTACCAGGCATCAAGTAATCTGTATACTTGGATGAAACTCCACCTCTTGCTGGTAGTTTCTCCTGCCGCTTGCCATTTGTTACCTGTGGCATTTATTTTGTTAGCGGGCTTATGGTGGGCTTCCGGTCAAATGCAGCATTTCCATTTTGCTTTCGTTCGGCCGGAAGCAGCACCAGCCAACTACAGTTTTGTTCCGCTGCTACACGTTATCTATTCGTGTAGGGACTACTTCCTTGTTTGTCCCATGATGCAGTCTCTGCTGGGAATCCTGTCGCACCCAGATCCCGGATTGCCACCAGGGGAGCAGCACTTGTGCTGACACTTCCCCCACTACACCCAAGAAGACCTCCTGCAGCTGCCCTACGGCTATTCCGCAGCTCCTGGACGGCGCGAGACAAGCGCCTTCCCCCGTTCTGCCTGTGCGGCGAGATACTCCTCCATAATGCCTCCGGGATCGGACTTGGAGGCGGCGACTCGGTGAAGCACATACGGTACTGGTAGGTGGGGGGGCTGGGGGTCATTAAATGTCTGCGGTGGTGGTGCACATCAGCGGGACCAAGTTTTCGGTAGGAGGCATGCTGAAGCGGCTTTTGCAATTTTCAATGTGGGACATTTAAAGAAAAACAACTTGCCTTCCTTTTCAGCGGAAGGCTTGTTATCTACACTCCCTACTCCGGCAGCATTATTGCTGGCTCTGTTCAGGCAGTTGAAGGCATTCGGGCTGCTTGTTTTTAGTTACACCCTTAACAATTGTGCTGCATGAACAGCTGCTGTGTTGTATATGCGGCTCTGCTGGCACACGTGGGAGCTAAGACAGCGTTTCACAAGTAGTAATGCTGTGTGACAGACTGCTCTCCCTCACTTGCACTGTTATGTTTACTGATGTTTCAGAAACATCTATGCTGCGTGGACACATTCTGCCACCGCTCTGCACGCACGTTTTCCCACGCAGTATTTTTTTGCAAGAAGTCCTCTCCTCTGCATGTACACCTATTTGGGTGGGGGGTTGTATCACAGGCAGCAAAGCGTGTCCTTTCTCTAGCTCTACTAACATCCCTGGATGCTGGTAGGAGGGACTCAGTACCAGCCGATGCTTCTACTTGTCCAGCCAGTTCTGCACTGCGGGGGGTGGGGGAGTAAGAGGGGTCACAAAGCACGAGGGGGAGCCCCACCCACATCTTTGCTCCCTGCCCTCGGGCTAGGCTGGCGGCCAGAGAGCCAGCTCCCCGGGTGAGCAAACACCAGCCTCCCACCTTGCAGCCTGATCCAGCCTCCAAACACCGCATTTGCAGAAAGCAAGGGGGTCTCACTTTAATTAAGTTCACCATAATATCCGCCGATTCGCAACACGAGGCTGGTCTTATCTATAGAAGACATGTACATGTACCTGATCCATTCCCACGTTGGTTGGTTAGCTAGAGTTTGAAAAAAGCGAGTGTGTGAAAAGAAATGCTTAAATGGTAATCTGAGTCTCTCTGACCCTAAAAGTCAGAAACCCAAAGGTTACTTTTTTTTTTTTACATAGTGACAATATGGCACATGGATGACCTCTGCTGCCTTCTGTTTTCCCAGCACATTACATCACCAGATGTGGGAATGGGGATTCGGTGTGGGAGGGGCTGCCTGATACCAAAAGCGATTACTCCATGAAGCAAGCTTCACTCCCTTACAGAACAGGTATTTGCAAGAGTTAGAGCTATTGGCATTCAAAATAACAATGCCTTTTATTTATAAAATTTAAAAACCTGCAAGCTATGTAACCGCACACTTACTACTTGGAGTCCTTGCTAAAGAAAAGAAAGGCTGCCACTACAAAAGGGGCAGTCACTGCAAGCTTTGCTTCTCTTAAGCAACAACTATTATTACAAAATGCATATTTATGCACACCTTGCAGGTTTTCAAAACGCATAAATTAAAAGCATTGTCATTACAATGACAGTAGGCTCAACGTCTTGCAAATGAAAAAGGGTATCACATTTACATGAGTTTATGCTATTGGCATTGTAAATGCGTTATATCTATATTGTTTCAAAAAAATAACATTAATAAAAGGCATTATCCTTTACAATGCCAATAGCTCAAACTCATCTAAATGCAATGCAATAGGTCTGGCATTTACAAGAGTTTAAGCTGTTGGCATTGTAAATGACGATGCCTTTTATTTGTTTTAAAAAAGAAAAACAAAAAAAAACATTGCCATTACAATGTCAATAGCTCAAAATAATGTAAATGCGAGACCTATTGCATTGCAAATGCTTGTTCTTCTTGTGGAGAAAAGTATTTTTACCATCTCCATGATTGGTCTCTTTTATCCTGCCACAAGTGTCTGTTTTTTAGGAACTTTTTTCTCTTTCTAAAAGCACTTTGTGAAAGTGCATTCTACCCCCATTCCAGCAACAATTTTTTTTCAAAATGTTATAGAAGTTCTACTTTCAACAACACCTTTTTTCTTCGGGATTCTCTCAGTGCATTTATAATTGTATACACATGTGCCCTTCCACTTGCTCTCCTGTGCACTATTAGTTTGAAAACATGCCTTCTACGGACTTCCCTATACTCCTACATGTGCATTTCATGTTATTTTCCTATTATTATAACATTTTCATTTCCCACAACTTTGTCCTTTGAGCCAATCTTAAATGTGCTTTCGCTTTTTATTCAGCTTCTACATTCAAGCCGCTTTCCCTTGTGCATTAGCTGCATTTGTGCTCTCTTTTTCTTCATTCGCTTCCACCCTCTGCACTTTGTTCCGTCTGTTTCCTTCCCTACACTCTTCGTGCTGCTTGCCCATGCCTGCGCCTTCCATGTTGCTTTCTGTTGCGCACCGCTGTATCGCTGCCCCTCGATCCTGTTTTGTACCAGGGTCGGATTGGGATCACAATTCGGCCCGGGCACTGACGAAAAAAGTGGCCCACATTCAAGAGGCGTGGCCCATATTTAAGGGGCGTGGCCCACATTCAAGGGGCGTGCCCTTTCATGAAACACCATTTGCACAGACAAGGAATGAAAGTGGGAGGATACTGTTCTTGCACACGACACAGGGCCAAGGTGACAATGGCCTACATGCTGAGCAACTAAAAAAAATAGCAAGGCCCCTTTTTGTCACAAAATTATTCCAGCCCTCCAGCACAGGAGCACCTGAAAAGCAGCAAAGCCCCTGCTATTACTAACCTACTCAGCCCTCCCCAGACCTTCAGCTCAGGAGCACATGAACAGAGGTAAGGCCCCTGCATTTAGTAAATTAATCAACCCTCCAGGCCTTGGGAAAATGTCCTGGCAGGGCAGCACAAAACACAGCTTTCTGGGTCATCCAAGGTAGCCAGGTAGCCAGGGGGGAGGCTGAGGTGAAGCTGGTGCATGGGAAGTGCCTTCCCAATGTGTTCTGGCAGTTTGAGTATTTACCATTTACTGTTGTATTACCCTTGTACCTGTGTATGGTACCCTTTTGTAACTTGCACAAGTCACTTTTCTCTTGTAACGCACTGTTTGCTACCTCTCACTTTTGTTTGCTTTAGATACTTGCACAAGTGCCACCATTGTCTACGTAACGTTTGTTCTTGAGCTGGAGTGTCTGCCATTAATTGCAGTATTATACCTCTAGTTGTATTTTGTACGCTTTTGTAACCTGTACACATATCACTTTTTCCTCCTGTAATGTATCGTTTGCTCCTCTTGTATTTTGGTTGCTCACTATTGTCACTTTTGATTCATGTAACTTAACGTTTGCTTTTGTAATTTGTCCACTTATAATTTTCTCCTCATGTATTATTGCTGTTCCTAGTGTGAAGCGCTCTGACACCTTCGGGTAAAGTCTGCGCTATATAAAATCGCATAAATAAATAAATAAAACAAAAAAATTCCAAACATCACCAGGCCCCCACAGCAAGACCCATTCTTCCTCGCCCACTATGCCCTGAATGTGAAGGGCTGTGGGCGAGGTGTTAAGACTAACACCGTTTCTGGGCTGCATGGGCGCCAGGGGGCCGAGGTGCAAACGGCTCAAAGGCCTGAGAAACACCTGGCCCCCAGGGAGGCCGATTATTGCAAACAATCGCCCCTCCCCAGCCCAGCCTCAGCTTGATTGCTTGGCAGGGTAGGGGTGAAGGAGAGCCCACAGCTGACAATCGCTGTCTGGCCGCACAGCGAGGCTGCTTTCATTTTCTCAGTCTCTGTCTCCGTGCACTCTGTGGGACGTTTTTTTTCTCCCCTTTCCTAGTCCACTCTATGTGGACTGGGACAGGGGAGAAAAAAAACGGCCCACAGAGGGCACTGAGGCACCGGCCCTTCGGCCCATTCCCGAATGCCCGCCTTGCCAATCCGCCCCTGTTTTGTACCCACTCTCTCTGATTTCGCCGTTGTTGTTGCGTCCCCACCTTCATTCTTTTCCCCATTATTGCTTTTTTTTTTATCTGCACAACACAGATCAGTAAACAAAAAGTAAAAAAGAAGGCTTGGATCATTTTTTTAGGTGTGTGCTTGCTTGATGAGCGTGTCTACAAAATAGCTCAGCTATCCATGTAGGCGTCTTTTTCCTGTTCTAGAGTGCTGGGTAGCATGGCTAAAACCATTAGCAGAGACAATAGTGAGACCTATTTGCTTTGCCAATGCTTGTTTACAAATTTACGTGTCCTATTAGTCTTTAGAAAAATTGCATCAGAAATGTAGAAGATACAACATCGATCTTGACAGGCTTCTATAAAGTCACTTGTATGTACAGATAAGCGAGACCGAATGGCTTTGAAAATGCTTGTTCATATTGTAGGTCCCCTGCCTTGTGGGATTACAAAGCACCTTTTAGGGGAGACATATTAGAAATATATAGAAATAGATTTAAGTTATTTTACATGGCAAAGGGACTTTTATTTAGGTGTTAATACAGTGCATTACACTGCAGCCCAAACCGAATTAAATGGGGCTTCTGAAAACCATATATGTTTGTCCTGTATTTGTTCAGTGTAAATACACACTGCAGCCCACATATGACATATAGCCCCCATGGTATTGGTGAACTTTCAGTACCCTTTGTTTTGGCCTTCAAAGGAAGTTAAATAGACCAATTGGGTAAAATCAACGTTACAAATATCATTTTAGGGCGGGAGTGCGTGCAGAGTGGCACTAATCAGCAGTGTCACAGTGCACATAGTTCTTACTCCAGAAAAAATATGGTCCAGACAAAGAAGGAAAAATCCAGGGTGACCCTGCAGAAAGGGCAAACTTGCTACAGATCTGCATTAACATTCTCTTCAAGTGAGGTGTCCATCCAAGCAAAGAACTAATTAGGAACTAATTGGCTTTACGCCTGTCATCCATGGCATGTTGCCATTTAATCAAACTAATAAACTAACAAAACCTTTCTAATTGATTAAAGAGTGACATCAAAACTGCCGATATAATTTTCAGGTTATAAAATGCATTCTCTGTAAACTAATCAATAGGAGTCTAGGACAGAGAAAGAGAAATAAACAGCCTAAACACCCTACAAATACCCCAAAATAGTGAACATCTTGCAATGTACATGACTCAACATGATATTGCGCTGTCTATGGATATGTGGAAAAAAAAATCTGTCCTCAATAAAAATGCCTCACCACACCAGTAGAATTGACACACATTTTCCAGAGTAATTTTGCTGCATCACATGAAGAAAGTCACATATTCTGATTGCCCAAACTGTAGTCAGGGAAGAAGAGTTTTTAGCCCCATTTCATGTTGTTTTCCCTTACCTTCATGTCACTTTGTCCTGTCAACTCAAGGCTTAGAATGGTATTTACGTTTGTGAAGATGCAGAGATGGCTCTTGGCGTGATAATCATTGATATACCCTGCTAGGGAAGAATGTTGGGAAAAGGTATTCCAAGACCAGCCTCCCATGTGTAGCTCATCTTACCCCATCTTTGGTGATGTGCTGCTTCCTCTCACTGGCATCCTTCTACTCTTTTCTTCGTCCCAAAGGCCGGTAGGTAAGCGGTAGACATCCCGGAAACGAGCATAGTGAGAAAATAGGACAAAGTAAGTTTGGCAAGCAGCACCCACACTATGCAGACTGCCTTTCTAAATATACCTGTGCTCAAGCCATGTTGCAGTTAGGAGAAATGGCTTGGGGGTTCTGAATAGACAGATTGGATCACTCCCAAAAAGCATCCTCAGAAGGAGGATCAGCATTGCTGGAGGCAAAAATGTTTGATGCAGGTGCATCCCTTCTACGGTGAATGGCAATAAGGAAGCATGTATTAGTGCCTGAACCCAAAATGGCGCTCTTTGTGGTCTACACCAAAAAGGGCCAATAGTCCAAATATCTCTTCGCAAGCGAAATAGAAGCTCCTCGGGGCTTGAAATCATGGAGAAGCCTGACACTAAACGAGGCTCAAAAGCGCTCTTCACTGAAGTCTATATCATTTAGTGCAAGATCTCACATAGTAAATATTGTGGTACCAGGTGATAAATGCAAAGAAGTGATCAATGTCTAACAGGGTTGGAATCTCCTGCGAGATGGATGGGATATTTTGACTTGAGTCATATGGGAGTTTATTGATGTCTTTTGCTGTATCATTTTGGTTTGCCGGGGAATTCAGTTTTGTGTTCCTTGAATATCCATATCATACAGAGAAGTAGCGAGAAAACATAGTTGAAGACACACGAAGTGCAATAAATTGAAAAGGCAATGTTATAAAAATAATTACATGTCAAGTTAAATTGCAGTGCACCTATGTAGAATGCAAACAATAAGTTCAAAGTCAATACAAATGAGGTAAAGTGTATAATTAAATATACATATATTCATATCATTGTCACCATACACTTTTCTAGTATTCGAGTTTAAAAAAAAAAAGAAATAAAGTTACAAATCTGAATATACCCATCCCAACTGAGCTTGATGATGTGACACGGTTATCACAGAGACATTTCTTGTAACCTCCTGCGTCACCTCAGTCCGAGGAACGTAAGCGGATGTGGCCCCATCACTCTCTTGGTGGATGAGGCCTGTAGGGAAATATCTCTGAAAAGTCTTACCCAAGAGTCCAACCAGGGACCTCTCATGGGAAGTCGCTAAAATATTATTCATGCTTACTCTGATTTCTAAAAAAGGAAATCTTTTTATAGCTTTGTAGATTACTCATGTTTACTTTTTCCGAGTGCTTGTCTGAGGTTTCCCAGTCTCTTCTTAATAGCTTGAAATGCTTACACAAACATTGGCTGAGAGAAGGATTCTGCTGCTTTTATTTTTAAATAAGTGCACTGATGTTACCTTTCAGGGGCAGATTAAGTGTTTCAGATTTTATTTTGTAATTATGACAGGCATTCGCAGTTTCACAAATAAACCGAAATAGAACCATTGAAAAAGGAAGTGTGTTCTACGTTGTCCATTTCTCATTCACTCCACAGCAAGGAGGGGAGTTATGTTATGTTAAGTAATTTATAAAGCGCCTGGTTATTTCAGACCGAAGTGTCCCTGAGCTAAGAATTCATTCTCAGGTACAAACCCATTTATTTATTTTATTTATTTATTTGAAAAGTTGTATATAGCGCAAACATGACCTGTAAGGGTATCAGAGCGCTGTACAAAGGAACAGTGGCGATAAGGAGGAAAAGGCATAACATACAACAACATAAAGGAATTTAACAAGCACAAATACTAAAGAAAAGCAACCCACCTTGTGGTACATATAAAGTAACAAAAGAGCAATTAATCTTATGGAGCCTGCGGTGTGACACAAATTGCAACTCTGAATGAGAGATCAAAAATGTCAACAAGAAATGAAAGTTAGCTATGGTGACTTTGCTACTATTGTTGTAAGTGATTATACAGGAGTAACCATTTGACTTGTTTTTTGAATGAGGAGGTCGAGGGGTTAGATCTGATCTCGACAGGAAGAGCGTTCCATATTCTTTGTGCATGACCAGAGAAAGCACGGACCAGAGAAAACCCATGCAGACACCTAAGACACCTAGCCATTACTGGAGTGGTTGAGATGCTGCGCTTAGGACCAGTTGTCCAGGGTTCTGGCTTGCACTTGACCATCATTGTTTGTGGTTCTGGGTGAGCATAAGGACAAAGAACTTGGAAGAATCATCAATAAGGAAGATGACAGCAATGATCTGCCACAAGCACCTTTTTATTTATACCACAACTAATGATAACACCAAAACATCATCTGATTTCTATACAGCCCTGCCTATAAGCATGCATTAGGAGCTGGGCCGGACTGGCCATAGCGGGCACTGGGTGTTTTCCCAGTGAGCCGCTAGGGTGGGGGGTGATTTTTGGCCCCTGGAGGCCGTTTTTGTTACAGGGCCATTTAGGCCGCTGTTACAAAATTGTCCGAATCCGGCCCTGGCAAACAGTTTGGCTGCTTCCAGGGGGCCGGCCGAGCTCTTTGCCAGGGCCAGTTTTGGTTCCCAGTCCGGCCCTGATCAGGAGTTAGACTAACGCATATCAGTGAGGTGATCCGCATCACCGCACTGAAATACTATGTCACACACTATAATAGCGCATCATCAGCTGTCACCTGGAGCCCTACTATAGTGATGCACTATACAGGCTGCAGTGGCAGTGTTGCTGCTGTTCATGGCAGGCTTGGGGGCCCTGGCTGAGCTCAGCCTGCACAGTGATATAATGTAACACTATTCACCGATGCCGGTGCAGCATTAGCATTCACAACACGATGATCGGAGTCAGTGCCCAATGGCAATGTAAGCTATTTGTGAGACACACTAAATAGATGAGTCCGTCCGCTCTTGCTGTTTTCTATGGTGGGAATGGGCGGACGTGACAGTTTAAAAAAAGTTTTGGCTGCTGCGGCACAGTGTAGCTGCTGGGCAAATGGCAGAGCATCCCGCCACTTGCACTGCAGGCAGTAGTATGATCCTGCGATGGACCTGACCCCACCAGCTTGTTGTGAACCACCGGCTGGCCACACTGTAGCAACCGTGAGGATCCACAAGGGATTGGCTCAGCACGCACTTGCCATCTTTTAATTTCTAGGCAATAGGGTGCATACGCCACACTTGATCGTTCAGGCGGCTGGTTAAGGCTTTTATCTCCTACCCTGCCATTCCGCGTGAGCCACAGTGGTTAAAGTTGGGCTCTGTCCATGGGGCGCAGCACAGCAGGATATCAATGCCCATGATGCTGCCACTTAATAGTTCCAATCACATGGCTGAGCACTCTGGGGGCCCACCTGGTGCTGCACCAGGTACCAAGCATCAAGCTTTCGCCAATCATTCCTGTCTCTTCTGAATGGCACAGGCGGGACGATACACGCCTATTCTCAAGGAAGGTCATCATCAATTGCCTGGCACCTGTACAGAGGCACAACATTTAAGTTTCAAGCACAGTGTCAGGTGAGTGCTCAAATAAAAGTTTTTTGATTATCATGATAATAAAAATATGGTTTACAAGTCAAGAAATATTTTACTGCTTTACTGAAAATTTTATAGTATTGTATCATCATTTTATCATGTGGATAGTAATTCGCTTCCTATTATGCGCCTGGAAGAGAGGGAGCTTGCATATTAAAGCTTGACCTGGTCCTACTTCATAAAGAGGTGGTCGGTTGCTATGGAAACTGGCCTGGACTCAGCAAAATTGTTCGCTGTGTTTTTGGTTACACTAACACAGAGCTTTCTCTGGGTCCAGCCAGGAAGTGCCTCAGGTGCCATCAGATCTGCCACTTTAATCCTCCTGCAGTGTAACAGCCTCACAGCCCTGTGAATTTACAGACAGTCTAGCCTTCACTCTTATAAGCACTCTGTCCAGTGCAGAGGAATTGGAACATAACATCTTTCTAGGCAAAAGTCTTTTGATAATTCTATATAGCACAAACTCAAATCGAAGGTATCAGAAAACCCAAGTTGGCTGTGCTACTACAGATTTTTTAAACTTTTGCCAGCCAGTAGCAGTAGCAACGGATCGCCATAGAGACCGAAGCAAGGCAGGCAACGCCAGGCCACGCCTCTCTCATGCAGTATTCACTCAGCAATGCAGAGCACGGGCTGGTCACCAAAGGGGATGATGGACAGAGCGTTTGAACAAATCAAACACTCACCCCCAGTCAACTGATCTGGGTTTAATCCATCACCATTCTTTAGCTCACTCCACCACCCCAGTTCAGACATGGCCCTATGCAAATCAGTCTGACCCTGTGCCTCATGGGAACAGTCCAGCCCAAACTGCCAAGCCATGTCTTCCCTGGACCAGAAACAAGCATCCTGGGACCGGTTTTGGATTCATAATCCTCATCAGCTGGGCTTTCTTTAATCCAGTTGTCGTAATTGGCCCTTTTGGATTAGCGATTAGCTGAACCTACACGTTGTCCTCCTTAACTTGGCTATATACGATAAACGCCATTTTGAATGTTGCAGCGGCCATCTTAGACCATGAGCGGCCTCGTGGCCGATGTGCCCTTTAGTCCTTTGTCCGTTCCACTGACCACTCTCATCTGCCCAGCAACAGGCTATTTTTAGTACTGGTCAAGCCACACATGCGCAGTTCTCACTGACCCGTAAACCTTCAAGAATGTGCCGCTAACTGACCAGCGGGTTTGAAACTCTCCAATGAGCTGGCAGTATTCCAAAACATGACCATATATGTCTCTAAAACTGTGTCTTAACTTGTGCCGCCTAAACTTTTATTGCCCCAAAACTGTATATAAACGGGGTCACACCGGTGTTCGGTGTGATACCTCTTGCATTACCGAAGGGTGCTGTTTGAGTGTACCACCACCCCATGGGGTTTTAATAAACTTGTTCTTTGCATTTTACAGTTTCCGTGCCAACAGTTCTTGTGTGTAAGTGGGTAATCTCTGGAGCGTGTAGGCCTTGGGAACCCCGAAATACTTCAATTGGCGACCACGAAGGGACTCATCGGCGACTCGGATGCCCGAAGGAGAGGTCGTGACGAAGGCTTGGAAATCCGCCATGGGCGCGCGCTGCCACGAGTGACCCGAGTCTTGGCTGCCACGGTGTTTTTTTCCTTTCCTTCCGATCTGACCTTCCAGGTGGCGCCGGTCTCCGACTGAGTTTTCGAAGTGTCTGCATCGCTGAGAAAGTGCCGTTTGGCTGATTTGGCTTACAAGACCTTGGCAGTTGGAACCTGGACCTTTGGGAATTTGGTAAGCTTTGTGTTCGGTAAGGTAGTCTTCGGACGCTTACTGAAGTACTACGATTTGTGTTCGGTAAGGTAGTCTTCGGACGCTTACTGAAAATCTGTGCTTTGTGATCGGTGAGGACGCTTGCCGAATTCTATGAACTTTGATTTGAGTTAGCTAACATTGTGAATTTGTGATCTTTGAACTTATATGTGTAGTGCACTTCACATAGGCAGGCATGTAGAGATGTTTCTCTAACTTTGTTTTTCCCTTTGAGCGGCACAATCGTGTGAAGAACTGTAAGTGCCATTTTGCCCGGTGTCACGCTTTCGTGATACTTTTTGAACATGCCTGTTTTTAGCACACTCCGGGGAATGTGTTGTTTTGGAGACGGTACCTCAATTAGGTTAGCGGAATCACAGCCGGCTCCCCCAGAGGGGACACCAAATAGGGAGATGTATATCAAATTCGGCCTTCCACCTATTATGTACAGTAAATTATGGCATAAGTACACTAAGGCCGATCCCGAATTGCAATGGCCCCTACACGGGTCGTACGATTTGAGTAAAATTCAATTTGTAGAGCAATGTATGTTTCAACGCAGGTCTAGACAAAACATGTTTGATTGTGTGCGAATGTGGGAGAAAGCGGCGCGTGAGCGAATGAAGCGTGAAGTTGCCTTGGCGGACAAAGAGCAGCGCAAGGCTGCTCGGGATAAGGCTTTACAGCTTGAGGAAAAGGAGGCTCAGGAGAAGAAAGAAAGGGAGGAACGGGAACGTAATTTGCAAACTACTGGTCAATTTCCTATTCGTCGACCACTTTATCCTGTCCTTAATAATGAAATTGATGATTTTTCTTTGTTAGATCGGTCACCGCCTCCGTACGTTACGCCGACGGCTCCAGCTGTGGATTCTGATGATGACGGACAGGATAAGTCGGGCAAGAAGGGTGTATCCGCTCTCAGGTTTACTGCGGAGAGGTCCGCTCATCTACGTAGTTGGGCTCGCAAAGTGAATAAGCGTACTGTTACTCAGGATCAATTGGTATCGGAAAAAACAGGGTGGACGGATCTTGAATTGATGTATTTTTTGTCTTCCTTGGCTGATGAGGTTGTGAGCGCATATCGTGACCTTTCTGATACGTTAGAGCCTAAAGCGTTGTCAGTATATCGTGAAAATTTGACTAAAGGTGATTTTGATCTTTCAGATGTTGATGACCTGTTTGCGCAATTGATCAAGTTGCGGGATGAGACAACTCGATTGCGGGAGGAGCGGAAAAGGAAACTAAAGGAGTCTGAATCGGAGCATGATGGGCAGGCCAGAGGGTGTTCTCTCCGTGGTTCAGATAAGAGTTCTGCGTTGCATGTTATGCCTATGCGTGAAGCTGCGCCTTTGTATGTTCCGCCAAAAGGGGAAGGTACGGATGACGATAAGTTGTCGAAGGATGCGAAAGGGTATTTTGTGTATAATTGGGTATATACGCCATGGAATAGAGCAGATGTGATGGCCTTGAAAAATTCTTTACCTGATCTTCGGAAGAATCCGGCGGCATTTTATGAAGGGGTGGAGGGGGCTATATCGTCTTGTGTGATGACTCTTGTAGATATAGATTTGTTTTTTGGGCTAATTTTACCACCTGATATGTGGAGACAAATTCGTAAAACTAATGATGAAACGATTTTGGGGGGGACATGGAAAGAAATAAATGCTGCAGATTTAAATAGAGAACCAGCATGCAAGCCTTGTCAGCTAATCCTAGATCTCCCGGCAGCTATCTTACATAAATTAAAAACGCTTGTTCCCTCCAAAAAGATTGATTGGACCATGTTAACGTCGTGCAAGCAGAAACCCGATGAAACGGTCTCAGATTTCTTTACACGCTTCGAGGAGGCGTTTCATGATTACAGTGGTCAATCTTTAACTGACGATACGGGTCGGCATTTGTTTGTAGATAAGTATGTGGCTAATCTCCTACCAGAGATTGCAAAGCGATTGAAGTTAAGTGAGAGTTCCTGGGCCACGGCGACCCCTGCGTCCTTGTTAACTATGGCTCAGTATTATGAGCGGCAGGAAGTGGAGGCTAAAGAAAGTGTAGAGAAAAAGACGAAGGAATTGAAAACGAAGGTGATGTTGGCGCAGGTTCGGGGAACACAGGGTAGAGGGAATGAGAGAGGTAGACGAGGTGGAGGTAACGCATCGTATGGTCGTACGGACATTGCGGAGGATCAGTGTGCTTATTGTAAGGAGTTTGGGCATTGGGCCGAAGATTGTCCGGTACTTCGTGAACAGCGTAGTCAGCGTGGTCGAGGCAGTGGAAGGTCAAGAGGAGGTTATACGGGAACAAGAGGTGGCGGAGGAGATCGTAGACAGGTTGAGGAGAGGGGCCGTGGCCAGGACGAACGAAATACGTTTGATAGACGGAATCAATATCAGATTTTGGAAGGAGAGAATGTGGAACATCAGGATTATGTGCATGCATAGGATTGCGTAGGATGGGGTAAGGAATCAGTTGAAGTGCCAGTAGATCAGCAAGGTCCATATGTAACAGCGGGTATTTTGGGTTCTACTGATCAGTTTCTAGTCGACACAGGAGCTACCCGTAGCGCTCTGTCGAAAAACTTGGTTCCGAGGGCTCCCCTGTCTGGCGAAATGATTACGTGTGTAGGGTTTGATGGCACACCCTCCCCCAGTTCATTGTCCAAGCCCCTTGCACTATGCATTGACAAATACTTTAGTTTTGGCCAATTTTTGTTATCGCCCCATACCCCAGATAATATCTTGGGCATTGACTTGCTTAAATATTTTCGAGCAACAATACGCTGCGCTCCAGAGGGAGTGCGGGTTATTCTGAATGACAACTACCCTGACCCTGATGATTGCCCTGACCCTGACAGATTTTGTGTCATTTTAGATATTCCCGCTTTGGCCTCTCTGCCGCACACGTTGTGGGCGACATCAGATACGGATGTGGGAGAGATGCGCATTCCACCAATACACATTACTGTTAAGGAGGGGGCCCCTCTACCACGAGTGCCACAGTATAAGATCTCGAAGGAAGGTGAAATTGCACTGACGCATATTGTTCAGGATTTGATTTCTGCAGGGGTGGTGGAGGAGGTCCCTTATAATGTTTGTAACAGCCCTATTTTACCGATTCTTAAGAGAGACTCAGATGGCAAGATCTATCGATTTATTATTGATTTGCGTGAAATAAATAAAATTGTCATTCCCCAATACCCAGTGGTGTCTGATATCACGACTTTGCTTACTTTGGTTCCACCGACAGCCACCACTTTTAGCGTTATTGACCTAAAGAATGCGTTCTTTTCTATCCCTGTTCTCCCAGATAGCAGATATCTGTTTGGTTTTACGCTCAATAATAAATCGCATAGATTTTGTCGTGTTCCCCAAGGATATACTGAGAGCCCTAGCATCTACAGCCAGGCTTTGAAACGTCAACTAGATTCCTTTAAATTGCAGTCTGGTGTGGCGCTCATCCAGTACGTGGATGACCTTCTGCTCGCCGCCGACTCCTATGCACAATGTGAACAGAGTACGCTTGCGTTGCTTTCCTTTTTGGCACAAAACAATCACAAGGTTTCCAAGAAAAAGCTTCAATACTGTAGACCCCAGGTGACCTACCTCGGTCATCTGTTGTCTAAGGAGGGGCGGGCATTAACATCTGATCGAATTCAGGCAATTTTAGACACACCAGTCCCCCGCACGCAGAGAGATGTGCGTGCCTTCATAGGGTTGACATCTTTTTGTAGACAATGGATCATGGGTTTTTCACATATCATAAAACCTTTGCTAGCATTATTGTCCAAAACCACACCGATGCCTCTTGAGTGGACAGACGAATGTCAGAAAGCCTTTGAGCAGCTGAGACAGGCCCTTTGTTCCGCACCCGTGTTAGGAACACCAGACTACACGAAACTTTTCACATTATACGTGCACGAGAATGATGGGTGTGCGTTGTCAGTGTTAGTGCAGTTGCACGGGGATAAGCAGAGACCATGTGCATACTTCTCTGCCATTTTGGACCCTGTAGCGCGAGGGCTGCCTGGGTGTTTTCGAGCAGTAGCGGCAACAGCAGTAGCCATACGACAGAGTGAGGGCATAGTGTTATCACACAAATTGTTGGTGTTAGTTCCACATGCGGTAGATGCCCTGTTAAACCAAACAAAGACCCAATACCTCACGAGTGCACGACTTACAGGATACGAGCTGACACTCTTAGCGCCACACATAACATTGAAAAGATGCGCTACTTTGAACCCTGCTACTTTATTGCCCTATCCGGCCGAGGAGGGTCAGGAAGAAAAACATCACGACTGTGTTTTCCTGACTGAGGAACAGACAAAGGGTCGAGTTGACTTACAGGATGTGCCACTTCCTGATGTGGATGGGGAGCTGTGGGTTGATGGATCGTGTTTGAGGCTACCAGATGGTACGACTTCCGCAGCATATGCGATCACGACTCTTAAGACAGTGGTAGAAACAGCTAGAATACCACAAAAATCGGCTCAGGCAGCAGAGCTGATAGCTTTAACAAGAGCCTGCGAATTGAGTGCTGGCCTATGTGTGAACATATACACAGACAGCCGGTATGCCTTTGGAGTGGCCCATGACTTCGGGCTCCTCTGGAGGGAACATGGGTTTCTGACGTCACACGGGGAGCACATTATGCACGGAGAGTTAGTGCGTGATCTCCTAAACGCGTTGCTTTGCCCCAAGAAAGTAGCGATAGTGAAGTGCAGTGCCCATAAAAAGATCACGGATAAAGTGAGTCAAGGAAATGCCTTTGCAGATAGCATAGCAAGGCAGACGGCTATGTCCCGAACTAGCTCCCCTATGTACGTGGTACAATCACAGGCTGAGAGATGGAGTGATGCTAGAGCAGAGATACGGGATATCCAAAAATCAGCTACAGAATCTGAACTTGCGGCTTGGGCAGTAGATGGGGTACTAGATGACGAAGGTTGTTGGAGAAGCAAAGACATGGAGAAGTGGAAATTGCCTGCGGCTTACTTACAGGCGATGGTCCAGATGACACATGGACTGGCCCATGTCGGAGCTCTTGCAATCACTCGGCTTTTAACACGAGTTTGGGAACATTCTGAGATTGCGAATACTGCAAAGAGAGTAGTGCAGACCTGCCTGGTATGCTTGCAACACAATCCTGGAAAGGGGACCCATACTCCGAAAGGAGGGTTCGTTCCACCTTCAGCACCGTTTGAAGTGCTTCAAATGGATTACATCCAACTCGAGCGCTGCAATAACCTGAAGTACGTCCTAGTGGTGGTGTGTGCCTTTAGCAAATGGGTTGAGGCCTACCCCACGAAAGACAATACGGCTTTGACAACAGCTAAGGTGTTGCTTAAGGAGTTCTTTCCTCGCTTTGGAGTTTGCAAATTTCTGTGGAGCGATAATGGGCCCCATTTTGTTGGAAAGATTGTGGAATATGTACTGAAGGGGTTGGGGATTCAGCAAAAGTTCCACGCTGTATTCCACCCTCAGTCAGCAGGTTTGGTCGAGCGGTACAATGCAACGTTGAAACTTAAGCTGGCCAAGATTGTAGCGTCTACATCGTTGAAGTGGCCAGACGCTTTGCCGCTAGCGCTGCTCTCTCTTAGATCAGTACCCCACTCACGAACTGGCCTTACGCCCTATGAGGTGGTGTTTGGCCGCCCTATGAATATCTGGGGGGTGCCCAAGCCGCGATTAATACATGATGTGCCTTGTGTTATGATGAATGATTATTTGGCACGATTAACAAATGATTTGCTCTCTATTCATCAACAGGTTCGAGAAGCGCTCCCTGATAACTCCACTGGAGAGGGCCACGATCTTCGTCCTGGGGACCACGTGATGATCCGCTCGTTTGAGAGAGCAAGCAGTTTGGAGCCCAGGTGGAAAGGCCCCGAGCAGGTCCTCTTGGCGACCCGCACCGCAGTACGAGTAACGAACGGGAAGCGGTGGGTGCATTCGACCCATTGTCGCCGTGTCTCTCCGGACCTGGTGACTCCTGCTGTGCTGACTGACTATAAGGAGATCTTGGAGAAAGAAAAGAGCCCAGCTGTGACGTCGGCCGAAGTGGAGGGAGCCTTCCCGGACCAATCTGCTACCGGAAGAGAGCGCTACAATCTACGCCCGCGATAAGAAGATTTTTGTTCCTTTTTTTATGACTGGTTGGTTACCGCTCCAGGTTTGTGAAACGGAAACCGGGAATTCCAAGGGGGGGGGATCAGTTCTGCCAGAGTAGCGACACCCGTCTTGGCCCGGAGAAAAAAACAACGGCTACCTCGGAGTTCAGCACCGCATTTTTTCTTTTTTTTTAGGTATACACGCACGTGTATTTGGGACAATTTGTGAACAGCTTGTGAACAATTCGTGCTACTTGAGACTCTGTACAGACTTTCTTGAACTATGGCATCAACGGCATCTCGTGACAAGAAAATATTGGGTGCCTTTCTCTTTGTTCTAACCATTGTGGTGATAGCTGTTATAGCCTGGGTAGTCGAACTTGTGGTGCCTGTACGAGAACATTTGTTGCCGACTACCCCGGCACCGTCTGAACATTTCCATTTTACATTGCCATTCCATGAAGAACGCCATCGCCAAACGTACTTAAATAACAGCTTCATTCAGATTCTTCACCACACGCATAATATGACCAATACCTCTAACTGCTGGGTGTGTGGAATGTTGCCTGGGCACCAGAAGAGAGGGGGCACCCCACTTATTCCACTCCCGTTTTCGCACAATGGGTCATGCAATGCCTGGTACACCCTCCTCTTTACTTTGAGATGGCCAACTAAAGGGGGAGTGCTTTTCCGTTTGAATAAAGTATGTTCCCATGATAAGGATGGGTTTCCCCGGGCTGAGGGTACACGTTTTGAGTGGGAAGAATACAGGCCTGATAATGTATCTGCTCCACGAATATATAGCAATCAGCGAAATGTGAATGTATCCAGTGCTCATGTCATAAATGTCATTGCCACAAAAGCCGATTTATGTATCCGAAACAAGGGCACGATTGCAGTGGGGAAAAGCGAATGTAATATTACTCTCACGTTTGATAGCCCGAATGGCATTTCATTTGTTGCATCTCGAAACACCTACTTCATCTGTGGAACGAAGGGGTACCATCAGCTTCCAGTGGGGTGGTTGGGCACATGTTATGTATCGTTTGTGCTACCTCCTGTATTCATTGCCCCTCCGATGTACCACAACGACTACACTCTGTACCACGATTTTGTTTTGAACAGAGTTAAACGAACTGTTGCTCTAGAGGACATTGATCAAACGGACACTGCATTACAACAGTATGTGGATTTCAATCTGGGACTATTCTCCTTTGTGGGGGCTGCATTGAACAGCCGGAAAATCAGACGGCTGACTCGCGTTGTCGAGGCTGTTGCGAATGACACTGCTATTGCCCTGGGGAATATTACCGAAGAACTGCAGATTTCCAGAATTGTCACCCTCCAAAACCGGATGGTGCTGGACGTTGTTTTGGCTGATCGTGGGGGGGCATGTAGAATTATCGGAAGCAGCTGTTGTGTTTATGTCCCTGATAATTCTCCATCTGTGTATGATACGATTTCCAAGCTGCATAAAATAGCTGCCGAAATACACCCGGACAATGGAACTTGGACACTTTCTGGATGGTTTTGGTCCATGATTGTAACTTGGGGATGGAAACTGTTGACAATTCTTTGTATACTTGTGGGAGCAATGTTCTTTATATGCTTGTGTATCCAATGTGGCCCTGCCTTATGTTCAATGTGTCTATCAGCTTGCTTACCATCGAGGCGAGCTCTTGCCCATGACAAAATGATGCTACACAAAGAGGTGACACAAATTATGTTAATAGACATCGAGGACGAACATCCAGAGTATGTTCATTATGAGGTAGATTCAGCTAAACGCTAAAAGGGTCGTCTGTCGTAATTGGCCCTTTTGGATTAGCGATTAGCTGAACCTACACGTTGTCCTCCTTAACTTGGCTATATACGATAAACGCCATTTTGAATGTTGCAGCGGCCATCTTAGACCATGAGCGGCCTCGTGGCCGATGTGCCCTTTAGTCCTTTGTCCGTTCCACTGACCACTCTCATCTGCCCAGCAACAGGCTATTTTTAGTACTGGTCAAGCCACACATGCGCAGTTCTCACTGACCCGTAAACCTTCAGGAATGTGCCGCTAACTGACCAGCGGGTTTGAAACTCTCCAATGAGCTGGCAGTATTCCAAAACATGACCATATATGTCTCTAAAACTGTGTCTTAACTTGTGCCGCCTAAACTTTTATTGCCCCAAAACTGTATATAAACGGGGTCACACCGGTGTTCGGTGTGATACCTCTTGCATTACCGAAGGGTGCTGTTTGAGTGTACCACCACCCCATGGGGTTTTAATAAACTTGTTCTTTGCATTTTACAGTTTCCGTGCCAACAGTTCTTGTGTGTAAGTGGGTAATCTCTGGAGCGTGTAGGCCTTGGGAACCCCGAAATACTTCACAGTGGTAGTGTGAGCAAGGGACCCAAGTCTGGGCATACACTACCAATTTAGGGCGAACAAAGCGATACCAAAGTGGATGATGCACGGAGCGTTTTAGCAAATCAAACACTCACCCCAGTCCACTGATCTGGGTTCAATCATCACCATTCTTTAGCTCACTCCACCACCCCAGTTCAGACATGGCCATATGCAAATCAGTCTGACCCTGTGCCTCATGGGAACAGTCCTGTTCACCTCCAGATCCTCCAGGCGCAATGAAGACACTGTAGGTAAATTAGGAATGGAGTTAAAATGGACTGGGATAGGCCAGAAGGGATGCCACCCTTCCCAGAGAATCATGTTTTAAGATTCTACTAAGTTGCCCAGACATGGTAATCTGGAATTTTGTCAGTATTCATTTTTAACACTGTTTTTCTGCCTTTGTTTATTGCACTTTATCCCTCACTGATCATTAAAGCAGCACCGGAGCACATGTTAAAGTACTTTACTCTTATGTTTGCTACTGTAGATATGCACTGATAAGAGGAAAATAATACATTCTTTCGGTGATTTTCCTAATTCTTGTGCCAACAGGGACCTTAAAATACTTACTAGTCTGGTTAGTAATAAATGGCCTGCTAGCAACCCCATTGGCTGGGTCTGGTCGATGTTCCTGGCGTTAGAATGGCTTGAAATGGCTGGGCTGAAGGGCTATTTTTTAGTGTTTAAGTGCACTAGGCAGGGCTGACTGGTTCACATTGGGAATGGAGCTACTAGGGGGGGATCGCCTGGCCAGGACCAGGCTGGCTCTGATGAGTGTTAATGCGGCTAGAATGGACTTGACAGAGCGACACTCGTTCTGGTGGAAGCAACTGGGGCTAAGATGGTTTCAACTGTCTGGGCTAGCTCTGATGTATGTAAACAGGGTTTGAGTGCATTAACATTAAGATGTGTATATGGGTTAAAGACAATCTCTAGGGCTGGCTTCTTCTGGTGCTCCTAGTGGAGTTAGGAAGTACTGGATCGGGTTATGCTACTTCTGATGGGCGTTGATGATGTTAGAATGGACCATATATTCTGGCTAGTGCTTATAATTGCTCAAAATGTCATACTTTGTGATACTTAGCATTTTATATATACTTCATTGCTTAGTTTTAATGGCAAGTAAGTGTCACTGAATGAGTCATACATTAGGTAATAGAGTGTCACTCATGAGTACACTGAGAATATGGAAATGTCACTTATAAGCAATCTGAAAACTTGGTAGCTATGCTTGCGAGCATGTGACTTGTGGGTCGTAAAACTGCTGAACCAGCGAAACAGACGGAGTGCTGATGCACTCCCACAACGTCAAGAATGGCTCAGGCAGGGGGCTGCACACTGGCTGGTCACACATGTGTTTAACAATACGATCAGGTTACAAGGCACTAGGTTAGTGCCCTTTTATTTCTGGAATTTTGCTGCAGTTTTAAGATCTTGTTAGAGTTTCTCGTTGCTTAAATGTGTGTAATTCCTGATATGTATATATGTTTCCCTCATCTTCATTGCTTAATCCTGCCACTCATAATTACACTGAAATTATGAAAACGTTACACATAATCAATCTGAAACCTAAGGAGCTACGTAGATAACACAGTTCAATTGAAAAATGCTGAGCCCACTGGCTTTGAGGCACCATAGCATAGTTGTGGGAGCAGCACAGACTGCAACCACTCCGGTCCACTGCAGCTTCACACCACCTTGTGCCAACCACTGATATTCCAACCCGCAGATGCAAAGGCGAGATACATTAAATGGGCGCACCCCGAATGACTTCATCACTCAGCAACAGTAGGGCACCGGATACCAAAATAAATTAATAATAAACTGCACCCTGTACTGTTGCAGTTGCTTGTCCAACCACTCCTCCTCAAATCTTGTCCCTGTACAGCAGACCACTCTCCACAACGTTCTTGGTATTCAGGGCTTTACACAGCACAAACCTACACAACTACTGAGCGCCGTACAAAGGTGAGACTAAATGCAGGAATGCTGGCAGGACAAGAGCGGTTTCCAGATAATGACCATGGATTCGGTGCATTCATTTCACATGGCGAGGAGAGTTTGAAAAAAGAATGTCTTTGGTTCCTTCCTGGGGGAGCAGGGATAGTGCTTAATTTCAGCTGGTGAGGACCACCAGCTCTTATTTTTGGGCATCCGCGCTTATTTTTCCTCATTAGATATTGACCGAGAGGGGAGAGCAAATTTTAACTGACGCAGTATGATAGCATTGTCAAGAGGGCAACCAGCCAATGGCAAAGTAACAAAGCAAACAGAATGACATTTGTATTTGCCCTCCTTAATTTAAAAATGTAAACTAATATATGTTGACCGTAAGGTGCCAGATTCGTGCTATACATTGGTTTAGTTTGACAGGCTGAGAGTTTGATCTAATCAGAGGTAATACATTACTATTAAGGCAATGATGGCAATGTAATGAAAAGATGAACAAACACAAACAAGATGTGGCCAATACATAAAATGAAGGAAGGTTATACTGCCTCGACATTGCTTCTTCATGAAGGCATTCCTTAGGCAAGCGGTCTATGCTCTTCTACAGACAACCTGAGCAAGAAGCTCGGATATCCTGTCTTTGACTGCAGATTGGACAGCCAGCTGAGAGCAATGAGGGTCTGAGGGAAATGTGCTGCATTGATCACTGTCCAAGTCAATTTTTAATCACTGTAGTCTCAAATCCCTTGACGGTCTGTATTCTGGACGCGAGTTATCATCAGCTATTCCCTATGGCAATAAAGGTTTTGCCTTGTATACACACATTGTTTATACCAGCTCCAAGTTCTGCTCTAAACATGGATGTGAACTTCGTTGTTTGCCGAGGGTGTGGCAATACTATATCTCAGGAGTATAGTTTCATGATGGCCGGTCAGCTGTATCTAAAGCATCCCTTCTTGGCTTTCAAATTATGCCTAAAGATGCCACTTATAGCAGAAGAGGCAGTGGTTTGGCAATTATCATTAAAGTCTGTATATTGATGATCCTATGTACAGCCCAACGGCAAACACTGAATTCCCCGG
Source organism: Lissotriton vulgaris (assembly GCF_964263255.1). Lineage (NCBI taxonomy): Eukaryota > Metazoa > Chordata > Amphibia > Caudata > Salamandridae > Lissotriton > Lissotriton vulgaris. The sequence goes on from NC_141698.1 coordinate 949,294,931, forward strand.
GTGGCTCTGTCACCTAGCCTCATGTTTACATTGATATTACTATATCACATGCTTAGATCATGGGCTTTTGTTCATCCTTTCTAGAATTCTTTTTGCTCATTGTTCATCCTTTCTAGAATTATTTTTGCTCATTGCCTTGATCTGGAGTAAAGTTATCATTATAGTGACAATTAAGCAATTTATACATTTCCAGTCTTGGATAATCAAATCCACTCACACTTTTGGCCACATTTTAACACAGTTTTTTCCAACTGCAATGAAGTTGCAAAGTGTTAGAAATGGGATTTCTGGTTGGCTAGGGCATGCACATATGCCAGGCAGAAACCACCACTCTAGTCAGGGCAAGTGAGTTACACACTGAGGATAACCCCTGCTCAACCCCTTGGTAGCTTGGCAGAGCAGTCAGGCTTATTCCAGAAGCAATGTGTAAAGGGTTTGCACAACACACTCACACAGCAGTGACACGCCAGGCACACCATAAAAGAAACTCCACACAAGGTTATATAAAAATAGCCTTTGTATTGTCCATAAAACACATTAGAACACCATCACATACATACACTGTTCCACCTGTCACTTGCTATGACTTTACAGGGATTACGTAAATCATTATGCCAATCGGCCACTGTCATAAACAGTACAGTTAGGGACCAGTAGCTACTGGTAGGAGTACACTTAGCATATGCTGAACATAATTGGCAGTGCACCATAGTAAACACCTGCAGCGTGTACATATTATCAAAACATCCCCTCACTGTACAGGTGGTGCAACCCTGGCAATGTAAACATAATCACATCAGGGAACAACACATCACAGAGTGACACATAAGTCACCCCAAACTATCCAGAAGATTACTTTAGGGGTTAATCCCATAGGTCGCTGTGCCTAAATCAAGCCACTGCGTAGGCAGACCCAGCTTCATACCCAGTGAAGCAACCTCTGAATCTTTTGGGAATGCTGACCCCCCGGCATCATGGAATGGGGAGTGCAGGATCCCCCCTGCACTCCTGTTAGGGGCAATCCTGGTAATTCGCAAAACAAAGATGCCCCCATTGGCGGAGAGACCTCCCGTAGTCCCCCACATTCGCAAATGGCACCAAGTACAGATGTTGGTGACCGGATATCGGAATCCCCAAAGAAATACCCCCATGATACCTCAAGACTTCCTGGGCCAAGGAGAGTTTACTGTAAGGCTAGCCACTGCTCCCTTCTCTCCTTGGTGGCTGCCGTTTTGTCGGGCAGCTCTGGTGTAGGCCTTAAGCCCCTCTGCCGAGCCTCACCCCCGGGGACTCCTCCTGTCGCTGGAGCATGCTGGCTCCGGAGCTCTCAATGACCTCCCAACATCACCAACTGCTGTAGGCACGCTTCTGGCCCCTCCCCCATGGGACGGAGCTCTTCTCTTCCAGGCTGCCTCGTCGCTTTGGTGACCTGTGGGGGCATGCTGACTTGAATTCCCACTACCACCCGGCAAGGGCAGCAGCGGAGTTGGGGGCTCAGTCCAGAACTCTGGAACCAGCTGCAGCACTTGCTGCAAAGCGAGGAAGACGGCGGTGGGGCTCCATGCAGTAGAGGCTCAATTCCAGGGCCACAGCTATCAGGCAGGCAGGCCAACACGCAGGGACCCTTAGCAGAGGGCACTTCCATTAGCCACCCAGCAGGCAGCAACTGGCACACAGCAGTCCATGCTGTGTCTTCTCTTCAGTTCCGCCAGTGGTTCAAGAAGTTTAAAAACATGGGGTCACAGCCCCAATATTTATAGTCCATAAAGTCTTTGTTCTGCCCAGATACAGGGCCCTGGACCTAGTCCAAACTTGTTCTGTGGGGCACTAAAAATATCTTTGTAGTTCACAACACTCCCCATTGTAAGTGTAAGCCCTGGCCCCAGACACACCACAGGGGGGCATAACCATCATTGTGGAAGGCAGGCACATCCCTATTCAGGTGCAGGTGCTACTCTTTCCACTACTCCAAATGCAGACCAGTCCTATTCAGCCTAGCTCTAATTCATCCAGACTCTCTGGAGCCACTGCATCTCCCCAGCCCCTGTCACTCCAAGGCCAGACAGTCAATACGCAACAGGCAGGCATGAAGACACATAGCACACAGAAATGCCTACTTCTAAAGTGGGATTTCTAAAATAGTGATAATACATCAGTGAACACCAATACGCAGCATTTATCACCACTATTCCAAACAAACCAAACTTGATAATGCTACCCCTCTCATGTCAGGAATTACCACTGAGGCACATATCAGGGAATCCCCAATGCATTCTTATGAGAGGGCAGCCTCACAGCAGTGAGAAATCAAATAGGCTGTTTGCCACTACCAGGACATGCCACACAGTTAAGGCTCTTGTCCTACTTTTTACCTACACTGCACCCTGCCCATAGGGCTAGCTAGGGCCTACCCTAGGGATGACTGATCCATACTAATATAATAAAGAGAGAGCCCAAACCTTTGAGGCGGGTAATCTCAGGAACCACAGCACCAATCACAACACCCAATACAGCGTTGGAAAGGGCAGTTGCAGCAGAAGAACATAGGCTATGCAGACACCCACCATATACATTTAAAAGGTAAAAGAACCGTGCCAGCAAAGTAGTCCCTTGTTGGCGTGTCTGCGTTGTACTGTGGGCGTGTGCTGGGGGTGTGACAAACACTGGGGGCGTGAAGTACATTCCGCCCTTCATGCCATGTCTCATATTGTGTGCTAATCCCACCCTGCTCCCTTTAAATACCCCTGCACCCCATAATCATAACCCACCCTTACTCCTTAAAATACCCCAACACCCTTAAACACTAACCCATCTTAACCCTATAAATATATCCTGTACCCCAAAACCCAAACCTATCCCTAAACCCTAAAAATACTCCTGTACCCCACAACCCAAACCTAGCCCTGAACCCTATAAATACCCCTGTACCTCAAAACCCAAACTTACCCCTGAACCCTAAAAATACCCCTGTACCCCAAAACCCAAACCTAGCCCTGAACCCTAAAAATAACACTGTACCCCAAAACCCAAACCTACCCCTGAACGCTAAAATACCCCTGTACCCCAAAACCCAAACCTAGCCCTGAACCCTTAAAATACCCCTGTACCCCAAAACCCAAACCTACCCCTGAACCCTAAAATTACCCCTGTACCCCAACACCCAAACCTAGCCCTGAACCCTAAAAATAACCCTGTACCCCAAAGCCCAAACCTACCCCTGAACCCTAAAATACCCCTGTACCCCAAAACCCAAATCTAGCCCTGAACACTAAAAATACCCTTGTACCCCAAAACCCAAACCTAGCCCTGAACCCTTAAAACACCCCTCTACCCCAAAACCCAAACCTACCCCTGACCCCCAAAAATACCTGTATACCCCAAAACCCAAACCTAGCCCTGAACCCTAAAAATACCCCTGTACCCCAAAACCCATACCAATCCCTAAACCCTAAAACTACCCCTGTACCCCATAACCCAACACTATATCTGAACCCTTAAAATACTAAAACACCCCAAAACATATACCTCAGTACCCCAAAACATATACCCCTATACCCATACTTACCTTATCCAAACATTAAAAAAAACATGCTTTTACCATTCATTCATTTACAACGAATTTCGTTGTAAATGTATGCGTGGTAAAAGCATATAAATTGTAATGCCATGCGTTATAATGGCATTGCGGAGTCATGGTACTTTCGTAATGAAAGTATGCAGAGTGATGGTATGCGGAAAGATAGTTGTGGAATAATGGGTGTTACCCTCCCCCGGTAAGTACATTGGTGGCTCGGCGACCCACATCTCCAGCAACATACTCATATTTTTTCACCACCCATTTGAAAAATGCACAGGTCTCTCTCATTTATGGCCAGCACCGACATACACTTTTAGACACACCTCCCGCCACAAGTTATAGAATTGCGAACTTTAGAGCTGGGGAGCTACGTTCGAATCTCGGCATCAGCTCAACATCCTGTGATTCCAGGCAAATCGATTTGTCTCCCCGTGCCTACCACAAATGTATGTGTTCTTCTGTAATGTAAATTGTGATCATGCCATGTTGTGGAGTTTGCGCTATATAATATTGCAAGGAAAAATAAAGAAGGGAAACTCGAGTTCTCACACTACTAAACACGCACTCTTAAGTGCATCAGCAGTGCCCTGTGAATCGGAGCATTTCACAGGCCTGTCACAGATAAGAAATGCCATCAAAACGAAATCCTACAAAACAATATACTACTGGCCGGCAGCAATTCATACCCGGACAACGTCAGGACGGGCTGCTAGTATGTAATAAAAGGGGAGTCCCAGATGTGGCAACCACTTTATGTGCCACAGCACAGTGGCAGTAAACTGTGCGCGCCAGCCCGGCAGTGGCAGATGCCTGAGACAGGTTTGAAAGGCAACTTTGGTGGGTAGCGCAAGCAGCACTGCAAGCCCACCTGTAGCATTTCATTTACTGGCCATGGGCATATGGGATACCATTGTACAAGGGACTGACAGGTAAATTAAATGTACCAATTGTGCGATCATAACCCAAGATTATGATCTTGTGTCTGCATACCGAATCGGTCAATATGTTAATATGTATACACACACAATATCATTACCTTGGGTAACCTATTCTATACGGTATATTTGAGGTTGCTATTTTCATGAATAAGTTGCCAATATATTCGCAAATATGTCTGTTCACAGTGAACTTATACCATGTTTGTGTACTACTTTCCTGCTGTACTTAGGCACATGGATCTGTGGAACACTATGATTTAGCGTGTTGTAAATAACAATTCTCAGAGTTATGACAGTATTTCGGATAGATAATGTGGTGTCAATACGGTACTTTTCACTGATTTTGTATGACCATTCATCTATCACAACTTTATGTTCAATACTGGAGTTTGCACTGATTTTGCTTGACCATTCATCCATCACCACCTTATGTCCCAACAACAGGGTTCATCTAGCGATTGCGTTATCACAAAGAGTGTGTCATAGTCTAAAACACTTAGGGGCATATTATCAAGGGGGTTTATCTCCGCTTTTTTGGCTTTAAAAGCCAAGAAAGCGGAGATAAAATTATCTCCCTATTACCTAGCTGTCGCTAACACCAGTTAGCAACAGCTAGTAGGAGATAGCGACCATCTTGGGCCCCGCTTTGCATGTCAGTAAAATTTATCCCTAATGACATGCAAAGTGGGCGTGCCAAGATGTTAGCGACTGGAAACAGTCGCTAACATTGCTATCTCCTATTACCAACTTTTGGAGATATTCGCGCTAAGCGCAAATATCTCCAAAAGCTAACACCTGCCCCTGAGCAGTTCTTAGCCATGTTATCCAATGGTAGGTGGATAACATGGCTAAGAGCATTAGCTCGGTAATGCAGGTATATCGCGGGCTTTTCAGCGATATTCATGCATTTCGGCCGATTTTTATCGCTTAGGAGATAAACCTTGATAATAGCAAAGTTCCTAAGCGATAAAAATCGCCGCAGCTCGGCGATAAAAATATTGCCGCTAAGCCAACATAGCGATAATTATCGCTAGTTGTTGGTAATATGCCCCTTAGAACGTTGACTAGAATTATTTGCCTACATTTTCAGATATCTATTAAATTCTGCCTTCAAATAATGCCATTGGTCTCTCGAAATATCGTGCACCGTATAGGGATCAAAGCTTCCCTTCACGTCCACTGATTACTTAAATACTTCTATGCCATGCCTTTAGCTTGCCCTTGCTCATTTTCTTATCCTCAATATTTTTGATTTTTGATTAACAGTGTTTGTTTCGTATTACCATTGATAAACAATTATTTTTTAACCACAGGATTGATCACAGGTTGTTTTCACTGCTTGTAACAATAAAGCTACGACATCGGGTTAAGCAACCGTTTTACGATCTAGTCTTTTACCTTCACCCTGATATATAAAGTTCACTTCCGGGTTTCAGTTGCTGTGTCCACACTGGGAACACAGAGAACTGACATGAGGAAGCACAGCGCACACACTTATTGGGTAAGAGACATGCCACCATTTAGAAATGACGCCCGTTTCCTTGACTTTAGACTAATCATAATATTCCGAGCCTAAATGTTGGATCTGCATTTCAGATCTTCAACAAGGAATAATACCTCTATTGTCTTCTGAATACTCACCCTAATACTGGATCACCACACCCATGGTAATATCCTGCTAATTCCCTATATCATAACAATCTCTCTACAGAGGGCCTACATATAGGATTATTACTCCAATGTGTTTCCCTTTGATATAGGTGCATCCCGAACTGAATAGACCATTATTATAGGACTTCTACTCGGCCAGCCGGGTTGGAATTATCACCGGCGGCGGGGTGAGCGCTCCATTTTTTGTAACCTTTCAACCACACATTGTACTTACTGCTATCCTTACCTTGCTTTACGTGTGTGACATATATTCCTGTGGTTCCCCCTTTTTTCCCTTTCACTTTTACAGACTACCGAGACTATTATATCCATGAGACAGGTAGCTTTCCCTTTTCCAATCCATGGCCTTCCCCTCTCTCACCCTGTCATTCACTTCATGCCTTAACCTATATGTTGTACCTTGGATGGATCATATCCTTGTTAGCTGCTCAGCCAGAATGAATGTGATGTCTACGTGGAATGTTGGAATGCTTGATGACAGAGTGAGTAGAATGTGAGTGTGCTGGTTGTGTGTGGAAAATGACAGTTGAAGTGAGTGGGCTGAGCAGCAACCATCCTGCTCCTGGTGGGATTTTCTCCTTTTTATCCTGTTACCATCTTACTTGAATAATGGAGCTTCAAGAAACTACTTGACTATCCATGTTTAATTCACAACACGCATATTATAAGTCGCGAGATGCTTCCTGCGTGCTGGTATTAAGACGTGATTGATTTTTTCCAGTGTTTTCTTTATTTATGATTCTGTGCTATATACACAGTATTTTACATGTTTCTGTAATTGGAGTTTTAAAGAGGTAGTATGTGTTTTATTTGGCTGATCTTGAATTTGGTGAAACTCTAGATTTGGTTTTGTTGGGTAGTGTAAATGTAAATGTAAAGTATTTGTAGAGCGCACTGCTACCAAGCGGTTTCGTGGCGCTATTACTCATACCGCTGTGGAACCCTTCCTGGCTTTCCCTGTGAAGTGTCCACTCCTTGGCACCCCCAGGGTGAAGCCAGGCATCCTAGCGCTGTTGGGGCCGTTTTGGAGATTAAGCAAGCTATTGCCCAGAGTTGCAGCGTGGGACTCATGATTGGAATAGGCACTTAGGCGAGAATATCAGGTCTGAGGAATTTTTGAGCCCGAGACCCGCCGAGGTGGGAATCGAACCCTGGTCCCGGGCCAGAGCTCTGCATCAAGGTCTGCCACTCTAACCATTGAGCCACACTTCTCCACAGTGTAGTTCTGTATGGGAGCTGGCCTTCTTATATTTCTTCAATTCTTCAGTGTGGGTGGTGCGCACACCTTTTCACTGTTTCTACACTACACAGTTTGTTATGTTGAGTTCACGCTTCAGCTGGTAAAGTGAAATGTTTTATGATATACATTTATGTTTTATGATATATTGTTGCGCAGTTATACATGGGTCATATACCTATACATGTGTGCCAGTATGCAATAGGCTGTGCACTTATATTCTTCTACCCGATACATTAATGATTTTGAAATAGGCTGTGCACTTTTATTTTGTGCGGTGGGGATTTCTGCCCTATATATTGTGCTTTTATGCCATGTTGTGCCTTTGAGCCTTTTTGCCTTAGGCGATGAGTTATGTACCTATACATAGTTTTGGGACCTCTATGCTCTATGCAAAGTTTTTCTTCTCTCTCAGTCCTGTGCTATTTCACTTTTACTAAACAGCATTTCTTTCTTAGTTTTCTTCTGTTTGTTTTTCTCCAAGGGAAGGGGATGTGTGCCATTGTGTAACTGTTTGCACTGTTTTATCCTTGCCTCATTCTCGTCACTTTCAGCTACCTATTCTTTTCTACTTAGTCTCTTCTTTATTTTCTGTTATTATGAACTATGTGATATATTGCAAGTTTTATCTTTTCTATTTTAAATTGCTATGTTGTATATTATTGTGTTTTATTGCTATTGAAGGAAAGGGGATATGTTGTACCTTGGATCATATCCTTGTTAGCTGCTCAGCCAGAATGAATGTGATGTCTGCGTGGAATGTTGGAATGCTTGATGACAGAGTGAGTGGAATGTGAGTGCGCTGGTTGTGTGTGGAGAATGACCGTTGAATTGAGTGGGCTGAGCAGCAACCATCCTGCTCCTGGTGGGATTTTCTCCTGTTTATCCTGTTACCATCTTACTTGAATAAAGGAGCTTCAAGAAACTACTTGACTATCCATGTTTTATTCACAACATTAATCATATAGTGTTTGTGTTAGAAAGCTATAAATACGTGTAATTTTTGATCTGTGAACATGATATTCTTTAAGAGCACCGCACTATTCAACTGGAATGTTTTTTTATTTTTTGAATATTTTACTTGGCTCACACTTCACCTGCTCTTCTCTTATGTTTTGTGTGACATATTAGAGTTTCCACTTCTAAAGTGTGAAGTCACGAAATACGTTATATTAATTTTCGTTCTCCTATACACATTGAGATGCCCCATTTGTTGTCGACAATACATTTGGTACCCTTCCCAGCCCTGAGGAAGTCGCAGAACTAATTTCCAATTGTTATGAAATACGTGTTGGCTGGTTTCTTTTTTGCGCAAATGACATATGGAATAAAGGCACAGGAACTTTCTACCCACCAAGACCACTGATCTTTACTTGCGAATCTACTTGAACTGTGCTGATACATTACTGGTGGATGATTATTTATATGTGTGCCCAGGACTTGGTTACATATATAACTGTGTAGGCTTCCCCTACACTAATTCTAGGGGTTACAGGGCTTAGCCCCTCACCTGGTTGCACCATACGGAATAGAGCAAACCAAGCACTTACGTTAATAGAGCAGAGCGCCACACTTCCTGAGTTATAAAAAACCCTGGGCCTCATTTACGAGGCCCATTGCGCCATCGAAACGTCACTTTTTGTGACATCCCGTGGCGCAGAAGGTTGTGTGATATTTATCAGGCAGCACTAAGCCACTTTTTTGGCTTAATGCTGCCTGATGGATATCAGTCCCTTTAAGACAGTGTTCTGAGCTAAATGGGCGTGCAATGGGTGTTGCTGGGGTCGTTCCTAGCAACATCCATTGCCTTTTGACACTGCCCCAGATTTACGAGATATCGTAAATCTGAAGCAGTGCCAAAAGCTTACGCCTCCCGAGAGGAGGCATAAGGGAGGCGCAACGGGGAGAAATATCTTTATTTCCCCTCGTTTTTCCTTTTTCTATGTGTGCTGCATTCTGCATTTTTGTACAGAGAGGTTTCCCTTCCTGTACAAAAATCCTCATTCCCGCAAGGCAGGCACCGTTGCACCATTGTGCAAAGGTGCCTGCGTTGGCGCTCGGCAGCCCAGTGTGCGCCAGCGCAGGGGAAAAGGACAGGAATGTGCCGTATCTTTTGCAGGAAGGCCTGCTGCGCTTCCCTACGGCAAAACCTCATGAATGAGGCCCCCTCTTTTTTAGAAAATATGTTTGCTAGACTTACAGACACATACTAAAAGCAAATACGGTATGTGGAGAATATTTACTGGTATATAAGCAGAGAAAACATCTACACGGATTGTCCTTGACTGTTGCTTAGAATAAAACAGTTATTCTCAACCTGAGGTCCTTGTAGAAAATTACATAATATTTTGGATTAGTTAATTGCACACACATAAAAAAGCAAAATTGAACATTTTAAAACAGTTTGTAAGTATGAAGGAATTTGATATTGGAGGGTAAAAATTAAGCTTGCATTCTTATTTTGGGTTGTAAGAGCAGCACAAGTTTAGCAAACAGTGGTATGGACGAATCCTTACCTCTTTTTTTTTAATTAAATGTTTTTATTTAATGAACATCCTCACTTTCTTACATCTCCAGATCACAGCAGGATCTGCTTCAAACCGCAAGGCCCACAGTAAATTATATATTCTGATCTGCCTCTCCTCAAACCATGATAATCCTTAAAAACAACTTTGACGCAGCAGCATGACTTTTTGGTTTTAATGTACTGTGTTATTTCTGCGTATCTGACCAAAATTGCAACAGCAAATCCTAAATATTTTGTGGTCATCAAGAAAAAATAATTGTCATAGCATACACGCTTGTACACAATAAAGCCTAATGAAATAGTCTTTTTAATGCTTAAACTGAAACTTGTTAAGGAGGCAGAACGGCACACCACGTGAAACTATTTACATTTTGTGAAGTTGTAAATAAGCACTGAAATCACTGCACTAAGCGATGGCCGGACAGTGTGGCTTAAGCCCTCATTCAAAGTATGTCCAAATTCAAGTTTGAGCCATTAAAAAGTAAATATGATTTAATACACTTAGCTACAACAGAGGCGGCAAACTAATCTTTTAACTCTCTGGCCTGTCACCCATCAAATGTTATGGAAATACCCCTCGGTTGGGATATAAGTTATAGGCAGGTCATGGTGCGGCTAGGTTCCATTTCTTCAGCTGAAAGCACTGGTGGCAGAAGAGCTGCAAACCAACACTACATCATTTTCAGAATCTTACGTACAACACAATAGAAAGAACATAAGTGGCTTTAACAAGCTACTGTTGGATTGGAAGAAAGCAAGCACAGGCACGAGTCTTGTAATAATTCCATTGGATGTGTCGAGATTGGTACTGTGCCACACACATCTAGGTATTACAATGAAGGCAATAATCTTAAGGCATTCAGACACTGTGCGACACAGCATATCAGGCATCAAAAACCCAACTCTGGGCTTGTCTTGGAATACCCTCTTCTCGTCAACCACCGTTTCAAGGGTGCGGATGTTCGACACGTCACTGTTTGACATCAGTAATAGGTGACATCTTAGTAGCATGCCTCAACTTACATCTTACCATCGCAAGCAATAAAATAACCCTAACTGCTTTAAAACACTTGGGCAGCCTTCGACTGAATATGTATTTTTAGGCACAACATTGGTTAAAACACAACGTTAAGGCACAAAAAGCAAAATGACAGAAAACAATCTTTGTACCAAGCAGTATGGGAAAGTGAACCTCTCTTCAGTGCTTCTAGACAGAGCTTAGACTATGGGGCATATTATCAAGGGGGTTTATCTCCGCTTTTTTGGCTTTAAAAGCCAAGAAAGCGGAGATAAAATTATCTCCCTATTACCTAGCTGTCGCTAACACCAGTTAGCAACAGCTAGTAGGAGATAGCGACCATCTTGGGCCCCACTTTGCATGTCAGTGATATTTATCACTAATGACATGCAAAGTGGGCGTGCCAAGATGTTAGAGACTGGAAACAGTCGCTAACATCGCTATCTCCTATTACCAACTTTTGGAGATATTCGCGCTAAGCGCGAATATCTCCAAAAGCTAACACCTGCCCTGAGCAGTTCTTAGCCATGTTATCCAATGGGAGGTGGATAACATGGCTAAGAGCATTAGCTCAGTAATGCATGAATATTGCTGACTTTTCAGCGATATTCATGTATTGCGGCCGATTTTTATCGCATTTGCGATAAACCTTGGTAATACCAAGGTTTATCTGCGATAAAAATCCCCACAGCTTAGCGGTAAATTTTTGTCTCTAACCAAGCAATAGCACTAAATATTTACAGTTTCTGCAGAAAGACTAAATAGATCTTCCTACTAGAAGCTTTTAAGATCACTTTGCATTGGGCTAATGTAGACATCTGTGAAATACACAAAGAAAGGTCTGTGGCACAGGTTACTTGAGAATGAGTCATGGTGCTCAAATCTCTACGGACCAAAACACCAGCACTGGTGTGGTGTAGTGCTCGAGCTTTCCAGCAAGGCATCTGGTTTTGAATCTAAAAGCTGTGGAAATTCTAGTTTTTCACAAATAGTCTCTCTTGTGGGTAAAAAGTGGGCAATCTCATTGGGCTCTGTGAACAACGGAGGCAGCTCGTTACTCAGGCTGCTTATTTTGCTTTCTTTAGTTGTATATTCCCTAACATGAGGTTCTTTTTTATAATATTGAGCGGCATACAGGGTATTATTCAGAAATCGAGACTGGAGGGCCATACCTAATCAACATACAGGATTTTTTCAAGTGGATGTACAAGTAAAACAATAGTCGTGTTGAGTCCTTCTAGGAATATAGGACTTTTAGAGAAGATACAAGCCATTTCTGCCTGACACGGGCCACATACTCAAAGGTACAGGCCACATAAACATCTATCAATTAGGACCATATCTTATTAGATGTGGAATCGTGTAGCAAGTTGAGCTCACTACAAATGAGAATTGATTTTAAATGATTGGGAGCTGTTGTTAAATCCTGAAGAAAGTGATGGCTAAAATATAGTGCCCACCAAAACGTGTTGATGCACTGATAAAGGAAAGCCTACTGAAAATCTGTATGGACAACTGTTAAGATTATTGATTTTTTTTACAATAGAGCAATTAATCTATGTGAGATTCAGTAGTTCTTTCTGTGATTAGGAATAATTTGTCTGCTTGTTCTCCCATATTTGTGGCCGCTGAGTCATTATTAATTCTGTATGCTTTTTAATTGTATCAACCATATTGGTATCCATATGGTTTTTTGATTGATTTTATCAAGAAGTTTTAATGTGTGTTTTATTTACAGTAAACATTATACAACGCATATAAATATATTAATCAAAAAACTTTTTTTACTGCCTATACAATTGTATTTGTTACTTAATTATTTTACCTCTTTGTTCATGGGCTTTATATTGGTGACATAGGGTTCATATTGTAAGTGTGTATTTGAGCATGTGAAATTTACCCAAAGGGGGTTCTTAATGACTAAGGTCAGTTTAGAGAAGCCAAAGAGGCTCTAATTGAATCTGCAGGCCTGTACTAAGGACCGCAAATATTGTATCCCAAAAGTGGGTCAACATTGAGCAGGCAAAAAAAGTAAGGCCCCAGTTTCCTGCTCCTAATTGCTGGCAGCAAAAACATGTGTCTTACAAGTCAGGAAACATTTTGTGGTGGACTTTTGGAGTATAGTAAGCCATCCAGCATGACAAGAATGACATTCGCTTAAAGTTGGCAGCCCTCAAAGACTTGTTGCCAAGTTGTGAGATCATCTGACACTCAGGCTCAGAAAAGACTATTGTGATGTCTTGCAGATTTTAACCCTGCAGAACTCTACACCAATTGCGGACCCCTCTTAACTTTGCTCAAAGAGAGCAACCGTTAGTGATGATGAGCCTGCACTAGCCACAAGACAACATTTCTGTGGGGGCATGCTGACTTGAATTCCCACTACCACCCGGCAAGGGCAGCAGTGGAGTTGGGGGCTCAGTCCAGAACTCTGGAACCAGCAGCAGCTCTTGCTGGAAAGCGAGGAAGACGGCGCTGGGATTCCTTGCAGTAGAGGCTCAATTCCAGGGCCACAGCTATCTTCGGTGCAGCCATCTCTGCCCACAGCAGGCAGGAGAAAAGCGCTTACCATGCGCTGAGCACACGAGCAAGACATGCACCTTGGCTGGAAGTGACCACACTCCTCATTCTGATCACGCTGCAGCGGGACTCACAGAAGCCAGAGTCCCACATCAGCGACGCTCAAGGTGTGACTTCTCCAGGTCTCTTTAGAGCAATAGGAACAAATGCACAGGAAAAGCAGGCAGGCAGGCCAGCACGCAGGGACCCTTAGCAGAGGGCACTTCCATTAGCCACCCAGCAGGCAGCAACTGGCACACAGCAGTCCATGCTGTGTCTTCTCTTGAGTTCCGCCAGTGGTTCAAGAAGTTTAAAAACATGGGGTCACAGCCCCAATATTTATAGTCCATAAAGTCTTTGTTCTTCCCAGATACAGGGCCCTGGACCTAGTCCAAACTTGTTCTGGGGGGCACTAAAAAATATCTTTATAGTGCAAAACACTCCCCATTGTAAGTGTAAGCCCTGGCCCCAGAAACACCACAGGGGGGCATAGCCATCATTGTGGAAGGCAGGCACATCCCTATTCAGGTGCAGGTGCTACTCTTCCCACCACTCCAAATGCAGACCAGTCCTATTCAGCCTAGATCTAATTCATCCAGACTCTCTGGAGCCACTGCACCTCCCCAGCCCCTGTCACTCCAAGGCCAGACAGTCAATACACAACAGGCAGGCATGAAAACACATAGCACACAGAAATGCCTACTTCTAAAGTGGCATTTCTAAAATAGTGTTAATGCATCAGCGAACACCAACACGCAGCATTTATCACCACTATTCCAAACAAACCAAACTTGATAATGCTGCCCCTCTCATGTCAGGAATTACCACTGAAGCACATATCAGGGAATCCCCAATGCATTCTTATGAGAGGGCAGCCTCACAGCAGTGAGAAATCCAATAGGCTGTTTGTCACTACCAGGACATGCCACACAGTTAAGGTGCTTGTCCTACCTTTTACCTACACTGCACCCTGCCCATAGGGCTAGCTAGGGCCTACCTTAGGGATGACTGATATGTAATAAAAGGGGAGTCCCAGATGTGGCATCCACTTTATGTGCCACGTCACAGTGGCAGTAAACTGTGCATGCCAGCACTGCAGTGGCAGATGCCTGAGACAGGTTTGAATGGCTACTTTGGTGGGTGGCGCAAGCAGCACTGCAAGCCCCCCAGTAGCATTTCATTTACTGGCCCTGGGCATATGGGATACCATTGTACAAGGGACTGACAGGTAAATTAAGTATACCAATTTTGCGATCATAACCCAAGGTTATGATCTTGTGTGTGTATACCGAATCGGTCAATATGTTAATATGTATACACACACAATATCATGACCTTCACGTCCACTGATTACTTAAATACTTCTATACCATGCGTTTAGCTTGCCCTTGCACATTTTCGTATCCTCCATATTTTCGATTTTTGATTAACAGTGTTCATTTCGTTTTACCATTGATAAGCAATTATTTTTCAACCACAGGATTGATCACAGGTTGTTTTCACTGTTTCTAACAATAAAGTTACTACATCGGGTTAAGCAACCGTTTTACGATCTAGTCTTTTACCTTCACCCTGATATATAAAGTTCACTTCCGGGTTTCAGTTGCTGTGTCCACACTGGGAACACAGAGAACTGACATGAGGAAGTACAGCGCACACACTTATTGGGTAAGAGACATGCCACCATTTAGAAAGGTCGCCTGTTTCTTTGACTTTAGACTAATCATAATAATCCGAGCCTAAATGTTGGATCTGCATTTCAGATCTTCAACAAGGAATAATACCTCTATTGTCCTCTGAATACTCACGGCGTACGCTAATACTGGATCACCACACCCATGGTAATATCCTGCTAATTCCCTATATCTTAACAATCTATCTACAGAGGGTCTACATATATGACCATTACTCCAATGTGTTTCCCTTTGATATAGGTGCATCCCGAACTGAATAGACCATTATTATAGGACTTCTACGTGGCCAGCCGGGTTGGAATTATCACCGGCGGCTCGGTGAGCGCTCCATTTTTTGTACCCTTTCAACCACACATTGTACTTACTGCTATCCTTACCTTGCTTTACGTGTGTGATTTATATTCCTGTGGTTTCCCCCTTTTTTCCCTTTTACTTTTACAGACTACCGAGACTATTATATCCATGAGACAGGTAGATTTCCCTTTTCCAATCCCTAGCGTTAGCCAACCCCTTCCCCCCTCTCACACTGTCATTCACTTCATGCTTTAACCTAATCATGTAGTGTTTGTGTTAGAAAGCTATAAATACGTGAAATGTTTGATCTGTGAACATGATATTCTTTAGGAGCACCGCACTACTCAACTGGAATGTTTTTTTTTTTTGAATATTTACTTGGCTCACACTTATGTTTTGTATGACATATTAGGGTTTCCACTTCTAAGGTGTTAAGTCACGAAGGAGCAGATGTATCATCCGTTTTTTTGTCGCAAACGCTGCAATTCGCAAAAAAGCAGCGTTTGCGACTAAAAAATGGGCAAATGCGATATATGAAAAAATTGCATCACAAAATAAAGGAATTGCAAAATTTGCGATTCCTTAATTTTGCGCAAGCATTTAAGGAAACGAAAAAAGAGATTCCTTAATGCTATGTAAGAAACAATAATGTTTTGCGAATTCACACTAAGAAATCGCAAATTACCACCAACTTGTAGTTGGTGGTAATTTGCTAATTCTTTTACAAATGCACTTTGCGCTACTGATCGAAGAGCCAGGTCTTGATAAGTCTTCTGAAGGCCAGCAGGTCATGAGTCTGTCGCAGGCTGGTAGGGAGAGCGTTCCAGGTCTTGGCGGCGAGGTAGGAGAAGGATCTTCCGCCGGGGGTGGCTTTCCGGATGCGAGGAACTGAGGCGAGGGCGAGGTTGGCCCGGCGTTGTGTAGTGCCTTGTGTGCGTTGATGAGGAGCTTGAAGGTGATCCTCTTGTTGACGGGGAGCCAGTGCAGGCCTCTCAGGTGGGGTGTGATGTGGCTGCGTCGGGGGATGTCGAGGATCAGTCGTGCCGAGGCATTCTGAATTCGTTATAATCGTTTCAGGAGCTTGGTTGTTGTTCCTGAGTAGAGGGCGTTTCCGTAGTCGAGTCTGCTGGTGGCGAGGGCCTGAGTAACGGTTTTTCTCGTGTTGGGGGGGTCCATTTGAAAATCCTGCGGAGCATTCGGAGGGTGTTGAAGCAGGACGCGAAGACGGCGTTGACTTGCCTGGTCATGGAGAGGGTGGAGTTGAGGATGACCCCCAGGTTGCGTGCGTGGTCTGTGGGTTCCGGGGCTGAGCCTAGTGATGCGGGCCACCAAGAGTCGTCCCAGGCTGATGGGGTAGGTCCGAGAATGAGGACCTCCATCTTGTCTGAGTTCAGCTTCAGTCTGCTGTCCTTCATCGAGTCGGCAATGGCCTTCATTCCTCTGTGGAGGTTGGCTTTGGCAGTGTGGGGGTCTTCGGTGAGGGATATGATCAGCTGGGTGTCGTCGGCGTAGGAGATGATGTTGAGGTTATGTTGTCGTGCAACATAGGCGAGCGGTGCTTTGTAGATATTGAACAGCGTCCGGCTGAGGGAGGACCCCTGTGGGGCGCCACAGATGATCTCGGTGGTTTTTGAGTGTAAGAGTGGGAGGCGGACACTCTGGGCTCTGCCGGAGAGGAAAGATGTGGTCCAGGCCAGGGCCTTCTCTTCAATTCCGGCGCCATGGAGGCGTGTTGATAGGGTTCGGTGGCAGACTGTGTCAAAGGCTGCTGATAGGTCCAGGAGGATAAGTGCGGCTGTTTCTCCCTTGTCCATCAGGATCCTGATGTCATCGGTGGCGGCGATGAGGGCGGTCTTGGTGCTGTGGTTGCTGCGAAAACCGGATTGGGAGGGGTCCAGGATGTTGTTGTCTTCGAGGTAGCGAGTTAGCTGTTTGTTGACGATCTTCTCTGCCACTTTTGCCGGGAATGGGAGCAGGGAGATGGGCCGGAAGTTCTTTGCGTCCTTGGGGTCCACCTTGGGCTTCTTCAGAAGGGCATTGATCTCGGCACGCTTTCAGCTTTCCGGGAAGGTTGCTGTCTCAAAGGAACTGTTGATTGTTTTCCAGAGGTGGGGCGCGATGGTTGTGCTGGCTTTGTTGAAGACGTGGTGAGGGCAGGGGTCGGATGGGGATCCGGAGTGGATGGAGTTTATGGTTTTGACAGCGTCCTCGTTGCTGACGTGGGACCAGGTGGTCAGGCGGCTGGTGAGGGTGGTGGTCGCAGGGGTGGTGGAATCGGTGGCTGGTGTGGGGGTGTCGGTGTTGAAGCTGCCATGGATGTTGTCAATCTTGCAGTGAAAGAAGGTGGCCAGGGAGTCGCACAGGTCTTGTGATGGTGGGATGTCGTTGGTGTTGGAGCTTGGGTTGGAGAGTTCTTTCACAATGCTTAAGAGCTCTTTGGTGTTGTGTGCGTTGCTGTCTAGGCGGGCCTTAAAAGGCGGTCCTCTTGGCGGTTCTGATGAGTTGGTGGTGTCTGCCGGTGGCGCTTTTGTGGGCTGTGTGGCTGTCTGGTGTTCGATTGTGGAGCCATGTCTTCTCCAGCTTCCGACAGGTGCGCCTGGAGAACCGTAGGTCTTCGGTGAACCAGGCGGCTTTCTTGTTGGTGTGGTGGTTGTGGAGGTCTTGAGAGGGGCGAGGGTGTTGGCGCAGTCGTTGATCCATTGTTTGAGGTTGGCCGCAGCGGTGTCTGGGTCGATGGGGTCGGCGGGTGGTCTCAGGGCGAGGGTGGTAGTCAGTTGGTCCTTGGTGACCTTGCCCCAGCAGTGGGGTGGTAGCTGTTGGGTGCGGTGGTGTATGATGGGTTTCCTGGAGGTGAAGTGGACGCATCTGTGGTCAGTCTAGTGGGGTTCGGTGGTGTAGTTGAAGGAGACCAGAGGGCTTGTGGAGAAGATGGGTCCAGCGTGTGTCCAGCGGCATGGGTGGGTATCGTCACGAGCTGTTTGAGTCCGAAGTTGACGAGGTTGTCAATCAGGGTGCTGGAGTTGGCGTTGTTGTTGTTCTCGAGGTGGAAGTTTAGGTCCCCGATGAGGATGTAGTCCGTGGAGGCGAGGGCATGGGTGCTGACGAGGTCGGCGATGGTGTCGCTGAACTGTGGTCGTGGTCCGGGAGGTCTGTAGACGAGTGTTTCTCTGAGGGTGGTGTTGGGGTCGGTGTGGATCTGGAAGTGCATGTGCTTGGAGGTGGTGAGGGTGTCGGCGAAGTGGGAGGGAGGAGCAGCTGGGAGGCGGGAGCGGGGAGCCAATGGGCGAGGGAAACGAGGCAAAGGGGGCAGGGCCTCAGGGGAGCAGCAGCGGGAAGCGGGGGCGGGGGTGTTACGGAGGGCAGTGGCGCGAAAAAGGAGCGCCTAGAGCTGACACTAAGAATAAGTACAAAGTAAAAAGGATGAAGACATAATTACAGTATGGGGAAAAGAAGCAAAGTAAGGCACAGTGAGAGTGGCAGTCATCAGTGGTGGCGAACCCTCGGTCAGCGGCGGCAGCGGGGAGACATGGGCACACCAGGAGGAGCCGTGCGGCGTGGGGAGTGAACCAAGGTGCCATGTGGCGCTCATACATGCCCTTAGGGCATGTATGTGCGTTATATGCGCACACAGGTAAATTTCAGGGGTGCATCAGGGTGTCCTTAAGACACCCTTGCACCCTTGAAATTATTCTCAATATGCGATTAGCAAATTGTGAATCGCAAATTGAGAATAACTTCCCATTCCTTCCTATGGGCCTCCTGGCCCATAGAAATGAATGGGAAATTATTCCTTAATTGCGATTAGCAATTTGCTAATCCCAATTAAGGAATTTTAAGAAATCGCTAAAAAATAGCGGTTTTCTACATACATCCAAAATTGCAATTCTCAAATAGCGATTTCTAAAAAATCGCTATTTGAGAATCGCAAATGATGGTGATGATACATCTGCCCCGAAATACGTTATATGAATTTTTGTTCTCCTTTACATACTGAGATGCACCATTTGTTGTTGACAATACATTTGGTATCCTTCCCAGCCCTGAGGAAGTCGCAGAACTAATTTCCAATTGTGACGAAACACGTGTTGGCTGGTTTCTTTTTTGCGCAAATGACATATGGAATAAAGGCACAGGAACTTTCTACCCTCCAAGACCACTGATCTTTACTTGCGAATCTACTTGAACTGTGTTGATACATTATTGGTGGATGATTATTTATATGTGTGAGGAAAAAAGGAAGGGAGTTAGAGGGTTATTAGCTAGGCTCGCCCTCCAGTCATTAAAGTCAAAAACAAAAAAGGTTTCTGTTTCCAGCATCCGGACCGGAGGGAGACAGAGTAGGTGCCTGAATGCAGGAGGTAACCAGAGCACAAAGTTGCTAGGATACCGATACCCCTCTGACTCCATGGGGCCCAGTTAGGTCTCGTGAAAAGCAGCACGTGTTTTTGGAACAAAATACGTAGGTATAAATGCATGCAATTAGCAGAGTTTGCTGCAGTTGAAAGACTTCTTTTGTTAATATCTCAGTGAAAGAGTTAAGGAGTGGCGAACACAGGGCTGGTCCCTGTGTAGTCCCGAAGAAGTGCTTGGGGTATGCACGAAACATGTCGACTTAGGAGTTGATAGGTACATCTGGACACATTAAGTTTAGGACAGCCTATCTCCCCACCCCGTTTTTAATACTACCACCTAGAGGTCAGAATAAAGTCTATTAGTAACCTACTGGGCAGGTATTTTTTAACTCACACCACATAGTCCACTCCCCACAAATACACATGCACCACACATAGTCCATTTAAGTGCTCCTACGTAACCTCGCAAGTCGTAGCACGCCCCAGCCCGTAGAGGACTGGGATGGCCCCAATGATGAAGCATGTCACCGTGGGGCAACCCCGGTGAGTGAGGGGACACCTAAAAAAGGAACAATTTTTCCTTTTTATACATTATACACAATCCCAACAGTCAACCCCATTGAGTATTGACTGTATTTTCTTCTAGCAAGGCTCTCAGGTATCTGGAAACAGAAACCTTTTTTGTTTTTGTATTTATATGTGTGCCCAGGACTTGGTTATATATATAACTGTGTAGGCTTCCCCTACACTAATCCTAGGGGTTACAGGGCTTATCCCCTCACCTGGTTGCACCATACGGAATAGAGCAAACCAAGCACTTACGTTAATAGAGCAGAGCGCCACACTTCCTGAGTTATAAAAAACCCTGGGCCTCATTTACAAGGCCCATTGCGCCATCGGAACGTCACTTTTTGTGACATCCCGTGGCGCAGAAGGCTGTGTGATATTTATCAGGCAGCACTAAGCCACTTTTTTGGCTTAATGCTGCCTGATGAATATCAGTCCCTTTAAGACAGTGTTCTGAGTTAAAGGGGCGTGCAATGAGTGTTGCTGGAGTCGTTCCCAGAAACATCCATTGCCTTTTGACACTGCCCCAGATTTACGAGAAATTGTAAATCTGAAGCAGTGCCAAAAGCTTACGCCTCCAGAGAGGAGGCATAAGGGAGGCGCAACGGGGAGAAATATCTTTATTTCTCCTTGTTTTTTCCTTTTTCTATGTGTACTGAATTCTGCATTTTTGTAAAGAGCGGTTTCCCTTCCTGTACAAAAATCATCATTTCCGCAAGGCAGGTGTTGTTGCACCATTGAGCAGAGGGGCCTGCGTTGGCGCTCGGCAGCCCAGTGTGCGACGGCGCAGGAGAAAAGGACAGGAATGTGCTGTATCTTTTACAGGAAGGCCTGCTGCGCTTCCCTACGGCAAAACCTCATGAATGAGGCCCCCTCTTTTTTAGAAAATATGTTTGCTAGACTTACAGACACATACTAAAAGCAAACAGGGTATATGGAGAATATTTACTGGTATATAAGCAGAGAAAACATACGCACTGATTGTCCTTGACTGTTGCATAAAATAAAACAGTTATTCTCAACCCGAGGTCCTTGTAGAAAATGACATAATATTATGGATTAGTTAATTGCACGCACATAAAAAAGCAAAATCGAACATTTTAAAACAATTTGTAAGTATGAAGGAATTTTGAAATTGGAGGCTAAAAATTAAGCCTGCATTCTTAGTTTGGGTTGTAGGAGCAGCACAAGTTTAGCAAACAGTGGTATGGACGATTCCTTACCTCTTTTGTTTAATTAAATGTTTTTATTTAATGAACATCCTCACTTTCTTACATCTCCAGATCACAGCAGGATCTGCTTCAAACCGCAAGGCCCACAGTAAATTATATATTCGGATCTGCCTCTCCTCAAACCATGATAATCCTTAAAAACAACTTTGATGGTTAATGCAGCAGCATGACTTTTTGGTTTTAATGTACTGTGTTATTTCTGCGTATCTGACCAAAATTGCAACAGCAAATTCTAAATATTTTGTGGTCGTCAAGAAAAAATAATTGCCATAGGATACACGGTTGTACACAATAAAGCCAAATGAAATAGTCTTTTTCATGCTTAAACTGAAACTTGTTAAGTAGGCACAACACAGACCACGTGAAACTATTTACATTTTGTGAAGTTGTAAATAAGCACTGAAATCACTGCGCTAAGCGATGGCCGGACAGTGTGGCTTAAGCCCTCATTCAAAGTATGACCAAATTCAAGTTTGAGCCATTAAAAAGTAAATATGATTTAATACACTTAGCTACAACAGAGGCGGCAAACTAATCTTTTAACTCTCTGGCCTGTCACCCATCAAATGTTATGGAAATACCCCTCGGTTGGGATATAAGTTATAGGCAGGTCATGGTGCGGCTAGGTTCCATTTCTTCAGCTGAAAGCACTGGTGGCAGAAGAGCTGCAAACCAACACTACATCATTTTCAGAATCTTACGTACAACACTATAGAAAGAACATAAGTGGCTTTGACAAGCTACTGTTGGATTGGAAGAAAGCAAGCACAGGCACGAGTCTTGTAATAATTCCATTGGATGTGTCGAGATTGGTACTGTGCCACACACATCTAGGTATTACAATGAAGGCAATAATCTTAAGGCATTCAGACACTGTGCGACACAGCATATCAGGCATCAAAAACCCGACTCTGGGCTTGTCTTGGAATACCCTCTTCTTGTCAACCACCGTTTCAAGGGTGCAAATGTTCGACAAGTCTCTGTTTGACTATCAGTAATAGGTGGCATCTTAGTAGCATGCCTCAATTTACACCTTACCATCGCAAACAATAAACTAACCCTTACTGCTTTAAAACACTTGGGCAGACTTCGACTGAATATTTATTTTTAGGCACAATATTGGTTAAAACACAACGTTAAGGCACGAAAAGCAAAATGACAGAAAACAATCTTTGTACCAAGCAGTGTGGGAAAGTGAACCTCTCTTCAGTGCTTCTAGACAGAGCTTAGACTATGTTTCTACAAAACATTACGTAAAAGGGAGACCGATTCTCAAGACTGAATGAAAATTGTTTACACTTTTTGGTAGAAGAAAAGTTACTGCACGTGTGTTTAAAAAAATTATTTCACATGCTTTATACTGCTCACAAGGTAGAGCTCCACTCGAGAAACATTTATGCCCACACTAAATATTTACAGTTTCGGCAGAAAGACTAAAGAAATCTTCCTACTAGAAGCTTTTAAGATCACTTTGCATTGGGCTAATGTAGACATCTGTGAAATACACAAAGAAAGGTCTGTGGCACAGGTTACTTGAGAATGAGTCATGGTGCTCAAATCTCTACGGACCAAAACACCAGCACTGGTGTGGTTCAGTGCTCGAGCTTTCCAGCAAGGCATCTGGTTTTGAATCTAAAAGCTGTGGAAATTCTAGTTTTTCACAAATAGTCTCTCTTGTGGGTAAAAAGTGGGCAATCTCATTGGGCTCTGTGAACAACGGAGGCAGCACGTTACTCAGGCTGCTTATTTTGCTTTCTTTGGTTGTATATTCCCTAACATGAGGTTCTTTTTTATAATATTGAGCGGCATACAGGGTATTATTCAGAAATCGATACTGGAGGGCCATACCCAATCAACATACAGGATTTTTTAAGTGGATGTACAAGTAAAAGAATAGTCGTGTTGAGTCCTTCTAGGAATATAGGACTTTTAGAGAAGATACAAGCCATTTCTGCCTGAACACGGGCCACATACTCGAAGGTACAGGCCACATAAACATTTATCAATTAGGACCATATCTTATTGGATGTGGAATCGTGTAGCAAGTTGCGCCTCACTACAATTGAAAATTGATTTTAAATGATTGGGAGCTATTGTTCAATCCTGAAGAAGGTGATGGCTAAAATATAGTGCCCACCAAAACGCATTGATGCACTGATAAAGGAAAGCCTACCAAAAATCTGTATGGACAACTGTTAAGATTAATGATTTTTTTTACAATAGAGCAATTCATCTATGTGAGATTCAGTAGATCTTTCTGTGATTAGGAATTATTTGTGTGCTTGTTCTCCGATATTTGTGGCTGCTATGAGTCATTATTAATTCTGTATGCTTTTTAATTGTATCAACCATATTGATCTCCATATGGTTTTTTAACCCTTTCTGTGCTGATGACGGAACCGCTCCATCATCAGCCGCGGTGGCGCTGTGCTGATGACGGAGCGGTTCCATCATGGCCCGCATGACGCTCCTGCGCTGCGCGGATTCCGCGCCTGCGCTGGGCGTTCTATTGAGCAGGCGGGGCCATGACGGAACCACTCCGTCATCAGCACAGCTCAACCACGGCTGGTGACGGAGCGGTTCCGTCACCAGCATGTGCGTGCCGCGCGCCCCCCCTTAGCGCTGTGGCAAAATAGCTGCCGCAGTGAAGGTGTTAATTGATTTTATGAAGAAGTTTCAATGTGTATTTTATTTACAGTAAACATTATACAACGCGTATAAATGTATTAATCAAAAAACTTTTTTTACTGCCTATACAATTGTATTTGTTACTTAATTCTTTTACCTCTTTGTGCATGGTCTTTATATTGGGGACATAGGGTTCATATTGTAAGCGTGTATTTGAGCATGTGAAATTTACCCAAAGGGGGTTCTTTCTGACTAAGGTCAGTTTAGAGAAGCCAAAGAGCGCCACGGCAGCCTCTGGCTCTAATTGAATCTGCAGGCCAGTACTAAGAGCCGCAAATATTGTATCCCAAAACTGGGTCAACATTGAGCAGGCGAAAAATGTAAGGCCCCAGTTGCCTGCTTCTAATTGCTGGCAGCAAAAACATTTGTTTCCAAGTCAGGAAACATTTTGTGGAGGACTTTCGGAGTATAGTAAGCCATCCAGCGTGACAAGAATGACATACACTTAAAGTTGGCAGCCCTCAAAGACTTGTTGCCAAGTTGTGAGATCATCTGCCATTCAGGCTCAAAAAAGAAGCATTGTGATGTCCCCCAGATTTTAACCCAAACATTTTTTATTAAGAAACTTTCACCTTGATTCCGTAGAACTCTACACCAATTGCCGACCCCTCTTAACTTTGCTCAAAAGGGAGCAACCGTTAGTGGTGATGAGCCTGCACTACCCACAAGAAAACATTTCTTCACTAGATGCTTCATCTGCAAATATCCCAAAAAGAATCCTGTACAAATGTCACCCTACCTAGCTTGGATTTCCTGCCAGGTAATGCATCTCCCTCCCACCAAAAAGTGACCCAATTCTCTGAAGCCATGAATATTCCAAGATCTGAAATGACTGGACTGGATATGTACCCAACAACTTTGCATTCCCTTAGCTGCAGATATCTTTATATGCATTCATGGAATATAGAGACTTAAGTCGCATTCATGGAATATAGAGACTTAAGTCGCATGCATAATTCTTGTAGTGTCTTTTGCCTAGTTTTCTTTTGGGAGTTTTGCTATCTTTATAAAGACCGGGAGCTGGGACCCTGCATCCTTGACCATTTTCTCCATAAAGGAAGCAATCTAAGGATCCCCGGAGATCAATTATGCGAAGAAGTATATTTCTAGGAGAGGCTTCAATAATATGTTCGGATCTTGGGCAGAGCCAGTCCCCGCTAATTACTTTCCAGTTGGAGTACTGGATATTTTACCATGGGTGCCCTTTTGTTCCAAATATATTGGCAAAATAGTGCTTCAAGTTCTTTAAAATATGCAGCATTTAATTGTATCGGGATGTTGGTAAAAAGAAAAAATTAATAGGGGTAAAACTAACATTTTAATAAGAGAAACCTAACCAATTAAGGTAAGAGGCAGAAGTGGCCTTCTATCTGATAAATCTCTAATTTAAATTATACAGCTCTGCATAAGAATTCGTTACGTATACTCCGAGGTACCAAATTGGATTGTTGGCTAGAGCTTGACGTGAAAGAGTAGCGGGAAGGATGTCGACTGAGGTCTTAAACATCAAAATGTCTGTTTTCTTATTATTAATTTTGTACAATCAGATTGATTCAACTTGAGAAAACTCAGCTAACATCGCTCTTAGATTGTGTTCTAGTGGCTTTAGGTATAGAATTGAATCGTCCAGAAACAGCTTTGATTTAGTCATGCCCTCTATAGGGGCTTCTATACTTACATTTGCCCTAATCCTGGTTGCCGATGCGTCAATAAAAAATAAAAATAAAACAGGCAAGATAGGACAGCCCTGCCTAGTTCCACAATTTATATTTATGATTTCGGCTAGGTTAAAAAACCTGAGCCTGAGCTCCTTGATATATATTTCGTAGCATGTTAGTTATTGAGTAAGGAAATCCCACCTGGTTAAGGCCATAGAAAAGGGTCTCCCAATTGATAAGGTCAAAAGCTGTCTCAGCGTCTACTATCATTATAAATGCAGGTATCGGATTGACATTGAGGAAATCTAATGCATGTATTAAAAAAGCAGTGTTAGATAAAATTTGAAAAGCTTCCAGAAAAGCAGTCTGGTCCTTATGAATAACCTTCTGTGCATCTGGTGTAATTCGATTAGCCCAGATTTTAACGTGGAAAGGAGACACCTTGACCTGTCAGGCCTTCTGAAATTGGATTAATGCACAGAACATATTCCTGAATTTCACCAGCACTATTTCAAGCAGTGATAACTCTTTTCTTGATTTGAGCATCTGGCTTACAGACACAGATCTACAAACCAGCCTGTACAAAAAAGCAACTGACAGGAATAGCCTCCTCCTCTATGAGAGTCATCATCCTAAGTCACTCAGGGACAACTTGCCCTTTGGGCAGTTTCTCCGTATTAGGAGAAACTGTTCCTCTTTGACTGACTACAGGTTAGAGGCCCAACACCAGCAACACAACCTACGGGACAGGGGTTGCCCAGCAGCATAGATCAAGCGCTCCTATAAAAGCGCCAGGAGCAATCCCAGAGAGACACTATTACAGAGCAGGGTAAAAGAGGCTACTGGCACACTCACCTACGTCACATCGTTCACATGCAACTCGACACTCATTAAGAAAACAATAAACAGACACTGGGGTATATTGAACACAGGGTACCTCGACATCCCCAAACCCATGTTTGCGTTCAAACGCACACCCAACCTCAAAGACACACTAGTGCATACCAGACCCAGGACCAAGTTACCTGGTGTCCAGAGAACTCTCTGGGACCTACAACCTGTGGTCAGCCACTACCCTTGCGCGGGCTGTGCATTCTATAACCAGACTAGCGTATGTAAAGAAGTACGACTCTATGACACTTTTACTTGGCACCTTAAGAGGCACACAAATTGCAAGACAGTACAATGCATCTACCTTCTGATTTGTTCGTGCAACAAGAAATATATTGGTATGACCATGAGACAGGTGAAGCTACGGATTACTGAGCACAAGAGCAATGTGAGGTGCATGAAAACCACTACTAGACTGTACACGCATTGTAAGGATTTCCAACACAAAGCGGACAAGCTCAAGTGGTTGGTGCTTGAGGCACACATGAACATCAATAAACAAACCCTATTCAGGATTGAACAGAGGTGGGTGCACCACCTTGTCACAGACAGTATTGGCCATAACGACAACATAACCTGGGCAGCATTGGCCACTAATTAGTGTTTGGCGCGACCTGTCACCAAGTCCAGCCCTTCCAACTCCTGATCACTGGCCAATGCGCGTGTCTGTTCGCTCTATCCGCCTTGGTCCAGCTAGTGCACTCTTATGGAATGGGATTCAACGTCCCCTTGACACTACCATTTTGCTTTCGTAGGATTTAAACCTAACCACGTTTACAGGTTAATACGTCTTTACTGCCTTGACCCCGCTCATACCACCAGGGGTGTACTTCGTTACTAATTTGGCTGATGTATGGTCATACTTTACTACACATCTGGGTACCTTGCAGAGACCACCAGCCCACATTTTCTTTATTTCGATCTCTTAAACGCTAACCCGCCCCTTCTTGAGATGCACATAATCCCCCCTGATTATTCGAGCACCTGGCACAACCCCTTTCCAGTTCTACTTAGCTGGGTTGTTTCTCAAAATCAGGGCATACACTCCAAGATGGCCGCCTCCCTGTAGTTCCCCACCTACGTATACACTCCACTTCCCCGCATGTCACCACATGACCCACATAGCCGAGACGCATGCTGTCTCGCGGGAGTTGGCGCGGGTTCCACCTTGCCTTAAAAAAATGGCATTCGCCCGGACCAGCGACTACACCATCTCCCCGGACATAGCGTGTGGGTAGGTTTCCAGCACTCGTTCCACTAATTACAGGTGAGTGACTGCACGAGGTGGGATTGTGGCGGGAGCTGCCCTGACTGATTTCTAAGTCTAAGCAGCACCACCTTGGAGCCTATACCGCTCATGGGACAGCAAAGCGGGTGGGCTTGCCATTCACAGAGTGCCCTTTGCATTCCCAACTATTGCTTGTGGGGGGGAACAATCACAATCACTGTCTCTGCAACTGTGTGCAGCTGAGCTCGGCTCGGGCGTGTCCTCTCCCACACGGGGGCATTGACCTAAGTCGGCCCGTGGTACCGTTCATTGGGTCAGTTTTTAGTGAACCTACCCTAGCCTGCGGTAACGGGCCACGCCCTGAGGTACCTTTGGCGACTGTTGAGCCACTCACAGGTTATTCCTTGGGCATGGGACCCACATACTTTTTTCCTTTTTCCTTTCTCCTTACTCTGCTGGTTACGGCAACATGCCCCCGGTGTCTGCCCTCGCTCACCCTTACCCAGTGGGATACATTGCCACATCTTGCTGGTGCCACTTCATGTTGAACCCCCAGACCACAAAAGGTTTTTCAGTGCCCTTATTAACCTGAAAAAGTTATCTAATCCAATTTTTCATATTTAACAACCACTTTTGATTAGAGATCAAGAGGTGGTCCATCTGCCACCTGGACCGGTCCCTTAAACTAGATTATATTCCTATCTTTACACTAATCAGTGAATGATCTGAAAAAGAATAAGCCCATATTTGAGAGTCGAGACATCTAAGGGAGTGAGACATAAGGAAAGATTCTACTTGAGAGGCAGACTGGAATTGTCGAGAATAGAAAGTGTATTGAGACATGGCCATGTGAGCTCTGCACCATGGATCAATCAACTGATGATCTTGTATCAATGCATCTAGTACTTTTTTAGTAGTTGGGGTCAGCTGTTTTTTTGTTTTTTTCGAAGTGTCTCGTGCTCGGGCCTAAATGTAGTTAAAATCCCCCCCAAAAATGATGAGGCCAACTGCTCCGCTGGCCAACTCATTAATCTTAAAGATAGACCTCGGGTCATCCACCACCAGTGCTTAATAGTTCACAAAATTAAATAAATTGTCATTTACCCCAACTGTAATGGAAATCCACCTACCCTTGTGGTCGCTCTGAACTTGTGTGACCTCCCCTTCTATCCCTCGTCCCATATAGATAGCGACGCCCCTTTATAGCCAATCTGGCAGAATAGAAAGTATGCCTTCAGATAATATTGAGGATGAAAAGTTCAGGTGTGTTTGTCTTTAAGTGAGTTTCTAGAAGAAAAGGAAGTTGCGGTGAAAGAGAAGTTACCCTTCTAATTAGCCCGCTGTACTACTGCTTATAGAATACGCCATTAACATTTACCAATATAATACGTATTTCAAGCCCCATCTCCTCAAACACGTTGCCTTGAGTTAAAACCTCGAATCTGAAACTATTGCATTCTAATCTATGTTTCTACTATTTATTGATGACCGTGCTTCCCACCACCAACACTATCCCCTGAATTCCCCTCCCATCCCTGGGAGAAGGGGTATTGCCCACAATACCGCTCTCCAACCTCCCTAGAATGGCACCTGCTCCTGTGCTGGGTGCCATGTTAATGCACCCGCAGTGAGAATCCTAACCCCCTCTCCCATGTCCCTGACAGATCTTAATACTTGATTCCTCTTTTCTTTTGACGGTCTAATTAGAAATTCTTTGCAAATGATTCTTGGGCTTCTTCGAGATTGGTAAACATATGAAACTTCCCTGTCACTGAAACCCTAAGTATGGACTGTTGCGCTATTGCTGCCTGGGCACCTTGACCCTTGAATAAGTATAAAAGCATTACAAACTCCTTTTGACCGCGTGCAGTTGCTGCCGACATACCAGAGAAAATTCGACAGCAAGGTACTTTATTTGTAGCAAATTGTTTCTTCTGGATAGCCTTAGATAGTATCTGTTCTTTGATGCGATTATCTGCAAAGTTCACCAAGTTTGTGCTTGGCAATTCTGAGTTCGGATATGGATGGGTCGCCACCCTGTGTGCTCCAGTAATTGACAAATCCTCTGAGACTTCGAGTAAACCAGTGTTTTTAATGAATATCTCAACTTTACCCATTGCATCGTTTGGGTCCCTCACAGCCTTCTGGTACTCCTACTAATAGAAGGTTGGAATGTCTTGTGTGGTTTTCCAAATTTGTCGACCTTTGTCTCCATCGACGGTTTCTAATTCCGCACTAGATCCACTTGCTGCTGCATTCTATTGATCTGATCCTCGCCCTTAAAAATCCTGGACTCTGCACCCTGCACTCTGGCCGGGAAGCACCCCACTGCTTCCTTGATTTCGCTGGACGATAATGCAGAGAAGCTATCTCAGTTGATTGTGTTATTTTCAGTTCTCTTATTTCGTCCAGGAGGAGGTTTTACATGGTTTTTATATCCCATTGTACAGCTGTCTTGTCCCCTTGACGCATCTTGACTGATCTTTTTAAATCGGACTGGTTTTGTTCTTGTGGAGCGACATCCTTGCGTACATCAGTTATGGAAGGCTGAGGTGACCGCTGCATATTGATGAGTGGATTTCGTTGTGAAGGAACTTGATGGGTATTGATTTCTTTCGAAAGGGCCACCTGATCTGAGCTGGGAGTGAATAACTGAAGTCTTGAAAATAACCCTGGTTGCGTGTAAATAGAATTCCCCTGCCGCCTGGCTGTGGTAGTTTTGGGGATTGAGGAACAGTGCATACTCATGAGGTTGAGGGCACGATCTCTTCAATTGTTTTCATTAAAGAAGAACTGCCTTCCTTTTTCCCTTCTCAGTAAGTTTGCTTGGTCATGCCTCTTTAATATCTCCTGCCCTCTTATTAGCGCAAGTGTGGTTTGGCAGTGCATCCTGTAAAACAGGATTCGGCTCCAGTCCTTCTTGGTTTTTTTCATCCCACCTGGTGAGTGATCTCCATATCTGGCCGATGAATTCCAACCTCGACTTCACCGTCCAAAATATCTTCCTCTGAACTTTAGGGCTTGATACTGCAGCAGACCTACGCAGTGATTTTAGACTGCGGTCTGCCCTTGCTGCTGCAGATACAGATTTTACTTGGGCAAAGCGTGCTTTTGTTTTGAGGCAGCAGTATCCATATTCAACATCATGCTGGAAGTTTCTTTTATTGCTTTCCCTTTGTGTTAGGTTAGAGTAGTCACTCTCGTTATCTTTAGAGTAGATTTGACAAGGCACCTTTCTGGGACAAACCATAGGGAGGCTGTGCCCCTAGTCAAACCTGGTGATCCCCTCGGCGCTGACTAGGCGTTCCTTGTACCTCTAAGTAATATCCTAGAATGAGGTACACCGACACCCCTGGTTTATGCAGTGAGCCGCCCCAAGAATTATAGACACAGCAAGTCCCAGACTGTAGATATAAAGCTCAGTTCATAGAGAGCACAATAGACCAACAGATGCCAAATCTTGTGTGGGGGTGCTCTGATAACTCAAGGGCTTACCGCTTTTGGCTTGTGATTCAAAGTCCGAAGGACACAGCGTCCTCCACTATTTTTACCCCTTTTTTTAGTGCATCCTGCAGGAGTAAGGAGAGTCCCGAAGTCCCTGTGGTAATTCAATATGCAGATCCGCGGCGCAGGCAGGAGGATCCAAAGCAGCCAAGGCTCAGCCGGCGCACCTCCGGGCAGCCACACCCCGCAGCAACCAAAGCCATGAGAGATCGATTGGTCTGGGTCAGCGAGGCAGTCCTACCTGGCTATCAGCCCCTGCTGTTGCGGCACGTCCCGACTTGTTAAAGTGTCCCTCGGCGGTTCAAGTGCTGGCAGCAGCTGCAGCATAAAATTCCATGCACCTGGAAGAGGAAATCTCTGCTCAGAGAGTTGTGGGGCACGGAGTGGTGGCCAGATCACTCAGCAGCAGTGCATATGGGATTGCCAGCCGCTTCCCGATCTGGTCTTATGTTCACAATGCCATTATTTGTTACCTCAATTCAGTGCTTTAAATGGTCGGGTACTGTCTGGTACTGAGCAGCGGCACTTTTTTATTTTGAAAGGTATCTGCACTTCTCACGAAAAACTTAGGGGCAGATTTATGTTGCCTGACGCATCTCTGCAAATCAGCAGAGATGGGCCAGGAAAGATACGGCACGCAAGTTTATCCTTGCGCCACCAAATGCGGCGCAACATGGCTCAGAAATAAACAGATTCATGTTGTATCTAGGGCGTGAAGTTGTCGCAGTGCTGAAGTTGTGTTGCGCAACTCCAGCACTTTTCCAACTTGCCCTATCTGTAACGTGGTGCGTCAAGCCTTACGTCTGCTTCAAGCTGGCGCAGGGTTTTGACGCACCAGTGTTGGCAAAGTGACTCCGTGAAATTTTGTAGATTTCACTGAGTCACTTTTCAGGGGCGTTCCTGTGACAGAACGCCCCCCTTGCGTGTAAACGCCTACATGAAAACTGACCCAGGTTTCATGTGGCGCAGGGCCTTACACCGTGACGCATCTCCATTGATGCGTCACGATGTAATTATGTAGCAACGTGGGGCAGGGCTTACGCCGCCGCTGCTTCACAGAAGTGACGCAACGGCGGAGCAAAAGTGGCGCAAGTCCCATATAAATCTGCCCCTTAATACTTTAATTTGGAGAGTCCCGGGACTTCTTAGAAACAAGCAGGTATTCTGGTACAGAGTACCTGTACGTCTATTTCTCCATTTCAAGCACCGCCTCAATTGAAGCATTGATATGCGCTGCCAAAAAGAGCGCATGCATTAGGAGCCACAATGACACAGTGCTATGCTGCATGTTTCATATCGCTTTGTGTTTTAAAAATAAATCCACATTTTGAAAAGCTCTGACCTTCCCATTAAATTTCCGATTTTTTAATACATTTATGAGTTACAGAAATATTTCATAGTTTTTGCAGTTGTTTGATGTATGCTTGCTTCTCTAGTTGTATGTATTTTTTTTAGATTCAAATTGTACCAATGGATGGTGCGGGTCCTCAGCTTCCACTAGTGATCAGTGGAGGGCCACACACGTCAGAAGGTTAAGAATCACTGGTATAAAGCATTAATCCACTACAAACCATCATAGACAAAGCCCCATTCACGCTGAAAGTGGACGATGTAAACAATGGAAATCTTCAAACTTACACCTATTATATCATGTATGCAAGACACAACCCCCATTATTGTCTTACAATTACTTGTCAGTGAAACTGTTAACAGTTAAAATACTGAAAAAAGTAGGGGTCAAGCGATATGGTTGCAACAAATGCCAAACTGAGGGGCATATTACCAACAACTAGCGATAATTAACCCTATGTTGGTTTAGCGGCGATATTTCTATTGCCGAGCTGCGGCGATTTTTATCGCTTAGGAACCTTGGGGCATATTATCAAGGGGGTTTATCTCCGCTTTTTTAGCGACAGCTAGTAGGAGATAGCGACCATCTTGGGCCCCGCTTTGCATGTCTGTGATATTTATCACTAATGACATGCAAAGTGGGCGTGTCAAGATGTTAGCGACTGGAAACAGTAGCTAACATCAAGGTTCATAAGCGATAAAAATCGCCGCAGCTCGGCGATATATAACATAGCGATAATTATCGCTAGTTGTTGGTAATATGCCCCCTTGCTATTATCAAGGTATATCTCCTAAGCGATAAAAATCGGCCGAAATGCATGAATATCGCTGAAAAGTCAGCGATATTCATGCATTACCGAGCTAATGCTCTTAGCCATGTTATCCACCTACCAATGGATAAGATGGCTAAGAATTGCTCAGGGGCAGGTGTTAGATTTTGGAGATATTCGCGCTTAGCGCGAATATCTCCAAAAGTTGGTATTAGGAGATAGCGATGTTAGCGACTGTTTCCAGTCGCTAACATCTGGCACGCCCACTTTGCATGTCATTAGTGATAAATATCACTGACATGCAAAGTGGGGCCGAAGATGGTCGCTATCTCCTACTAGCTGTAGCTAACTGGTGTTAGCGACAGCTAGGTAATAGGGAGACAATTTTATCTCTGCTTTCTTGGCTTTTAAATCCAAAAAAGCGGAGATAAACCCCCTTGATGATATGCCCCTGTGTTTGCAAACTTGAATATGTGCGTCAAATAACGTATAAGCACAGTCGAAAGCGTGTGCAGTTTCAAAGCCAAAACGTTTTTTGATCTTATCCACTCAAACATAGACCTCTGCCTAGAAAACAAAAAGACAAAACAAAAACTTCAAACAAAATGAATCGTCACTGATGTAAAGAGAAGGACTAAACATGATTTGCTTTTGTTGGAAAGTATTTATCCAGAGCAACACACAAAATAGAGCAAGAATATCCTTTGCGGCAATTTGCTTGTGCATAACAAGACTTGGCAAAGTCAATATGGCTGGCCTTGGTAAGCCGATGGGGAGGTTATTTTTATTTATCATTGCAAGCATATGGCACAAACAGAAAAAAAGAAAAATGCACACCCCTACACACAAAGGTCAAATGTTTCCAATAAAAAAAAATAAAAGGTAACATAATTTTAATAGGCCATTACAGGTGCTTTTTAGGAGGGGAAGATAATTTAATCTGATACACAAATCCGTTTGACCTTTAATGCTCATCAAAAGACAATATGAACATTATTTGCATAAAGAAAAGGTACTAGTGGGTTTAAATTGCTATAACCCAAAGACATACTTTAAACACAAAAGTATTACTTAAAAAATAACAAATTATAAAGAATGGAAAAATAAAAGCAGTGCTGTAGTAAAATACTGGCCCAATATACCGTGAACTGAAGTGGCCTTCTTTTTAGGCAGGTGTAGATACGTGAGCAGGCACATGTGATGCCTCTTAAGTTCAAGAGAGCTCATTGCATGACCCATGACCTGTGCTGTATGTTGTGGAGCGTGGACACAAAACCTGGATGAAGACAGTTCAGTAGTCCAATACATTAAGCGGGCTTCCAGAACGCCTCTCTATATGTGTATGTGTATATGTATGTATTTATTACTAATAATGTGAATGTGAATAGGCTTTTATAGAGCGCACTTACACTCCAGGGAGCATCTTGGCGCTAGACATCACTGTCCCGGAAAAGAAGAAGGGGGGATGCTGCTTAAGGTAGATCATATTCATAGAACCTGGTCTATGAATAAAGTGTAGGGTTAGATTAACGCCAAGCAGAGTGAGTCTTCGGTTTTGAAGATCCATGTTTTGAGCGTTTTGCGAAACAGTTTTTCGGAATGGATCAAGCGCATTTGTGGTGGGAGCTTGTTCCAGGCTTTGGCTCCAAGTACTCCGATGGATTTTCCCCCTTTTGTGGTTAGTCTAAATTTGGGAACTGCGAGTAGGTTTAAGTTGGATGATCTGAGTGACCGTGAGGGAGTGTATCTTCCAAACCTTTGGGACAGGTATGACGGTCCCGACTGGTGGTAGGCTCTGAACGTGATGAGCAGGATTTTAAAAAGCACTCTTTTGTGGATGGGTAACCAGTGCAGGGTTTTGAGTG
This sequence comes from Lissotriton vulgaris, assembly GCF_964263255.1. Lineage (NCBI taxonomy): Eukaryota > Metazoa > Chordata > Amphibia > Caudata > Salamandridae > Lissotriton > Lissotriton vulgaris. The sequence goes on from NC_141698.1 coordinate 949,330,551, forward strand.
CTTTTGAGGCAGATGATTTCCTGGGTAGTCTTAGCACCAGGCGGGCGGCGGCGTTTTGAACCATCTGCAGCTTGTGCAGGACGGCTCTGTTTGAGCCTGCATAGATCCTATTGCAGTAGTCTAAGCGGGATGTGATGAGGGCTACTGCCACAGTCTTTCTAGCTGTTAAGGGAAGGAGGTCGAAGAACCTTCTAAGACCTTTGATGATATTGAAGCAGGACCCTGCCACTGTACCTGCTTGTTGCTTAAAGGATAAGGCTTCATCAAACCTTATCCCAAGGTTGCGGGCCGACGTGATGGTGTTTGGTGGAATTTCGGCGTCTTGGGGCCACCAATTGGTGGGGGAGAAAAGGTTGTTTTGGCCAAAAGGGAGGATTTCAGTTTTACCTGAATTACATTTAAGGTGGTGCGTTCGCATCCATTCAAAGGTTGCCGTCAGACAGTTTCTTAAATTTTCCTCCGCTTTAGAAGAGTTGTTATCCAGTACTAGGATGAGCTGGGTGTCGTCAGCGTAAGATATCGTGCTGATGTTAAAGGATGTGATGAGTTCAATCAGGGGGGTCATATAAAGGTTGAACAAAACCGGGCTTAGGCTTGAGCCTTGTGGTACCCCTGTTTTTATGGTTTTTTCATCCGAGCAGTAGTTTCCTAGCATGGTGACTTGCCTCCTATGGCTTAGGAAGTTTTTAAGCCATTCGAGGGCGGTTCCTGCTAGCCCTGACTTTGTCAGGCGGCCTATCAACACGGGGTGTGAGACCGTGTCAAAGGCCGCCGACAGGTCGAGCAGGATCAGGACGGCCTTTTTCCCTTGGTCCAGTGCCATCTTGAGGGTCTCTACAGTATGTAGGAGGGCTGACTCCGTGGAGTGTTTGGCCCTGAAACCAGCCTGGTTAGGATGAAATAGGTGGTTTTCCTCGAGATGTTTAGTCAACTGTTTATTTACTGCAGCTTCGGTCAGTTTGAACAGTAGTGGGAGCAACGAGATGGGGCGAAGGTTGGAGAGCGTAGTGGGGTCAGGTAGGGTTTTTTTCTGCAGAGGTTTGACTGCAGCGAGCTTCCATTCAGCCGGAATGGATGCAGTGGCCAAAGAGGAGTTTATGATGGAATTTATGGCTGGATTTACCGTGTCCACCAGAGTGTGGAGCAGCATTGGGGGGCATGGGTCAAACGGGGAGCCTGATTTACTGGAGAGAATTGCTTGTCGGGATTCGTCGAGACTGATGCGAGTAAAATTTTTCAACTGGGGTTTGTTGTCGAATGGTCGCGTTGCGTCGTAGGGGGGGGGTTCAGGAGGGTCAGGGAAGTCTGTGGTAAGTTTAAGTATTTTCTGTTCGAAATAGTCAGCTATATCGTTACAGAGAGCCAGTGACGGTGGTATTTCTTGCCTGAGGATTCTGGGGTTCATGAACTCATCAACAATTTTAAAGATCTGTTTCTGATTATTGTTGGACCGATTGATTCTTTGAAGGAAATGGTATTTTTTGGCGTTTTTTATCATAGAGTGATATAGTTTCCTAGCGATTCTGTAGGCAAGGGCTTCCTTTGGATCATAGTTTTGGCGCCATTTCTTTTCGAGAGCTCTGATCTCTGTACGTTTGATTTTTAGCTCGGGGGAGAACCAGGGTGCGGATTTTCTATTCTGTTTTTTTCTTACTTTCTCTGAGTTGGCCGGACCGCAGCACTCAGAGATCCAATTGCAAAATATTTTGTAGTCGGATTCTGTGTCTCCAGATAGCGATGGTTTAGATTTCTCTGCGGTGAGCAGGAGATTTGGTGAGCTGGCAAGCTTTTTCCAGTCTTTTTGCATCGGGACTTCGATTTTTAGGTTGGCGGTATTGGACATTTTCTTGTTGGTGGTTAGATTGAACGGAATTAACCAGTGGTCGGACCATGTTTGGATCAGCGGGTTTTCGACCGTTAGGGTTTTGGTATTTTATATATACTGGAGTAGGTGAGACAGCTAAAGCTGTTTCTAAACCAGACCTATAAATGATATACTTATCAATAACAGCTCAATTTAACATGAATTTGGTTTCATCTCATTATAAGGCAATGTATTTCTTATATGTCATACTTCAGTGAGTTATGCATACATTCTTTGACACACCCAGCTGGGATGTAAATGCAGAAGGTTGTGCCCAAGGCAAATGCTTTTATACTCATATGTAGTTTTGTTAATCTATCACATCACCCTTGGAAATTGACACAGGGGTGTGTGGAGGGGGAGTCATTAGATAAGAATTATCAAATGCAGTGTATTAGAGCGCCACTAAAATTACACCTACACCCTTCCGTGAATGCGTTATTTGATATTAACGGTGAGCAGTTAATATCAGCAGAATCTCCTGGTGCTATTAATTCTACTTTGCGGTAAAAATCCATAAGGTGCAACAGATATTTTTCTGCATTTGTAGCCGCCAAGCAACTTGCATTAGTGGCAATTATTTTCAAGTGGTGGGAATTTGAACATCAAGAGTAAAATGGGGAGTGGATTTTATTGCTCGATATATTTCCCTCTTATATTATTTTCAAGTGGTGGGAATTTGAACATCAAGAGTAAAATGGGGAGTGGATTTTATTGCTCGATATATTTCCCTCTTATATAATGAGCCCTAATCTACTGCTGATATTGATTAATTAAAATTAATAAGAACCCATGAAAACAACGTCACTTACTCAAATGCACATTGCTGTTGATCTTGTTGTTCGTGCGGACGTAAAAATATTGTAATCCTATTCTGCCATCTAGTGGCACAAACATCAAACAGTGTTATTATTATTATTATTATAGCTACAGATACCTGAATCGATGTGAAATTAAAGACACTTATGCAAGCCCAATGGAACCTCTCATGATCAGAGAAAGGATAGATTATCATTTAAGACAGTCGCAATGGCTGAACATGTGTACTTTTTTGATATATTTTAGTTTCAGGTGAGGCAAAGAAATGGGTTTTCGCATGCACAGCAAGTAGGGATTTCTAGAGCGTTTTGACCACTTACATTTCTCTTACTATTCCATCTAGTTAATGTTATGTAAGCTGAAATCGTGTATTCACCATGTTTCCAAGTCTTTCTTTTCTTTCTTTACTTACTTTATTTCAGTCAATGGCTATAAAAGTAATACAATTAGAATATTGAAAAAGCAGATACAATGTCATCTAAAACCTGTTTAGATGCCATGCATATATTCTTCTCAAAAGGGACCACATTGGCAGAGAAACTAAGCTTGGGCAGAGTTTGCAGAGTTCCGCTACGCAAAACCCTGCAAAGTGCAAAAAAAACTCAGCTGTGCTACTCGGAGCCCCACGAGCAGTGGAGTGCGTTAGATAAATGCTGTTCACAGTGATTTGCAGGGCCTGGTGCTTATACACACTGTGCAATCATCGCCAATGGCACCATGCACCGCGCAAGAGGGCACTACTTCCTTTCTGGTGCTCGAGTAAATTTTTTCTCGACCGGCAGCTTTCTCAACGCGAACGGATGGTTTCTCAACGCGAGCGGTCGCGAGCATAAGCAAACTCCCGCAATGAGAAATGTGACCACCCACGTTGAGAAATCTGGGCGGGAGGTTGATATTCCATGCTTGCCAACTTGATGTTGACGATCGCAAACTAGGAAAAATCTCGCCTAGAGGTGGATTTACCTCTCTCGCACTCGCCAACTTGACGTTGACGAATGCAAGCGAGGAAAAAAACTCCGCTCCGCACCGCGAAGCAGGGTTTTTCGAGCATCCTGTAAAACAGCAGAGTGGAGTGTACTGCCCGGCCTTAATAGGAACACGAAGGCAAGTACACAAGTACTGACCGTAGACAAAAACCTAATATGGTCCGTCATGCCTAAGGTACTGATTATACATATCGATCTGTAACTTTATATATGTGTTAAAAAAAAAACAGAAGCAGTAAACCCCAGGAAGAAAATACATTTCTAGGTATGCAATAACTGCATTTTACACATAGGACATAGTTTCTATTTTTTAAATGAAAAACAGAGGTGGTATAAATATAAAGATACAACTAAGATTACTCGCTATACCCTATCCTTATGATTTCCTAAAAAAGGTGCATGTGCTCCAACTACATTATAATAATAAAATCAGATGTTCTAAAAGCAATAAAGACATAGTTTACGGTAAAAAAAAGAAAATCAAAATAAAGGTTGGCAACAGCTGTAGTGAAGGTAAAAGGACCAATTTTTGATTAATTGTCCATATGCTTTCCAGATATTTGGCAATGAAAAAGACAATGACCATTGACGTGTGTGCTCTAAATAATTCTAACTCTATCCTATATTGGGTTACACCTAAAAAATGGCACAAAGGAACAATCCAATGCCTACGTTGCTGATAAAACATTGGACAAAAAAGAGAAGATGGCTGTCTACCATACTACAGTCTCTATAAATCACTCAGTCATTTGGCCCAAGCATACCTGTTTGAAAAATGTAGTCTCCTCAAGCTCACAATAAATGACCTTCAGTTTCTTTGCTACAGAGGATGTAATAGTTTCAGGGGACAACCAATATTCATGTAATTTAATAGAGTGCAAGGTCTGCTTTATATACTCGAGCCAGGGTATCTAAACTCTTCACAGTGTTCTGTGCAGAACATCTCTTAGCTTCTTCCTGTAGTCCTCAAACTCAGGGGTAGACCACATTCAAAGCCAATACACAATAGGTTTCAGATGTGCTAGGGGGACAATAGGCGGAAGACCTAGATTATGCTTAAAGATCAGTGGCGTACTTTGGTGCAGTTTAAGGGCTGCTCTTAGAAATGTCTTCTCAGCTACCTCCAAAGGTTTTAAATTGACATGGCCCCAAAGTTCTGCCTCATACATAGCGGAAGCTACAGTTTTTGTTCTCCAAACCACAAAGAGGGGGAGATTGGGTGGAACATGGTCTTGTGTGCAAAATCCTGGATGGCTGCCAATCTATGTTTTAAAATAAGGGTACTTTTGGTGACTTGAGGACTCCAAGTATTTGCACTAGTGATGCGATTGTCAAGATAATCAAAATCTAGTACATTCTCCAACTCCTCGCCTTCCAGCTTTAGTGATCCTCTGAAGCTTCTGTTAGGATGGATGGCCATGAATGTTGTCATTTTGTCATTTAACTGACTTTTGTAGGTGGAAATGCAATATTGTTCCAGTGAAGTAAATCAATGTTTATGGCCATAATTGTTGATTGCTATCTTGACACTCAAGTCATGTTGTAGATAGATGGTTGTTAAATAATACTTATATGGTTTTTTTAAACACCAGTTCATATTTAATACCCAAATCACATCCCTTCTGGACATTGGTTATCCACCTTTTTGCCGCTCAGCTTTACTCACTCCAACCTGACAAACGCAAGATGGAAGTCACCACTGGAGTGTAATGACAAGTGTAAGAGCTGGTGTTTGAGACAAATTCACAGAATGCTGCCTGTCCACAAGACTAATTGAATAGTGATAAATGCTGCCTGGTTCTCTGACATACTGTGCGCTCCTGTGTTGATGCCGGACACTTGCATGACGTATCAGGTAGTCCATTGAAAGGTGTAGTCCACTCTACTCAGATATTTTTATGAACTAGATGCAGGACACCCAACACCTCGGGCGCTGACCATTAGCGGACCCACAGTTGGCCCTAAGAATACATGCAGGTCATTCCCTACATCCAGAATAACCCTTGAAGATCTCCAGAGGGTGGCATTTAGGTCCCACAGGGTTAGAGAAAGCCTGTCTTTAGAAATAATTAGGGTAAGCTGGGTGTCCCATCTCAATGCAAATTAAACGGGCCTGAGACAGACCAAGCTATATTTGCCAGCCCATGCACTCCCTAGTCAATGCTATCCTTCTCAACTAGTTATTCTCTTGCGTGTTTTGTTTACAGTGATTGTGGGACATTTAACACCATCGCTGCTGATGGTATCCTTCTCCTGTGCTGGGCCCTAATGTAAATGGGTGTGGTCCTGACGAGCTCAGCTCGTCATGAGCACACAAGAGGTATACCTCATGACGAGCAGAGCTCGTCATGAGCATCGAAGGGGTTAAATTGTTATTTCAAGGCAGCATGTGTATACATCAGAAGTGAGCAACGTTTTATTGCAAGAGCAAAGTATCACGTAGATCCCATTTACTAGGCAACCTAATATCCACAGAGTTTTCTGGGTTTCCATTTTTGTCCTAGTTTTCCTCGCACTCTGGCAGCATTTCCCTGCGAGTGCACGATGACACAGGATCTGCTGTTTTCTTGAGGATTAACTGTGAAACCCTTGCCTTTGTGTCTTTGAAAATGGATTGTGGCAATCTTACAACCATCTAAAGTCCATTCTTTTACATGAAAACCCATATGAGGAGAACTTTATGACCTTTTGAGAGCAGTGGTGGCTGGTGAGTTTGAAAGTGGTAGGCCATAATACTTGACAAAGGTTAATCCCATTTTTTAAACTTTGTCTTGGGTGTTCCCTATATGTTAAGGATGTCCTCCAGAGTGATGATGCCAGTATTTTTTCATTGATCCTCCCTTGTGCCAACATACAATATACAGTGCCAAAATCTTGCCATTGTTTGTACCCTTAAACAATGGGTGACCCATATGCCAGAAATTACCTCCTGCGTGTCAGAGCCACCATTTTATCATGGTTTGCTTCTTCCAAACTGATCCCCAGCCCCAATACTATGATTACCCTTCCGCAGGCTAGGAATTACCTCCAAGATACCAGAACCAGCATTTTGCCATGGGTACCCTGTATTACTTCCAGGATTTCAGGGGCAGCATTTTGCCATGGGTGTCCTCCCTTTTCCCAGAATTACTTTTAATGTGTTAGCACCAGCATTTTACCCTGTTAGAAATGGGGGTCTTTAGTTGGCAGAGGTAGATACCTTTGTCCAAATAGGGACCCTTCCATCTAGTCAGGGTAAGGGGGATACACACTCTAGATAACCCCTTGCTCACCCCTTTGTAGCTTGGCACGAGCAGACAGGCTTACCCCAAAGGCAATGTTTAATGTATTTGCACCAACAATCCCAGTAACACAGTGATAATACCACAAATGGACACCATACTGGTTTAGAAAAATAGAATATCTTTATCTAAACAAAACAAGACCACAATGACAAAAATCCAACATACACAGTTAAAAATATGACTTTCAAAAGGTTTCAAGAACTTGTACCATAGAAAACTATGGATGCTTGACTTTTCACCGAAGTACCTGTAGTTGCGTCAAAGTTCATCAAGCCAAACAGCCGCAGCGCCAGAAAACAAAGAGATGTGAAACTCCTGAGACACAGAGGAGGTGATGCGATAATCCCGCTGCATGCAGAGAAAGGTTTGCGTCGATTCCGGTCAGTATGGGGAGTGATGCATCAACTCTTCATGCCGGTTCCGGCCCGTAGGTGATGCATTGGAAGAACTTGCCGCTCAGGTAGGATGCGTGGAATTCCGGGATCTGTCGGCCATCGATGTGGCGGCACTGCGATGCACTGCGTTGGTCCTCTTCAGCCACGATCCCTCGATGCGTCGATTCTTGCAGCGACGACAAGTGCTGCAACGGTTTTTGCAGTGGCACAGCAATGCGTGGAAATTTTTCCTACGCCGTGAAGATGTGTCGGAAAAATAGCCGCAAGAAGAGCGATGCAACGATTTCTATAGTTCTTTGAGTTTTTTCTCTCTAACAGCTCCCAAACACCAGCAACACCCTACTGAGGCCCGAAACTGGCACAGGCACCTCAAGGGAGGTTAGAACTCACAACAGCAGAGTTCCGGTGATCGGGGGATGAAGTTTCTGTGTCCCTGAGACTTCTGAACAGGAGGCCAGCTCACTTCAGGCCCTTGGAGATCTCCTTCAAGAAGGGGACACAGCACACAGCAAAGTCCTTCTCCTTTCCTTGGCAGAAACAGCAACTGCAGGCCAACCCCAGACACACAGCAAGGGCAGTAATTCTCCTAAGGCTCTCCTGCTCTTCTCCTTGGCAAAGGTTCCTCTCGAATTCAAGGAATGATCTAAAGTTCAGGGGTTTTAGGTTTAATACTTATACCCCAAAATGACTTTGTTCTCTTTGTGCAAAGGGCTCTGAGCCAAGTTCAAACCAGATCTGGGGGCACTCTGCCAGTGCACAACATCCTTTGTCAGTGTGGGCCTTGGTCCCAGACACACTACAGGGGGCGGAGCCAGCATTGTGGAAGGCAGGCACAGCCCTATTCAGGTACAGGAGCTACTCCTCCCACCACTCCAAATACAAATCAGGCCTATTCCGCCTATTGCTTACTCATCTAGACTCTTTGGAGCCACTGCACCTCCCCGGCACCTGTCACTTCAAAGCCAGATAGTCAATCCACAAACAGGCAGAGGCACACAGGAAGGTTGAACCAGAAAATAGCCACTTTCTAAAAGTGCTATTTTCAAACATATAATTTAAAAACAATCTTTACTAAAAGATATGTTAATAAATTCTGAGTTCAGGAGGTACGAAATGATAGGGCTGTCCTATGTGTAAGAAAAGGGAAGGGTAAGGCCTGCGATGCAAGACGCTTGTGCGTTGATGCGACAGCTGCAGCGGTGACGACACGCTTCTCCTTTGATGAGGCGGCGTCTGATGCAACGTCGATCCTCTTATCCGGCGATGCGACGACAGCGGCTGCGGCGGCGACAGGCTTCTTCTTCGTGAGTCGCGTTTCCAGCTCCTTGTGACAAGCAGTTCCTCAGAAAGCCCAACACAACTGCAGTTACTTCCAAAAAACTCTTGGGGAGCTGGTGGGTGAAGCCTTTTGACCCTGACACTTCAGCAGGAGGCAAACTCTATCTCAAGCCCTTGGAGATCCTTCACAAGTTGATGAAAGTCCACACAAAGTTCCTCTCTCCTTTCTTTGGCAGTCAGGCAACCACTACAGGCCAATCCCCTAAGCAACACTTCTGCTTAGGGATAGTCTCTCCTCAGTCTCTCTGGTACCTCTCCTCAGGAAAGGTTTCTTCTTGTTTCCCAAAAGTGATCTAAAGTTCTGGGGTCTGGGTCCCCATATTTATACTCTGTTTCTCTTTGTTCTCTATTCTTTGTTCTCTGAAGGCCTTTGCCTAGTCCAAACCAGTTCTGGTCAGTCTTGGAACACTTTGTTGACATGACTCCTTCTTTTCTTTCACAGTGCAGGGTAGGGACATCAGAAGCACGACAGGAGGTGGAGCCAGCATTGTTGAGGAAGGCACAGCCCTATTCAGGTCCCAGGTGCACTCCTCCCACCCATCTGCATGCAGATCTCTCTAATCAGCCCTGTGCTGGCTCACCCTGTCTCCTGGAATCCTCCAGCCTCTGTCACTCAAACTCCAGACAAGGAATACACAACCTAGCAGAGCAGGCTTGGATGGTTAGACAAGAAAATACCTACTTTCTAAAAGTGGTATTTTCAAACACAGAATATTAAAACCAACTTCACTAAAAGATGTATTTTATCATTCTGAGTTCAGGCATACTAAACTTGAATGTCTACCTAGTTCCCTGAGTCAGTTAGGATTATAAGATGTAATAATCCAACTGCCCATTCTGGCCTATGGGGAGGAGAGCCTTGCAATAGTGAAAAACGAAAATGGCTGTAATTCACTATTAGGACATGTCACTCACATCAGGGCTTGTCCTACCTTTACCTACAATGCACCCTGCCTTTGGGCCTAACATAGGGGGGGACTAATATGCAGAAATGGGAAGGTTTAGGGACTGGCAAGTGGGTGCACTTGCCCAGTCAACATGGCAGTACCAGACTGCACAAAGGCTCTGCAATAGCAGACCTGAGACACACTTTTACAGGCTGCTTCTGTGGGCTACAAGCCCACCAGCAGCATTTGGTTTACAAGCCCTGGGCACCCGCAGAGCACAGTACCATGGTCTGACAAGTAAACCAAATCATCCAATCATGGAGTCACTATTCCATACATCAATTTACAATAGGGAGAGCATATGCACTTTAGCACTTATCAGCAGTGGTAAAGTGCTCAGAGTCATAAAACAAACAAAAACAAGTCAGACAAAATACAGGAGGAAGCAAAAAGTTCAGGGACGACCCTGCAAAAAGGGCTAAGTCCAACACTGCCTCTATGCAAGAATTACTTCCAGTATGTCAGAACCTGAAATTGACTAAATCCACAACAAAGATGGGATGAGAGATTGTGCCTTCCCTTGTTCTACCGTCACACCTATATATCTCACTAAACGAGAAGGACCTCTACTATGGGGAAATGAAAAACTGGAATAAATCCTTCACTTTCAGAGTGGGCCTGCTGGTCCCACATGGAATAGAAGGGAAAAGGGAAAGAAAAAACGATAAAATGACCCCAGAAGGGGGCTGGAAATTATAGTGTTGGAGTTTCCTCCGCAGGTAAAGAACCTCTTTAGTAATCCCAAAGGGTTGTAAGTACTACCCTCACCCACTCAATGAGTGGCATGCTTCATCATAGGGCAGTTACGACAGCCTTACGTAGACCAAGGTCCAGGGGAGAGCACAAGGAAATATACAGAATATAGAAAAGCAAGAATTTTAAAGGTAGGGATCCCCATTGCCGAGAAAAATCTAAAACTGGGTATCCAAGACCTTTATTATGGATCCCACTTGGCAGGAAGAAAACGGAAATTAATACGGGTATATGGGAAAAGTAATGTCACCATTATCCTGTCTGCTGTATAAACATGTTTCTGCCGTACATTGCCACTCGGTAAAGTCGATGGTTTTCGTCAGGGTACAGATGCCTAGAAAAAGTCCTAGTAATGTTCCCTCCTAGTCTAATCACTAGCTGGTAGGGGAACTATTGGTGGCAATACTTGCTCTTTTTGTATACATACATCAACTGCATACCAGAGTTTCATCAATGATCATCCTAACTCGGGACAGAGTGGGGACACCGTCCTATAGTCACATATACATCAAAGTACAGGTGTTTCCAAATTGGCCACTCTGCTCCCTCTGAACTTGCCTGAAATCTAGCGTAAATGCCATCTCTTGTGTCAAGACCTTTTGCCTAAATGTCCAGCAGCAGCATGTTACATTGAGTGGCCCCATAAGCCAAGAATTAACTCAAGTATGCCAAGACCCGCTACAAACGCCCTGTCACAAAACATACTAACAAACACACTCATACTCACTCACACTCACCCACTTTCATGCATACTCACTCCCTCATTCCCTCTTTCAATAACTCTCATCAACATCACTCACTCTAATTCACTCAGAATCCATCACTCATTCTCACTAATACTTACTGCCACTTATACACAAATGTACTCACACAGTCTCACTTATTGGTCCTCGCTCTCCCTCAAAATAAATACTTACACAAACGCACCCTTTCAAACTCACTTAATTTAACTCACAACTCCTAATTTTCAGGCACTCTGCATCAATAAATAAGGTTCAGTATACCTGGGCCTCTAGGCCTTGGTGCAGCTTCACCTGCTGCAATGATAGCTACGCCCGACTCACTTCCACTCCTTCTCACAATCTCCCATCATTTCTTCTAACTCACACTCCTTCCCACACTTCCTTGCATACACTTTTACTCACTCACTGATTCTTACCCACTCTCATTCTGACTGACAATCTCAAACGCACACTCTCACTCAATCACATTTACTCTCATTCACAATCACTCACAAACACACATTCACACATGCACAGAGACACAAACGTTTTTTACTTACCTTGCTTGCTTTGCTGGCATCCCAGAAGGTCCAGGGTTGCACCAGAACAAGAATTTGGCGCTGGATATTGGTACCAACCTCAGGGATGCACTGATGTGTGCCTTGACAGCCTCGTATTAGAAGAGATACCATGCTACCTAAGGCACGCATAGCATGTCAGCTAAATAAAATGGATCGCATCTGTGTGAGGAGATCATAGTTGAATTATGCCCCTTAGGCAGTATGTGACTTTAAAAAGTACTATGTATATGGATCATTCCGCAGCAACCTTAGGCCTCCTCTTGTGCCTGTCATCAGGAGGACCAAGACAAGGATGAGAGGGCTGTGCACTGACAGCATTCATGAAAACACAAAAGTCTAATTTTCAAAAAATATGCAGGTATGGACAGCGGCAAGGAACAGGAGGTGGTAGCTTACACGAGGCAGGCCTGCACACTGAAGCCACTGTTATGGAGCCAACCTGTTGGATAACAAGCATAGTATTCACAATATTTATGGGAAGTTTGCAGCACTACTTCTCAAACAACACAAGCCCCTAGAATAAATTGAGGTTGAACTTTTAATTTAGCTCGTACTACTGCATGAAAGGAACATTGCTGATTGGCTGTCAGTGAATTCCGAGGATCCTTTCAGTGACTTAGCAAGAGTACAGTGGGCCCTAATTAAAGCACCGAAATGAGGACTGCTTCCTCCTTGTTACATAGTAAAAGGTATCCCTAATAGAAGTGCTTTTGGTTCCTCATACATTATTTTATATTAATAAATATTTGTAAAATGCAACATCCAAGGAAACAGTCTCTTGGTGCTCAGGATAGATTATACTAAGAAAGGAGGAAAGAAATACACTAAAAGAAGAGAATGGTGTTTATTTTTTTCCTGAAAGGAATGTTAGAAGAGATGCTTGGGTATTTCAGAAAACTTTACCACCTTAGCTGGATTTTTTTGAAGGAGGGTTATAGTAGCATTCTAGCTGAAGAGGATCACAGAGTGTGTTAGAAAGTGTTTGCACACTTTAGTTTTTAGGGAATTTGGTGTGTCTCCGAATAAATATTTATGAACTAAATTGAAGACTTTAAAGGATATTCTGCCTTGAGTGGGCAACCAATGCACTTTAGCAAAGGATGACAAGCCATACAGCTTGCTTTTGGACTGCTTGAAGTCTTTGAAGAAGATATTTGGAGATCCCAAAATATAAAGTCTTCAATGACTGTTGCCAATAATGATCACCTGCTTTGTGAGGAGAGTAAATACATGAGGAGATGGGTCTTAATTTACACACTCAGAAGGTGCAGCAGGATACAACCAAGGAGATTTGGATTATCATCGCCAGCTTCCTGTCTAATTTCATACCAAGGTTCTTTACGCAGTTTTTAGAAGCCGGAAAAACGTCAAGGGGATGAGGTCAGAAGGCAGGCCACTAAAGCAAAAGCTCTTTACCAGTTAAACATAACATTAATGTAAACAATTTTATATTTAAATAAACTGAGCCACCAATTGGCAATGAATTAAAAAGCAATGCCTACTTATTTTACCAGTCAAGTGATTTACACAATTAATTATCATTGAATAAATTAAATTATATTAAAAAATTAATTCAAAGTTAAAAATAATAATTTACATTTAATAAAACGTCTCACCCAAATCCCCAACAACCTGCTACTAAATTAAAAAATGTCTAATTATATATTTTTTAAATCCTTTGTAAAAAGTTATAAACTATATTTACAAAAATGAAAATACAAATATTGATATAATATAAATACCTTATAATGACTAATATTTATCAAATTCATTAAAACACAATATTTTATACAACTATATTAAACCAAATAATACTAAAAACAACAATATTTATGTTAAAAACAAAAACATATACCTAAAACAAATGATATTTCTGTCTCACAATACTTTTTTCACAACATTTAGGTGGAATACCATAGGAACTAATCAGTTCAATGACTGGATACATGTATATATAAAAAAGGAAACAATAGACCCTGAGGAAGACTAGCATGTATTGGTTTGGAATCAGATGAAAAAGTGCCCAAGAACTCTTTGAGATCTTTTTTCTAAAAAAAATTAAAACCAAGCAAGAGTGGTACCATTTAGACCACAGCTCCTTAATCTTGGAAGAAAAAGGGTATGGTCCACAGTATCACAATCTGCAGATTAGTTTAAAAAAATGCAGGAAGTAGCTTTACTGCCATCAGAACCTATTCAAAGATCATTCAGAGAATGCATTTACATGTATAGATGAATTTGAGTGAGTGCACAAAGGAAGTGCAAGAGCAATAGAAAGTGTTTAACATTACATATTCTGTTGCTTTACGAATTGGAATGTATAGTATAAATCTCATGTTTATCAGCAACTAACTTGTTTTCATGTTGATATTTACATTCTTCTGCAGGCTATTTATGATCCACCTGCTTAACTTCCAATCTATGTTCCTCCAATGCATGAATAACCCAAGGGAAGGTTGTTTTTAACCCCTTATATTACCTTTAAAGGAGGTGATTATTCTACTATCCAATTGATCCATTAAAGTGGATCGAATAACTGGACGCTGGGCATTTAAAAGTGGTTGGGGGGTAGACCTGACAGCCTTAGGGTGATACTTCCCCAAACATTTTGCCTTCACTCCTCCTTTTTAGCTAGAATACGTTTTATTGGACTTAGGACTCTGTACACTTTACCTTTGCTAACCAGTGCAAAAGTCTTAGGGGGCCGGTGAATGGGACCGCCCGCCATAAGGGAGGGGGTCCCGTGGCCATTGCATCCTGTGTGCTGTTTTAAGCAGCAATTATGACCAGGCAAAATAAACGTTTTGCTAGGCCTAAACTTACCTTTTAATACATAAAAGCCACCCCTAGAATAAGATTTAAACAGCCCTCAGGGCAGGGTGAAGTGTATTTAAAAAGTTAGACATGTACTTTTAAGTTTTCCATGTCCTGGTTGAGGAAAACTCCTAAATGATTTATTTACAACTACAAGGCCTACCTCTCCTTATTATTATTATTATAATTACATTTATTAAGCGCGCAGCTACCCGTAGGTTTCCCGGCGCTAAGGCAAACAGAACGATATACAGGGTGAGAGGAGCGTCAGACCAGCAGTTTAAGTATTGAAGAGCCAGGTCTTAATTCCTTTACGGAAAGTCAAGAAACACATTTCAGAACGCAGAGGTGGGGGTAGGGAGTTCCAGAGAGAAGGTGCTAACAGGGAGAACGAACGGCCTCCCATTTTAGCTCTCTTGACACGCGGTATCCTAAACTTATTCTGGGTGGATGACCTAAGTGTGCGGGGGGGGATATATTGCTGCACTAGAACAGATAGGTAGTGTGGAGCTCTTCCAGTCATGATCTTGTGCATGAGACATAGTGCCTTGAATTTGACTCTGCTCTCAATTCGCAGCCAATGCAGTTTACGCATATAAGACGTGGCCGAGGTTCTGGCGGGTAGGTTACAAATAAGGCGAACAGCCATATTTTGTACCACCTGGTACTTCCTAGTTACCTCCTTGCAGGCACCCAGGAGTAGGATGTTCCCATAGTCCAGGCGTGAGGTGACAAGAGCCTGGACTACAGTCCTCAGGGTGTCAGCAGGCAGCATCCACGTGATTTTCCTCAGCCACCTGATGATGATGGTACAGGTGGCGGAGACTTTCACGACGTGTTGCCTGAAGGACAATTGATTGTCAAGGAGGACCCCAAGATTGCGAGCAGTCGTAGTTGGGGTAGGTAGAGGGCCCATCTCCGGTGGCCAATGTTGTGGGCCCCAGAGCGAGGTGTCAGAGCCAAACAGGATCAGTTCTGTTTTGTCCCCATTCAGTTTTAATTTGTGCTCAAGCATCCATGCAGATATTTGTTTTAGTCCAACTTGAAGAGAGGAAGAGGGAAGATTTTTGTTAGTGGAGAGTGAGTAGACGACTTGAGTGTCATCGGCAAAGGAATAAATTGTAAGACCTGCCTGTTCCGCTAAAAAAGCAAGAGGTCTCACATACAAATTAAAGAAAAGAGGGCTGAGGATAGACCCTTGTGGAACACCGTGATTAGAGGGGAACATTGATGAAACAGATGTAGAAGAAAAAACTTGAAACGTGCGATCAGAAAGGAAATTAGCAATCCAGGCCAGGGCGGAACCATCGACACCCACAGATTTCAAGGTGGACAACAAGATGGAGTGGGAGACGGTGTCAAATGCGGCACTCAAATCAAGCAATATGAGTGCCACTGTCTCCCCATTGTCCACCTTTTGTCTGATGGATTCCGACACACCAAGGAGAGTGGTTTCAGTAGAAAAACCAGCCCTGAACCCGGATTGAGAACCATGAAGAAGATTAGAGGTTTCGACGTGGGAATTGAGCAAAGAATTAACGTGTTTCTCTAGAATTTTAGAGAAACATGAAAGCAAAGAAATAGGGCGAAAGTTAGATGGGTTGTTGGGATCTGCGTTGGCCTTTTTTAATAATGGGACCACCATAGCGTGCTTCCATTCATTAGGAACGATAGCTTCAGTTAGTGACGCATTCAGAACCTTCAAAATAATATGGAGTAGGGCAGGGTCCAAAGAGCTCAGAACTTGAGGAGGCATTGGGTCAAGGGGGGAACCAGATTTTATGTCTTGCAGATACTTTTTTAAAAGTGTAGGGGAGATAGGATCCCAAGCGTGAAGTAGGGGAATAGCGGAAATGGAGCAAGGGATAATAGCAGGATGGGGAGTGCGTAAGGTTGGATCAGGGTAAGTGGACGCAACGGGAGTAGAGTTAAAAGTATCATAGATCTTATCAATCTTCTCAACAAAGAAATTGGCTAAAACATCACACTGGGCAGTGTCCAGACAGGGATCCTTAGGTACAGTAGACGCACCTGAAAGCTCTTTAACTATTTTAAACAGGGCCTTGGGTCTATTTTGCGCCGTAAGAATAGTGGTATTAGCAAAATTGGCTCTGGCGATATCACAAGCCGAGTGATAAGCTTTAAGGGCAGCCTTGTATTTTACTTTCTGATCAGACTTATAGTTGGAACGCCATATGCGTTCCAGTTTTTTACAATTGGATTTTTCTTGGCGAAGTGTGTCTGTGAACCATGGTGCCGGTGGGTGATGGATTTGAGATTTATTTCTTTGAGTCGGGAGACAGGAATCCAACGCTGTTGTCAACCACAATCTGACAGTGGGTAGCTCTTTAGTAGTTATACTGGAAGACGCAGGTTTTGAGTTGGCAAGAAAGGAGTTTAGTTTGTCTACGTCTAAACGTTTCCAGTTCCTGCTGGCTTTGTGAGGGAGAGTGGGATTAGAGGAATTAACCATAGTCATTTTAATTGAGAAGTTAACAATAAAATGGTCCGACCAGGTGACCGGCGTTGAAGATTGGTAGGAGATACCAGTGAGGTTAGAAATGATGGGATCTAAAAGATTACCGGCCTTATGAGTGGGGTCTGAATTATGAAGATGAAGATCTAAGGCTGCAAGATCCTGTAAGAGGCGTGTAGAAATGGCACACGAAGCAGAGTTAAAATGGATGTTTAAGTCACCAACGACGATAAAATTAGTTGATTGCGCCAAGAATGGGGCAATAAGTTCAGGGAAGGAGGAAGCCCAACTACTAGCAGAGCCCGGCGGACGATAGATCAGCGTGCCGGTTAAAGTAAAATGAGGAGTAAGTAAGAGTTTAAACAAACCCGCTTCGCAGTTTGGAAAATCGAGGTCTTCCCATTTACAAGAGAATTCTCTCTTGAAAATAATGGCGATTCCCCCGCCATCTTTAAGAACCCGGTTCCGCCCAACATAGGTGTAATCATTGGGGAGAGCCATGGCGATGTCAGGGCCAGAGCTATCATTTAACCAGGTTTCAGTGACAAACATGGCAGCTGGGCTAGCTGTCTCCAAAAGGTCAAAAATATCTCTCTTGTGTTTCGAGAGAGATCGACAATTAATACTAATAAACCTCAGAAGGGAACAGGGATTGGGCGGAGTGGAGGGGGAAGTGTGACTGCGGGAGGGAATATTCCAAAAAATAGAAGACATACAATCTATGCTTGAAATGAAAGATTCCAATGAGAGGCTGCAATTTGGGCAAGAAGTGGGCGCATTGTGACAATTAAAAACGATATTCGAGGAACAAGAAGGCCACCGCAACCGCAGTAAGGCAGTACGAGAATAGGTTACGTAATCGTGGGCAGAGGAACTGGTTAACATTGGTATACCTTATTACATTTAATAAGTAATAGCTTTGTTTGGGAACAATAGAAATATCATGTTTGCACTCAAATTAATTATAATTTAAAACACTCTTTAATGCTATATTCAGATTTTATTCATCATTCTGAAAATGTCACTTATAGAAAGTTCAGACCACAAAACAATGAACCCGGTTCCGCACTACCGTATACTACTACTACTCATGGAGTAACGAACAGTCAACTCTTTTATCTGTCCGAATGGAATTTTTATTAGACCATTCCTGTTTCTTTAAAAGGTAATTAAAACAATTTTTTGGGGGACTGAAAAAGAAACATAAACTTATCACATTCACACATGAACTTACATGTATATACAATTCCCAATAACATACACTTAAAGACAAAAATAGACTTAGAAACTGTGAAAAAATTATTAGCAACAGCTTGCAACATGGCAAAATCAGCAAATGAATTCTTACATTAATCTGATGCAAAATACATTTTTAGAAAAATGTACATCATATACAAAACTTAGTAATGAACATGAACATATCCAATGTTATGAACCATTCCAGCTCCAGCATCAAAAGAGTATCTGAATAGTGTATCAATCCTAACATACACTTAAAGACAAAAATGGACTTAGAAAGTGTGAAAAAATTATTAGCAACAGCTTGCAACATGACAAAATCAGCAAATGAATAATACATTAATCTGATGCAAAACACATTTTTAGAAAAATGCACATCATATACAAAATTTTGTAATAAACATGAACATATCCAATGTTATCAACCACATATGTTATTCCAGCTCCAGCGTCAAAAGAGTATCTGAATAGTGTATCAATCCTTTATCCAATAGTTTCTTTCAACACTCGTCGCATTCAGAATTAACTAAATGCCTCCCAAAATGCCAACGCGTTTCAAGACCCAGGCGAATAGTACTGGGACTATCATCAGGGCCTCATATAAATGGACCAGATATTCTACAAAAAACAAAATTAATAAATGATGCAAAAACAGTGTCAACCCAAACTGACTCTCTCTTGTACATGTAACTAACTTAGTGTGTACCTGTTTTCTAGAGTTGGAGCAGCCGCTCCAGCTCGTTTACTTCAAGAGTTTTTGGCTTTTCTGTCACTGGACTTGTTTATGTTACTGCCTACGAGGCTCCCTTAACTTTGCCAGTAATAATTTCTGAAAAGAAAGAACCAAAGTATTGAATATATCTACTTCTACTCTCGACTTACAACCACAGTGGGAAGCACCAAAAATATATGTACCTTTACTGCAGAGTATGGGCAGGACAGAGTTCCTTGAAGACTCTTTATTCTACAAATGAAAAAACTATATTGTCCTCATTTAACAATGTATCCAAACAAGCAAAATGCATGAAGCACTTTAAGACACTATTAACAAGCAGACTTACTTTACCGCATCTTCACCAATTCAAAACTCTGGATGCAATGAACTATCCTTTTGCTCAAATACAGGCGTGCTTCCCCTCACGGGTATTATCTATAAGAAGTACAAACGTAAGTGCATTTAAGCATATGGTCGTATGTTTTTTTGTATTGTAATTTTTAACCAAACAAACACAGGGGCAATACAGTGACTTACTTTTCACTCAAAAACGAGAAGGAATATTCAACTCGTGCACCATGCTGGTTGTGACTCAACTCAGAATCTCAAATCAGAGCACTTTCTGTTTGGAGAGCTATTGTTCATGGGAAAAGGGATTTTACCCAATCAGAACGCTCTAAAGTCCCTCTTTTTGCAAGTGCTCAAGAATTGCATTATGGGATTTGTAGTATACACACTACACTCTAGATAATTCAGTCATACCATTCAATCCGGTGATGGCACTATCAAATTTTAAAATGAGATAAGCTTCCTTTCTCAATAATGCAGCATCAATGTCAAAATAGCGTTAACATGTTTCAAAGCTAGACAAAACTGTCCATTTAAAATCCTTCTCAGTATGAGAATTGTCAATAAATCGACAGTCAACACTTTCTTTTAAAGCCCTTCCCTGCTGCCATTGGCCGTTGGCCGTCGCGAGCACTACCTCGCTGGTGCTGCGAACGTTCAACGGTCGCTGCAGCCCCGCCCATTTAACGGAACCGCCGCACTGCCACGTAATCGTGGCCGCGTCTAAGGGGTTAATCCTAGAGTGGTGCTGCGTGATCCTTTGATTTATTTGTTGGTGTGTTTTGCCAATATATAATAAGGCACACGGGCATACAATTGCATTCACTATGTTTTTTGATTTGCAATTAGTGAATTCTGAATAGCGCAATTTGGTACCATTATGGGAAAATTCAACACCTTCAATGGTTGAATCGCAAGCTGCACACGTTCTACATTTATGATGGCCCTCAACAGGTTTTAATTGCCATTGTGATCTTAACGACTGTTTATTTTGGATGGGAAAGATGTCTGCTCGTACTAGTTGTTGACCAATACTCTTGTTTTTTCTCATTGCGAACAGGGGTTTTGGAAAGTTGCATTCTAATTTTTCAAGCAAGTGCCAATGTTTCAGTATAACTGTGACTGTGATGTCTTATGATTGACTCTTCCCCATCCCTTCTGACCTTCCAGAGGCTTTCTTGACATGTGAAGGACTTTGTCCTATCCTTACCACTCTGTTAGGTCTGCATCTGGTATGTGATTAACTCTGCTCCAGCCCTACTGCCCTGTCACTGTTGTGCTTAACATGTGACTGAACACCCTGACTCTTTTGATCTATGTAGAGGCATATGTACATATGCCTGCTAATGCCATAGTCAATCGTGCTGGTCAGAATTGCTCCTAATATGTGACTGCCTCAGCTTCAGCTTATTGCCATCCTGCAGGAACTGACATGTTGGGAATTCTCTCCCTGAGCCAGAGGCCCGTCTTCCACCCTTTACGTTTTGCCTCATGATCTCCTTTCTAATTTGTAATGTTAAGGACATAAAGGCCTATGTTCAATCACTACCATGAAATGTACCTTTCACAATTCTGAAAGTGGCCGATCGTCCTCTGAGTTTGTTGCAAATAGAATCACATGTCAGACATTACAGGACAAATACAGGGGTATTCGCAAAGCACTTGTGAATGATTTACATATGTTTAATTATACACCTTCTGCTATTCACAAAAAGTGCAAAGTTGCTCAAATGTGTAGACCTACACATCTCCACCCTCTAAAAAAAGGGGGTTGGGCCAAATTTACAAGTGTAAGTTACTACTGCAAAAAAAAAAAACACAATAGTAAGTCCAGTAGTGCACATGGCAACCACTGATTCTACAACACCCTCTCATAAAACATGATGTTCAATTCAATACAATGTATTTTAAATAATTTAGTAACTTTGTCCAAGTTTAATAAATCTTTTTTTTCCCCAATACACTACCATACAGATATCCCTGGCCCATATGTGGAGTCTCCCTGTGATATAGTATAGGGAAAACTGAAAAAGGTTTTTTGAAACTAAAAACTCCCCCAGTACTAAGTAGTATACTTGCATGTGTGAAGAGCAACCCATAGAAAAGATAGGGGAAGTGGAGATTTACACTTGTAGGTTTGTGAGTAACAGTTTATTTATTTATTTATTTTTATATAGCAGGAACTCGACCCGAAGGTGTCAGACAGCCTTATTCATCAAGGCCAAATCGGCTCGCAAAGGGCCAGATTCTGAGAATCTGGCCCTTTGCGAGTGAGATTTTTGCATTTGGGATTCATCATCCCAAATGCAAAAATCGGTAATTGCGTTTTCGCAAATTTGCGATGGATTACATTTAAGGAATCTCTATTTGAGATTCCTTAAATGTAATTCATCATCCACATTTCTTTTGCGAATTCGCAATTTCTGGCCGCAATTTACCGCGAGGTCAAACCTCGCGGTAAATTGCGAAAACTCAGAAAAATGCATTTAAATGCATTTTTCTGAGTTGCATGTTACACACACACATGTCCTTTGGACATGTGTGTGTGCAACACCTGTGTCAAATGTCATTTGAGCGGTGCTACAGGGTGTCCTTTGGACACCCCTGGCACCCTTCAAATCGCAATCTTATTTGCGATTAGCAAATTGCTAATCGCAAATAAGGAATACTCCCCATTCAATTCTATGGGCCTTATGGCCCATAGGAATGAATGGGGAGTTTTTCCTTATTTGCGATTAGCAATTTGCTAATCGCAAATAAGGAATCAGTAGGAATCGCAAAAAATTTTGCTAATCCTACATGAATCCCGTTTTGCGAGTCCTTAATAGCGATTCGCTATGATTCGCTATTAGGGCCTCGCAAAACGGGAGATTGATGAATCAGGCTGAGAGTGCTTTACATGAGCACCAGTTGCGTTACAGGCGGACACATTCATTTTGTTAGGCACCGGGAGATTATGTGATTTGCCCAGAATCACAGGATGAGCGTCCTTGCCGAGACTCAATCCCTGTACCCCAGCTTTGAGGTCGACACTCTCAGCATTAGGCCACATCCTCTCTCCATGGTACTTTAGTAGTACTCCTGTATTTCTACTGAAAGTACTACAAATGCAGTATGTGAATAGGACCCATAGTGCTTTTGTCTGGTCGTAGATTCCAAAAAATGATTCCCGAATTAGGCAAACAAAAGGCAGCTACACCATCAAAGTATCCAGATGTTGATTGCAGAGGGAGGTATCTCATTTCTGCAGCAAAGAAAGTAATTGTGCAATGCTAAAACTCAAAGGATCATGAATAAAACTTTCAATCCAAAAATGGATAATGAGTGTGATGAATGATACATCAGCCAGCGGGTGAAATCAATTCCGTTTTGAGTGCCGATTGCCAGAGCTGTAGGAGACAGATAATGCTCTTCCTGCCAGCCCTCTCCTATCCCTTCAAACTGAAGCTCCGTGCTCACTGATAAAGAACATTTTATTCCAAAGACAATTTCTTGCTGTGCCTGAGCGCCAACATAAGTTTAGCTGAGGATTTAGCCCGCTTTCTGTCATCAATTATTGGTTAACTTCGGTAGCTTGGCTCGAACAGCAAAGCCTTCTTCAGCTAAACTCGTATATGTGTGTATAACAACGGGATAAAGAACAGTATAGATAAAATATAAAGAACTGTTCAAAATAAGTTAGATTGAAAGACACACATTTAACAAAACAAGTAAAAATCACACATTAGGGAAATAGATCAAAAAGAGATGGCAAAGGCCTATTGTAAAAATATCGAAAACAATCCAGAGTGCAAATTGTTCCAAAAATATTCTGAATTAATCTAGAGGTCTAATTGAGTTGGAAGCCTAGTTAAATTCCAGTGGTTCAAAGTACAATGTCTCACTGGTCGTAGTAGTATCAACATCACGTGAAGCAAGCGCTGAGTCAAAGACGCGAAGAAGTCAGAGCGCTGGATTGAAAGTGCTGAGTCCCTTGGGGGGAAATGTGAAAACAAATGGCCTGCTAAAAGGGTTTGAGTATGTTGCACTACTGGCAAAGAGATGTCAAAGGTGGAATACATCAGTGAGCAGCAGCTGGGTGAGGCACCATTGACCTCAGGCACAGGTGGCTCAAAAATCCTGGGTTTACACCCGATACTCTGTGGATCTTCTGACCGGCTGTAGGTAAACCCTTGAATTTGTAGTTCAGTGCTGGCCCAATGGTGGGTATTGACTAAAATGCTCCCAGTACTGTGCTGATTTCTTTAGGGCAATTTCCACTGAACTCAGTGCCCTTCAGTAGCCCCAGAATGCACAAGCCCCATTATCACTCTGGGAGCATAGGGCAAGTCCCTGAAAGGAAGGGCAACAAACACCAAAAGGAAGGTTCGTATTCGCTTTTCAGTGCCCAGGCTTCTTGGGGCAAGTTGAACCAACAGGCAGGTTCTTCTCATGCAGCAAGCGGGGAACTCTTCTTTTATTCTTTAGGACCAGCCAGGTAAGGTTGCCCTTTTTGTCAGGGGCCTATTATGGCTGGGATGGGAAATCGCCCAGTCCTCCCCCTCAAAGTGCTAAACTGCAATAGTTAGTAATTCTGGGGAGTTGGGGTACGTACTCTAGGATCATGAATTGGTTCATGAGGCTACTCAGGGAAGCACGAATCCCAAGTGTGATTGCCACTGAGAGTCTCCATGTTATCCTTACACGTCACCTGGACAATTTGCCTGCATTCATCAGGATTGTACTATGGAATATTGAGTATATAATATAGTAATACAAGAATATTGTGTACAAAATATCGAAAGCCAGTGCATATGGAGGGAGAATAGATTTACTATTCCGAGCTCCACATCTGCTTTTCTTGCAAATATATATATCAAGGTACATATATGTGAAGTTAGGTACAGAAAAACTATACGAGATTCTTATACGACGATTTAATACCACAATATTCCGTCTTTGAGATTCACGATTTCCTTTCAGCAGCGGGGCTGTCCAGGTGAAAGACTCCTGGCCTGCAGTGTTTTCACCAGATTTGTAAGCACACTGGAGCTGATAACTACTGTTGCCAACCCTATGCACCATGTGGATTAACAGGCTACTCATAATGAGGTTGTAGGAGTCTCCCATGCAGCTATTTTAAAGGTTAAACCAATCAGTCAACTATTTGCTATTAAAGGCCCTAGACATTCCTAACAGGATTCTCAAGCTTCACACTGATAGGTGTTCAGCAAGGATAAAGGTGCAACAGAGGCCTATACAAATACAGACACGTGACAGTCTCCGGGGGATTGTATCTTCCTATCCTATACTTTATGTGGGTATTGATTCAAAGTAAGAGTTGGCAGGTACAACTACAAGAGGTGGAAAAGAGGAGATCATATCAGACAGAAATGTGTGACTTTTGGTATGCACTTCTGCCAAGAATAGACAGGTTAAATGCCACATGACAACACTAATCTAAGTGTAATAGGTAATAGCCATCACTTCTACCAAGCTTTAACAGATCATATGTCATATTGCAAAACTGATGTAAGGTTCATATGTAATTACCATGTAACCTCACTGCTCTTCATTTTACCCAAATTATTTACATGCTACAAATCTGATTTTGATTGTTTGATGTACATGACTGCACTGTAAACTCAACAGGGTTTCAGTTTTCGTTTCTTTTAGTAGCCTTTTAACAAGCAGGGAACATGAATTCCACACATCTATCTTGACGATCTGTGGGCAAATGTAAAAAATAACGAGGAAGCAAAAGCACACGTCTTTGTAACATAATGCAAATATGTTTGTGATAACTAGCATAGGTTTCGTACTGGAGGGGTACCCTTCCAGTACAAAATACTTATGCCTAGGCAACCTTTAAATCTTCTCCCAAACTGCTGGAGCAGCGTCTGGATTGGCTCGCAGTCCTGAGCTTTGGGCATTGAGCGTGGGCACAGTGTAACCAAGCAGGTCCAATCACTGTCATGGCTTATGAAGCCATTCAGACCGTGATTGGCCATTTCTATGCTGCAGGCGCAAGCGTGACTGGTCCGTGACGTCACATCGGAGCACACCGTGCCACACAGACACCTCGTGTTTGTGAGTGCTGCCAGTGCTGCCTACTCGCTCGTGCTTGGATCCAACTGCTTGGGTCACCGTGGTCAAGTCACCTAGCCGCCTAATGTACTTAATTTAATCAACACTGACTAGTAAGGTAAGACTAGAGACAACTCTTGTTTTCGTCCTTAACAGTGTCAACATGTCTCTGCAAGAAAATCACTAGGAAGGGGAGCCTTCAGGAAAGTTGTAGAGGCCTCCGCTTTCGGAATTAATAATTCACGAACCTGTAAGCAGCGGCGGTGTGTCCATTAGGGCGCTAGGGCGTTGCACCATTACACAATTGGCGCCGCTGTGTGACTACATTAACTTAAACAATTTAAGTTAATTTAACTTACTTCAGGGCCACTGCCACTCAAATTCGAATAATTAATCCAGCAGGCCTGTGGGTCACCGCGCCACACCCGAGGCTGTCAGGCGACAAGCATGCAATGGCTGGCTCAGAAGGGCATGCCTACTTAGAGCATGGAGTGCTAAGGTAGGGTGTCATTTTTAGGTCTCTCCCGAGCCAGCGAATGCGCTGCTCTGGTGAGACTTTCAGTAAGTGGGCTTCAAAAAGCTCACCACACGCTGTTGCTTCTGGCCTAAAGCTTGCGATTACTCGCACAGTAATGCGCACAGGTGCCATCTGGCTTTCCTCTCAGGGCCTTTAGCCGTCACTCTACTAGGCGCGCCCACCACTCGCAGGCTCACCTCTTGCTCCCCCTCTCAGTTAATAGTTAACTTTCGCGGCCACGGGGCTGCGCTTGTGTTTTAGTGCTTGTCTATTTTACTTTCTACTCAGGCACTTGTCCGGTGCCCAATTCACGCCTGCCGCCATTCCCCTGCTCTTTGCTGGTGCTGCTCGCTCTCCTCCCCCTGCTTTCGCCAGCTCCACCGGTACTGCTGCTCACTCCCTCACCTCATGCTGCAGCTGCCTTCTTTTCTGTCCTACTTATTTGGCTCTTTTTCTCGCTTTCAGCCCGCGTGGCACTAGTGATCCTCCGTGAAAGCCTTTTACCATTCAGCGGTGATGAATGTTTGTGTATCGATTGTCGCCTCATGCAAGCTCAGCAGGTGATTGTGAAGTACGTAGCATGGCTGGGCATGAGAACACAATGCCTCTGTGGTTAGTTTCTGTTGCTGTTCAACTGTGGAAGAGCTGATGCTAAGTGGGCTGTGTGCATTCCGTGAATTCTTGTGCAAGTTTTTATAAATGAAGTTGTACCACCTTTTTCTCAGCTCCTTTTTCCCAGTCTCCAGAGCTGCCCCCTTACAGAGGTCACTGTGCCCTCCCACAAGTCATGGGCCGATGATAGTTTTGTTCAGTTATTTAGCTTGAATGGCTATGTAATTATCTTGATTGGCCATTAATCAATGACAGTGTTATTATTCTCCGATATATACGTTACCATTATGTACTTTAATGTTGCACAGAAATTAAGCATATTTCAGCAAACCAGCAGTTTTATTTCTAAAATAAAAACATCACAGGCATTTAACTGTGTAAACATTGCTTTATACTGAGAGCCAATGGTGCACGGCCAATCCCTGCTTCCTGTTCTGTGAAAAAAATCCACAGTTTATGCCATTGAGGGCAGTTTTACATGCCCTTTTTGATGGGATCTTAGACAGCTGCTTGATATACTTTAATATGACATCAGTCTTGGATGTAGAAATGGGTGTTGATGCATTTATTGGAAACATGTGTTTCGCATTACTGTTTGTACATTTTAGGTATTTAATGTAATGTGGCCATGAAGGACCAAAGAGCAGTGGAATTAAGTTGAAACCGGTTTATAAACACTAGGGGAGGGGAGGATGGTAGCAGGTTATTGAATTGGATCACTGTACATTTGCTTTTTTGCAAATTTCCTTATTTTGTACAATTTTGGAAGCATGATAGGGGAGTTATGAGTGTATTTTTAATTGCTGTATGCTAGCTCCACATATTTCGATTAACAACAATTTGATACAGACTACTGGTCAAGCATACGTTTCAGTTTGGTACGAATTTGTTATGGTATCTTAATTGTGTACGAACAGACTGGAGAACAGAAATCAGTTGTGACACAATTTTATCTAATTGATTTAGACCTTCTTACCTGCGTTTACCATTTCTTTGATAACTGGAGAAATGTGCATTACCTCCAAACTCAAAGTCATCCTCAATGTGCTTAGGGATAATGATACCAGACAAGCAGCAGCACTATGACAACGGCCACAACAGCATTGTCATAACTTTCAAGAACTAGTAATCAGGATAATGTACTCTATGGCTATACACTTATAAGGTCTCAAAGGCGAGACCGATTGGCTGTGCCAATGCTTGTTATAATGGCTGAGCCCGTCATACATTGTTTAATCCTAAAATAGGTCATGCAGGCAGTTTAGCAGCTGGGACCAGCTCTGGTCACGTTTTAACTACTTCCATTGGTGTTACACTTGTGCACAATTTAAATTCCAGCAGTGAGATTGTGCAAAGATGAAAACTTTATCTGCTGGCCAATTTTGCAACAAACCATTTTCAATAGGTGTTTTCCCAGTGCATTGATTTTAAAACTTCTCCCAGTTGGCGTTTGCGAATTTAGCCAACTTCACAAGTGTCAGCAATCACAGCTGCGGCCTTACAGTGAGCACAAAGCGTTTGAGGCCTGTGGTGTAAGTCATCACAGTGGCAGCTTCACAGTGAACATATAGTGTTTGAGTCTTTCGGTGTAAGTAATCACAGTAGCAGTTTCACAGTGAGCATATAGCGCTTGAGGCCTATATAGCGCTTGAGGGCTGCGGTGTAAGTCATCACAGTGTCATCTTCATAGTAAGCATTTAGCGCTTGTGGCCTGCTGTGCCAGACACATTCAAAATATCTCACGTAGGTGATCTCGGTAGATTAAAACAATTAATAAATATGTATTAAAATCTGAACCCATGTTTTTCGGGCAGTACTCACAGGTCAGCAGTAGGGGCAGGATAAAGGTCCACCCTATGTGCTCCTGACAGGGATTTGAGCTGGAAAGTCCATGTTTGTAGGTGGCACTGCACCACCCTTTGCTCGAGGATAGGGGAGAACTTTTTTTTTGTCAGAGCATGCTTTCTTCCATGGCTCTTGTCTAGTTCTGGCCTATGGATTGCTGTGTCCTTTTCCAAGTGATCCTTCCTTCTAGGAGTATGTTTGAATATGTGCCTGATCATCTTTTCAACATCCATTTATGAGAATGTGCATTGTTGTGCTACATTATGGGTGACTGTTTTTATTTTTGTTTTCCCCTTTTGATTGGCCTTTGGTACTGAGCGCAGGCTATCATGATGTTTTTCCCCATGTTTTGAAGTTGTTGTGGTCCCTTGTGTGACCCTCCTTTGCTCTCCACAGGATGTTTGGGGTTTGGTTTGTATTGGAGACCACATCTCAGTTTACCTTCTAACCTTCTCATTTAGCTTCCTGGAGTTTGGTGGTGGTCTCACTATTGTGTCGTAATTTTTGCTTGGGTTGTGATGTGCTCACTCTGCTGAAAGGCACTTCCAGCCTCATGCCTTGGTGTTTGTACTGCTGTCCTTTGGACCCTTTAGTTTTTCTTTCTCCACATCCCTGGCTGTGTGTGTCCGGTTCATCAGTTGGTTGTTGGCTTTGGTCTTCTAGTTGCCTCATGGAAGTCAGCACCTGCCAACAACTGCCATTGTTGGGCAACGCTCCTTGAACACACTGGTTATGCCTTCTGTTTTTTGGGCTTTACTTATTGGCTTACTCGGACCATAGCATGGCCCCTGCCTCTTTTAGAAACTAATATCACTTATAGTAGGTTCTGCTGAGTTAAGGAGAAATGAGATATTTCCTGGCACGCTTTTTTCTCTCAGGTGTTAATTTATGGAATGGGCACTCCTCTACAGTTTAAACTCAGAGAAAGGCACACTTTTATGTATCCCTGGTGATGGTCAGCCGTGAATGAGAATAACTAGTGACATAGCCACTTAGTGCTTGACACTGACAAAGTTAATCAACCTTTGGGTGCTGAAAAGAAAAGCTACATAATTTGCATTAAATACCCCTTCAAGAGTAACATGCATTTCACAATGTTGAGTAGGGGCCAGGGAAGTTAGAATTGCTCCAATGTTGTTGACTGCTTGTTCCTCTTTAGTATTGATGCATGTGTATGTGGGGAAGGTAAAGAACAGTTCTAATAAGTTTTAGTAGTGCAAGCACATACTAAGCGCTATTTGTCCAAGTAAATTCATCACCCTGTCAATCATGGTATTGTACATGTTAGCTTGTGGTTCTATCCAGTATGATTAAGAATTGTTGTGCTACTGGGGTACCAGTAAATTGTTGTTCATTTTAGTTCCATATTCCCAGAGCATCCTCATTATGTGTCAAACTTCTATAAGGTTTGTTAAACTTCCACAACTCTAAACAGTGGTATTGGCTGAGCTGTTCTTCACACGTTCTAGTTTGCTTGAAAATGCACCATTTGCCAAGTCTTTTTAAAAAAATTCTCGGGGGGAGAACCCCCCCGAACCCTCCGTAGATGCTTCAGGCTCACGCACAACGCACGCTCGCCGCAGTGAAGTACAACAGTTGTTTTACGCCTCACCATTTTCAAATATCACCAGCCGCCACTGGAAGAGGTGCCTGCGTTTGTTTACAAAGTGACGGGTGGGTGGGTGTTCGAGGGGATGGAACATAGTGTTACAAATACCCTTTACCTTTTACAGTTGCCAATAAGGAGAAATGGGAACGCCTACCGTGAAGCGATCATAAACCAGCAGGCGACCTGTTCTCCTTTAATTGCATCCGTCTTTCGTGGCTCACCAGATTAATGGAGAAATTAATATAGTTTACAAGAGGACCACGGGACATTTTTCTTAGGATTACAGGTGAAAGGTCTAGACCTTTCACTAAAATCTCTGCTCCTAGCAACGTTCAGTCTCTAGGTAGATGGTCAGTAGCTTTCTTGTGCTAAGAGTGAAGATAGAGAGTTGGGGTGCTTTACAGTGTAGCAGAGTTTTGTAACCTACTGGTGAATCAACACTAAATATATGGAACTCCTCATCTGGGCTCACTGATGTCGAACTCACAAGAGGAAAACACAAGTTCAGCTAGATGGTTTAAACAACGGGCTGGATGGCATATCTGTTTGCACAGTAAAATGACTTTCATCGGTGCATACAAAAATGCATTAGACAGAAATGTGTGTGTTTGCAGACCGTTAGCATGGATAAAGAAAAGGAAATGATGGACGGAGCGTTGACAATACAAGCACTCACCCCCAGTCAACTGATCTGGGTTTAATCCATCACCGTTGTTTAGCCCACTCTGCCACCCCAGTTCAGACATGGCCATATGCAAATCAGTCTGACCCTATTTATCATGGGAACAGTCCAGCCCGAACTGCCAAGCCATGCCTTCCCTGGACCGGAAACAAGCTACCGAGGGCCAGTTTCTGGCATTTCAGCCGTCTTCAGCCCGGCTTGCTTGAATCCGGTGGCAAAGTGAGCAAGGGACTCACGTCTGAGCATACCCTGCCAATTTATGGCGAACAAAGAAAAACCAAAGGAAATGATGGACGGAGCGTTGACAATACCAGCACTCACCCCAGTCAACTGATCTGGGTTTAATCCATCACCGTTCTTTAGCCCACTCTGCCACCCCAGTTCAGACATGGCCATATGCAAATCAGTCTGAACCTGTGCCTCATGGTAACAGTCCAGCCCGAACTGCAAAGCCATGCCTTCCTAATTTCTAATTTAATTTAATTCCCTGACCGGAAACAAGCTACCGAGGACCAGTTTCTGGCATTTCAGCCGTCTTCAGCCCGGCTTGCTTGAATCCGGTGGCAAAGTGAGCATGGGACTCACGTCTGAGCATACCCTGCCAACTTATGGCGAAAAAAGAAAAACCAAAGGAAATAATGGACGGAGCGTTGACAATACAAGCACTCACCCCCAGTCAACCGATCTGGGTTTAATCCATCACCGTTCTTTCGCCCACTCTGCCACCCCAGTTCAGACATGGCCATATGCAAATCAGTCTGACCCTGTGCCTCATAGGAACAGTCCAGCCCGAACTGCCAAGCCATGCCTTCCCTGGACCGGAAACAAGCTACCGAGGACCGGTTTCCGGCATTTCAGCCGTCCTCATACCGGCTTGCTTGAATCCAGTGGCAAAGTGAGCAAGGGACTCACGTCTGAGCATACCCTGCCAACTTATGGCGAACAAAGAAAAACCAAAGGAAATGATGGACGGAGCGTTGACAATAGAAGCACTCACCCCCAGTCAACTGATCTGGGTTTAATCCATCTCTGTTCTTTAGCCCACTCTGCCACCCCAGTTCAGACATGGCCATATGCAAATCAGTCTGATCCTATGCCTCATGGGAACAGTCCAGCCCGAACTGCCAAGCCATGCCTTCCCTGGACCTGAAACAAGCTACCAAGGACCCGTTTCTGGCATTTCAGCCGTCTTCAGCCCGGCTTGCTTGAATCCAGTGGCAAAGTGAGCAAGGGACTCACGTCTGAGCATACCCTGCTAACTTATGGCGAACAAAGAAAAGCCAAAGGAAATGATGGACGGAGCATTGACAATACAAGCACTCACCCCCAGTCAACTGATCTGGGTTTAATCCATCACCGTTCTTTAGCCCACTCTGCCACCCCAGTTCAGACATGGCCATATGCAAATCAGTCTGACCCTGTGCCTCATGGGAACAGTCCAGCCCGAACTGCTAAGCCATGCCTTCCCTGGACTGGAAACAAGCTACAGAGGACCAGTTTCTGGCATTTCAGCCGTCTTCAGCCCGGCTTGCTTGAATCCAGTGGCAAAGTGAGCAAGGGACTCACGTCTGAGCATACCCTGCCAACTTATGGCGAACAAAGAAAAACCAAAGGAAATGATGGACGGAGTGTTGACAATACAAGCACTCACCCCCAGTCAACTGATCTGGGTTTAATCCATCGCCGTTCTTTAGCCCACTCTGCCACCCCAGTTCAGACATGGCCATATGCAACTCAGTCTGACCCTGGGGCTCATGGGAACAGTCCAGCCCGAACTGCTAAGCCATGCCTTCCCTGGACCAGAAACAAGCTACCGAGGACCGGTTTCTGGCATTTCAGCCGTCTTCAGCCCGGCTTGCTTGAATCCAGTGGCAAAGTGAGCAAGGGACTCACGACTGAGCATACCCTGCCAACTTATGGCGAACAAAGAAAAACCAAAGGAAATGATGGACGGAGCATTGACAATACCAGCACTCACCCCCAGTCAACTGATCTGGGTTTAATCCATCACCGTTCTTTAGCCCACTCTGCCACCCCAGTTCAGACATGGCCATATGCAAATCAGTCTGACCCTGTGCTTCATGGGAACAGTCCAGCCCGAACTGCCAAGCTATGCCTTCCATGGACCGGAAACAAGCTACCGAGGACCGGTTTCAGGCATTTCAGCCGTCTTCAGCCCAGATTGCTTGAATCCAGTGGCAAAGTGAGCAAGGGACTCACGTCTGAGCATACCCTGCCAACTTATGGCGAACAAAGAAA
This sequence comes from Lissotriton vulgaris, assembly GCF_964263255.1. Taxonomy (NCBI): domain Eukaryota; kingdom Metazoa; phylum Chordata; class Amphibia; order Caudata; family Salamandridae; genus Lissotriton; species Lissotriton vulgaris. Next base: position 949,363,422 of record NC_141698.1, read on the forward strand.
AACCAAAGGAAATGATGGACGGAGCGTTGACAATACAAGCACTCACCCTCAGTCAACTGATCTGGGTTTAATCCATCACCGTTCTTTAGCCCACTCTGCCACTTCAGTTCAGATATGGCCATATGCAAATCAATCTGACCCTGTGCCTCATGGGAACAGTCCAGCCCGAACTGCCAAGCCATGCCTTCCCTGGACCGGAAACAAGCTACAGAGGACCGGTTTCTGGCATTTCAGCCATCTTCAGCCCGGCTTGCTTGAATCCAGTGGCAAAGTGAGCAAGGGACTCACATCTGAGCATACCCTGCCAACTTATGGCGAACAAAGAAAAACCAAAGGAAATGATGGACGGAGCGTTGACAATACAAGCACTCACCCCAGTCAACTGATCTGGGTTTAAACCATCACTGTTCTTTAGCCCACTCTGCCACCCCAGTTCAGACATGGCCATATGCAAATCAGTCTGACCCTGTGCCTCATTGGAACAGTCCAGCCCAAACTACCAAGCCATGCCTTCCCTGGATGGGAAACAAGCTTCCGAGGACTGGTTTCTGGCATTTCAGTCGTCTTCAGCCCGGCTTGTTTGAATCCAGTGGCAAAGTGAGCAAAGGACTCATGTCTGAGCATACCCTGCCAACTTATGGCGAACAAAGAAAAACTAAAGGAAATGATGGACGGAGCGTTGACAATACAAGCACTCACCCCCAGTCAACTGATCTGGGTTTAATCCATCACCGTTCTTTAGCCCACTCTGCCACCTCAGTTCAGACATGGCCATATGCAAATCAGTCTGAGCCTGTGCCTCATGGGAACAGTCCAGCCCGAACTGCCAAGCCATGCCTTCCCTGGATCGGAAACAAGCTACCGAGGACCGGTTTCTGGCATTTCAGACGTCTTCAGCCCGGCTTGCTTGAATCCAGTGGCAAAGTGAGCAAGGGACTCACGTCTGAGCATACCCTGCCAACTTATGGCAAACAAAGAAAAACCAAAGGAAATGATGGACGGAGCATTGACAATACCAGCACTCACCCCCAGTCAACTGATCTGGGTTTAATCTATCACCGTTCTTTAGCCCACTCTGCCACCCCAGTTCACACATAGCCTTATGCAAATCAGTCTGACCCTGTGCTTCATGGGAACAGTCCAGCCCGAACTGCCAAGCTATGCCTTCCTTGGACGGGAAACAAGCTACCGAGGACCGGTTTCTGGCATTTCAGCCGTCTTCAGCCCAGCTTGCTTGAATCCAGTGGCAAAGTGAGCAAGGGACTCACGTCTGAGCATACCCTGCCAACTTATGGCGAAAAAAGAAAAACCAAAGGAAATGATGGACGGAGCGTTGACAATACAAGCGCTCACCCCCAGTCAACTGATCTGGGTTTAAACCATCACCGTTCTTTAGCCCACTCTGCCACCCCAGTTCAGACATGGCCATATGCAAATCAGTCTGACCCTGTGCCTCATGGGAACAGTCCAGCCCGAACTGCCAAGCCACGCCTTCCCTGGACCGGAAACAAGCTTCCGAGGACCAGTTTCTGGCATTACAGCTGTCTTCAGCCCGGCTTGCTTGAATCCAGTGGCAAAGTGAGCAAGGGACTCAAGTCTGAGCATGCCCTGCCAACTTATGGCGAACAAAGAAAAACCAAAGTAAATGATGGAAGGTGCGTTGACAATACAAGCACCCACCCCCAGTCAACTGATCTGGGTTTAAACCATCACCGTTCTTTAGCCCACTCTGCCACCCCAGTTCAGACATGGCCATATGCAAATCAGTCTGACCCTGTGCCTCATGGGAACAGTCCAGCCCGAACTGCCAAGCCACGCCTTCCCTGGACCGGAAACAAGCTACCGAGGACCGGTTTCTGGCATTTCAGCCATCTTCAGTCCGGCTTGCTTGAATCCAGTGGCAAAGTGAGCAAGGGACTCAAGTCTGAGCATGCCCTGCCAACTTATGGCGAACAAAGAAAAACCAAAGTAAATGATGGAAGGTGCGTTGACAATACAAGCACCCACCCCCAGTCAACTGATCTGGGTTTAAACCATCACCGTTCTTTAGCCCACTCTGCCACCCCAGTTCAGACATGGCCATATGCAAATCAGTCTGACCCTGTGCCTCATGGGAACAGTCCAGCCCGAACTGCCAAGCCACGCCTTCCCTGGACCGGAAACAAGCTACCGAGGACCGGTTTCTGGCATTTCAGCCATCTTCAGTCCGGCTTGCTTGAATCCAGTGGCAAAGTGAGCAAGGGACTCACGTCTGAGCATACCCTGCCAACTTATGGCGAACAAAGAAAAACCAAAGGAAATGATGGACGGAGCGTTGACAATACAAGCACTCACCCCCAATCAACTGATCTGGGTTTAATCCATCACCGTTCTCTAGCCCACTCTGCCACCCGAGTTCAGACATGGCCATATGCAAATCAGTCTGACCCTGTGCCTCATGGGAACAGTCCAGCCCGAACTTCCAAGCCATGCCTTCCCTGGTTGTTTTACGTCCACCACTTTCAAATATCACCAGCCGCCACTGGAAAAGGTGCCTGCGTTTGTTTACAAAGCGACGGGTGGGTGGGTGTTCGAGTGGTTGGAACATAGTGTTACAAATACCCTTTACCTTTTACAGTTGCCAATAAGGAGAAATGGGAACGCCTACCGTGAAGCGATCATAAACCAGCAGGAGACCTGTTCTCCTTTAATTGCATCCCTCTTTCGTGGCTCCCCAGATTTATGGAGAAATTATAATAGTTTACAAGGACCACGGGACATTTTTCTTAGGATCACTAAAATCTCAGCTCCTAGCAACATTCAGTCTCTAGGTAGATGGTCAGTAGCTTTCTTGTGCTAAGAGTGAAGATAGAGAGTTGGGGTGCTGTACAGTGTAGCAGAGTTTTGTATCCTACTGGTGAATCAACACTAAATATATGGAACTCCTCCTCTGGGCTCACTGATGTCGAACTCACAAGAGGAAAACACGAGTTCAGCTAGATGGTTTAAACAACGGGCTGGATCGCATTTCTGTTTGCACAGTAAAATCACTTTCATCGGTGCATACAAAAATGCATTAGAGAGAAATGTGTGTGTTTGCAGACCGTTAGGATAGATACACATTACAAATTTGTGTCCTTGTTTTTGTAGATATTGTTTTGAAAGTGCATTTTCATGGTTCCATGGAAACATATTGTTTTCTGAGTTATTGGATATGTTTTGGTAGCTTATCATAAGTCTGTTCTTGAAACATTTATTTTTAAGTTATGCACTGCTAAGCAGTGTGTCTTTCACTGGGTAGCCACCTTTCACTGCTCATTACTGATCTTATGAATGGTGTATCGCTGTGACAAAAAAGTAAGGCCTCTACTTACCTTAAAGTTGTGCAGCCTGGAGTTGCAGACCTGCCAACTTGAACGCTCACCATACGAGAAGTGGAACGTTGCTTGAAAGGGCGGGGCTTTATGCCAAGAAGTGCCTTAGAGACACATCTGGCACTGTTGCCTGCCACCATCAACCTCCTTCTACCTCCAAAACAAACTTTAGAAAAGGTAATAGTTTGGCGTTGGCTATCAACATTTTGTCTTTGCCAGTGCTTTTTTGTCACAGGTTTTGCTAAATTGTTATTGTTGGGGAAGTTGGTGGGCCCTCGTCAATCTCAAAAAAGACTTTGGTCTCAAAAAGCACACATTAAAATAAGGGTGGTCCCTGACGCAAGTGATCAACTTTGTGTGTGGGTATGCTCCTTGTAAGGGACAGCATGCCATAATGTACAGTGAAGTTAACCAGTGGCTGAAGTGAGCTGACCCACTGTCTCATGCTGTATGCTGTAGTGGGCAGAAGAACCACGTGAATGAGAATAATAGAGCAACAGATAAAAAGAGCTGGCTGAAAGTCCATATAAGTATGTATATTATCCATATTTTAATGGAATAAAAAGCTAATAGCATGGCATTTTCAGTGATTACGTTTGTGTAGGGGGAAGCATGACCATGAATATGAATAGATGATTGTCACGAATGCATGCATACATCCACCAATGTTACCATTTATTCATGTACTTGGCCATACGCTCATTTATTCATCCATTCTTGTAATCATTAGTTTTCTCATTAACCAACTCGCGTATCTATTAGCCCATTTAACAATCCATGAACAAGCATTTTTACTTGTGGAAATAACCTTGATTTACTGAGAGAATTGTGTCACATTCTTTTACTGCCCTTTCCCAAAAATATATTTTCAAATGTTTTTCCTAAGACTGCTTTCCTCCAGTCTCGTATAAAAGGCCTCCGACTCAAATATTGTTTCTCTACTACAAAATGTTGGCATTGTGCATGCACTCATTCCTTTTGGAATTAGCTTGTCTCCTCAACGGCCCTCGAACACTTGTTTACAGACTTCAACTGCTCTTGATAGGGGCTTAACATCTATAAATATAAAAACGAAAGTATATCTGTCTGTCTGTTTGTCCTTTATGCATTACTACAGCAATCATCCGATCGCCATTAAACTTTGGGAAGTTTTTGAGTACACTCCCGCAAAGGTTGCTGTCAAATTTTTTATTTTTTTTTAATCGGCCCCCCAGGGCCATCATAATCTGTCGAATACTGAAGTAGACAGCAAATTTTTGAGCATTGTCAACAGTTATGACCCCTAAATGGAAATCGATTGGTCAATCTACATCAGAAGCACGAAAGAAAAAGGCATTATGAGCTTCAGAAACAGACGAGCAACCGGAAGCAAGATTAGAAGCTGTTCGAATACAAACTGCTCAAGAGCGTAATTCTCAAACGAACGAGCAATGAGAATCAAGATTGGAAGCCGATCGAGTACGCACTGCTCAAGCCCGTTCTTCTCAAACGAACAAGCAAACAGAATCAAGCTTGGAAGCCAATCAGGGACGCACTGCTCAAGCCACACTTAGAAATGTTTTCAAAAATAAAATGAATAATTTTCAATAACAATGACACAATGTAAATTTAATGTTATCATAACGAGTTTCCATGAATTTCCTTTCTTCTGAGAACGCAGCAACGCTAGTTTTTAATATATGTTTTTTCAAAAAGCTTGTCAGCGGGCTGTAGACCTACCCATGGGAGCAGTTTAGTAAAGAAAAGAAAAAGGATGTTCAGATTAATTTTCAGGTCAGAGGTGTTTTTTTTTAGCTGGTTTGAAAATGCTAAAATAAGTCTCCCATGCAAGCACTTGATTTAGGTTTGTGTACTTCACATATCATTGGGCAATGGATTGATGGCCTAGTGAGGTATATGTTTATTGATGATTATTCTAGGCCCTATCCCCAGGGGTCCTGAATGGGCCATATCTAAAGTGTCTGCCCAGAATGCAAGCAGTAAAAGTGGGAAAATGGAGTAGGCTACATCAGTGTAATGTACATAGGACCATTCTTTTTAGTGTATAGTATGGGCCTGATTTAGAAATTCATTTAGTAATACGTGAAGTAGTTCTTAAGTAGTACTACTTGCTACAAAATGCAATTTACAAACCTTCAGGTGGAAATCTGCACCTTCACAATTCCCATCTCTTTTGTGGAGAGAGCCTCATACATCTAAGTTTACTACTTAATCGTAAATGCGGGAGGGACTGCAAAGGAGTGGCTGAAAAATTGGGAATTCTTCCTACTAAATGAAAAGGGTTTAGGGATGGACAGACAACCACCCATAAAAGAGTAACCTCCTTGCTATTCACAAACTGCATTTCTAAATGTATGTGGCAAAAAAGGATACAGAAAATGTACTCCATTTCAGACCTTGAGTAAGTCTAGCACCACACATGGCCAGCCGCTGGTACTGCAACACTCTCCTTTAGAAAATAAGAGGCGGAGAGTTTGGAACCCTATTGGAATTAATGTTAAAATTAATTAATTTGTTATTTTAATTTACCTTTACAAATTGTACCCTGTGTGTCGCCTGTATTGTGTGCTACAAATGCAAGATGCAGAGTAAGCTCTTCCAAAAATAATTACCTCAAAAGGCGCTATATTATTGGAAATTAAAAACAGTTTAGCAGGCTGATTCTTTCCTGTGACTGGTGTGGTCCGCAAGTGCTTGAGTAGCATGACTGCAACTTAGCTGTACAACCATGTGAATGTGCAGACAACCTGTTGTGCCTTACAGAACTTAACAAAGCCACCCATTGTATTAACACCTTGCGTGTTCATGACAAGCTCAGCTCGTCATGAGGCACGGTGGCGCTGTGCTCATGATGAGCTGAGCTCATCATGACCACTGCGGCGCTCCCACGCGGAGATAATTCTCCCGCAGTGCTGAGCGTTCTATAGAAACGGGCGTGGTCATGACAAGCTTAGCTTGTCATGAGCAAAGCGCCACCGTGCAGCGTGAAGAGCTAAGCTCATCACGAGCACCGCGGAGGAGCGCGCGGCCCTCCTGCCCCCAGCACCGTGGGGGAATTAGCCCCGCGGCGAAGGGCTTAATAAAGTGGGCATTAGTACCCTGCAGCCAAGACTGTCTGGACACTAAACAGACCTCTGGCCAGGGATTGCACAGGCAGTGGGGGGAACAGTGGGGGGAACAAAGGCAGAAACAATTTTGGTGAAGAAAGGATGACAATGAATGTGTGGGGATACTACTTGCACTAATTACTGATACTGGATATTGTTTGCTGATTCCTGACTGTGGTGGTCTTGGGATGATATCATTGCCACTGTGTCTGAGGATGCTACAAGTAGTACTGTCCATCAGCATGTCTTGCAACGCTACAAATGTCACTTTCTGTAAATGATGGCATACGGTGTTAAAAATGTCACTTTTTTGTGCAACGCTTTATATAGATATTTAATAACCCTATACAATATACTAATATACTAATAGTAACATCTGAATCAAGTATGGTTTCAAGGAAACAATTCAGAACAAGATCACATAAATTACCGTTTTGCTTTTATCACTGTATCATAATACACATTTGAGAGTAAATACAGCCTAGCCTACTATCGTTCGTCATGGCAGTTCTCCAGATCATAATGGGATCATTTTTGATTTACAAATGGTTTTCTGCTTTGGATGTGGAAACAGTATGTAATGACTCTTTCTCCACTTCTAGTTGCTTCCTCAGTTCTGGGGATGGACTTGTCGATTATCTTTTCTGGATAGTAATTATTGAGCGCTCCAAGCATTGTTGTTCTGCAAAGGTCTCTTTGCATTGAATGGCTAAGGCCTGCATCAGTGTTCTCATCGATGTGGCCTTGCCAGCAGCCCAGAGTTTGGGTAGATATGTTCAGCTGGCATTTTTACATTTTTATATTTTTATGTTAGATGGGAGTTTCTTATTGACCTTGTGGGTCTTATATATCTATTTTGAACAGGCAGGACGAATATACCAGCATTGCAAGGGCAAACAATAGTAGAATTTTTTTTATATAAAAGGGTCTTTGTCTTCTTGGTTATATAAAGGGTAACAACAATTCTTAAAACCCTTTTTTGATTATAAATTTTCAACATACTGCACAGCAGCCACAATGCTCTACAACATAGCTTTAAAAACATTGCGATAGTCAATAGCTCTAGCTAAACACTTATAAGGTCCCAAAGGCGAGACCTATGGGCTATGCCAATGCTTGTTTTTCTTTATAGACTAGGTGAAGTTGGGACTTTATGGACTGAACCACGAATCAGAATCTAGGAAAAGGAACCTCGTTATCTCCTGTTATTTACAGAGTTCAGAAATATCACATACTGAGTTTTAATGTACTAAATTAATATGCAATATTATTATCATTATTGTTATCATGATAGTCTAAATCACCATCAAATTAGCATGGTGGTTGGTTTTATTGAGAATTTAAATCAATGCTGAGAAAATAAAAATAAAGCAATTGAACATTAGTTATTTTAAAAATGACTAGTTTGGAATCAAGAGTATGGAATCAAGAGCAATCCCCTATTTCATTTGGGGTTGGTAAGAGGCGCATATTTTGTGGAGACAGTACAAATTAACATTTATTTACAGAGCTCTTGTTTTTTTGCCTGATATATCATTGTATTGATTTCTAAACAACTAAAAGACAGAGTATGAAGTGTAACACAACATTAGACAAGCATTGAACACAAATAGGTTACTAATGTTTCTAGATATCTGATACTTACATGTTGCTCTAGGTTGAAAATGTATTATACATTGATTCATTGGTTAATGTATTGGATCTTTCATTTATTGCAGAGGTCTCTTAATACATTTGCAGAGATTTTCTGAGATTATGGGCATAAAGTGATGCAGATGAATTAAGTACTTATTAAAGCAGACATAATGCTCTACAATAGGCTTCAGGGGAAGGGCATTTTTACTATCCATGTAGGATTCTAGCTTCCTATATTAGCGGTGCAATTTACCATTAATGTTTGGGATGTTTTCCTTCTTCTTCAGAAATCCTTGTAGCAGTCTCATTGGTCAGGACAATGGGACAGGTTTTGGAAATCTACACAACAAGGAGACTGTACCCCATGCATGGGCGACAGTAGAGAAGAAAGGTGACACCCATGTATGAGGGTAAAAACTGTGGAGGAAGTGAAGTGAAATAAGATGGGAGATAAGGGAGGAGAGAACAATTTGGGCATAGCATGGGCTTGGTGAGCTTCTACTGGATTATAAATTATGCCTCTATAGCACATCAGTTCCGATACCAGTTCGGAAGGGAGTGAAGCGAGGAAAGTTGTCGGAACCTGTTAGGAGGTAACAGGGTGACCAGGGATTATTGGTTCTCCACCATGACAGTTTGTACCACTGGTGTCCTGGGGTCCTGCCTACTATGGCACTGTAAACTGGGCCAAATACCCCCTACCACATATGACACTCATGGAATTGAGGGCGAGTAGTCTGAGGCATCTCACTGGTTTAGTGTGGGGTGGTATACACTCAAAATTCAAGCAATGAAACAATGGGTGCAATAAGTGAATGTGTTGCTCAGTGGTTCTTTAATCTCCCCATTCGTAGGGGCCTAGAGCAGAAAGGGGGTACCAGGCCACAAATGTAACTATTGGACTCTTTCAACACTAATCTCCTGGGGCCCCCGTCCTTTGGATCCCTTAAGAGGGATCTAAGTACCATTTTATTAACACCTGACTCTAAGGGAAGCAAGACAGAGCAGCACACGTTTGACACAGAAGAGGTGCTGTGGGCTTGTGACTGCACTGAAAAATGCAACAAACAACGCTTAATCATTTGCTGTTTAGTTAATAGTTTTTCTTAGAAAAAGAAAAAGTGCTTTATTATATATGCTACTGAATATGGCACACAAATTTACAAATGTGTGCAGATTGCCAGGTAGAAAGGCCTATGGTGAACGCCTCTGTAGACCCTCACTACCAACATCGTGTGCATACTAATGATAGCTCCCAAAGATCAGGTAACCCCCATAAATGTACCATGTACCCCTGTGCTGGAAGCACTTCTAATGGTCTACGCACCAGCAAGCCCTGATCCCTAAAACCACATGATCTTCTCTCCATGGGTTAGCTCAATGTAATGAGTGCAAATTACTTACTTGCTTGTGCCTCTGCCGTCTGGGGGCACCACAGAACTCACTATGCAAATTTCTAAGGTGCCTTATGGGGCGAGGCATCAGCTCACGGTGGGCTCTTTCAAGCTGATGCGGGCCACAGAGCTTTCTCGTTTCTCTTTTTCTGCTTTTGTCTGTTCCCCCAGAAATTAGCATGGAGAGTGGGGGAGGCACACCGCAACATTTCTAGGGTTGTGGCCCTGACCAGAAGCCCCACTGGCCCTCCTCAGAGGCTACAATGCTACAAAGGATTAGGCCCTTGCAACACTATAGTCGGCAGAACGTTGCATGCTCTGAATGACTGTCCCTAAGCCCTCCCTGTGCATGACTAGTAAACCCTGAAGTGCAGTTAGGTTTCTATGAGGCCAGTGGCACTGGAGCTCCATCGGGCTGCTCCCCCATGAGGGCACACAATAAATGGAGATTTCTGTGAAACTGTTGGGCTTATTGAGATGTGATTTTTGCTGTTGTGCTCCTGGTGGTATTCTCCAGCAGGTCTCCTGGGACATGATTTTTACAAGCTCTGTGGGGCATATATACTAGAGAAGAGGTGGAGCATGGGGTTAGCCTCCTTAGCTTAATGCCAGCCATCACCACTTCTAAAAAGCAGGGCTGCACCAAATTTATAACAATATAGTGCAGCCTTGCATTTCCCCTTGCGCTGCGCTAAGTTTAGCAGCCTAGTGCCAACACAGGGACTCTTGCACCATAGTGCATGGGTGTCTGCATTGAGGGGAAGGTGTTCCGTCCTGCACATAAACAATCTTTAAATGGCGTTTTGAAACTTCTATGTGTGCTGCATTAAGCAGCACAAATAGAAGTTTCTAAACGTCATTTTGTTAAAATGATTGTCTATGTGCAGGAAGGGACACGATCCTGCTCGTAAACAATCAAAGGCCTTTTGCTGTTTCTATGTGTGCTGCACAATGCATCACACATGGACACAGCACAAACGAGGAGAAATTAACCTTTCTCCTCGTTGCGCCTGTTTAAGACCAGGTTTCCCCTGGTTTTCATTTTGGGACGCTGACCCATATTTACGCCACCCTTGTAAATATGGGCAGCGTCGAAAACAATGGGTAATGCAGTGGAACGCCCGCTGTATAAACTATTGCACGCCATTTTCAGGCTATATCGTGAAAGGGGGCCCTATTCACAAGGCAACATTAAGCCACGTTAAGAGGCTTAACGCTGCCTTGTAAATAAGGCAAAGCACATATCGCAACAGGAAAGTGTGGCGATAGGGGCTTGTAAATATGCCCCTATGTTTTTAAGGGAGAGTTCACCACCAGCCCAATGGCCTACTTTTGCAGCTCCAGCACCCAGCGACCTTTGTACAGTAGTAGTGGCTCCATAGGATAAAGGACCTGTGACCCTACCTGTGTTTCTGGTATGTTCTCTTGGCATGGGGTCTTCTTCAACAGCACTCTGCAGGACTCTAGGCAGATTAGTCTTCCTGCCTGCACTCCCCAAACACCAAGGCCTCCAAGCCACTTTTAGGGTGCCTGTGTGTCCAGCAGGAATCAGGGCATTCTCTGTAAAGGAAAAGCCAATAGATGTTTCAGAGGAACACTCTTCTCCACAGTCCCAGCAAGTCCATTAGTTTACTGTCCTTCAGAGGAATTAGGGTTATCAATGCCACTGGCCCTAGTGGCAAAGATCCACAGACTCCAAGTCAGTACAATTCCAGCATTTCCTATGTCATCCTTGAGTGGTCCTTCCGGCATTGCCCTCTGCATACTCCAGTGCTTCTCAAAGCCTCACTCCCTTGTGCTGGATTTCAGGGCCGGACTGGCCATAGCGGGCACCGGGCAATCTCCCGGTGCGCCGCACGGGTGGGGGGCGGTTTTGGGCCCCTGGGGGCCGTTTTTGTTACAGGGCCGTTTTTGCAGCATAGCTGCAAAATCGGTCCTGTACCAAAATCGGCCAAAAACCGACCGCGGCAAAGAGCTCGGCGGCACCTCCAACCCGGGGCAGCCGAGCACTTTGCCAGGGCCGGTTGTGGTTTCCAGTCCGGCCCTGCTGGAGTTTTTAAATGTAAGTGAAAAGTTCCAGAAAATGAGCACCACTACTCGAACCAAAGAGATTACACCATCACTCCACCCCTGTGCCATTTCTCCTGTACAGAATCCTGGGACTGATCACATGACATGGTCAATGGTCAAATCTATCTAAGCCCTACCCCCAACTATTAACCCCTTCGGCGCTGGTGACGGAACCGCTCCGTCACCAGCCTCGGTCGCGATGTGCTGGTGATGGAGCGGTTCCGTCACGGCCCGCTCGGTGTGCCTGCGCGGCGGTGATTTCGCGCCTGCGCGGCGGTGATTTCGCGCCTGCGCGGCGCGTTCTATTGAGCGGGCGGGGCCGTGACGGAACCGCTCCATCACAAGCGCCGCGCGGCCCCCCCTCCCCACTAGCGCTGCAGCGGAATAGCCGCCGCAGCAAAGGAGTTAAAGCCGAGCTGGCTCCTTCTCATCAAAACATCAAATAAAGAGAATGGAGACAGAGGTGTGGGTGTTCCCCTTTTGTTTCTCTGGAAAGGGCATGATCAGAATTGTCAGACATTGTAGTGTAATTAGTATATGTGGGTTTGCACCAATCATCTTTCTCTCCCAGCTTAATCCCTTCCAGATGGGCCTACTGCCTGAGGAAGTCATTGATTTAACTGCTGGAATGGAAAGTAATTTACTTTGGCCCAACAGGAATATATTTGCAATTAAAACCGGTACTTATCTAGGGAAGTACACATTAAACTCCTCTCAAGGTTCGGTCAATGCAAAGTTGCCATTTTTGTGCGAATTTCACCTGCAGTGTAAATACAGCAAAGCACAACATACTTACATGGATGTACTACAGACTCACTCTATAGGGAAAAAGAAATGGCAACATTTTGTTTTGAGTGCCAAATTAAATAATGAGGCCTGCACAAATTACAGCCTGTTTATTAAATACCTCCTTCGTGACATGTTACCTGAGGGAACTCTCTTAGCCGGCAGATGTGCGCTTCTGAGTGTGTGCCTGCGATCATATGCAACAAGGCACAGCCTCTTGCTCCAGCTGTGCAGCAGTGGACCGTATCTTAGAGGGTTTGCACTGGTTGGTAGCATTCAAATCTATTTTACTTAATGTACAGTGATTGAGACTCAGAGAGAGACTCTCAGCAAAGGTGCCCAAGTCATCTTGTCCAAAAATCAAAAACTCTATTGATGCCAAAGAGATCAGAAACCCATTATTTTTACATATCAAACCTAAAGGCAATCCAAAATGGACCCCACAGCATGCATTAAGTGACAACTAACATGGAGTCCTGCGAGCAGGCATTGTGCACATAATACACACTCGACATACACCCAGAGATGTCAGTGAATAAGTGGAATATTAGGTATCGAGTGCTTTCTTGAAATAGGGTTAAAGCCTATCCAACCATTATGGATTCAAAAAATTATATGCTGTCACCACCGCTCAATGTACAAGTCTTAGGGCACAGAAAGGGTATGCTTGCAGCATTCACCACTTGATATTAGAGCCAGGTTCTAGGTCTCATGGTCAATGTTAAGCCTAGCATCAGTGTGCATGCAAGATTTCATGGGGGCTGGTCTAAAGGAACTCAGGATACAATAGCTGGGTATCGGGGGATGGTGCACATCCATCTACCATGAAGGGGACAATCCTATCCTAACAGACTGATGGAGGAGAATCTACAATGTCTCTGGTGGCAAGAGAATAGAATGATTGATGAAACTTGTACAACAAATGTGATAGGGTCTAAGCAGTGGTAATGTTCATGCTGCTCTTAGCTTAGGAAAGGAGTGTGGAGAATGCAGAGTTTATGTAATATGTGATGTCATATAAAATGCAGTTTCTTTTTTTTCACAGTCCTCTTTGTAGATGTCTTAGTCATGGTTGTCACTCATAAAATATGCCTTAAAAAATACAGGGCCTCATTTATGAGGTTTTGCCTCAGGGCAGCGCCGCAGGCCTTTCTACTGTGCTGCCCTACGGCAAAAGAAAAGGACAGGAATGCGCCATATTTATCAGATATGGGGCTCCTAATGGGGAGTGATTCGGTTATGGACTGAGGAGGGTGGAATTAATATTAAGGGGCCCATTAGGATGTCGGGTGGATTGCCCCCGCCAGGCTGGCGGTAGCCACCGCCGGCCTGGCGGGGGCAATCCGCCCGACATCCTGTCCTGAATTCCCCCCGCCATGTTAGAATGGCGGGGGGGACCGCGGCGGACAGAAAGACTGTCCGCAGCTTTTCCCCCCCGGTCGCCTAGCATCATGCGCTCTGATATGAGTGATATTTTGCACCAAGGCCAATTTTGAAATAAATTTTATTGTGATCTACATGTTTGTGCCTTGTGATATTGTTGTCCTTGACCATAGATCTACAGAGATGGTTAACAAAGAGAGGAGGCAGAACTAAGAGCCTGATTATGATAGCGGTGAATCTGCCACTGGCAGCCCATTGGGGCGGGTTCACTGCCATCGCGCGGCCATTCTCTATCCATCAGATAAGGATGGTGGGCGGAGTGCTGGCGGATGGAAAGCCCGTCCACCATGGGTCCGATACAGGCAATCATTACGTTTGCCTGTCGTACCCGGCCAGCATACCTAGAATTGTGGCAGTGCCTAGCAGGCACCATCTGCCACATTAGGATGCTGAATTCAGCCAGCCTTTGAATGGCATTACCTCCGCCATTCAAAGGTTGGCACAGATTGACTTTGTGGGCCCGTTGCGGGTCCCCCTTGTGCATGGACAATGCAATGGCACACTTGCGGGGCACCTATGGTACAGTTCCCTGCACCAGGTGGCAGGCACGGCGTGGTGCCTGCCACGTAGTGCAGGGAAATGCACAACATGCATTGAAGCCATTGCGATGGGTGCTGCAGCAAGCAGCACCTGCCGCAATGGTAAACATGCACAGTGGCTGTTGCATTATAATTGCATGTGCGGGACCGCCGCCATATTGCCAGGTGGTCACAATTCCTGTCACGATGGCAGAAGTCCGCCTGCCATCGTAATCACCCCCCTAAGTCTTGAAGGAATAAGTAGGGCATGAGGACAGGTTCACATTTTTATTAATTATAAATGCTCCTACAGAAATTATTTAACATTTTAAGGTCATATCCTTGAAGTTTGAAGTAGTTGTAGTTATGAGTGGAATGAGTAGGCAAGCTTCACCTTATCATCACAGCCTCAGAGTAAAGTGTTGTCTTCTGACCAAATGGGTTGTGCTCATATATGATCTGTACACTCATCCACAGCTTTGATTTGGTCTTTTGTGGGAGGTAAATTATTACAGTTAATGTGGACCTGGACTACGAAACCTTTATTCTAGATTTTTGAAAGTGAAGAAGGGTAGACATGTATTTATTTACAGAAGAGTGACCTTCTGTCGATGATGGCAAGTCATCCCTTAATATCAATCTGGAAAAATGCAGTGCCCAGTAGTTTATGCAAGTAAACTAGACAAGGTTTCTAATAGAATAAGGACATTCGTTTTGTAATTAGAATTTCTACTTGAAATTGTTGTGCAGAATGGTTCTTATCTAGTAAGTTGTAGCGATGGGACAAGGCAGGTAGAGCTGGACATAAAACAGGATCATCGATTCTCAGAAATTATGACGACCTTGAAGTTAAGCATGTTCACTTTCAAGGTTGGAGATTTATAGGATGGACAGACTGTGTGATTATTCTGGTACTTGAGGTACCCTAGTAAAGTGGTACAACATGTACCCAAGGCATGTAAATAAAATGTTATTAGGCAGGCTGCAGCATTTACTGTGCCACACACTTTAGTGACCCATTAAAACATATCTGATGCCTGTCATTAAAATCTATGAGCAGTTTTAAACTCCTAATTCGACTTTGCAAAAAACACCTTTTGCCAGGCCTAAGCATATTACATATAACTCACACCTAAGATGGGCCGAAATAGCCCATAGGAAAGGGTACAGCGCATTTTATATAGTCAGACATGTACTTTTAAGTTTTATATGTCCTAGTAGTGAAAAACCCTCAAATGTATTTTTCACTACTGTGAGTCCTACTTCTCCTATAGGGTAACAGTGAGGTATCTTATTACATTAAATAAGTGTTCATGTTTGTTTGTGAACAGGTAGAAAAGTCAAAATTCTGAAAAAGCCACTTTTAGAAAGTTGACATTTTTTGGCCAAACCATTTGGTACCTTCAGCCTGGTTCACTGACACAATATTGATGTAACAATTATCGATGTAAAAGACATCGATGTATAAATATAGACAAGAAAAATATCTGCTCCCATACTTGAACTGGTAAGTACAAAAATTTCAACGAAAAATATCTATGTAAAAAATATAGGTGTTTAAAATATCGACTTTTATATAAATATAAAATAAAATAATATATATCAAATATATTAAATATAATTTAACAGATTTATTAAAATACATGTAATATAACAATAAATAAACACACAAACATATCATTTATACATATATATTTATATTAAAACTATTGATAAACTATTATTGTTCATTTATGTTAAAAGTTTATAATAATATAAAAAAATAACAATATATATTAATTATTTAAAATATAAACAAACTAAAATCTATAATAAATTAAAACATTCAACTATTAAAAAATATGTCAACTTCAATTTCACAATACAATCAGTGCAACAGTAGGGAAAAAGTTGTATAGCAAAGGGGTAAATATATTCCCACTCCATTGAGTGCAAAAGTAAGGTATGTGTTGGATATCAGAGGAATTACATTTCCTATTCCAACTCTAGTGAGTACAACAGTAGGGAAAGTGGTGGATAGGAGAGGGGTAAAAATTACTATTCCCACATCAGTGAGAGCAACAGTAGGGAAAGTGTTGGATAGCGGAGGGGAGAAAATTACTATTTCCACTCCAAAGAGTGCAACAGTGGTGAAAGTGTTGGATAGCGGAGGAATTAAGTTTACTATTTCAACTCCAGTGAGTGCAACCATAGGGAAAGTGTTATATAGAGGAGGGGTAAAAATGACTATTCCCACTCCAGAGAGTGCAACAGTAGGGAAAGTGTTGGATAGCAGAGGGGTAAAAATTACTATACCAACTCCAGTGAGTGCCACAATAGGGAAAGTGTTGGATAGCGGAGGGGTGAAAAATGTTATTCCCACTCCAGTGAGTGCAACAGTAGGGAATGTGTTGGATAGCGCAGGGGTAAAGAATACTATTCCCAATCCAGTGAGTGCAATAGTACAGAAAGTGTTGGATAGCGGAGGGGTAAAAATTACTATTGCATCTCCAGTGAGTGCAACAGTAGGGAAAGTGTTGGATAGCGGAGGGGTAAAAATTACTATTCCTACTCCAGTGAGTGCAACAGTAGGGAAAGTGCTGGATTGAGGAGAGGTAAAATTACTATTCCCACTTCAGTGAGTGCAACAGTAGAGAAAGTGTTGGATAGCGGAGGGCGAAAAATTACTATTCCAACTCCAGTGAGTGCAACAGTAGGGAATGCATTGGATGGAGGAGGGGTAAAAATTACTATTCCCACTCCAGTGAGAGCAACAGTAGGGAAAGTGTTGGAAACCGGAGGGGTAAAAATTACTATTCCCACTCCAGTGAAAGCAACAGTAGGATAAGTGCTGGATAGCGGAGTGCGAAAAATAACTATTCCAACTCCAGTGAGTGCAACAGTAGGAAAAGTGCTGGATAGCAGAGGGGTAAACATTACTATTCCCACTCCAGTGAGTGCAACAGTAGGGAAAGTGTTTGATAGCAGAGGGGTAAAAATTACTATTCCAACTCCAGTGAGTGCATCAATAGGGAAAGTGTTGGATAGCGGAGGGGTGAAATATGTTATTCCCACTCCAGTGAGTGCAACAGTAGGGAACGTGTTGGATAGCGCAGGGGTAAAGAATACTATTCCCAAAATAGTGAGTGCAATAGTACAGAAAGTGTTGGATATCGGAGGGGTGAAAATTACTATTCCATCTCCAGTGAGTGCAATAGTACAGAAAGTGTTGGAAACCGGAGGGGTAAAAATTACTATTCCCACTCCAGTGAAAGCAACAGTAGGGAAAGTGCTGGAAAGCGGAGGGCGAAAAATTACTATTCCAACTCCAGTAAGTGCAACTGTAGGGAATGTATTGGACAGAGGAGGGATAAAAATTTATATTCCCACTCCAGTGAGAGCAACAGTCGGGAAAGTGTTGGATAGTGGAAGGGGAAAAATTACTATTCCCACTCCAGTGAAAGCAACAGTAGGGAACGTGTTGGTTTTCAAAGGGGTAAAGTTTACTATTGCCACTCCAGTGAAATTAATATTAGAGAAAGTGATGGATAGCAGAGGTGCAAGTATTACTATTCGCACTCCAGAGGGTGCAACTGTTGGGAAAGTGTTGGATAGCGAAGGGGTAAAAATTACTATTTCCACTCCACTGAATGCAACAATAGGATAATTGTTGGATAGCGGAGGGGTAAAAAATGTTATTACCACTCCAGTGAGTACAACTATAGAGAAAGTGTTGGATAGCGGATGGGTAAAAATTGCTATTCCCACTCCGGTGAGCGCAACAGTTTGGAAAATTCTGGATAGCAGAGAGGTAAAAATGACTATTCCCACTCCAGTGAGTGCAACAGTAGAGAAAGTGCTGGATAGCGGAGGGGTAAAAATTACTATTCCAACTTCAGTGAGTGCAAAGGTAGGGAAAGTGTTGGATAGCAGATGGGTACAAAATATTATTCACACTCAAACAGTTAAAACAAAATTAAAAAATATATTTTTTTAAATCATACAAATAAATAAAAATATTAAAAAATGAAAAATCAAATATAATAAATATATAAAAAGAAAACCTATTGTAATATTAGTTACATATAACAAAATCCTACAAATAAAATTATAAATATATGTATACTAAATACATCTTTTAAACTTGAAAATATTTATAAACGATAAAATTAATTAAGATACATGTATTTTTGTATTTCCTACCCTAAAAACACCACAACAATAACAAAACACTGAAACATTTTTTATTAAATTTACATCCATAATTAGCATAATTAAGAATCAATTAAAAAAATATTTTTGATTTAAAAAAAACTGATAAATATTAATTGACTACACACACTTTAACACTGTAATATCCACCACACACACCTAAATTGAACTATACAATAATAAAACACAACTAAAACTTATTTTTAAAGTAAAAACTATTACTATTAACAACTATTATTAAAATAATTCAAATGTATTTAATACCCACCATTTACCCCATTTAAAAGTAAAAACAACACACACAAAAATAAACAATTTCTCAAATAAATATCAAATAATTAACATTAATTAACAACTATATATTAAATATTTAAATACAAATTACTTCCCACCCTTTACTCCTACCACAACACACACCTAAAATTAATTACACAATTACCATATTTAATTACAAATTAAGTAATTAAAATGAATTAACATCCAATCATTAACTCAATTAAAATTAAATTACTTCCCACACTTTACACCTATTAACACCACAACACACACCTAAAATGAATTACACAATTGCCATAATTCATTTTCAATTAATTAATTAACTAGAATTAACAACCAATAATTATTTCATAAATTAAAACTAAATTCTTCCCACCCTTTACTCCTATAAACACCACAACACATACCTAAAATGTATAACACAATTACCATAGTTAATTACCAATTAATTAATTAAATTAATTAACAACCAATTATTAATTAATAATACATTACTTTACACATTTAACACTATAACATCTCAATTAAACAAATAATATTAAGTAAAAAATATTCAATACATTTAATATAATTAAATTACTTCCCACCCTATTCCCCTGTAAACCCACAAGTTGCTACGGAACTAAAAATGCAAAATATAAACAAATAAAATAATTAATAACTACAAAAAATGTAACACATATATTAAAAATACAAACCGTTCCTATGCAAAAAAACATACAACACATACATTTGAAATATATACTAAAATACAGAAAATTAATAAAAAACGATATTTTGAACAACTATATCTTTGCAAACGATATAAAAAACTTCGATAGTTTTTAAAATCGTTATTACTTACCTTAAGTCGATATTCTTGACCACAATATTTTTGCTGTATATGTTTCTGAACAACGATATTAATAACTTGATATTTGTGCAACTCAATAATTTTTACTCAATGTTCCACCCTTCAGCCTGGGTCCTGGCTCACATTACTATGAATAGAGTGGCAGTTGACTTTTGTGTATTCTTCAAAGACTGTGAGACAAAGGAGGACTAGTAGTTGGCAGGCAGTGCCATCTGTCAGGATGAGAGGGGTGGAGATGTTCCTTGCCCCACTCACATTTCAAAGGTACCTTTGGAAGTGGTGCTAAGGGAGCCAAACAGCTAAACTTAAAACTTGTGACTTAGAAACCTTTCCACAAAAAGTGGCATGAGAACAGGCAGAAGACCGAAAGTGAACATCCTTCGAACTGACTGGAGATTTTTTTTATCCTTATGCCCGAAACGGCTCACTGGCAACCCCCTGCAACCAACATTCAGCAGTCTTAGCCTCATTACTTTTGTTTTGTACGTCCGACTATTTGACACCTTGAAAAAGCCCCAGGCTTGCATGCCACAAGAGGGCAAAACACCAGTGATTCTGATTTCTTAAGAATCACCAGATAAACTACATGGAATGGTGCTTTCCAATATATTATAAATATTTTTACTTGTACTGGCTCTCTTGCACGTTTATGTAATTAATAAGTGAGGGGTTCCCCATCTCTGAAGACAGGTGTCAACCTATACATCCTCATTAATGCAGGACGGGCAAATACTCAGGATCCATCACCGCTTGAATTCTACACGAAGACTGAGACCTACATGCTTGCTGATCTGCACAAGGTGTATTGCCGCTCAGCCTGACTTTGTTGTAGCTCCCGCTACATTATTTTCCATAGCAGCAAATCCTGCTCAGTGATTCTTCTCAGGAGGGGTGTCTTGTTTTATGGAGCCCTCGTCGACTACAATGTGCAGCTTCATCTTTCTGGAGATTTTTGACTTCCAAAAAAGTGACTAGGTTTGAGTGTAGAAATCTTCAACGTGACTTTGTCCAGTGGCTCCGGGACAATAATGCCTCCTCTTCCTCGGACACAACCGGCTGCCTTGCTTCATAAACTTTATTTTTTCAGCAACTTTTTCTTCAAATTTCTTCTAAGACCAAAGGGAAGTTGAGATGGGGCCCATCTACTCTATGTAGCCAAACTGCACTCAATCACTATCCGCCTTAACTTCTGACTTTGTCCCAGTCTCACACGACCAGATTCCCGCAGTTGGTGCTTTGACCTTTCATTGAGTATTTTTTGCTAAAAGAAATTCAATTCATAACCATGGTTATACTTATTGGATATATTTGTTTTGGCATCATTTCATTAAAAAAAAATATTTCAATTTTTCTAAAGTGTATTAGGCTTTTTCTTGTGTGGTGTTTTCACTTTATTATTGTTTGAGTGCTGCACAAATACCTTGCATATTTCTACTAAGTTAAGCCGGACTGCTTTTGTGCCAGGTTACCAGAGGGTTAAGTAAAGGTTAATTCAGAGACTTTTAGTGGTTCACCCTGACAGGGATTGTGGTTGTTGCTTGAGAAGGGTCTTCACCCCCACTAAATCAAAAATCCAATTCCCTATATTGTTCTCAATGTTGGGATGCAGTACTTGTATTTGCACAGTGCCGCTCAGCGATTTTGTGTAACACTAAAATCCCCGAAATAATTTGACATCAAATTCAATTGTTTTCCTAAAATCTCCTTAGTTTTTGATTTGCCTGTTTTTTCCTTTTTCAGGATTTGTTACCTCACTTCCTTTTTGTCTACAATGAAGATAGAGCTGATCAATTCGGATGACCTCAGCAAGGCAGAGCTGCAGAAGCTTTGCAAAGATAGGGGGCTGGGTGTGGGAAGGAAAGCCACACACATGAGCCACCAAGTAGCCCTCACAGTCTTTGTGGAAGTCAAAAGGATTTAGTACACCATGGAAGATCAGGAGGAAGATGTCACTGTGGAGGTGGAATTGGAGGAAGAGGAGTAGGGTGAACTGACGGACCCTGAGGAGGAGGAGGACAACTTGATCTCAGCGATGGAGCCCCTGACAGGGCAGGAAGCATTATGGCCTCCAAAATCTTTCCCCTGAGGTCCTGGCAGATAGGAAGGCTGAAAGAGAGTTCAGGCTGCAGCTGACCATATTGAAACTTGGCACAGCCAAGGAGGAGGCTACTGCAAAGAGGGATGAAGAGGAAAGAAGGTTGGCCCTAGAGGAGAAAATTGCTGAGTCATAGAGAACCTTGACTGAAAGGAAGTTGGTCTTGTCTTATGAAGTGAAACTTAAGAAGCTGGAGCTTAAATCAAGACAAGAAGCAGAGTCCAACAGCAACCAAGTGTTCCATGGAGAGGTGAAAGTCTGCATACCCCAAGGCCTGCTGCCAAGCTAGGTGGTGGAGGATTTTTAGAAATGGGGGTCTCCAATTGGCAGAGGTAGGCACCTTTGTCCAAGTAGGGAACCTTCTTCCTAGTCAGGGTAAGGGGGATACACTTCCAAAAAGCCCTTGCTCACCCCCTTGGTACCTTGGCATGAGTAGACAGGCTTATCTCAGTGGCAGTTTGTAAAGCATTTTGCATGCATACAGTAACACAGTGAAAACACTACAAATGGACACCACAACAGTTTAGAAAAATAAGCAAAACATTATCTAAACCAACAAGACCAAACACAACAAAAACCCAAAACACAATACTGAAAAAATAGTTACTTTGCAATACGCCCTTTAAATTGCTGCACTAACTGAAAAACATAGTCCTTCTGAGTCGGTAGCTCTGTCCAGGCTACCATAATGCTGAAACAACAAAGTCTAACAGTTCCAGTTGACCGCATCGGTACGGGCCAGCTAAAGCGTGGACAGACTTGTGAACAGTACCTTTCTCATTGCAGCCAGCACGTTGGTGCAACCGTCACAGTTGCTTGGCAAAAAAATGGAAGCTGTGCAGGGTGCAGTGCCCTCACAATGTGGTGCAGTGCAGGCAGCGACTCAGTGATGATCGTCCAGATGGCGTCGGTGAGCCCAAGTCTTACAGTGCAGGGTGAGGCTGTGCTCGATGCGCTGCTGGCAGGTTGGGGTGCAGGCGACAGAGCTGGTTGATGTGGGTCAGGCAGCGACGGTGTCGGTAATGTCCAGGCTGGGTGAGATGAGGTGTGCGGAGTGCGGTGGCCACAGGATGCGGTGCAAGCAACAGCTCAGTGACGATCATTCAGACGGCGTCAGTGAGACCAAGGATGCGGTGCGACGTGCGGTGGTGCCTTCTGCGGGGCTTCAGGACACGGAATCCTCTGACGGACTCGGTGACAGAGTCAGTTGTGCTTTTCTTCAGCGGCCACTGAAACTAGTGGTTCCAGAGATGGTGCCCAGAAGGATGTTGAGGTCTTTGTTGTTCCTCAGACATCTTGAACAGAAGCAAAATACACACACATGTCCTCTCCTTGGAAGAAACAGCTACTGCAGGCCAACCCAGACAGCACAAAGAAAAGGGGCAGTACTCCTCCTCCAATTTCTTCCAGCTCTTCTCCTTGGCCGAGGTTCCTCTTGAAGTCCAAAAGTGATCTAAAGATCTGGGGTCTAGCCAGAAGGGAACGACAGGGTGATGCAGAAATACACAACAAGGGGCAGTGGAAGAGAGAGATAATGCCCAACCTGTGACCATAGCAGACAGCAGTCAGGGGAGGATGGGGGTAGTTTGGTCTCAGGTAATTTGGGGGATTGAGGTGGGTGAAGCTTGAACAATAAACAGAATTTATTGCGTGGGTTAAGACAAGTTAACTGGTTACTGTTAGGAATAACATTAATGCAAACTCACTGGACACATGTAAGGAATGTATAACAAGATGAAAAGTGACTTCAAACAGTAACCTTGTCAAGATGATTGATTGATGAAAGTGTAATATGGAAAAGGCAATCAAATCTGTTTTAAAAAATCATTTCTGGGTCCCAATATTTATACAGCATTTTCTTTTGTTCTCTGGTGACAGAGAAGCCCTGTATTCAGTCAAAACCAGTTCTGTCCTTTCTGGTGCAGCTTCCAGGCAGGAGGTGGAGACAGCATTGTGTAAGGCAGACCTGGCCCATTCAGGTGAAATGAAATTGCCTCCCTCTACTCTAAATGCAGCCCAGGTATATTCAGCCCAGCCCTGACTCAGCCTGGAAAGGCAAGGCACACCTAACCCCTCCAAGTGGCTGTCTGAACAGAATCCCCAGCCCCTGTCGCTCCAAAGCCAAACACAACCTAGCAGAGACACACTGGATAGCTAAGCTAGAAAATCCCTGATTTCTAAAAGTGGTATTTTCAAACACACAATATAAAAATCATCTGTACTAAAAGATGCATTTTTATATTATCAGTTCAGGCATACTAAACGTTACTTTCCCATCGTGTTCCAATGATAAGTTATATGTATAAGGTGCTATAAATAAACTCCCATTCTGTTGCATGGGACAGATAGCCTTACAATAGTGAAAACCAAAATTGCCAGTATTTCACTATCAGGACATGCCACACACATCAGGGCATGTCCTACCGTTCACATACACTGCACCCTGCCCACAAGGGTTCCTTCGGCCTACCTTAGGGGTGCCTCGCATGTAAGGGAAGGTTAGGACCTTTCAAGTGGGTGCACTTGCAAAGTAGACACTGCAGTACCAAAACTGCCCACAGACTCAAGAAGTGGCAGATCTGAGTTACATTTACAGGCTGCTTATGTGGGTGGCACAATCAGTGCTGCAGGCCCACTAGCAGCATTTAATTTACAGGTCCTGGGCACACACAGTGCACTGTACTAGGGACTGACTAGTAAATCAAATATGTCAATAATGGAATCACCAATCCATAACAACAATTTACAGGGAGAACTTGCACTTTGGCACTAAACAGCTTTGTCAAGTGCCCAAAGCATCTAGACCAGCAAAAAAAAAGTCCAACACACAGCAAAATAACAGGAAGCAAAGGAGGAAATGCAGGGGAACCTGCTTAATCTCCACAATAGCCCCCACAACGCTAAGGATGCCTGGCCTCCACCTTGGGGGTGCCCAGGAGTGGACACCTCACAGGGAAAGTCAGGATGGGTTCCACAGCGTTATTCGTACAAGCGCCTTGAGACCCTTGCGGGTGAGTAGTGCGCTATACAAGTATCAATTTACACCAATGATACCAGGTCTAAAACGTGTCCCCTCCAGCTGAAATGTGGGGAGAACTACCCACTCTCTTGGGAGTTCTCTTCACTAAGGCGGAAAAATCTGGACAGTCCATCAGCATTGGCGTGTTCTGTACATACAAAAGACGGTTCAATAACTCCCCTGACCTTTTCAATCAATCAATCAATCAAGGCATTTATATAGCGCACTACTCACCCGGAGGGTCTCAAGGCGCTAGGGGAGGGGGTTCCGCTACTGCTCGAACAGCCAGGTCTTGAGCTGCTTCCTGAAAGCGAGGTGGTCCTGGGTCAGGCGGAGGTGGGTCGGGAGGGAGTTCCAAGTCTTGGCGGCGAGGTAGGAGAAGAACCTTTCACCTGTGGTGGCTCTTCGGATGCGGGGGACGGCGGCGAGGGCATGGCCGGTCGATCGAAGCTGGCGTTTGGGAGCGTAGAAGTTGAGGCGGCTGTTGAGGTATCCTGGGCCTTGGTTGTGTAGGGCTTTGTGTGCGTGGGTGAGGAGACGGAAGGTGATTCTCTTGTTGACCGGGAGCCCGTGCAGGTCTCTCAGGTGTCCGGAGATGTGGTTGCGACGGGGGATGTCCAGGATGAGTCGTGCTGAGGCGTTCTGGATCCGCTGGAGCCTCTTCTGGAGTTTGGCGGTGGTTCCGGCGTAGAGGGAGTTGCCGTAGTCCAGGCGGCTGGTGACGAGGGCCTGGGTGACCGTCTTACTGGTCTCGGTGGGGATCCACCGGAAGATCTTTCGTAGCATGTGCAGGATGTTGAAGCACGTCGAGGAGACGGCGTTGACTTGTCTGGTCAAGGAGAGGGAGGAGTCCAGGATGACGCCCAGGTTGCGTGCGTGGTCTGTCGGTTTGGGTGCGCTGCCTAGGGCGGGGGGCCACCAGGAGTAGTCCCAGGCGGAGGGTGAAGATCCCAGAATGAGGACTTCCGTCTTGTCCGAGTTCAGTTTCAGGTGGCTGTTCTTCATCCATTTGGCTACCTCTTTCATCCCTTCGTGTAGGTTGGCTCTGGCGGTGGCGGGGTCATTGGTGAGGGAGAGGATCAGCTGGGTGTCGTCGGCGTAGGAGATGATGTTGAGGTTGTGCTGACGTGCGATGGCTGCGAGGGGGCTCATGTAGACGTTGAAGAGGGTAGGGCTGAGCGAGGAGCCTTGAGGAACGCCGCAGATGACTTCGGTGGATTCTGATCTGAACGGGGGGAGGCGGACTCTCTGTGTCCTTCCGGCGAGGAAGGAGATGATCCACTCCAGTGCCTTCTCCTGGATTCCGACGTTGCTGAGGCGCTGTACTAGGGTACGGTGGCAGACAGTGTCGAAGGCCACGGAGAGGTCTAGGAGGATGAGGGCCGCTGTTTCTCCGTTGTCGAGCAGGGTTCGGATGTCATCAGTGGCTGCGATCAGGGCGGTCTCGGTGCTGTGGTTGGCCCGGAAGCCAGACTGCGAGAGGTCGAGAGATCCGTTCGTCTCGAGGAAGGTGGCCAGCTGCTTGTTGACGGTCTTCTCGGTGACTTTTGCAGGAAACGGGAGCAGCGAGATTGGGCGGTAGTTCTTGAGGTCGTGGGGTCGGCTGATGGTTTCTTAAGTAGAGCGCTGAGTTCGGCGTGCTTCCAGCTCTCCGGGAAGGTAGCGGTGTTGAAGGAGGTGTTGATGATGTCCCGCAGGTAGGGTGCGATGACAGTGTAGGCCTTGTTGAAGACGTGGTGAGGGCAGGGGTCGGTCGGAGATCCGGAGTGGATGGAGTTCATCGTGCGGACGGTGTCTTCAGTGCTGATCGGGGTCCAGGTGCGGAGGGTGGTGGTGGGGGGCACTGGTTCGGTCGTGGCGTGCGTCGGTTGAGTGCTGAAGCTGTTGTGTATGTCCGCAATCTTGTTGTGGAAGTAGGAGGCGAGGGAGTTGCAGAGGTCTTGCGAAGATGGGATGTTGTTGTTTCCGGCGTTGGGGTTGGAGAGCTCTTTAACGATGTTGAAGAGTTCCTTGCTGTTGTGTGCGTTGTTGTCCAATCGTTCCTTGAATGCAGTTTTCTTTGTGGCGTGGATCAGTTGGTGGTGTTTTCGGGTGGCAAGCTTGAGGGCAGTCATGTTGTCCGGTGTTGGGTCTTTGCGCCAGGCTTTCTCGTGGGCTCTGCAGTTCTTCTTGGAGCTCTTGAGTTCGTCGGTGAACCATGGGGCTTTCTTGCTGCCGGGTCTGCTAGGCGGGGTCCTCAGAGGGGCGAGGTCGTCTGCGCAGTCGCTGATCCACTTTGTGAGGTTGGTGGCCGCTTCGCTGGGGTTTGTTGCACTGGTGGGTGGGTACTTGCTCAGGGAAGTTGCGAGCTGTTCGGCTGTGATCTTGTTCCAGCTTCTGCATGCAACCTGTTGCTGGTGGTGGTGGATTGTGGTCCTTCTGAAGCTGAAGTGGACGCAGCTGTGGTCCGTCCAGTGGAGTCCGGTGGCGTGGCTGAAGGTGATGTCCTTGCTGGATGAGAAAACGGGGTCGAGTGTGTGTCCGGCATAGTGGGTGGGGGTGGTCACCAACTGCTTGAGTCCGAGGTTTGCGAGGTTGTCCAGCAGGGTGGTGGTGTTGCGGTCGTTGTTGTTCTCCAGGTGGAAGTTGAGGTCTCCGAGGAGGATGTAGTCAGCGGAGAGGAGGGCGTGCGGGCTGACGAAGTTGGCGATGTCTTCGCTGAATTGTGTGCGTGGTCCCGGGGGTCTGTAGATGAGGGTGTCTCTGAGGGTCGTCTTTGGGTCGGTGTGGATCTGGAAGTGGAGGTGCTCGGCGGGTGCGAGGGTGTCGTCGGTGTTGGTCGTGATGCGGATGGTGTTCTTGTGGACGATGGCGATGCCTCCTCCAGTCTGGTTGACGCGGTCCCTCCGGATGATGTTGTAGCCGTCTGGGATGGCGATGGCGATGTCGGGCGCTGAGGAGGCGTTCATCCAGGTTTCCGTGAGGAAGGCGACGTCTGGGGCTATGATGTCGAGCAGGTTCCAGAGCTCGACGGCGTGTCTGTGGACGGAGCGGGTGTTGAGCAGGATGCACTTGAGGTGGCTGCTGCTGTTGCGCGTCATGGTCTTGGTCAGTGCTGGAGTAGTGCAGGTCCGGATGCAGGCGAACTTGCAGGAGTGGCAGCAGAAGGGTCTGTGGGTGTGTCTCGGGGTGGCTCGGTAGCAACCCGGGGTTCTGCCGGCGTTGAGTGCGTAGAGTTCGGTGGCATCGTAGGTACGGCGAGTGGGCTGGAGTCTGCGGGGGCCAGGGGTCCTGGCACTTGGCACGGTCCAGGCACGGACGGGCGCAGACGGGCTTACCTTTGGCACACCGTCGGCGCTCATTCGGTGCTCCTGCTGCGCGCGTCCGCTGCGCGGTCGCTGAGGGGGCGTCATAAGAAGAGAGCCGGGAGGGCGGGTCAGCTGGGAGGCGGGAGCGTGGGATCCAATCGGCTGGCGGGGGGACGGGGTTGCAGGCAGGCAGCGGGGGGAAAAGCGAGTGCGGGCTTGGCGGGCAGCCCTGCGGCGGCTGGGGCGCTCGCTGACAGCGTAGGCGAGCAGGCAGGCAGGCACAGCAGCAGGAGGCAGGTGGCAGGAGCAGGAGGTACTAGGAGCGTTGGGGTGACCAGGCCGAGGCGCAGACCTTTTGTCCCACTTGTGGGAGAGTTGGGAGTGTGATTTGAGGAGCCTTGAAGATGATGAGTGGCCTGAAGCATTGGCGCCCCCCCATGAGGTAGCTATCAGGTCAAGATTTCGCCAGGTGCAGCTTAAGGTTCTCCACAGTTGTTATTATGCTTGCACGACACTGGTCAAAATGGGTAAAAGAGATATGGCACTCTGCCCCAAGAAATGCGTTCGAGAGGAGACCTTTTTTATAAGATGTGGGACTGCCCGTTACTACAAAGATACTGGGTGGCGGTTATCGAGTGGCTTAATGTATGTGGGAGTGTGCTGGAGCTGTCAGCTAAGTGGCACCTCCTAAATACCTGAGACGAGACAGATTTCCCCTGCATGGACTGCCTCTGGCTCACACTGGGGCTGATGGTGGCTAAATTTAATGTGGCACAACTGTGGTGAGCTGAGTCAGCATCGCATCTGGCAGAGAGATATGGACTGGTGTATGTCGGCAGAGAGGGTCATCTATGAGAGCAGAGGCTGCCCTAACAAGTGCACTAAAATATGGAGGAAATGGAACAAATCTCCGAGAGACTAATGTGGTCCTATATCTGCCATAAACAGTAATGCTCAGGCCTACAACGCCTGGATTTTGTTACTAATTTGTGCCTATTGGGGGGGAGGACAGGGAATGGGGTATTACCGAATCCGAAGAGATTTCACCACTAAATGCTTATGCTTTGTCATTGCACAGCAAGCTGCTGATTGTCACCACTTTTTTCTTTGTTTTTTATGCAATAAAAATCTTTTTAAAAAACAATTGAAAGCTTTGTATCCAATATGTCACAAAAAATCAAACTTGATTGAAATGGGACATAGATTATAGAATTAGACAATAACGAAATGAATAACAGGTGAATGGACATAAAACAGTCTGAGATGTTTTAAACCAGTAGTTAGAATGCTACTTGTCTGAATCTGGGTGTAATAGATATCTCTACACAAAGGATATTTTAAACATTCTCCCAAAAAAATGTTTAATATAACGTAAACATAAACAATAATAATCAAATAAAGACAATTGGGCCCATGCATCTAAAATCAGTAAAACGAGTCCTTATTTGCGATAAATAAGGAATCGCAAATAAGGATTCGTTTTCCATGATGCATCAACAGATTCGGTATTCATAACCGAATTGCTAAAAATCGTTAAAATATACCGAAACCACAATAGCGAGAGAGCAAAATAAAGAATAGCCAATACCGAATTAGCAAATACCGAATCCGTATTTGCGAGTTCGGTATCAGCAAATTCGCAAAAAAAGAGGCGCATTGGAAGCAGGTTGATGACATCACAACCAGGAAGTCATCCAGCCCATGCTTCATTAAGTGCCCTGAGGAAGTCAGAGGAGGAGGCAGAGCACAGGAGCTGAGGAGAGACTCTTGACCTCAGGAGTAAGGCTATTCTGGTTATGCTGGACCTGTCAGCGGCTTTCGACACCGTCCCTCACGACGGTCTCCTTTTCAGACTCTGGGAGATCGGTCTTCGTGGGACGGTGTGGAACTGGTTTAAATCTTTTTTGATCGGCCGCCGACAAGTGGTCTGGGCACCTCCGTTCTCCGCTGAAATGCCGCCGCTAGAGGTGGGGGTTCCTCAGGGATCTATCCTGAGCCCCACCCTTTTTAATATCTATATGGCCCCTCTGGCGGCGGTAGCGGAGTCCTTCGGTGCCCGGATCATATCTTACGCTGATGATACCCAGCTCTTTTTTACGTGCAAGAAGGGAGAGGTTTTTGATGGTAGTCGGATCAAAGATTGCCTGGGTGCGGTCTTTGACTGGTTCCGGCGGCACAGTCTGAAATGCAACTCCGATAAGTCGGAGCTGCTTTTTTTCGGATGTCCGCCTGATCCCAGCTGGAAAACATGGTGGCCCCAGGACATGTTTCCACCTGATGTGGCCTCCGCAAAAGCAAAAAACCTTGGTGTGTTGTGTGATGATGGCCTTTCTTTCAGACCCCAGATCATAGGGTTGTCTGGGAAATGCTTCGGCATTTTGAAAATGCTACGGAGGTTTCTTCTGCTGTTGTCTCTGCAGCACAAAAAATCATTGTACAGTCTCTAATAGGATCGCGACTGGATTACGCGAATGCCCTATATTTAGGGCTGCCTAAATATCTCCTGGCCCAAATTGTGCAGAACTCGGCGACAAGAGCCATCTTTGGTCTTCCACGCAGGGCAAAAGCATCCGAAGACTGCATTGGTTGGCTATATCTAAAAGAATGACTTTCAAGGTTTTGACCCTTGCTTTTAAGGCCCTTAATTCGATTGGCCCTAAATACATGGGGAAGCGTATGGCCTTTTATGCACCGAGGAGGACTTTACGGTCGGCCTTGTTGGCCAAAGCCGTTGTTCCTTCTATCAGACTCTCCCGGATCGGAGGTCGCTCCTTCCGATACCTGGCTTCACGTTGCTGCAATGAGCTCCCTGTTTCCTTAGGAAAGCCAACAATCTCCTCTCCTTTAGAAAGGAGTTGAAGACCTGGCTTTTTTCCGTATGATTTCTTTCGGCCTCTGCGAGTAGCTGTGTTGTGTTTTCTTCTCCAGTTCTCTTTGCCAAAGCGCCGGGACACCCCTTGGGGTAGCCGTGCGCTATAAAAGAGACATAATAACATAACAGAAACTCTAATCCCACAAACCAGCAACACCACTGTGGAGAAGTGTGGCTCTCCGGTTAGAGGCGGCAGACCCAGAAGCAGAGATCGGCCCGGGACCAGGGTTCAATTCCCGACGCCGCAGAGTATGGAACCAATGTCAGCGGGCTCGATAAATCTCGCCTCGGTGCCTCTCTAACCATGGGTCCCACGCTGCAACTCTGGGCAATAACTTGCTTAATCTCCACAATGGCCCCCTCGCTGCTGGGGATGCTTTGCTTCACCTTGGGGATGCCCAATAGGGACCATCTCACAGGGAAAGACAGGACAGGTTCCCCAGCGGTACACAGTGCCAAGAAACCCTGGGGTGAACGTGCACTCTACAAATTCATACTAACATAACAAAACATAACACTGCAATCCAGGAGGAAAAGGATGCACCCCAAAAGACAGACATGCCCAGAAAAAGGAAGAGGACATTTTCTGACAAGGAAGTGGAACTCCTGATTGAGGGGGTGAGCAGCAAGCATGACAAGCTGTTTGGTAAGCTGTCACTAAAGGTGCCTGAGGCAGAGAAGCTCAAGATTTGGCTACGCATCAAGGACAGGGTGAATGCGGTTGGAGTCGCGCACCGCAGCATAGACGACCTGAAGAAGAGGTGGTATGACCTCAGAAAAAGGGCGAAGGAGAGGATTGCTGAAAGGGTCAAGGACGCAGCTGCCACAGGAGGGGTGACATCCACAGACACTCCCAACACAGCCCTGGAGGACCTCGTCGAGGGTACCATTGAGCCTGAGGCAGTCGTGGGGGTCACCCAATTGGACACTTCCGGCGCTGCAACTGGAGAACAAGATAAGATGCATGCCTGTGCTGATACGCAGCGTGTTGTATACCCATGCCAATACCCCAGGCCAATCACCGTGCACAGCTAGAAGTGCCTAACACATATACCCTCACAGAAGTGTTGCATCATGGGAGTTGTAGTCATGTCATCCAAGTGTGCATGTATGATCCCCAATGTAAAAGAAATGAGACCAGCTGCACAAGGCCAACAGTCTGCCCAAATATGTCATTTATGAAGTAGAAAGTATGCAAAATGATTAACATATACAGCTATAAAAAATTATAACAATGCACTGTTTCACTCACAGATGCATCACCCCTGGACTCTGATGACAGCGGACGCCTCATCATATCAGAAACACCGGCAGGGACCGATGGAGAGACCCCGCAGGGACGTAATTCCACAACACCACCAACAGCATCACCATCACCACCACCACCACCATGGACAACACCACCAAGATGCAGGGCAATTGTCCCCTCCCTGTAGGTGATGGAGACGGAGCAGATGCCAGCAGCCACAAATGTTCCACAACAGTCACTTGTCACTCCGCCAGCTCCAACACCAGCTCGTGTCCAAGTCAGACAGTGGCGCAGGCCCCTATGAAGACTTGCAGAGGAATCTGAAAAAGCCTGCACATGGCTACGATGTGGTTGAGTCACAGATGCTGCATGTTCAGCGCCTGCAGGAGAGACACATGGGAGCAATGAACATTAAGATAGCAAATTTGGCTAGCAAAATGGGCACGATGACAGATGCTGTGCGTGAAATGACCACTGCCGTTGCTGAGGGGAATAGAGACATCAAACTGTGCCTACGGGAGCTAACCCATGCCGTCCTAGAAGGGCAACACAGCGAGCGCAGGAGGCATTGCCTGAACTTGCTCTGTTCCAATGCATCCATTAGGGCCATCACAAAGCTCTGCAACAGCACAGCTGTACTTTCACGAAGATCTGTGTCACTGCAGGTCGACCTGGGCCATTGCTGTGGTGATGTGGCCAAGGCCTTGGGCCAAGTGACCACTGCAGTGGAGCATCTGCAGTCTGGAACATTTAGTGCCAGCAATTTGGGAGTGGAGAAGGGGAGTGAGGTGGCATCAAGCATCAGCAGCATCTCTGTGCTGGAGACCAGCGGCAGGAGGTGCAGTTTGCGCAGCTCCACAGCCACTGACACACATCATGGTGATGTGGAGGAGTCACGCGACAGGAGCCTGGGGGTACGTGGAAGGCGCAAATAGCCCTGTACTACCGGCTATTTGGCCATGGTGATTCACCATGGGCCACCTACATTACTTCAAGATACTCCCGTGATGCCAACGGATATGTATCGCTAACAATGTTTTGAGTCTGCGTCATGTAGATGTATCATTCATATTCACTTGACAAGTGCTCATGTGTATTAAGCATTAGCACACCAGATTATGTTGTGATGGCTCATTCTTACCTGTCTCTGAAGTGATGTTGTGTGATGTATGTCCGCCTCCTTTGATCTTCAGCTGTGTTAGGCATGTGTGCCTGTCGGTGTTGTGGGGGGGGGGGGTTGCTCTGCACGAAAGTTGTCATCTCCGTTCACCTCTATTGGTATCCCCCTTCTTGTGGCAATGTTGTGCAGCATGGCACACACTGCTATTAGTGGGTAGCGGGTTACCGGGTCAGACTGCAAAGCACCTCCTGTCTTGTGTAGGATCCGGAAGCGACTCTTGAGGATGCCAAAGGTTCGCTCTACCACATTCCTGGTACTGATATGTGCTGCATTGTAGCGCTGCTCCTGAGGTGTTGCTGGGTTGAGGTAGGGAGTAAGGAGATATTCATGCAAGGCGTATGGCTGTCACCTGCATGGTGGGGAGCAAAGGGTTAGCGGCATGAATACAATTACATATGTGAGGATGGAGTTAATGATTAGGCATAAGAATGTACCTAGTAGGTGTCCCTCTCCAAATGCATCATTGAGCAGAGGCCTGTGGATGCCACTGTCTCGGAATATGTAGGCGTCTTGTGTGCTTCCAGGAAATTGCGCTACAATGTCCTTAACGATGTGCCTGGCATTGTACACAACCTGCATATTTATGGAGTGATAGGACTTCCTGTTCCGGAATATGTATTCGTTGGCTGAAGGGGGACAGATGGGGACATGCGTGCAGTCAATGCATCCTATGACATGGGGAACTTGTGCCACCTGGTAGAAGTCCTGTTTGGTGCGGTTCAACTGCTGTGGGGGTGTGGGGAAGGTGATGTGGGTATGTATCATTGTCAGCATGGCATCTAGGAATTTGCTGAAGAAGCGTGAAAGTGAGCTTTGCGATACGCCTCTAGCAACCGCTACAACCCCCTTGAAACTTCCAGACGCCAGCAGGCTGCATAGGACCTGGACGTGGGCAGGCATGGCATTGGTCCTACGGGTCTGGTGCTACAGTAGTGGTTCCAGATCAGCACTGAGGCGCATGATCATGGCACGATTCAGTCTGTACTTGTCATAGATTAGTTTCTCAGTCTGGCCAGCAATGTGATGCTCACCCTGAATACCCTCTCCTGGATCCTCCTCCTGCTGCAGCATTGATTCTCATCCTCCTAGCAAGCAAGTAGAGGGCAGACATTTTGGAATACATACAACTTTACCTCCTGGTTGAGATTCCCCTTATTTTGCTCATGCTAAACAGCGATTTGGTGGATTTTCGGAATTAGCGATTTTTTATGCATTTTGTTGCGAGTTTTTAATAGCGATTCGGTATTTCCGGAGGCTGATGTTTTTCTCGGTATTACCGATTCGCTATTTTGCTATTTGGTAATTTACTGCGGGTTTTTTTTGCGATTCATTATTTTTTCCAGTATTGGGGTTGATGCATTGGGATTTCAGGTTTTGTGTTCGGTATCGGCCTGTTTTAGCGATTCGCTATTTTACCGGTAGCTATTTTGGTTGATGCATGTGCCAGAATGTTGTATGTTTTCCTAGAATGCTCATTTTTAGATTTTGACATAAAGCAAAATGACAGATATGGCAAAGACATGAAGAGAATTTACAAAATCCCAAAATTCCAAATAACCATCTAAATAATGATAGTTTGTCAACAAATTATCTTGTTGTACCCGTGGTTAGTATTCAAAAGGTGCCAACCTCACCAGCAATAAAGAAGCAGCACAAACTCAGGTGCGCCACAGAGACTGAGATACCACATAATCGCGAGGTCTAATCACATTCCACTCCCAAAATAATGAGCAACAAAAAAGTGCAGTGGACCCAGAAGCAACACAGAAATTGAGGTACACTTGATTGGAGGAGGTTTATTGTGTTTTGTTTTAACACTGCTACCCTATTCCTATCAAAACCACCAGTCCCTATAAACTTGGTAGGAACCTTGGCCCATTAAAATTGAGGTGAGTGATGTACAAGACACAGTTGTCTCGTCTTTGGTCAGCTGAGGCTCTAAAATGGCCAATGGCTTCAACAGCTTGACCAAAAAGCACATGTAACTAGCCAGAAGTGTCCCAAACACCAATAGCTTAAAATGCTAGCCCCATGTTCTTCTGGATCTGCAGCCTTCCAACATGTGCTCACATTTCATGCAGCTCCAATTTCTAAAATGTCACTTATGTCCAAACACTCAATACCACACAGCCCACCCAGTGAGAAAATACTAGAACTCCTGTTCATCAGTGCCTTACCATCTACTTTCAGTGCCACCGAATATACTGAGAAATCACCATTAAGCTCACTCTGTCATTATATTGACTCCTTTCACTACAGTCATGGTGCCCAGTTGAGCCCTGGTCTGCAATGCTTTTCAGGGATGTAAAAGCTAGCTGTGGCTCATCTCAGAGTGATGGAGCTAGAGCAGGCCCCCGTGATATTTTCTATACTCTTTACTACTGATAGATGTAGAAAAGGTACCCATGAATGCTCATGCAGAAGAGATGAGAAGCAAAAACAGAGACCCAGACTTGAGTAAGCAGAAGATCATGTGACCCTTCTGTTTAACTACATAGTTTAATTGTTTGGATATTTGCCAGATAGAAGGGTTGTTCCATGAGCGTGAGCTTTAAAAATCTTCTCATTCACTTACGCACTGAATCACGCACTCACTTGCTCACTCAATTTTTATAATGATTCGAGCCACAAAGGTTTCCAACACATTTGTTTAAGATCTCTAGTAAAAATGCTGCAATTGTTTCCCCGGTCAAAGTGCTGTGATTAGCCCTTTATACCCCAGGCTTATTGGGCTCCTAATAACATAGATGTAGCGCTGTACCTATATAGAGAGAAATTAGCTCACTCTGGGCAATAAAACCAGGCCCAGTCCCCCATTCTGACACACATTAACAGAATACTACATGACAGGAATACCATATCTTAATGGACCTGCCTCTTATAGAGGTCAAGGGTGTAATGGGTTGGCCATATTGGGAGGGGATGGGAGGCATGGAGGCTGACTTTTTTCCTTTGGAGGGTTCTGGTGTGGAGCTGAAGATCGCTTTGTTAGTCATGTGGCGAGGAAGACTTACGAGTAGGTAATGAGTTTGTATAATTTGAACAAACTCATTCACAGCTGGCCTTCAGAGATGTATGTGAATTCACTATGGCGATCTATGAATGGACTTTTTCAGATATTACAAATGCATTCAAAGGTGGACCCCGTGGATGTGCATGCATCCAATGTGGCCATATATGAATGAGTTTGTTCGAATGATACAAATCAATTCAAAGATGGCTGCCATCTGTGTGTTCTCATCCATGGCAGCCATCGTTGAATAAATGTCCATTCTTTCAACAACGCCCATTGCAAGACGGCCGATGATGTGCGGATGCAGATGTAAAAAACAAAATAATTGGCAAAGCCAAATGGTTTCACTGACCGGACCTATTGACTTTGCCAATGTTTGTCTGTTTGGTGTGAACCCTGACTTCTCATGTGAATGAAACATTCAGCGTCAGATCATTTGAGCTACGAGGTCAAAGTGGGTACATGTTTTGCTACATCATGTTATTTAGTCTCTTCAGCCTCTTTGACTATTTGGAATAAACAGTGTAATGGGTCTTCCTTGTGCTTCAGCTCGTACATGAGAAATGCCACTAGGATCAAAGCTGTGGAATTCAAAATGAGGCTGCAGGACGGATTTTAGAGGGGCATCTGTTACCTCACCTGCATCTTTAGCAGGCTCTACTGCAATGTGTTCTGCCTATTACCTTTGCTTGTATTTGGTGTTATGGGAATTGGGTTTTGAACCAGCTTAATATTTGTCTGTGAAGTGCTGTAAAATAGAGATTTTCCATAACACACTTATTAGAAGGTACTTATTTTGTACTACTTATTACCCGAAGATGCAGAATGGACCCTCATAGTTTTACCTTTCACTGTTACACTTCACTTCTCGTTTACTGATTTGGCTTCCGTATTTTCCGGGAGGGAAGGTGTGGTCTGGTGGGATCACTAACATAATATTGACAACAACAATATCGACCTACCAGTATATCGTGTCAAGAATATCGATGTCCAGAATATCGACATCCTATCTACAACATGGTAAGTACAAAAATATCGAGAAAAAAATATCATTGTTTAAAATATCAAAGTTAAATATGTTGTTTCTTTTAATATTAAACAATATTGTAAAATAAGGAAGAAAATACTATTAACTTAAAAAGAAATTATTTTAATTTATTTGTAAATGCAAAAGTGTATAAATATTAAATTTATTTTAAAAAAAACATATATATTTACAATGTATGTATATATTTACTTTAAAATAATTAATAAATATTATTTTTATTAAATTATAACATATTAGAAATATATACAAAAAATAAAATTACATATATATACACAAACACCTGTAACATGAATATTATAAATAAATCAAATCATGATATAATTTTAATATATAAAATATTAATAACATTTTAAATAATAATTTAGTTTAAAAGTAGGAAAAGGGTTGGATAGCGGAGGGGTAAAATTACTATTCCCACTCCAGTGAGTGCAACAGTAGGGAAAGTGTTGGATGGCGGGGAGGTATTAATTACTATTCTCACTCCAGGAGGTGCAACAGTAGGGAAAATGTTTGATAGCTGATGGGTAAAAATAACTATTCCCACTCCAGCGAGTGCAACAGTAGGGAACGTGTGGAAGAGCGGGTGGGTAGAAATTACTATTCCCACTCCAATGAGTGCAACAGTAGGAAAAGTGTTGGATGGGGGGGGTAAAAATTACTATACCCACTCCAGTGAATGCAACAGTAGGGAAAGTGTTGGATATCAGTGAAATAGAAAGAAATATTCCCGCTCCAACAAGTGTAACAGTAGGGAAAGTGTTGGATAGTGGGGAAGTAAAAATAAATGTTCCCACTCCAAGAAGTGTAACAGTAGGGAAAGTGTTGGATAGTGGAGGGGTAAAAATTACTATTCCCACACCAGTAAGTGCAACAGTACAAAAAGTGTTGGATAACGGGGTGGGGGATAAAAATTACTATTCTCATTCTAGTGAGTGACACAGTAGGGAAAGTGTTGGATAGCAGGTAGGTAAAAATTACTACTGTCACTCCAGCGAGTGCAACATTAGGGAAAGTGTTGGATAGCGGGGGTAAAAATTCCTATTTCCTCTCCAGTGAGTGCAAAAATAGGGAAAGTGTTGGATATTGGGTGGGTAAACATTACTACTTCCACTCCAGCGAGTGCAACAGTAAGGAAAGTGTTGAATAGCGGAGAGGAATCATTTTCTTTTCCCACTCCAGCAAATGACACAGTAGGGAAAGTGTTGGATAGCGGAGGGGAATAATTTAGTATTCCCACTCCAGCAAAATAATTACCATTATTTAACAAATAATTCATTATTCAAAAATAACTTACATCCCACCGTATTTCCCCTATAAACGACACCACCAATATTGTAAAACATGACAAAATTAACATAAATAATTGGCAATTAATTGATTAACTAATAACAATTAACAAGTAAATAAAAAAATCACTAATAAATTAGTTCACACAATTAACACTATAAAATAACTTTAAATTATTATTATAAACATTTTTTTATCAAAATTAAATGAATTCTCACCCAACTCCCTATCAATGGACAACAAACTTTAAAAAAGACATAATTTGCTTAGTTAATTAATTAATAATTATTATAATCCAAATAATAAATCATTAATAATAAATTAATAACTACATTTAACAATATAAAATATTTAAAATATAAATATTAATTAATAAAAAACCATACATTAAATCATTATAATTTAATGACTTCCCACCCCCTATAAACCCACAACCTACTCCTAAAAAATGAGACAATTAACATACTTAACAATTAATTAATAATCATGAATAACCAATTAATACATCATTTATATTAAATTATTTACCACAATTAACAATATAAATTATTAAACACATACATATTAATTAATCAAAATTATTCATTATTTAATCATTACTAAATTACTTCCCACCCTATTCCCCTATAAACCCACAACCCGCTATGGAAATAAAACGCAAAATGTAATTAAAAAATGATTAATAACTTCTCAAAATGATTAATAAATATATTATAATGAAATTACTTTCCTGCCCTATTCCCCTATAAACCCACAACCCAATACGGAACTAAAAAGAAAAATGTTGTAAAAAAATTACTAATTACTTATAAAAATTTAACACGTATTAAAATACAAAAGGAGTACTTACACAAAAATATAGAACACATACATTTACATTAAATACTAACATACATAACACTAACTAATAAAACAATATTTTTCACATCGATATTTTAAAAAATGATATTTCTTGCCCTCAACTCGATATTCTTGTCAACGACATTCTGATTGTCGATATTCTGGCATGACGATATTTCAACATCAATATTCTGGTAGGTAGATAATTTTAACTCGAAATTCTGTCTGTTTACCGGTCGGGTGAATGTCTAAACCATGGGCAAGTTGAGTTCCTTGTTGACGTGCAGTTAAATTTGATCCTGATATCTCGTAGTCAAGAAAACTTCTGTATTTGATAGTTTGTTACCTCAGAGAGCCACATGCTCATGCAAGGACTGACTGAAGATCTATTCGTTTTACTTAAAATATTTATGTTTATGAGTCAGCAGAATATGCTGCATTTCTCTATCATTAATAATGTTGTGACTTTGCTTTACTGTCTATGCATTCCAGGATTTTAGTAGCTTGTTGAGGCAACTACGTTTACCTGGTGAATGATATATCACTTCCTATCAAAATGACTCACAAAAAATGGCAAATCATGCAGAGAGGTTAGCTAAAATTCTTGATT
Organism: Lissotriton vulgaris; assembly: GCF_964263255.1. Lineage (NCBI taxonomy): Eukaryota > Metazoa > Chordata > Amphibia > Caudata > Salamandridae > Lissotriton > Lissotriton vulgaris. The sequence goes on from NC_141698.1 coordinate 949,403,548, forward strand.
GAAAAGCGTAAGGGACTAGAGGCATTTATAGTGCTGTACAATACTAGGGCCATTGTTATCATATAGGAACAGTTCTTGACTGGACCATTGGGCGGTAACAGGTGTTACTCAAAAGTGAGCTTGCATGCAAACAGGGGAGTAACCAGATCCCTGCAGCCCTCGAGGTGTGAGTGTGAGTGTGGGGCGAGGGTGGTGTGGGACTGGTGGCGTCCTTCAAGAGCCCCAATTCAGCATGAGTCCTATGAATGTCTGAAGGATGTGGAAATCTCAGGTGCCCTTCCCCAAGTTCTGCAGAGTGTCCATTTATTTTGTGTTACTCCACCCCATGCAACACATTAAACGCCCATATTGAGGATTTCCCCATTCACAAACCTGGCAAAATGTAAATGGCGAAAGTCACAACGAATGTGGGGAAAATTTAGAAATCAGAGCTGAAATACCAATCTCTACGCTTACTCCGCATTTCTTAGTTGAAAACAGGTGGCTGATATCTATTGGGAGAAATACCACACCCCGAGGTATCATATTTCCCTAGGTAAGTATTATTTAACTCATTACAGGCACACTCATACAGAGTCACCTCTGAGTCTCCTGGAGGGACAGGGGTGAACCAAATTACCTTACATGGATTAATTATGGCCTATAAGGCTGGAGACGGAGTGATAAGATGTCAGTTTGCCTAGGGAGCAAACATCCTGTCTGGGGAACCTGCCAGGGCTTTTTTTTCAGAGCCTCGAGGCAATTTTTCATTTTTGCTGCCTTCATACAGGGGGCCTCCTGCTCACTTATTTTCATGCACGTGGCCCCATACGTTGGCATTCTATGGTAAAGGGAATGCTACGTGAAGAATATTATTTATTTTTGTAGCAGAAAGGAAAAGAAAAGTGGGAAGCACAACACGATAAAAGAGTATACTTGATATGGAGCATAAATAACTGTACAATCTGCGATACCAAAGGAAATTGAGAGGGTATTAAAAAAAATACCATAAGAACGACTGATAACATCTTTGTAACCTCATTTGAATAAAACATAGTGCGAGAAGATATTTCTATGTTTTACATGTTAATAGCACAACATACTGCCTTCTGCTTTCTGCAGTCCTATAAGGCACTGGCAAATATGCTCCAATCAATCATATATTCATCCGAGATTCTTGGAAATGCCTGTATTTACGTGCCATGTGTCCTTCGTCATTTACGTTAGTAAACAGCAGAACTGGAGGAAAGAAATCTGCACGTCTGCAGCAGCAAAGCAAGTCAGGTAGGAAGGCCACCGACACCGCTGCATACAAATTGAAGCGAGACACGCACCGCAAGGCAAAGCGGCTGCCGCCGAGAGGCGGGTCGCCACTGCCAGTCCAGGGAGCCCAGACCAGGTGGACGTCTGGACCGTCACCCCTCAAGCCGTGAGGACCGAGGGCCATATAGATGACATGGGTTCACCAGGGCACCCTGGATGTTGCTGTTGATTTCTGCATTGTAAGGAGAGCTGATGGGGGGAGCAAGGGGACCAGCAGCCGAGCTGGCAACACCAGCAACAGGGGGTTCTGAAACATGCCCTGCAGCTCAGTGACGCGCAAGGAATCTGGAATTGAAATGCTTGATCATCCATTCTTATTCCCCAGAGGCTCGGATGGGTGTTTTTAAAGGGCTTTTTTGCAATGCACAGTTCAGTATTTGCACTGATCGGAAGCTGCCACGTTTATGCTGTTGGAACATCTTGGATACTTTAGCACAATAATTCCCAGAAGAGGGTGTTGAGTGACACGATCCCAGAGGGGAAGCAGAGGATATTTTTCTGCTTCTGGAGTAAGGTGAAATACAAAGGACATCCGAGCCTGGCATGCAGTTGCATGTGATGCCCACCTTGGGACCACGCGCAAGGAGTGGCGGACGCTAGTACCACAGTGATGGCATGTCAGACCGGACCTTAATGAAGACATATGCACGTGCCCATCCCGTCCTGCTGCCCTCTTCATGCAGTGCTGTGGGCTGGGCCACCGCCGAGGAGTACGAGTTTCATATGTAAGTCCATGATTCAAATCCATGCACACCCCCACCTGTGCACAGCGAGGCGGCGTGGCGTGTCACCGCTGAGGGATGAATGTGCTAGACCCCCCTCCCCCCCAGGCTCTGTGTAGGAAAAGGTGGCAGCGTAATACAGAGAAAGGCAAGGGACGCAATGGGGTTTAAAAGGCAAAAGGCCCTTAATACAATCTGTTTCCTATTTTTAAGGTGAAAGGGTTATTATAGTGGCCTTAAGACAAAGGCAATATATAGCATCGTCGTGTGTGCGATCACATTGATCAAAATGATTATTTGTTCAGTGTTTCCCCGGCCACCCAATAATGGAATTCTGTGCAGTACTATTTTAAATGAAGAATGGTAAATTGGTTTTATGAGTCACATTCTGGAAAGTGCAATGCTTACCGTGTGCACAATACTTAACAATTTTACATTGTATGAAGACACTCTTTTTATTACTTTTACTTTTGAGCTTGCTAGCTTGACTGCACATCAGTAATTGTCGCAGGCACTGGTACATATGGTATTTTACACTTTACCAGACCTAAAGAATGTCTCATATATCAAATATGGCTGCAGAGATTCGTTACTAAGCTGCGCTCAAGCTTTGCAACACTTATTGTGTCATTTTCTCCTTACTGCATGCCTTACCATTCAGTCGAATGATACTGCCATATATGCCCTGTGTGTTGCACAAGTACTTTACACATTGCCTCTAAATTAAGCCTGACTGCTTGTGTGCCAAGCCACCACAGGGGTAAGCACAGGTTTATTTAGTGACTGTTGTGGTTCACTCTTACAGGGATTGAGTTATTTGAGGGGCGCTTTCACCACCCTTTACTCATAACACAATGTCTTATAACCTATGTCCCAGTAGTCTTTTGCAGCCATCTTTGTTGAGGCCCAAAGTTAATGCATGATTCTGCTCTTTGTAGTGTGCCACGTCTGTCTGTTCGCATTCCATCACTTGGATCCTGATTAAGTTTCCCAAAGACCCACTTATTGTTGTGTCAATTTTTCACACTTGTGAAGAGTGGGAGTTTTATATTGAAATTGTTCAGACTTTCACCTGGCGTTGTATGTAAAAGTAGTTGAGCTTGAGATGATGCTCTCCCAAAAGTTGGCTACAGTTTTAAAAAAAAATCGCAGACATCAAAAGTGTGGTCCCAGCATGCAGCGTCTGAAAAGTCTACACAATTCATAGTGGTCTGGCAGACTTATTTTTACATTTCTTTGGTCACTTTTAGGCAAACACACATTTGTATGGGCTCTAATTAGGTCACGTCTCTTTGACCTCCAGCACATAGTCTTATCCCACAGTTCAGAGCCAAGCCCATTTAATCGCACAACTGCTTCTCCTCTTTCTTATTTTTCACTGTTTACAATTTTTACATTATACTAGCTGGAGCACAACCATATGCAGGAAATGCATGTTTTTTCAGGTTAGGTGCACATATCACACCAGGTGACAAACTAAGCCCTTTTCCATGTCACAGCCACTTTGACAGTTTCTTCCACTATCCACTTTGCAATACTTACATTTTGCCAACTTAAACACTCCCCATACGCAGAAAAATGAAACATTTCTGTACAATTGCAATTCATGGCCCCTCGTTTTGTGAACCTTGATAAGTGTGTTATGTTGTGGCCTATCACAGTTTCCAGCCACTGACAAAACAGATTGCATTTGCAAAAATCGAAAGATTTTCTTTCTCGTGGATCTTGCTACATTACCTTTTTTCAGTAAAGAATACGTATGAACAAAATCTGGTGACAGCTCATATTTGGTGAAGGTGTTTTGAAAACGTCTTTCCTTTTTGGTTTTTTTCTGAGCCAATAAAAAACAGTGCATGGATTTTCAGGGTTTGAGGCAAAATCGCATTTTGGCAGCTACAGCACTCCCCATATACAGAAAAAGCCACATGGTCAGCGACTGGCTGCCGCCCCCCCCCATCTGACCACACCAACACCTGACACATGAACATGAGACCTGGTTATCTTTGGAAGGCGGGAGGTCGCAGGACCTCCCGGCCGTATTTATTAAGATATGAAGTTAAAAAGGTTTTTTAATTGCATGATCGACAATTTATACAAAAATCAGCAGGACATTAGATACAATATTGTCAACAAGTTTGAGAGGCTAACCTTAACAGAAACTCTAATACAGATTGTTTCCTAACCGAAGCTAACATCCTCATCTTGATTTTTGTATACTACATTTCTGGCCATATGGCAAGGTCGCTAACCGGTGTCAGGTCCTACTAGCTGCGCCTTACCTAGAGATGTGCGCATGCGCAGCCGGTCCTGGTAATTACCCGGTCTACGCCGTGAACTTCATTTACCCACTAAAGGAGGGCCCTTACTCTGCGCCATCCGGTGACGTCATAAGTATGCGCGCGCGGGGTGGCTACCAGCCTAAGGAAAGCGTGACTACTCCAACCCGCGCCCCTTTGAAGCACCAGTTACCTTGCCCCTGGAGTTCTTGGAGTGGCCAATGGCCCCTCCCCCTGGACGGGAACCTCCCATGGATGATGCCCGCCCCCTCAGACCTTAAAATAGCTGCTCACCGGTCATGACCTTACCGCATGCCCCAAACCTAATAAATACGACGACCTAGGAGAAAAATTCTAATGACAACTACTCTAGCTAACACATCAAAACATCAATTTAAAGCTACAAAGGGAAAAAAGTCCTAAGCACAATTGCAATATCATAACATGTTTCATCACAGTTCACTAAAAGGGGAAAAAAATTCCTAAAGAAAGCATCACCAGCATAATATACAAACCAGACACAGATCACTTATGCATATCAAGGATCTCAACAAGCACCTACAGATTACGCTTAAACTAGACTAAGACAACATCAATCATTTAGTTTCAGGGATGGTGGGTGGGAAAAACAAGAAGCCCCGAGCGCGGGGCACAACACGCTGTGGAGGAGTATCCAGGGAGAAGAGGGTCTCCTGGGCGCTCCCCGCTTCTTTATCCCCAAGGGGCTGGGTGGGGGTGGCTACGCCCCCACCCAGCCCCTCCAGGCACGCCCGCCCCTGACCCGGACATCCTACCATGGTATCCGGGTCAGGGAGGGCACCAGCCAATCGGTGGTGGGGCGCGCCCAGGAGGGCACGCCCCACCACCGAGGGGCACAAAGGGAGGGGGCGATCGCCGCGCCGCCATGCGGGCGGGGGGGCCAAGAGCCCCCCCTTTTCACATGGTCAGCGACTGGCTGCCGCCCCCCCCCCCCCCCATCTGACCACACCAACACCTGACACATGAACATGAGACCTGGTTATCTTTGGAAGGCGGGAGGTCGCAGGACCTCCCGGCCGTATTTATTAAGATATGAAGTTAAAAAGGTTTTTTAATTGCATGATCAACAATTTATACAGGAAAAGTGTCTCCCCAGAGCACTCAGTATCAAAACAATTTCAATAAAGTTCAAATAAAGGTGCAATGTGTGTAAATCAGTTTCAATGTTATTCTTTACTTGTGCATTTTTTTTCATGATTCTTTTCATTATTTACAAGTGTTTTAACTCGTTGGCCCAATGCATTGCAGGCGGAGCCCTTCCTCGGGGGCCCTGTGAAATCCTGAAATAATAATATTGTACAGTTTCAAAAAGCAAATCTTAACATATTTGTTCATCCCATAATCAAACAGTATTCAACATGTGACCACATGCGAGGGGGGTGAAAAATCCGTGTTCAGATGTGTCATATGCTAATGTTGCGTGTTTAAGTGTGCTCGGCAATGTTAACTGGGAACATGCAGTAATTTAAAGTGTCTAAGGGGTGACTAAAATCGTCACAATATGGAATAAAGTGCTCGAAAAAAACGGCTCAGCAAACCTGTTCAGGCGAATATGGTAATCACGCTGTTATAGGAAAGATATCTGTAAACGAACGAAAGGTCACAAGCGTTAAAAAACGGGTCTGCGTTTGACAGCATTCTTCTGTCGAAGATACTAGCGTGAATGGTGCTTACCGAGTGAAATGATCGTGATCGGGTCCGTGGTGGAGTCCGGTAGGAATGTAAGCGTTCCGACTTGTGTCCGCGTTCTGTGTTTAAACCCGCTACGTGGAGCTTCTTAAATGTAAAATAGAAGCTGATAGGATACGCTGTGTGCACGGTAACGTTGGGTGTGATTGGTTGACGCGAAGTCACGTGACGATCACACGAACGCGTAGTGTTTACTTATTTATCTCGGTGTTGCAAATTATCATATGGGGAGAGAATATCTTGGGAGAAATGGTGGAAAGGAATGAAAACACAGTATCGAAGTCTAAATGAATGGTGTACTCGTTAAGGTGAATGACTGGAAAAGTGAAAAAAGCGTATTTTGGTGATGATGAGTGAATCGTTCACAACAATAGCATACCATTAAATATAAATTAAATACATGATCTGTCAGCAAATATCTGATTTTATAATTACAAATAACAACTAAATTCTAAACGTTCATTTAGTCCTCTTAGCGCTGTAGATGACAGTTTGTTAATCCAGAAAAGTTCCCGTCTTAACAGATGTTGATCATTGTCTCTTCCTGGAAGTAAGGGGACTATTTCTAAAATGCAGAATTTCAATTGGCTGGGGTTATGTTGGTGATCATTGAAATGTACTGCCACAGTGGATTTGTTAGATTTTAGGCGAATGTTGCTGCGGTGTTCTGTCAACCTGGTTTTTATTGTTCTAGATGTCTTGCCCACGTATGGGAGTCCACATGGACACTTCAACATATACACAAGGTTGGTACTATCACATGTGACTCTTAATTTTATTTTGCTTCCACTGGATGGGTGATTGATTTCATTGCCTTTAATGATGGAATTACAATTCCCACAGTTGTAGCAGGCCATTGTGCCTTTGTATGTTTTTGGAAATTCTGTGACTTTGGGTTTTAGTAACTCTTTTAGATTTCTGGTTCTTTCATATGCGAATCTTGGGTTTGAGGAAAAAATTACTTTGAAGTCCTCTTCCAGGGCCAACAACGGCCAGTGTTTTAGTATGATTTTTTTGATGTTGTAACTCCTGGTGGAGTATTTTGAGATGAACACTGATCTTTGTTCCTCCTTTGCAGTGGATGGTGTCAATAGTTGTTGTCTATTCAAATTTTTTGTTCTTTCCACAGCTTGTTCCAGTATGGTTTCGGGATTTCCCCGATCTTTGAATTTCTTTATCATGTTGTTTTTTTGTTCTTCATATAGTTGTTGTGAGGAGGCTATGCGTTTGACGCGTAGCAATTGAGAGTAAGGAAGATGATTTTTTAACGGAGGTTGATGGAAACTCTGATAGTGTAGCAAATTGTTTTTGTCTGTGGATTTCTGAAATACTGTGGTAAGTAGTTTGTCTTGATCTTTAATGATTAGTACATCCAAAAAAGAAAGTTGTGTGTCATTGACAGTGTAGGTAAACTGAATCCGGTCATTGACATTGTTGAGTTCTTGAATGGCTGATGTTAGTTGAATGGAAGATCCTTTCCATAGTAGGAAAATGTCATCTATGTACCTCTTGTACAGTATGAGGTTATTTCTCCATAATTGGTTATTGAGGATGTGCTCTGTTTCAAAATGGTGCATAAAGATATTGGCGTATGCAGGGGCGGCACAATTTCCCATGGAAGTTCCGTTACTTTGTCCAAAAAATTCTTTGTTGTACTGAAAGTAACTGTGGAATAGTGTAAAGTGCATCAATTCCATAATTAGCAACTTCAAATTGGTGTCTTCTGATTCATTGTGTAGTAGAATGTTCTCCAATGCTGATAATCCTAAGTCATGGGGGATCGAAGTATATAATGACTTTACATCGATGCTTGCCAAAATCATCTCACTGGTGAATGTAGTTTTGTGTTCTTCTAGGATATTCAAGAAATGAGTAGTATCTTTTATGTATGTAGGGAGCCGTTTTTTTCGAGCACTTTATTCCATATTGTGACGATTTTAGTCACCCCTTAGACACTTTAAATTACTGCATGTTCCCAGTTAACATTGCCGAGCACACTTAAACACGCAACATTAGCATATGACACATCTGAACACGGATTTTTCACCCCCCTCGCATGTGGTCACATGTTGAATACTGTTTGATTATGGGATGAACAAATATGTTAAGATTTGCTTTTTGAAACTTTACAATATTATTATTTCAGGATTTCACAGGGCCCCCGAGGAAGGGCTCCGCCCGAAATGCATTGGGCCAACGAGTTAAAACACTTGTAAATAATGAAAAGAATCATGAAAAAAAATGCACAAGTAAAGAATAACATTGAAACTGATTTACACGCATTGCACCTTTATTTGAACTTTATTGAAATTGTTTTGATACTGAGTGCTCTGGGGAGACACTTTTCTTGACAGATCAGTGCATCTACGCATCATACTTTACCCAAGTACAGATGGTTTCACCCCACGGGCACCACCAACTCTGTTAAATCTTAATAATCACACTTAGGAGTGCGTACCCCGACCTCCAATTTTGGATTTGCAACAATTTATACAAAAATCAGCAGGACATTAGATACAATATTGTCAACAAGTTTGAGAGGCTAACCTTAACAGAAACTCTAATACAGATTGTTTCCTAACCGAAGCTAACATCCTCATCTTGATTTTTGTATACTGCATTTCTGGCCATATGGCAAGGTCGCTAACCGGTGTCAGGTCCTACTCGCTGCGCCTTACCTAGAGATGTGCGCATGCGCAGCCGGTCCTGGTAATTACCCGGTCTACGCCGTGAACTCCATTTACCCACTAAAGGAGGGCCCTTACTCTGCGCCATCCGGTGACGTCATAAGTATGCGCGCGCGGGGTGGCTACCAGCCTAAGGAAAGCGTGACTACTCCAACCCGCGCCCCTTTGAAGCACCAGTTACCTTGCCCCTGGAGTTCTTGGAGTGGCCAATGGCCCCTCCCCCTGGACGGGAACCTCCCATGGATGATGCCCGCCCCCACACACCTTAAAATAGCTGCTCACCGGTCATGACCTTACCGCCACAGGCCAGCATTGTTAACCGACGATCTGGCCTCCCCCTACCTAGACCCAAATCAGCAATCTTGTTTAGCAAAACCCTCTAACCAGGCCCAGAGATTGTTAGACCACAAAACATTCCCCGCCTCAGTCAAGTGTACTCCATCCCCTAGGTAATACTGTTCGCCCCAGATACACCCATGTGGAATCGTCTGCAACCGGGGGGCCCGAAAAAGTTTGTCCAATTGCGTGTTGATCCCCGTTACCGAGTGATTCAACGCCCTAACCGAGTCCCCCCCTCGCCACTGCCACCGAGGGATAAGTTGCGACCATACTACCGTGCAACCCGGGCAAATCCTGGCCACCCACCCCGCAGTGGAGATGATCTCCTCAATAAGGATGCGTCTCCCCAATTTGGCCAAATCATTCTCCCCCAGGTGAAGTATCACCACTGACGGGGGGGCGGGCTGTTGAGCTAAGAGTCCCTGGAAGAAGTCCCTGAACTGGGTGAGACATAGACCCCCTCTCCCGAAGAATGAAATGTCAAACCCCTTTTGCGCGGCCCTTTTTCTACGGTCTCCTGAAAGAAAAACACATTCAGCACGCCTCACATACGAGTGACCCACGATCCAAACCATTTTCTTGTGTTGATCCCGATGCTTGTTCCGTGATGGCGTAGATCGTTGATGCCCGGTGGAGAGTTCCTCCCCTGCGTCACAGGTTTGAGAAACTGCAAAAAATCAAAAACAAACCGGGTGTGAGCACCATCCTGTCACAACATGTCAATTCGCACATATCGTTTATAACAGTCAGAGGACCATCTCCCAATTTCCTTCACATTTTTAACCGGGAGGCCCCTTGCCACTGCCTCAGTTGCTGCCCCAATCCTAAATGAGTGAGTGCCAAATTCCTTGGGGTCCAGACCTGCCTGTCTGATCGTCAGCTCCAAGACCCTTCTAAACTGGTACCTGGTCAAGGGCGTACCGTCGGCGTGACACAACAGTGCACCTCCCGCCGTGCCCCCTCGCTGTTTATGGAAGATTTCCACATGAGCAACCGGGCAGCAAGGATTGGCACGGGCTCGGTGGAGCACTATGGTGTGACCCCGTGACTCCTGGTCGGTTTTGGATTTCTGAATTGTCACCCACATGGTATCCTCCCTGATCTTTACACAGGCCCCTTGTAGGCCGCCCTGCTGATCATGTTTGGACGCTGCCACCAACTCACCAATTCTCAGAGCCCCATAGAAAGCCAGGGAAAATGCAGCTTTGAACAGAAGTACCTCCCACTCCGAGCTACAGACATTGTGCAGTGCCACCAATAAAGATGTCAGCCGTGCTAGCCCAATGGGCCTTCTTTTATCAGCAGGGTGACCCTGTAAACGGCGCCAACCCCTCAAGGCCTTGCGCACCATAAAGGTGTTAGTGGGGTCTCGCATGCCCTTAGCCTGCGCAAAGAAGGAGACCGTCGCCCTATGCCTGCTCGCAGCCGCTACGGAGCGACCCTCCCTGTGCATCCCTTCTAAGTAGGCCGCAAAGCTGTCCTCCTGTGCCCACCTAACCTCCCATTCCTGCCCCAAGAAAGTACGGTAAGACAAAAACGCCCCTTCGTAAGCTGTCTTGGTCCTGGGGGCTAAGCTAGCAACCACGAGGTCCTGTAATCTGGGGCACCAATCTGCCAAAGTACTGCCGGGAAGTGAGCCGGAGAGGGGTCTGCTGCAGGAAGATGTTCCCTGAAAACCTGCATTTTAAAGCGAGAGAGGGAGTCAGCTGCATTATTGAGAATGCCAGGGACATGCTTGGCTTTGAAGACCACAATCATTTTCAAGCATTGCAACACAATCTCCTTTATCAGGCGCAGTATGAAAGGACAGCGCGCCCCCTGTTGGTTTATGCACTCCACCACGGTCATGTTATCTGACCAGAACACCACTGATTGATTAAATAGGTGTTCGGGCCAGACCTTCAATGCCACCCAGATTGGGAAGAGTTCAAGGAAGCCAATATTGGTGGTCAAACCCCATGCTCTCCATTCTTCCGGCCATCGTTGGGCGACCCACTTGTTCCCCAGGATGGCGCCAAAGCCCACACTACCAGCCGCGTCTGTCCATAAACCCAACTCTGCTGATGTGGTGGGAGGACCGGGCCACACTACCCTGCCATTGAAATCCTCCAGGAACGCCATCCATATGAGCATATCCTGGTGAACCTCAGATGACAACCTCGTGCGGTGATGTTTCTCCCGTAGTCCCTTCATTGCCTGGGCAATCGAGCGTGAGAACGGGCGTGCCATAGGGATAACCCGCAGAGCGAAGTTCAGTTGCCCCACCACCTCCTGTAATTGTTGCAAGGAAACCTTGTGTTTGCGTAGGCATTGTTGCAGCGCTGCTCTAAACCTAGACACTTTGTCCTGGGGCAACCTGAAGCATCCTTCCACTGAATCAATTTTGATACCGAGAAATTCCAAGCAGGTGGATGGCCCAAACGTCTTCCCCGGCGCTAGCGGGACCCCAAAAGCCCGCATGAGCACGCAAAATTCCTGCAGTGCCCAGGCACACTCCTGAGAGCCCGCCGCACCTAAGAAGAGAAAATCATCCAGGTAATGCATGACCTGCTGGTGGCCCGTCGTTTGTCTCATGACCCATTCTAGAAAAGAGCTAAACGTCTCGAAATATGCACATGATATGGAACAGCCCATGGGCATGCATTTATCCATGTAAAACTTGTCTTCAAAAGTGAAACCTAGGAGATGATGATCAGCTGGGTGGACTGGGAGGAGACGGAAAGCAGATTCTATGTCTGACTTTGCCATCAGGGCCCCTGGCCCCAGGGCACGCAACAGGTCCACCGCCTGGTCAAATGAGGCATATTTTACACTACAAATCCCTTCATCAATCGCATCATTCAAAGACGCTCCTCTGGGCGCCGACAGGTTGTGGATCAGTCTAAACTGGCCCTTCTCTTTTTTGGGAACTACTCCTAGTGGTGAACACACAAAATTGGGGACGGGCACCCTCACAAATGGGCCAGATATCCTGTCCAGAGACAGTTCTTTGCTATTTTTTGCCGCCACCACTGTAGGGTTGAGTTTCACTGACAATTGATTCTTGCAATGGGCGCTACCTGTGTACCCCTCTGCCGGGATCCTAAAGCCTTGGGAGAAACCTTCCTGAAGTAGTGTGGCTGCTGTGTGGTCCGGATATCTATTTAACCATGGGATCATTGCCAGAACATCTACAGGCGTGGGGGTACCCAACTTGTTTGTACTACACTGGCTTTCCTCTTCCCCTCTGACCATGGTTGCCCTGCTTGGACCTGCAAGATGCTTCTGGGTGTGAGGGGTGACCACAGGCCCCGCATGCATGTTTAAATCTACAGGTGCCCGGGGCCCTTGTGCAGGTGCGCCTATTAAAATCCCAGCACACCCCTTTCTTCTCTGACCCGCCGCCCCTATTCCTACCCGGGACCTCACCCGCTTGGGGTGGCCGAAAGGGCTGTTGAGGTCTGGCGGAAAAAACCTTGACTGCACTGGTGGACTGATGGGGGGGCGAGCTCTCTGAGAATTGCTGATGCCATGACATAGAGTCAACCTTGTCCCATGTCAGTGATGGATTAAATTCCAAGGCTTTCCTGAAATTGACATCAATCCTTTCCACGCATCCCCAGAGTACTGTTCACTCCACCCCACAATCCTGCTCTGATAGCACGCTAATGGTGCCTGCACATTGGGGGGTCATTCAGCCTTGATAGCTGTGAACACTGCGAAAGCCCTGATCCAGTTAAGCAGAGTTTCTTCCACCCTAAATCTAGAACACTGTGCCCTCCATTCACTTGGATGCATCCACTCCTTTAGCGTCTTTGCATGCTCCATTTCCCTATTATCAAGCAGTAATGAATAAATGTACACATATTTATCAGCCCAAATCATCTCCTTCACAGTCTGTGACACATGTTGTGCTAAATTCTCACTCCTGGAGGGTATAGAACCATCTCCCAAGAGAAGCAGCGCCACCTCCTTACCATTTCTAGGCACCTGGGCCGGCTGCCCACCATCTCCGTTCGGTTAGGCGGGACTGGAACCTGCGAGGGAAGAAGATGAGGGCACTGCAGTACTGTCAGCCACCGCTGCAGATTTAATCTTTTCCACCAATTTTGCCGCTTCTGCGGCATGATCTGACGAAGCCGGTAACACCCCCCCCTTCTGTAGCCACTGCATCAAGGCCGTTATCTGAGATACCAGTTCAGGGGGATTGAGTCTAAATTGCCTGCTGGGACTGCCGGCGCCACCGGGGGCATAACCGGCGGCAGAGGTGTAGGAGGCAAGGGCGCTGCCGGTGGCGGTAAACCCGTAAGTGGGATGGGCGCCACGGGTGAAGGGGCAGGCCCGGCAGGGGGGAGCGCCGGCGGATTGACAGGGGCTGGCGCTGCAGGAATAGGAACAATTGGCGTAGGTGCCAGAGGCGCTGGAGCCGCAGGAACAGGTATAATAGGTACCGGAACTAACGGCTCTGGGGGGGGGGGGGCGCAGTGTACCTGGGATTCTTGGCCTTAGACCTCTTAGGCGGGGTAACAAAATCCCCCCTTGGCAAGGGGGCCGTCCTCTGGCGAACAGGGCTACCCGATGGGCCAGGAGCCTCATCAAACCTTTCATTAAAGCGAGCCTCTAATTCATCAATTTTCCCCAATCGCTTGTTAATGTTGCTCATTTCAAGCATCATGGTCTGCATCATAACCTCCATCCTGGACCCTCCTTTACCACCCCTTGCCCCGGCATGTTCAAAACCACCAAGGACTGCCTACACTCCTAATGATACAATTGTGCGTACTCGCGCTTTGTACCTTCACCAGATGGAGGATGTCCAGGGGGCTGTAAGCACCATGCAACGGCGGCCGCAACACCACCGGCTTATCCGGCTATGTCAGGGGTGAGTAAACCTAGTGTAGACCCACCCGGCGGCAACCAGGAGCGATGAAATGCTAGCCCCCCGTTCTCCTCTTACCGACCAATCCTGCGTACTCCACTCCGTTCTTGAGTCCGCAACCGCGTCCTACGTCCACCTCTTTGCGCTGATCAATTGAACTGCAGCGATGTTGTCTCTAAGCGCCTGTAATAGAAAAATAATCAGTACCTGGGAGTATGAGGCTGATACAATTTGTTGAAAAAACCAGCGCCTAAAGAGGGTTGCAATACCTGAAAACTTGACCCCCTTTCTTATCCCCCCACCTCAACACTGCCTTTGCCTGTATGTCTTAGACAATTCAAAAGAACACCCCAGGTTACTGTCTAGAAAGGGCGCCAATTAAACAATCCCACTGGTAGAGAGACCCTTGTTTCCTAATTAAAACGAGCCCAAAATTGCATTCATTAAATCAAAGGCATCCACATAAATTCAAAGGCACCCTTTCCCCTGGTCTCCCATCCAGGTCCTGCCCTGGTCGACCCTGCTTCGCAACTTACACAGCTCCACGTGCAGCCAGCTGATTTCACCGCGCGCTGAAATCCGGAGATAGGGGACAATTATAAAACGAATGCGAGGAGCGGAGAAGGTGTTGTTTTCTGTTTGTCGATCCTTGACCCAAAAACACCTAGCGCTTCGCTATGGCCTCTTGCCCCTTACAGCACACTCCCGCTCGGTAGCCTGGTTCTGTAGAGCCTCCCCACCGCTACAACTGGTCATGTGCAATACCTCGATCTTCCGCGAAACCGTCCCCCTTATGCACCCACGTCGGTTGTGCTCCACGTGGCTCTGGCGCACTTCCAGCGCCGAGAAATACCTCAGTATCCCGCAATTCCAGCACCAGGCGGCGCTCGACGTGGCCCGATAAAAATTGCAGCCTTGACCTCGCTGCCCCGATGTGCACCCGAAGATCGCCGGGCATCAGCCGCTGGATCTCACAGCCGCTTCCTCCACAGGGCTCGGGCAACCGGGACCTGAAATAAAAAATGGAAAAAAATTAATAGAAAACAAGAAGCCCCGAGCGCGGGGCACAACACGCTGTGGAGGAGCGTCCAGGGAGAAGAGGGTCTCCTGGGCGCTCCCCGCTTCTTTATCCCCAAGGGGCTGGGTGGGGGTGGCTACGCCCCCACCCAGCCCCTCCCGGCACGCCCGCCCCTGACCCGGACATCCTACCATGGTATCCGGGTCAGGGAGGGCACCAGCCAATCGGTGGTGGGGCGCGCCCAGGAGGGCACGCCCCACCACCGAGGGGCACAAAGGGAGGGGGCAATCGCCGCGCCGCCATGCGGGCGGGGGGCCAAGAGCCCCCCCTTTTCAAGTGTCGAGGTCGCTTGCAGTGATTTGACATCACCAGAAGGGCCGAGGCCGTCTAAACATGGGGTGCCTTATGAAAACACTTTCTTACTGTCGTCACATTGTACTGTGCACCACCGTCAAATGAAAAAAGTAATTCCTTGATGTAATGTTCCTTTACTGATATATCTTTGGGAAACCGACCAGGGCCGGCGGTACCACAACGCTGCAATCACCAAATATGTTCCTCTTGCTCTTATCTACACAATCGGGCTAGCCTGAGTCTATTCAAACAGTGGTATCTCAACACATCTGGCACCCATTGACATATTCCTGTGCCCCTGCTCATTGTTGCCCAGCTGACAGTAGTAATTAATACTATTTCAATATAACAATATTTAAATAGCATCTCCCTCTTTAGCAAGTCTCCAATTCTTTAACATGTTTACCAAAAAAGATGAAAGAATGAGGAATTCGAAAGTGAGCTATGTGTGAGAGAGAAATACCCTTTTTTTTTAACTTTTAATGTGTTTGGTCCTGGCCCTCCATAAAATGAACACACAAGTTCTAACCCCCTGGATGTCCTCGCCACGAGGGCAGCCGTATCTGCATAAAGGGAGAGCAACAGGCTATGCTTACCTATCAGTGGGCCATCGGTTTTTGCATCCAAGAGGACCTTCTCCAGAGAGTTAATATATAGGTTAAAAAAAGGAAGGGGGCTAGGATACACCCCTGACGCACTCCTCTCTTGGTGTCAAACTTTTGTTTTGCTTAGTGGTCATTAAAACAAAGTGTTGCAAATATCCATATTTCATATACAGTGTCACAACAGTTTTTATTCCTGATCCCCAGCACCTTATATTGTTCTATGGTTGTATTCCGAAATTGTTCCATGGATATTGTTCTACTATATTAGTCGACATGTTTCTGCCCATCGATCACTTCAAGGATTCATCCAAACGAGCTTGCTATGAAGTGGATAAGACATCTGAGTGGTCATATCTTCGTGTGCTAGTTCAAAAGTGTAATTTTAGTATTCTGCATCTCCCTACAATTTATGGCGTTTTTGTTGTCCCAAGCATTTATTCCATACATGTTCATGACTACTTCAGTACATTTACTGTAATCTTAGTTGTTTTCAGTTGCTGTAGGAATGCCCAAGATCTTGCTAATATATTTGCAATATATTTATTTGCATTTTTCACTTTCTTTCAATTTCTTTTTACCTTAGATGCTGTTGAGTACTTCCATAATTGATTGCTGTAGTAAACTCCAGTTGTGCTTCCCATACCAGAGTCCGAAGATGTGTTCTTTCAGTGACCTTGAGTTTTCTGAGGCCTGTCTTGCACCCTACCCAGTTTATCTCTCTGTTACCGTGTGGTGTCTTATAATCCTTGATCTGTAGGCTCTCACTTATGTATTGGTTAGAATATTCTTATCTTTTAGTAGCAGTATCTTATTCCTTCTGAGGTTCATCATATTCCCTTTTTGTCATACAATACCAGTTTTTTTACAAAAATATGTTGTGTTACTTCAACAACATGGAGTAAGGTTTTAGGTCAGGTAGGGTCCTCCACTAGTGTATGTGTTTAATTAAGGACTCTTTGTGTTGTGCATAACAACCAGCAATGAATGCTGACACAAAATTACTGGAAAAGAAGGGATTTTTTATCTCGGGTGGTTATAGGTTTAGCCGAAAAATGCTACGCGCATTTTATTCTGGTGAGGCACTCCTCTTCACCCCTCCTAGACCATATTTTCCTTGCTAAGACAGAAAGGCATAGAATTCTAGACACAGAAATCCTACCGCAGAGTATTTCTGATCATTCTCCCTTAATGTTTAGTTTACGTGTGACTCCAGACCGACTTCCACAGCGGTGGAGACTGTTGACATGGCCCATTACGGACTCCGAGCTTACCTCACACATAGGGTATATGATAGAACCCTACCTCACATGTAAAGGGGACACTGGAGTCCCCTGGTGTTTTATGGGAAGTTCTCCTGGTGACTGTTAGGGGGGAAATCATCAGCTACCTGGCTGCAAAAAATTGCAAGAAGCACTAGGCGATAGGTGACCTGGAAAATACAAATTCAACAGCTGGGGGGACAATACACTAATGATCCGAATTCAGAGCTGCGCAAAGCTATTGACCTGGTCAAGAACAGTAGCACAGCTCTCTTCTTGAAGAAGCCAAGGCAATCTGGCTGGCTTCACAATTTCACCTCTAACCGTGGGGTGACACAGCGAACCAACTTCTGCATTACCTAATATCTCACATCATGGCCCATCCCCTATTTGACCAGCTCAATGAGACAAAAAACTACCGGGGACACAGACATTGCCTACTATTTTGTACAATATTATTCAAGAGTGCATGCTTGCAGTTACATTTAATCTGAATAACTGATATCTAATTTTACTACCAGCCGACCCCTTTGGACACTTTCCGAAACTGAAACTCACTCGTTTGATAAAGACCCGACTAGTAGAAAACTTGTTGCGGCTCTTGATTGGTAACACACCGGGAACCATAGGGTTCCTAGTGAATTCTTTAAACTATATTCACATAAGCATATATCAGAACACAGTTCAATTATTTTTACTTGTCAGAAAGCTGAGACCTCATAATCAGGATCCACTAGAAGCTTTGTATTCTTCCATTTCTCACCAACTCCACTAATAACTTCACATAACAAGCATATGAGGGATAAGAGTGAAACCAGAGACAATAGACACAAGCACTCCGACCCATCACTTCTGCTGGACACTGATATCAGCAGACAGGAGTATGCATCAATATGCAATAAGAAATGTCTTAGTAACTTGCTTTGGAGGTCATTCATCTAACTGCAGAAGTGATATGATGTACCTTAGCTGAATGTGTAACTAACTTTCTCTGTGCCCTGACTTGAAACGTATTATTACTGAAAGTAAATCATATAAGACATGAGTACTTTGGATATATGTTCATCATTTCTTCTCTCTATTAGTGAGATAACTACATTAAGCTTCATAACTATGCACTCTCTCCTTAAAATGAGCTTAGTTTCATATGATTCTTTGTACAACAATAACATTCATTAGGACTCATTAATATCCTGTTGTTCCTATCATGGCAATTCAGATATTTCTTACTTAAAAAATCTTAATGGGATACGGAATATTTTTCCTTTACCATCAGATGATTAAACTCCAAGTTTAAATGCATTCTTTACAGTGGCAGGTCACACAGGTAAATGCTGTGAGTCGGGGAGGCAGGGCAGGCGCGGGTCGGGGTGAGAGGGTAGTGGAGTTCGACATGTGATGGGAAAGGTGAAAATAAATAGATAAAACCACCCACCTTGCGCTCACCGCTTCGCCAACTCGGCAATACGCCGGCGAACACCACTACTTCCCCATCCCGCCCAGTCCACAACCCGCCTCAACGCCCCACATCATCACCTGTGTGAGCCGCCACTGATTCTTTACAGTCCTTAGTAGCATTCAAAGTTACATTGAAATATCTTAGTAACCTGCTATGAAAGTCATGCATCTAACTGCAACAGTGAAAGGATATATTCTAGCTGTATCTCTGTGTAACAAGCTCACTGTATGTTCTGACATGAAACTTATTATTACAGAAAGTGAAACATTCAGAAGATGAGTACTTTAGATGTATGTCCATCAACATGTCTCCCTATTTTATGATAAGCTTAATACCTATGGACTGTCTTTTGAAATTGAACCTAGTTTCTATTTGACACTTTGGGCCTTATTACGACCTCCAGTTGGTGGTCCTGACCGCAGTATGACTAAGAAACCACACATGGTTTGATCGCATACTCCCATTTCTCTATGAGAGCTTTTGCCGTTGCTGTAAACCAGCCATAGCACAAGCTCTCATAGGAAAATGGAAGAATCTGTCATCCCTGCACTGCGCGGCAGGCACAACAAGGTGCCTGCCACACAGTGCAGGGATTAACGGGGGCACTACAGGTGCCCCCTCAGTCCCCAACCGGAGGCGGCAGGGAGAAAGGTGGCCTGCTTGCATGGCGGAAAGCCCGCCATGGAAAGCGTGTCAGAAATCAACATCGTAATCCCGACGGCGCAAATGAAACATCGTCCATAGGGATTATAGTGAGGCCTCTGATTGGACGACGGGCTCCTTGAGCCCGTCGGAATCCAGCCAAAATGACCAGCTGGTTTCCTGCACTGTAATGCGGCGGTCAAATGTGAAACCCACGATGTGACTTGGAAAGCCTCCGACCTGTGTCACAGAAAATGTAATTAGCAGTAATCAATATTCTGTGATTCCTATTTTAGCAATTCACATATTCTTTTCTTAATAAATATTAAATGTTTTTAAAAAATCATATGCATATCTTCTGTAACATTGTCTCATAACAAGAATTCTTCCAGTTCTGTCAAAGGATTAAAACCTACATTCATTTATTTAAATTCACGCCATACAGTCCTTAGTAACTTATAAAATGAATTGTATAAAATTCAAAGTGGGTCTCTTAATACGATTTGACTATCAAAATACTTCTCTGTGTTCCCAAATCTGGTCCATCAAACTCCAAAATAAAGCAACTGTTCTACCAAGATACACTGTCCATTTCCAACAGGAGCTAGGATATTTTGCACACTTCACCAAATCCAGTCAGTTCCAAAATACTATTGCGGAGGTATCCAGAAGGCCTGAGG
This sequence comes from Lissotriton vulgaris, assembly GCF_964263255.1. NCBI lineage: Eukaryota > Metazoa > Chordata > Amphibia > Caudata > Salamandridae > Lissotriton > Lissotriton vulgaris. The sequence goes on from NC_141698.1 coordinate 949,423,477, forward strand.
GAATGGGGATGAGAATATTGAAAGAAACAGAGACATCAGATATTATCGTATGCCTACTTGCACACCTGAACTTGATCTGCACTACAACAGCATTGATGTCTAAAAAGCAAAGGAGAGATTTAGTATAACTAATTTTAACACTCATCTTTTAATATGAAGTGTTGCCAATGATATACTTTGTATTTCTATACACTATTACAGTTTTAAACTCGATTTTTCTTCTGAGCTCAAATACAATTAAGATTTGACATAGTAAGTGAATAAACACCAGGATTACATTAGGTATGTATGTATATGTATGTATAAAAGATTTTATTACGCGCTCTGCTACTACAGAGTATCCTGGCGCGATATGTGAACTAAAACAGAGGTGTGATTACCAATGAGAGCTACCCTCAACATTGGGAAATATATTTCTGTGCACTGTACCATGAAAGCATTTGTTAGGATTGCATGTGTAATTATTAACCATGATGATATATGTATTCACTATTTTTTATAACAGGAAACCATGAAAAAATACATCTATGCTAATATACTTCCATATGAGTTATTCACACAGCTGATTTTTTGTGCAGTAAACAGAGCCACAGAGTTCATAATCCTATTAATGTCACTTGTGAATCAAACAAATCATAGAGAACATATCATTCCTATGGCCAACTCCTTTAGAATCATATTCATACTATAGAGTTAATAATCTTGCACAACTACTCTCTTTAAAACAAAGACCTGCTGTGGAGTTTATGAATCCCAATGGACGTGTTGGACTTTGTAATCCCTATGTATGACTCCTTGTGAAACAAACAAGTGCAAGTCAGTTCTTTAAAAGATACTTATGTGGCACTCCAATTTCTTTTTCAACTTCGTGGAGGACCAGATAACAGGATTCCAATAACAATAGCAAGCTGCCACAGTGTGTATCATGATTGCCTAGCAAGGACACTGTAAACCATTAGGAACTTATACTCTGTGCTTAAAGATGGATACCAACTTCAGCAAATCTCAGGAAAAGTCCTACAGGCTCAAGGGACATGTAGCCCTTCTTGTCTTTATTTGACGTATAGTTATCAAGGACCCCCTGATTACATAGAGTTTGTGATTCCTAGGTCAGGGATAGATAAACAATTGGCAATAAACAACCTAGGCAATCATAACTAAAATTTAGCGATGGACACAAAAATATTAAAAGAGAAAGAGCTACCAGTAAATTCAAATTCTGATATTTATTAACATATATATTAAAAAGAAGGACAAGAATGGCATATACATAAAAAATTCTTCAAAGAAATATCTAATCACTGTACATAAAATAATATTTTTTATAATAAAAAATATACAATACACATACAATTATTAACTAATCAAAAAGTTAATTCATAAAATAGGGAGTGGCAAATTAGTTCTCTGTGCCCTTCTTGTCTTTATTCAGGTGTTTCATCAAATGTGTCCCTCTAAAATATGAGGCTTCTGTTAAGACAGCACCCAAATTATGTGCATCCTTGCCTCCGCCTCTGCTCCTGAAGATGTGAAAGCTTATTAGCCTTGGAGTAGCCATCTCACTGAACCACCTGCAATGGTAAGCATGTCCAACTCTGCATCATGGTACATTCTTTTCAAATGAAAATCCTGAATTGTTGTAACATGGCCCAAGCTGCAGCAACTTTATATAACATTTGCCTAGCAAGGACACAGTGAAACATGAGGAATGTAATACCCAGCAATACAAGATGGCTGCCACCATCTCCATACAACTTTAGAGCATGCAACTGTTGAGGAATGTTATTCACACCCATCCCATTGTGTGGTGTGTTCACCTCAATCATGAAGCCTCACATCAGACACCGCTAATAATCTATGAAGACCACCAGTCTTTCTCCACTGGGATAGACTCAATAGTCTCAGATTTGGAGTATCGTTATATTTTCCTTTACTACAACACTAAGCTGAATATTAATACATTTTATTTATGCATTCCAGTATTCATATGTCTCGTGGAAAACAATTTTATATTGTCCAAAATTGGAGCCTACAGTAATGTTAGTTGTTTTTAATTACATACTTAAGTGAAGTTTTAGTATTGGTCAGGATAGGTATATTTAGACACCAGAATTTCTACTATCTAAAAAATTAATATTGAAAATTAACCTTATTTATTGAATGTTTTTCAATTTCATTCCAATTATTCATCTTAGATGAGGTATTAGCTAAGATGGTTAAAGGTAAAGCTCAAATGATACCACTTTAAATTCGGAAAACATTCCCCCTTTTTTAAAAGTGATTTTAGGTTTGTTTTTGGAAATTTAGGTTGACCATTTGGGCGCCCAAATGCATTTTATATACTTTAAAGTATTAATGAAATGTTTGTGTTTCAGCTAGACATATATATTTTTTAATTTGCACAATCTTTGGTAACATATTCTTTTTTTTTGCCTAAATACTCAAATGTATTTTTTGGCATCCAGTAGCAGAACTTTGTTATATTATGTGCTCTTTATGGAAGCTCTGTATTTCTGGTTAAAATATTTCTGTTACATTTTGCTGTTATTTCCTTTGGAATTAAAACTTCTCATACCATTCTGTATGTACAGTTTTAGAGATAGGCATCATCATAGATTTTAGCCAATGGATTTGGTAATCCAAAAGAGCATGCAATATTAAATTGATTCCTCATAGAGAGCCACCACACTGCTACAGAACACTCAATAAAAATTAATTATTTTTAGGTTTTGAAAAAATAGTGCCTATATTTTACCATAAGCATTATCAGCATATACATCTAAGGATAAAGCATGGTTCATTTAATTATGGATGAACACACGTCGTGTCTGGTCTTTCAATATTTGGAAAAATGCAATAAAAGAAGTACATAATAGTCCAGAGTGAGCCTAGCCTGACTGATGGTTCCATGATTGGGGACCCCAAGGAGACCTATCTTGGCATTAAAATAGATATTTAAAACAATATATATTTTTATGATGGGATGTGGAATTGTCAGCTGGGCTTGCTAATGGTACCCTCTTCATGGGTCCTACAGTCCCTCCGGGGTTCTAAAGATCTGTGAATCATGCAAAAAATTATTTTTCAAAAGAATTGAATGCACTAGAACTAGTCTTGGTAAGCCCTTTGGCCGTGGGTAGCAGGGGTTGGCTCGAGCGCAGTGGCTTCAGGGACTGAGCATTGCTGACGGCTTGAGCAGTGGGGATTGTCCACATGCAAATGATTGGGTGCAAAGCCTGGCCAAAGGCTACCTACATGGTTTGAACTTCTGAAGGAATATATAATACAAAAACACAAAACTGCACTGGAAACTGCAGTTAACGTGAAAATTATATTTAGGATTACTTATCACACTATGTGGTTAAAAACTTTGGATCTATTTAAAAACACCCACAGTTAACCATTGGTTAGCTCAGCAATCCATATTTCGCACTACAGCCATACAACTATAAGTAACACAACAAATTCAATGAAAGACGCATGGGGAGGTATTGAGGCCACGGACACCAATTGAGTGATAAATGATGGGGTGATTTCTGATCACTGAAAGACTCATGGGGAGGTATTGAGGCCACGGACACCAATTGAGTGATAAATGATGGGGTGATTTCTGATCACTATATCAGTCAAAAATAACATATTCTTGAACTTGTAATGGGACACAACATGACATCACCTCATAAATATACAAAATAACATTCCAGCATGGATGCCCAACATTATTGACTTAGCTAGCACTTTTGATCTAATTCAATAAACTCTGGCAAAGCCAAAATGTTTGGTCAATAAGCAGAGGTGGGTGGAGGGATGTGAGCAGCTTCTCAGAGAGGCAGAGTGAGGGAGGTGGCAGGGGAGGGAAGAGCCAAAAACAGAGCAGCAGCAGGCTTGATGGTGATGAAGGGAGTAGACAGTGGGAGAGAGACAGTGACACGGAGGCTGTGAGTGTGGATTGAAATATAGAGATACTGAGGTATCCTTTGGAGGTGGGTCTGGAGAAAGAGAGAATAGGGGGAGACTACATCCACTCGTATCAAGTGCTAAAGCTCAAATGGCAGAAAAACATTCAGAAAGATAAGTAGATGGCTGGTATAATTAGTGGAAGGGTGCAATAAACCAAAAAGCACAGTAAGACTTAAATGGTTCAGGGAGAGGACAAACATAAGAATAGGGAAGAAAGGCACTAAATCAGGGGCAGGACCGAAAATAAACAAAAAGTCATCCAATCACAAGCAAGAGGCAGACCCAAAGCTATCTCTGTATTTCTTACAGTGCTGTTGGTGACAGACACCTAAAGCTTCCTGCAACAAGACTGAAACAATTGCATCAATACATTAGTGTATCAAACTCAATACATTGAACTTGAAAAATGTACTGAAAATACCTTGAATATTTGCTTGGGTCAGTGTGTCAGACAGTGCTAATCTGAGGCCCTTTCATCAAAAAAGGTCACATGAAATTCAAATGGAAAAATGTCTCTGCACTTTGGCAGAGACAAAGTGGAAAGGGGCGACCACTCGGTCCCCCCGAACGTATGGCGGAGTGCCTCGATCCCCCCGGGAAGCCATTTTTGGGCGGGAGGCGCGTCTCGGCTGGTATGCCCGAAGCGGCGTAGCCGGGGCGCGCCTTTTCCCGCCCTAGAGTGGGCTGGCCTAGACACCGACATAGCCAGCCCCGCCCTAGGGGCAGGCAGGGGCGGGTTCTCGCCCGCCCTGAAGACGGATAAAAAGAGACGCAAGACCAGAAGACGTCCTCTTGTTCTTGTGCTCCGAAGCTGCACCTCCTCGCTACCCGTGAGCTCGGGACAGAACGAAGAGCCAATTTTGAGCGTTTTGATCTTTTTCTTTGTCTTCTAGATACTTCGTCGGAGAAATGCCAAAGAAAGTCGCAAAGAGGATGACGACCGACCAGATGGTGCGGGCCCTTTGCAAAGAGGTGTCCGACATAAAGAAACAGTTGGCGAAACGGGACGGGGAGGAGGGTTCGGGCCCTGCGCCGGCTGGAGGGAGACCTAAGAGGCCGAGAAGGGTTCCAGCCGGTGGAGACGTCCCGGTCCCCTCTGTACCGCTCGAGGCGCCGACCCCAGTACCAATGGAGGGGAATCCAATCCCCGTTGTCGTCACCCCGACATCCAAAGAAGACATGCCCCCCGAGCTGGCAGCACTGCTAGCAGCTTGGTTGGGGGATAGTAGTGATGGCGCCACGGCTGCCGAGGCACAGGCGCTGATAAAAGGGCTTCGTGAGAAGAGAGACGCAGCCAAAGTGACTGCGCCGTTGGCGGGAATAGACAAGCCGCAAGCGGCCGAAGCTGCGTCCGGTGCAGGTAAGCGGCCATTGCCGATTGCAAGGGACGAGTCAGCACCCTCTCGTAGAGAGAGATTGGGACAACATGTGCCTTTAGCTATAAAAGAAAAGATCTGGGCTGGGGAATACGTGAATATTTTCTCCTTGCTTGTTGATCATTATGAGGTGGAGCATGTTAAAAGTCAGAAGGACCTAATGCATCCGAGTGTTTGGCGCGCAAAAATGGCCGCCTTTAAGGTAAATGAGAATATTGGCAACTGGGGCAATGCGTGGGGTATTTTTACATCGATTTTGGGGGAACGTAGGCCCGAGTTGCTTTCTGAATTTCCCATTTATCAATCACGAATTATGGGTTACTCGACAGCGTATCAAGGTAACCATTGGTTTTGTTATGACAATCTGTTCAGGAAAGAAAAGGAACATAACAAGGGTTTGACTTGGGATTGTTACGATTCTGTAACATGGGATAAAATGAAAGAATCAGGAATGTTAAAGATGCCATTGGTTGGGAGCAATGTCGTAGATTACTCCCGCCAAAATGTGGGGACGCCCTTTCGACCAAGTACGAGCACCGACGATCAGTCGAGGCCCGCAGGCAATACAGGAAGGAAGGGTTTCTGCTTTAATTTCAACAAAGGGAAATGTACCAGACCTCCGGGATCGTGTAAATTCAAACATGAGTGTAGTACGTGTGGGTCGTCCCATCCTGAGTCATCGTGTAGAGCCAGAACGGGTGAGAATGGGGGTAAGGGAGGCGCCAAACAGGTCTAAACTAGTCCGAGGGGCGCCTTTACCAACCCCGATTGATACCTTGGCAATGATTCCCTGGCTCAGTGAATACCCGGATCGTACTTCTGCTGGGGTGCTGCGGAACGGTTTTTCATATGGTTTCCGCATCCCGGTAGGGGACTTTCAGGGTGTAGGGATTTGTAAAAATCAACTTTCTGTTTTACAACATACATCTGTGGTGCAAGAAAAAATTCAGAAAGAGGTCAACCGGGGACGGGTCGCTGGCCCGTTTAGTGTACTCCCGGTACCGGATTTTGTTTGTTCTCCGTTAGGGGTGGTCCCCAAGAAGGACCCAGGTGAGTTTCGTTTGATCCATAATTTGTCTGCTCCACACGGCCTTTCGGTGAACGACGCAATTGATCCAGAAGTTTGTTCGGTGCGATACGCATCGTTTGATGAGGCAGTAGCCATCTTGAATCGCCTGGGGCCCGGGACGTTGATGGCGAAATCAGATATCGAGTCAGCGTTCCGGTTGCTCCCGGTACACCCAGACGATCAGCGTCTTTTGGGATTCGGGTTCCAGGGGTCATTTTACATGGATAGGTGTATGCCAATGGGATGCTCTATATCATGTGCTTATTTTGAGCAATTCAGTACTTTCCTGCAATGGGTGTTCACGAAGAAAACGGGGTTCCGAAATGTAATGCACTACCTTGACGATTTTTTGTTCCTTGGTCCCGCCGGAAATCCCGAATGTGCTCAGGCCTTAGCTGAATTCTGTGTGTTGATGGGTCATTTTGGCGTGCCATTGGCACCGGGTAAAACTATGGGTCCCACGACTTGCCTCGAGTTTTTGGGGATCGAGTTGGACTCAAGGGAGGGGTGTTTTCGTTTACCAGCTAGCAAAGTGTTAAAATTCAGGGCAGCCCTCCAAGTATGTTTGAATGCATCTAAGGTTACACTGCATCAGTTGCAACAATTAGTGGGAAAGTTGAACTTTGCCTTGAGGGTGATCCCAATGGCTCGCCCTTTTTCCCGCTCAATTGCCCAAGCGATGGTTGGCCTAAAGGAGGGTCATCATCGCACGAGGTTATCGGCTGAGGTCCGCCAGGACATGCGGATTTGGTTAGCATTTTTGGCGGACTTCAATGGCCGAGTCGTCTGGAACAAGCCAGCCGTGTCCTCAGAAGAGCTTGGGCTATGGACAGATTCAGCGGGAAGCATAGGCTTTGGCGCCATCTTCGGCACAAAGTGGTCTGCTCAAAGGTGGCCCCTATGGTGGCACGAGAAGGGGCTAACGAGTAATATTGCTTTCCTTGAACTATTTCCCATTCTGGTGGCCCTGAGAACCTGGCCAGAAGGGTTCAGAGATCATTCTGTCGTGTTCTGGTCCGACAATATGACCGTGGTAGAATGTATCAATAGTCAGGCAGCCCATTGTAAATTGATTTTGAGGCTGCTCAAAGAAATTGTCCTACTGTGTATGCAACTGAACGTGGTATTCAGAGCAAAACATGTCCCAGGGGTGATGAATCAGGCTGCTGATGCACTGTCTCGTTTTCACATGCAGGCTTTCTCGGGTTTCCTTCCTTCAGCGGACCCGGAGCCGGCACCCTTCCCCGAAGCTCTCTGGTCTCTCGGTGCCCCGAACTTCGTCACCTCGTGGGAGAGAGTCTAGCACCCAGGACAAGGAAGGCATATGAAGGGGCGTTCCAGGCCTATTTAGCCTTTTTGGGGGCAGAGAGAGGGGGACTTTGGGGTCAGGAAGAGTGGGTTCTACTTTTTCTGATGTCCTTACGTAGGGCTGGGAAATCGGTGGCTACGGCCCAAAGGCATCGTGCCGCCATTTCTTTTGTTGCCAGGGCCCATGGCATCCTGGACCCAACAGCGTCTTTTACAGTACAGAAAGCGCTGCGTGGGTGGCAACGCCTAGAGGGTCGCAGAGTAGACGTAAGACGACCGATAGGTTTAGACAGGTTGTCCCAGTTACTGGCCACACTCCCTAACACATGCTCGTCCCCTCTTGAGACCTGTTTGTTCCGGACTGCATTTACGCTGGCATTTCACGGGGCTATGAGAGTTAGTGAGCTAGTTGCAAGGAACAAACAGGATGTGACGGGGGGCTTGTGCAGGGAACATGTTCAGATCAGGGGTGATGCGATGATTGTCTCCTTTCTCAGGTCCAAGACTGACCAAGATGGGAGAGGGGACTGCACGATCATTCGCAGGAACCCCGAGTCATCCATGTGTCCGGTACAGTGCTTAGAAGATTACCTAGCACGAAGGGTGGCATCATGGGGGGGGACATTGTTGAGGCATGCAGACGCCACCCCGCTGACGAGGTTTCAATTTCAGCGGGTGCTTGCAATGGCCATTGCCGCAGCGGGCTTGGACCCGGGCGAATTTGGGACCCATTCCTTTCGAATAGGGGCTGCCACTGAAGCTACAGCCAGGGGTCTTAATGTAGAACAAGTGAAACGTGTGGGGCGCTGGTCCTCCAATTGTTATAAGAGGTATGTGCGATTGCACATGTTGTGAAGCAGTAATCATGTACTCACGCTTCTTGTCTTTTGTTTGTTTTCAGTTGCGCAAGCCTACGCGGCAGGGCGGACTGTGCAGTCGACCCAACACCCGGCCAGCGGTCGCACGTCACCGGCTGTGAGGAAGGAGGTGTGGGTCGTGGGCCACTCATTCGTGAGACGGGCCGCAGACGTATTCAAAGCAGGTGACATGATTCACGTACCTGGGGAATACGGGTACAGAGTGTCCTTCTACGGAAGGGGCGGTCTCTGTATTGACCAGTTTCAGGAATTTTTTGAGGGTTTGTTAGAGCGGATGAGGTCACCGCCGTCCATAGTCATAGTGCATTTGGGGGGCAATGATTTGGTCACCACCGGTAGACGACTTCTCCTGGAGGCTATGCTATCCACAGTAAGTTGGTTAGCGAGGAGAGTTCCGGGGTGCATAATTGCGTGGTCTCATATGATACCACGAAAAGTGTGGCGGGGGGCTATCTCGATCCCTGCTTTGAATCATTCTGTTAGAAAATTGAATAACAAAGTGAGTAGGTTGTTCCGTTCCAAGACATTGCATTCGATCTCGCATAGTTGTATTAAGGATGACAGTATGTATCTGGGGGATGGTGTGCATTTGTCGAGGGTGGGGAATGAGTTACTCATAGGTGACTTCTTAGCTTGGTTAAAATCGTTAAAACATGACCTTTAGGTAGGAGTTTTGTGGGGGGTCCGGATAGCCGGTCAACTATCCGGACCTGTGGCGGTAAGGTCATGATCGGTGAGCACTAATTGGTAGATCCCTATGAGTGGGCGTCACCCAACACGGATGGGAGCGCTCGGGAGAGGTGGCCATTGGCCCCTCAATGGGGAGGCGGTCCCGTCTAAGGGCGGGTCGCCGGAAGTAAAGGAAAGGCGGTCAAGGCCCCTTCCTTTGTAGGAGGGGTTACAGCCCCCTCCTGGGGGAATTTCCCGGGGCCAGTGTCATCTGCGACGGCAGATGCGGTAAGTTGTGTGGGGTGGGGGGAAGGTACACGATACCTTCGAGATACCACACACAAGTCTTCGAACGACCTTTAAATGGCGTCGAGTCTTAAGTGCCCCCGTCAAGTCAAGGGAAATTGTTAGTAGTTGCACTTGAGGTAAGCCTCTGTGCTGTCGCCCCTCCCAAGTGGGAGGGGTAAGTCTGGTTAGGGATCTTGACACCGGTTATGACCTTGCTGTTGGCCCTTAAACGTTAGGATGTACAATTTCAGTGTTTCTAGAGAATGTTTTTGTAGGATGCTAGTTCGGCTAGGAGAACCTCTGTATTAGAGAATATGTTAAGGTTAGCCAAACATCGCAATGTGATAATGAAATTGTACATAACATGAAACGTTTAATGTTTTAATTTTTTGTTTTAATAAATACGGCCGGGAGGGTCACTCCCTCCCACATCCAAAAACTTTAAGAACAGTTTCCGGTTTCCCTCCTTTTGGGGATTGTGTTGAGAGGGGGTGGCGGGTATCTCAGCCATGTGGAAAGGGGCGACCACTCGGTCCCCCCGAACGTATGGCGGAGTGCCTCGATCCCCCCGGGAAGCCATTTTTGGGCGGGAGGCGCGTCTCGGCTGGTATGCCCAAAGCGGCGTAGCCGGGGCGCGCCTTTTCCCGCCCTAGAGTGGGCTGGCCTAGACACCGACATAGCCAGCCCCGCCCTAGGGGCAGGCAGGGGCGGGTTCTCGCCCGCCCTGAAGACGGATAAAAAGAGACGCAAGACCAGAAGACGTCCTCTTGTTCTTGTGCTCCGAAGCTGCACCTCCTCGCTACCCGTGAGCTCGGGACAGAACGAAGAGCCAATTTTGACCCACCCACCAGCCCCTGATGACAGCAAGTCGTTGTGCAATAAAGTGAATTTTTATAAGTATGTTTTCCGTTTTGTTTACAGGCTATGAAAGTATCAGTTTGTTGTTGATCATAATAAAGTATGGTGATTATCGTGTAAGTTGTTACGATTAAAATGATTTGATGTAGTATCGCATTTTAAACATATTCTTTCGGTCGTAGCGACCAATGTTTTCTTAGGTTTGAGTAAGAATTGTCGTATTTATTTTTTGGTAGGCGGTAAGGTCATGATCGGTGAGCACTAATTGGTAGATCCCTATGAGTGGGCGTCACCCAACACGGATGGGAGCGCTCGGGAGAGGTGGCCATTGGCCCCTCAATGGGGAGGCGGTCCCGTCTAAGGGCGGGTCGCCGGAAGTAAAGGAAAGGCGGTCAAGGCCCCTTCCTTTGTAGGAGGGGTTACAGCCCCCTCCTGGGGGAATTTCCCGGGGCCAGTGTCATCTGCGACGGCAGATGCGGTAAGTTGTGTGGGGTGGGGGGAAGGTACACGATACCTTCGAGATACCACACACAAGTCTTCGAACGACCTTTAAATGGCGTCGAGTCTTAAGTGCCCCCGTCAAGTCAAGGGAAATTGTTAGTAGTTGCACTTGAGGTAAGCCTCTGTGCTGTCGCCCCTCCCAAGTGGGAGGGGTAAGTCTGGTTAGGGATCTTGACACCGGTTATGACCTTGCTGTTGGCCCTTAAACGTTAGGATGTACAATTTCAGTGTTTCTAGAGAATGTTTTTGTAGGATGCTAGTTCGGCTAGGAGAACCTCTGTATTAGAGAATATGTTAAGGTTAGCCAAACATCGCAATGTGATAATGAAATTGTACATAACATGAAACGTTTAATGTTTTAATTTTTTGTTTTAATAAATACGGCCGGGAGGGTCACTCCCTCCCACATCCAAAAACTTTAAGAACAGTTTCCGGTTTCCCTCCTTTTGGGGATTGTGTTGAGAGGGGGTGGCGGGTATCTCAGCCATTAGGAATTGCAGTAGAATTGCTGATAGCTGATTAAAAGATACAATGAAAAAAAAGCCAAAATATCCGGGTGGCATCCCCAACATGCAGCAGACACCTTGATGACTACAGGGGATCATCGATTTCCTGGACATCTGGTGCAGGCTCTCCTAAATGAATTTAAACTGTATGTCCAGGAAATCGATGAAGAGATTTGAAAACAAGAATTTGAAATATCCCAACTACATAGCAGGCTAACAAAGATGGAAGAGAGTCTAGACAATTTGCCTAGAAGAGTCACAGAGGTGGAGGCACAGGTTTCAACCTTGGAAGATACTGTCATCTCCATGCAGAAGGATCTTCATGTGCTGAATAAGAATAAGTCGCAGATGGAGTCAAAACTACAAGACTTAGAAAATTACAATAGAAGATCCAAGCTACGCCTCGTAGGAGTTTCAGAGGGGCTGGTGGGCGTAGAAATAGTGAAATGGACGGAGGCTCTATTGACAAAGGCGATACCTGAACTACAAGGTGATCTAACAATCACGAGAGCACACAGGGTACCTGCACATAAACCCGCTAATCTAAATATCCACGAACCATCTTAATGAACTTTTCAGGATAAAAGAACAAATTTTAAATGTGGTAATATCTGTGAGAACTTTTAATACAGATGAAGTAAAAAATGTTAGAATCTTCTCAGATATGTCGGCTGCCTCTGCTCACAGACGCAATGACTTTGTCAAATTAATTGAGTCTTTCAAGGCCAAAGGTGCGCAGGCGATGATTGTTCAACAGTGCAAAATAAAAGTAATAGCTAAAGGGAATTTTTTTATTTTTACGGACACAGTAGAAGCCCAAATTCTTTTGGAAGGCTTTAATGCAACATAAGAGAATGAGAATTAATTAACCAAAAGCTCAGAAATCTAAAAATTTCCTTTAGGGGCGGATGCAAGGTGAATCAGGAAACGCAAAAGGATGCAGCAAGATGGCGTCCAAAAAAGAAGAAGAAGGAGGAGGGAACGACTGTGGGACAGTTGGGGCTTTTGTTCCTTCTATAGGGGGTGGGGTGGGGGAAGGTGGACGGGGTGAAGCAATGGAAAAAAGAGAGTTCATAAAGGGGAATGTTTTTTTTCTTTTTGTATGCACTATAGGAATGTCTATACCTCCAGTAGGGCAAATAATGCTGCTAATGAAAGTTGCTTCTATGAAGCAGGATATTTTGCACATTGAATATCTTATGCTAATGCACTTTAATGCTTTTTTGTAAGATGCTGCTATATGATTTACCAGATTTTCACTTTAAATACTCTTTCCACATCTGGCATGACAGACTGCATGATTTTGCACACAAATGCAATAACTGGTGGATGGAAAATTTACGTAACGGCTCTCCATCTTTTAGTAAACTATGAATAGGTATAAGGTGGCATTCTTATCTCTGAATGCAAATGAGTTAAATAACAGTCGTAAAAGGCATGCTATAGAGAGCTGGTTAGAAGGCCATCACCCGGATGTGATTTTTATACAAGAAACACATTACAGGGCCCTAGCAGATTGAAGTGGAATGTTTAGAAATTCGCTGGGCTATCATTTATCATCTGTATAAGGGATGGCACAGTGGGGTGTGAGTATCTTTATAGGCAAGCATGTTCAATTCAACATTGAAGGATCACATTCAGATAAGAGTGGTAGATGGGAATTCCTGCATGGGAAAATAAATCAGATAAGTGTAATACTTGCCACAATCTATGCGTCAGTTATAGATGATCCGTTTCCGATTTTACAATTAAAACAAGAGTTGACAGGTATACCTGGACAAATAATATGGGGAGGTGATTTTAATTTTTTACAAACTACCATGGTCGATTTGTCTAAAAAAGATCAGCGTCAAAATAAACCACAAGTCGCCATAGCCCTTCAGGGATGCAAGACAGATTTAGATATGCTGGATAATTTGCGTCTTAAAAATCCATGTAAACGTGAATATTCCTGTTACTCGGCAAAATATGACTCATCTTCCAGGTTGGATTTTTTTTAACCTCACATAGTCTTGAAATAAGTTAATACGAGCACTTGGTAAATGCATTCTCAGATCACGCACTAATTAAGATGGAAATAATGATAGGCAACATAGACAAAGAAGCATCACGAAGATGGTACTTCAATAAACTAAATCTAGCAGATCATCAATGGTGTGCAGAAATTGAGGATGAGATAACATAAATAAAGGCTCGGCCCCAATTCATATATTATGGGACGCTTTCAAGGCTACGTTGAGGGAATTAATTACCTCCAAAGAAATACCAAAACAGAAGGCTAAAAGGGAGGAGAGAGTGGCATTACAGACCAGATTAGCTTATGCAAATCTAGAGTACTATAGAGATAGGACATCCGCTAACAGGCGAGAGGTTTTTAATGCCAAAACAAAAATGAGGGAGCTCTTTTATGAATCAGAGGAGATGGCTAGTAGGCTATACCTGCAAAAAAACTAAGGAGAAAGCGAGTATACAGGAAGATTGCTAGCTTGGCAGGCAAAAGAAAATCAAGTTCGTAATAGAATAGACAGTATTTACGATAATGTGACCAAAGCTCGCATGAAGACTACTTCAGCTATAGGTGAGATGTTTCTTACACATTATAAAGATATATATCAAACATCTCACCAAGTTACATTGGAAACAATTAATGATTTTTTGCAGGAGCTTCCAATTCCAAAATTGGGAAGTGACTTTAAAGAACTGTTGCCTGCGGAATTTACAAAAGAAGAGCGAGTTGTCACGAGCTCTTTACCTAATGGCAAAGCCACTGAGGAGGATGGCATCCCAGCGGAATTTTTTAAAGCATTCTCTACAATTCTTATCCCTGAATTTTTAACGCTTGCTAATTACCTACTACAAGGGGGAGCTCCTCCACCATCTTTTTGCACTGCAGTGGTAGTCAGTATTTTGAAAAAAGATAAAGACAGGGAGAATGTTAACGTCTATAGGCCCAAAAGCCTTTTAAATACTGATTAAAAAATTTTCACCAAACTGCTTGCAAATACATTAAATAAGATGGTGGGATCTCTTTTTGGGGCGGAACAATGCAGCTTTGTAGCAGGGAGACAGCTCTATACAAATACATATTTTTTTACTGGAAGCTTTGGATTTTTAAATGTTAATAAGGTGGAGGCACAGATCTGGTTTTTAGAAGCCAAGAAGGTATTTGATCTTGTCTCATGGAATAGCCTTTTTTCGATTCTGGAAAGGTTCGACTTCCTGAGCGAATTTGTATTTTTATTAATACAACTTTATAGGAATTCCCAGGCACAGATTTTAATTAACTCTTCAAATGTAGGGACATGCTATATAAATAGAGATACTAGGCAAGGTTGTCCCCTCTCCCCGATTTTGTTTGCCTTATTTATTGAAACATTGGCAATAGCAATTAGGGAAAAAAGAGCTCACACAGCCCCGGTTAGAGGAATGACCAATATAAAACTTTATGTCGATGATATAGTTCTCTTTTTAGACACAAAGATGACTAGCCAGTCAGAAGTCATGGAAATCTTTGTGGACTTTCAAAGAATAGGCGGGTATAAAATAATTAAATCCAAAACTGAAATTATATTATGTAATTGTACTGTAAACAGTCTTCTAACTGAGTTTAGACAGACATATAATACCCGTCCAAAGAGGTATCTAGGAATTTATGTATCAAATAAAGTAGAAGATCTCTACTCATTAAATCACATGAAAGAAGTAAGCTCTCAGTTAGTGCGATGGAATCAGCTCCCGCTCTCAATATTGGGTCGGGTTGAAGTAATTCGAATGTCCATTCTTCCGCTTTTTAATTTCCTTTTTAGTGCAGCTCCCTGTGCAATACAGACATCATTTTTAAGGCCAAATAAAATACCAAGATTTGCACTTAGCACTTTGAATTCCTTGATTTCAGAAGGTTTATCTATACCGACTATTATTATGCAACATATGATCACCACAGTTTTATATATTTTTTTTAGACACTCAAGAAGCAGATAATTTTTTTATGAAAAAGATCTTAAGGGAGCACAACATCATTGACACTTCAAGAGTGACCAAGTACCCGAAGAAAGTACGCTATAAGACCTTACAATGGTTATTTAAACTAAAATCCCAGCTTCTGGCATATTATGATATATTAAGAATTAATAATTCAACCAGATTTACGAACATATATACAGGAGAAATGGGTATTCTGGATAGAAACATAGAGAGACTATGGGAAGAAAACAGGTATGATAAGATCCAGGATTTTATTATGGGGAATTGCTGGAAAACATGGGAAGAGATCAAGGCAGGGCTTCAACATTCTAATATAATTTTAAAATGGTATTTTATTAGATTAAATATTATGTTGGAAAAGTTAGATATACAAAAACAGTGTTATAAACCCAGAATCAGCGAAGCTCTTTATGGCCCCATACAACAGAAGGTCAGTAGCTGGATCAAAATCTTTGATGAAAACAAATCTCCTCTGTTATATGAAAAGATCAGAGATAGATGGAGAAAAAGAGAAGGTTTACAGATTAATAAATCTACTTGGGATAAATTAAACAAATTTAACGCAGTTATCTTTCGAGGAGCAAACTTAAAACGTATGCAATATTCCTCAAAACGGCTGATATATAGAACACCCTCTTTTCTCCATAATATATACCCGCAAGTAGAGGATAAATGTTTTCGATGTGCAGAGAAAGGTACTTGGACACATCATGTGGGAATGTCCAAAAAGTCAGAATTTGTAGGAAGAGATTGAGAAATTTCTTAGAGGTATAATAGACCCCCACATTTCTCTTAATGAATCAATAGCAATTTTGGGTTGTTCTTCTGACATCTCCATGAATGACGAAAGTTTATTTATTGCAGCTTTAATAGCAAGATTGTTATTCCTGCAACTCTGGAAAACAGATAAAGTACCTACTTTTAATGCATGGAGAGAATAATTGGTTAAAATACAAGGGATGGAGAAGAAATATGCATTAAGATCAGGATCATTGAGAAAATATGAGAAGTATTGGAGTAGGTTTGAATTTTAGTTGCCCTGGTATCCCTTGTAAACTTTTTCTTTTTTTTCTTCTCTACGTATATACCTCATTCAGCACTTTGCACTTTATTGAAAATGATCCTCCTGTTGATAACAGGAACAGTGATTACATGTTTGAACCCTAGATCTTTTGATATCTTGTTGCACTTTATTGAAAATAAGATCTTAACCATATTCTTGGATAGGTCTAGGATTCCACTGTGAATGTGAGCATCTTATTTAGCACTTGGCACTTTAATGAAAAAGATCTTCCTTTTAGTCTACAGGAACCATGATTGGAATATTGTCAGGTCTTTTATTGAAAGAAGTTCTGGATTATAACCTACGGAAGGTCTCTCCCTCAAAATAATATGTATCTGGTGATTGCTCTAGTGAGCACTTTCAAAGATGTATTTAAATAGTGTTTTGATACATTTGTTGCACTTTATAGGCTATGCCAACGGTAAGGAATGTATGTATCTGATTTAGCACTTGGCACTTTAAAAAAGGGGATCAATTTTAAAGATGTATTTAGAAGAGGGAAAGAGAAAAAAAAATGTACTGCCAAACTTGTTGCACTTTATATGCTATGCCAATTGCTGAACCTGCTGGAATTTTATATGAAGTTTCCTATGTGCTTATTCTATGGCTATGAACTCTTAATAAAAAAAAACAAAAAAAACCAAAAGAAGAACCTGCCTCGCACATGGTGGACATGACCCCAGGCAAAGCTCCGAGACCCAATGGATTCCCCTGCTATTTTTTTAAGGCCTATATGCATAAACTCCAGGATCACCTCCTGGATGTAGTTTTGACCACCTCGGATGTGACAGTGATACCGCTAAATTGGCACCATGCGCAAATAGTAGTGGTCCCCTAACTGGGCCGCCCAGAGAGTGATGTCACCTCATACCATCCTATTTACCTACTGAATCCTGGGGTAAGGGTATTGGCTAAGGCATTTGTGAATAGACTCATTACATTCACACCATAACTGGTTCACTCGGATCAGTCCGGCTGTATGCCTCATTGTGCAACTTGCAACAGCTGCTGTGTATACAACAAGATGGTTATGGCCAAAAGGTTAGAGGAGCCAGAGATAATTTTTCTAGCCAACATAGACAAGGCATTTGACTCTGTCAGCTGGGAGTACTTATTCATCCTTCTCCGACTTCTCAATTTTGGCCCCTGGTTCACTTCATATATCCAGTCCTGGCTGCATCAAAGAGTGTGGCCAGTGCCCATTCGGACCCCTTCCTCATACAGAGGCAAACACAGCAGGGTGTCCCCTATCAACTCCTCTGTTTGCTCTTGTAATGGAGCCACTAGTAGTATGCGTGAGGATGGATGCACAGGTACAGGGCTGTAGGAGAAAGGATTATCAGATTGAATTGTCCTATATGCTGATGATTTTCTCTTTTTCTTTATGTCACCGAACACGCAGGTCCCAGACTGCTACAGATCCTGCATATATTTGGAGAAATCTCAGGCCTATACATTAATACATCAATGTCTTCAGTCTATGCAGTGGGCCTCGGGCCCCCTGACCTGCAGGGGGCATCAGGTCTGTGGGGCATATTTGGGTCTGTTGCTGTCCCCTGATGCGACGGTAGCTTGGAATGCTAATATTGAGCCGGTACTCGCCTGCCTCAAAAAGGTTATTAAAATTTGGTTGGTGCTCCCGCTGTCCATCCTCAGGCAGTCAGCAATCTTTAAAATGGTCTCCCTCCCCAAATTCCTCTAAAAATTTCAGAATTTCCCATATGACGTCCCAATACTCTGGTTTTATACGTTGAATTTCTATCCTTTATACCTTTCTGTGGGACAGAGGTACCCCTCACATTTCTCTAGCGAAAAAGTTTCCAGTCCACCTACTGTGGGGGCATTGCATCATAAGATATCGAGTCCTATTATCCAGCCGCTCATCTCCTGATTATAAATGACTGGTGGTATGATACATGAGGTGACCCGGCATATGTACTAGACAAATGGGCAATGAGTACTACATCAACTGGGGGCAGATTGATGGAACAGACACCACTATGGCAGGGAAACCAGCTCTTGCATGTAGCTGAGTTATCGGGATTGCAAAAGTGGGATCTCATAGGAATCTCCACTCTAGGGGATGTCATGCAAGGCACATTTCTTAAATCCTTCCAAGATCTACAAAGGGATTTCCAACTCCATCAAAGCCAATTCTACAGATATTTTCAGCTCTGTCATGCGTTGACCTTTTACATAAACTCTCTTTCGGACCTCCCTGAATGTAATCCCCTTGAGGGTAAAAGCTTCATGGAACACCTACCAGACCATAAAATCACTAAAATCTACCAGACACTCATATCTAACCAACCATACAGGTTTGCTACCCTTCGTGTGGCCTGGGAAGCAGATGTGGGGGAGTTGGAAAACGAGGACTGGACATAGATTTTAGGATCCCCCTCATGCGGTGGCAATTGCAGCCAGGCTTTGTCTAATTCAATCAGTGGCGGCTGGCACAGGTAAATGTGGTGGCCCGGGGCCGGGACAGGGCAGGAGGGGGGGGAGTCGACTGATGACGGAATAGTTATCATTAAATAAAGAAATATTACCTATTCCGTCATCTGTCGGCCACCCCCCTGCTTGCGCCCTTCCGCCACCCTATCACCTCCATGCTTGCCTGTGACACCTTCCACTAGATTCAATTCAAAAACATGCACAGCGTATATCTCACACGTTACTGTCTCTGGTGTATGGAAATGATCTCTTTTCCCAACTGCCTCCTTAGTAATGTGGGTAAAGGTACTTTAATTCACACGGTATGGAGTTGTACGATGCTAGACAAATTTTGTCAGTAGGTGTTCACATACCTAGGTGAAGTCCTGTCCTGGCAGATCCCACAGAATCCATGGCTGGCCCTTCTCCATCTTATGGAAGATGTGGTCGGGAAGAGATATAAATTGTCTGTATTCTGCTTGGGCCTGACGCTGACCAAACGAGATATTGTTAGAGAATGGAAAGTATTGCCCCCCCATTGCTGATGGTGTGGAAGAAGGTCATGGATTTGTGCACGGGGGTGGAAATAGCTGTGTGCGAGGCAAGGGGCTACCCCTAAAGCACTCGAAAAGATGGGCCACATACAGTAAAATCAAGCTGTCACTGGTGCATCCAATATGCAACTGCAGGAATGACGAAATAAAAATCTTCCATGGCAGGGAGACAATCACGTAGGGATGAGCGCATAGGTCAAGTGTTATGCAAAAAACAGAATCAATCAATCAGGGATTTGTAGAGCATTGTGGAGTGGAGTATTGTTGATTTTGGCGTTTGGTTCTTTCCATTAGTCCAGCCTGGTGGTGATGTGGGTAATGGTCTACCTGGATTCAGAGGGATCCATTTGAAAGTCTTGCGGAGTATGCAGAGGGTGTTGAAGCATGTGGATGATACAGCATTGATCAGTCAGTTCATTGTGAGGGAGAAGTTGAGTATGATGCCGAGGTTGTGTGCGTGGTTTGTGTGTGTGGGAGGCTTTACTCTGAGTTGAGCTTCAGGCAGCTGCTGCTCATCCAGGATGCAACGTCCTTCATTCCTTCCTGGAAATTGTGCCTGGTGATGTCGGGTTCCTTGGTGAGGGAGATGATGAGCTTGGTGTTCTCACCGTAGAATACTATGCTGAGTCCATGTTTTCTGGCGATGCTTGATCTTAAGTTATTCTGTGTCAAAGATATGGGGTTAGGCTTAAAAATATTTATTTTTCTCTCATTTGTTGATTACAATGGTATCTAATTTATTAGTCCACTGAATATTTTATGCTCAGGTATTTTGCTAATTGTGCCATGTTGCCTATGTTGATTTTCTCATCTGCTAACTAATATAATTATTAAAAATAGCCAAAAAAAAGATAAAAATATTCTTTTCATGAGAGATCCATTTACCAAGCAATACCTTTGGAGTAAAATTAGCTTCAAACATAATAATGTGAGGCAACATTGACAAGAGAAAGCCTAGATTGAGATTCTTATTTAAATGTATTCTCCTTTGCAGTCCAACTGGAAGGACCATTATCATTGCAGTTTTATGACAACATTAAAGCAATTTAAGGCATTGAATGCCACATGTCCTAATGGATGGCCATCAATATTTTGTAATATGTCATCAAGACTGGGCTTTCTTGTTGACAGCTTTGTTTTGCAACCTGTTCCTCTTACAGTCCATTGAATATATATGTTTTTAAGGACCATTGAAAGACCCACTAAAGCAGACACTTGGATGCAGAAGCATAATTTATTAGAAAGCTGCATTTTGGGCATTTAATGCTGTGGGTGGAAGAATAATAACAATATGGCTGGAATATTGCTAGTACATGGAGTAGTTCCCAAAGTGAAAGGTAACCTATATATATATATATGTCACATAGTTTATTTGATGGTATTTAATTAAAATGACATTAAAACATTCTTGCGATGAAACATTTCCACACTGTTTTAAATCACAGAACTTCAACTGGCACGTTTTACATTTAAATTAGACCATGATGAGCATATTTCTTCTAGTATTAACACATTTAATGGCCTAAAGAGGACTATATATTAATGTAATTCTTGTATTGGTCATATATGTAAAAGTTAACTGAGACTCCAAGCTTACTGACCTATTATCCATCACAGGTTGATGGCACTGGTATCAACTCAGACATAAATGAATGACCTAGTTATGAATAATTCTACTCTCATCATTCTACAGATGTTAGCCACTAAACTAGGTGAAATTAATAAATTACATGTTATAGTGGCTTCATGCAAAAATGTAAACAATGACGTTTGGTTAAAAAAAGGTTATGGTCTTTGGTGGGTGGGTCAGAGAAGTATAGGTTGTTCTGTTATATGTGTATGGGAGTTAGTATTGCTAAGTGTTTGAATTGGAAATTTATTTCGCTTATGGCCCCCGAGAAAATGATTAGAATATTAAGAGCTGGATATTTTTATAACGTTCATTTCAGCAGAGGTTTCTACGCACTAGGGGACCATAGGGGAAAAGGAAAACTTTATATTTACAAACTAAACCGACATGCTTTAAGAGATTTTCTACGCTTAACCATTGCAGGTTGACTACAAAGGTTAAGCCCAAGTGTGTTCCTGCTTTCAGCTGACAAAGGCCTTTTAAACAAATGTTGCTATACATACTTTGGGCAGTTACCAAAATAGTTTTTGGTTGGATCTTAATTATCTCGTAGCTGTATTTCCGGTGAATTTCCTGCCAAAATGTAGGGGGTGTTGATGTAAACTGCTTTGTACATAATAAACATCGCATTGATTGTGATCCTCTTATGAACCGGTAGACAGGGAAGGTGATTCGAAGTGAGTGTATACAACTTGCATTGCTTTACCCCACTTATAAGATGTGTGGCTTCAGTTTGTATTTATTGCAGCAGGGGAGTCTGTTTCTTGGGTGCTACCTGGAGCATAGCATTTCCATAGTAAATTCTTGACTGTATAAGAGCACTGACCACAGGGACTCCTAGGCCTTTTTCAAGGAGAGGGAGAGGATGTGGCGAGCAACTAGAGCCTGCTGACTTTAGAACTTGGGAACCAGGTTCGAGCATCGATGTTGGCTCATCATCCTGTTAGCCTGGGCAAATATATTTTTCTCCCCTTGCCTACAGAAAATTAATATGTCCTAGTGAAATATAACTGGTATTCATGCAAAGTGTTCCAATACCATTGGGTCGAGATCGTGCTATATAAAAATTCAACCTCAAAAAAAGGAGTGACATATTTCCCCAAAGGTTCTCAATTGACGGACACATGTTTTGGTAATCTTAACTATATGGGTCCCAAGCCCTGGTTGGAATTAATGTATATACTTAAATTATGTACACTAGCCCATGCAGATGGAGGATGGTGCATGGCGGAGGGCCCCTCGAAATAATTTGTAGATATTTTAGAGAGCATTACAACACTTTCTTGTTGGTGGTATTATGTTTCAGGTAGAGTGCTAAAATTCACCAGTGGATGATTGACAAACTCAATTCTTGATTCTGGAGAGAGACCAACATGAGTGGTGTGTTCTTTACATACATACAACCCGTAATTCAGATCTTGTGCCAGAAGGCTACATTAATTGCACAACAGGTTGAGAAAGAACTAAGTAAAAGCTTTTGTTTTAAGAGCCTTCATTAGCAAGAAAATATCCCTGCTTTTGAATGGCACAGTTGAGCCAATGCGACAGATCTTTGCATGGTATTCCTCTTAAGGCTATAACAGCTTACATTAAACCAATCTACTATTATTCTCTGATGAGACTTTACCTTGGTATGACAGCCGTAAATGTTCTGTAATGTTGCTCTGTCCAGTCATCAAAGAAAGGAACACAGAAACACCACATTTAGAATGATTTGGATTGTGTACACCGTAATGATTTACATTTTATGTGCTTTCAAATCTAAATAAACAAATTAAGATACTAAATAAGACTGTAATGACATGCATGTCCTTCTGAACAGTTCTGAATATTCTGAATCAATTGCAAATATTAAAGAGTATACGTTTCTGTGGGCAATTATTTTAAAGTTGAAACTTCAAAATACAGCTTAACTAATTTAAATCCTATTACCATTTTGAAAACATCTCATACCTTTATGTTGGAGTTAATGGAAGTTTGCTATAGTGTTGCTTGTGGTCTGAAGATTTGTCAATTTTGCAACCTGATTTTCAGATTTATGGACCTAATTACAAAACATTGTTGATAGCGCTATTAGATGTCTTTATTTGTAACAAGTCAGTCCTTGGTGTAAACACCTTTTGCCGCAGTGCTATAACAGGAGATTTCTGGGGGTGGCAATGTGTTACAAGGATGTTTATGTATATTTTTCATGTTGCATTTTGTTGTGGTGATATGTTGATCTTTTGCGTTGTTGTGTTTTGTGATACGTTATTACATTGTTTTGTTGTTGTTGTATTGTACTGTGTTTGATTTTGTTTTGACTGTTTTGTTGTGATGTGCCTTGTTGTGCTGTTATGTTTTTGTGTTTTGTAGCTTTGTGTTATGTTTTTATGTTATGTTCTGTTGGTTCATTTTGAGAGGTCAACAAATGTTGCAACATTTCCAGCCTAAAGCAGCATTCTCCTTTAACGCTCCTGAGACAAACAACCATTTACCTAAGGGGGTAAAAAGATTGCTGCTCTCAATATTTCAAAATGTAAGATATGAGTCAGTCAAAACCTTTGGCCAAAACCTGTCACTATATGTGATGCAGGACAGGAAGTCATATTATCCTAAAATAAAATACTTGAAACCATTATTCATTAATTATTGAAGTCCTACAATTAAGACAGACTTAAAGTTGTGCTATGGTATTATTTATAACATCTCTAGCTTACCCGTACCGCAATGCTGCGATCTCAGAAGAAAGCTGTTATGATAACATTCAATTTACATTGTGTCATTTTTATTGAAAGTTAACATTTTAAAGTGTTGTTTTAATTCTGTTTATTTATTCGAGTGCTTGTGGATACACAGTATTTTTTGTTTTTCCATCTGGTACGTACACGAATAACTCAGAAGTTTTTCCGACGCGTGAGATGGCCACATACAGTTGTCCATGTGAGAAGCACGGATTCTCCAAATCTAGTCCACCCACTTGCAGCGATTGTCCTTGTGCTTTGTTGATGGTGATTGCAAAAGCGAGTCACATCAGAAACTGTAAATGTTCAGTATTGGAAAGATTATGAGGGCCCTGGGGGGCAGGAGGACGGATATTTAACACATTTTTCTTTTTTGTTTTACCAGAAACCTTCGCGGGAGTGTACTCAACAACTTTTAACAAATTATTATTATTATTATTATTATTATTATTATTATTATTATTATTATTATTATTTATTTATTGTTTTGCCAGAAACCTTCGCGGGAGTGTACTCAACAACTTCCCAAAGTTTCATGGCGATCGGATGAATGGGGTAGTAATGCATAAAGGACAAACAGACAGACATACATTCGTTTTTTTTTTTATATATATATATATATATATATATATATATATATATATATATATATATATATATATATATATATATATATATTTGTTAAAGACTTACAGAATCAATTTAGTTTTGTAGGTATTTCTGCAGCTGTTACTAAGAGGTCAGGTTTTTCTTCTACATATTTATTGTTTATTAAATTATAGGCGAAAGCTACTACTAGTGCAACAAAGAACTGAAAATGTTGTCTGAATGCAATATTAGGACAGCACACATGAGAGAGTTGCTATCCAATGCACCACGATGCCCATGGGCATGTTCCAGTTAGAACTAATTGTGCAAATGGTAAATTGTTGCTTTTACCTCTCTGATTTGTTGACACCCATTGGAAGTTTGCTGTCTCGTTGTGAGTAACATAGTCTTTGAATGGAAAAGGAGTAGTGATAACGGTTATAAAATCCAAGTGACTTTGAAGATGACTTAATATATCATTTCATGGGACATCCAATTACAATAAGAATAGTTACATTGATTTATTAATGTTGATGCTTTGCATAACTTTTATTAATCTATGAAATATATAATGTCTTGGCAGGATAACCTTAATTTTAATTTATGTTAACTCACAGCCACCTTCTACAGCTAAATTTATTAGCCAAATAGGTTGCCAATAATGTACTTGCATAAGAATGAAACACTGTTAAAATGTTTTTCTATCAACACTGTCAGGTGTTATTGATTTTAACCCTACATTTATGATGTAATTTTAAATATTATAGTTTAAGCAATATTGTATATTGCTTTAATTTACTATCATAATAAATTCTCAATAATAACGATAAGATTGGTCATTTAAAAAAATATTTGCAAGCAATGACCTGGACTGCAACCTTGTTACAGACTAGATACATTGGAGAAGTTGTATCAAAACTGGGAATCAGTAAAGAAGTAATAGGCTCATAGCTAAATAGATGTCCTTTCCACTTTAATTGGTCTGTGAAGAATGTATTGGCATGCAATAGGTATTATTTGAATAAATGACGAGATTTAAAATTACAGACAACTTACTTTTCGTTACTTATTAGTGGTAAAACTGACTTGAAATATGATGGGAAATGGGCTATTTCTCAACAGAAGAAAATAGTTATTGATACCCATCAACGTCATACAAGAAATACTCAAATGTAGGAAATTCCTTTGGTGGGTTAGTGTGTGGTGGTAATTCAAAATGTGATTTAACTAATAACTGACAAGAACTTTGAAAGACAAGGTCCGCAGAGGGAAGGCAAAAGTCTTATTGAAGTATCCTTAAATCAACTTTTAGTAGCACAGGCTGAAATCAAGACCTATATATGGGGATACATTGAAGAATGATCCTTAACTTATTTTTCAAGCCGTTACTAAAATAATCCTCTTTACCTTTTACTAAGCAACCCTGGTCTTACTTCTTCAGCTGTGTGCATCAGCACATTTCATGTGACTTTATTTGGACTGCTCAGGAACTCATGTAACACATCATTTCATGTCCAGCATAGCTCTTGCCCTCAATTTCTAAGATTTCTCCTTCTGTGCTTAATCCAAAGGCAGATTAAAATGGGGCAGATGAAGAGGTGTGAATCACCATTGTTCTGGTGCCATTGATCTGTTGCTGGCCTATCCAGGACAAAGATCTCTGATGAATGGATGCTAGCACATAGACAACCCATCCTTTTAAAATAACACACAATGTAATTTCTCATCATACCACCTATTCAACAGTAGGGGTTCCAGACAGATACCTATGTGCCAAATAGACTGGGCATATAGTGAAGCAACTCCAAAAAGCATATTGTTAGAAATTGGGTTGTTGGTTGACTGGGGTGTGAGCCCTGTACAAGCAACAGCCACAATCTCTTGCAGGATGAACCACAAAAAGTCACTTATTCAACTTGTGCTTAACCCGGGTAGGTTGGCACAAAAAGCAGCCAGGCTTAACTTAGAGGCAAGGCGTAAAATATTTATGCAGCACATAAACAGTAATAAAGTAAAAACACAACCCAAGAAAAATCCCAAACCAAAGACATTTGAATTTAGTTGAACCAAAATGACAAAACTCTAATCAGTAGAACCGGAGTCATTAATTGTTTTACTTTGTAGTAAAACCTAGCGCCTAAAAGAGCAAAGCTCTAACTGTGGACATCTAATTGCGCAAGTCCCAGGTAAAGTAAAATAAAATGACTGACCATGATATAACATGATTCAGACCTCTGGACTTCAGCAGGGCAAGGCTGCAGGAGGTGTTCAAAGGGGGAGTGTCGCCACCAAAAAGCCACAGTGAAACATTTTATGTTCGGCCTGAGTCTCTGAAATGCAAGTCGAAAATCTCCAGTGGGATGAGGCATAGGCCTGTAGCTCCAGACAGTTCTACGAAGTCGGATACCCGTATGGCAAAATACCACTGAAATGGATTTGCTGATGTGGAGAATGTAGCAGGAGGAGCCACTAATTCAATCCAACCAGCAATGTGCATCGTGGGGATAGGTGAGCAGGTTGGTCCCAGTCTCTTCCTGGTTCTCAGAGCAGTTTTTAGCCAAACTTTTTCTAAGTCCCTACTTTTGTATTTTGGATATCTGGGCATATTTAGCATTACTACCAAGGGTCCAGTGCTGGAGGGAGACCATTTGTAGGGTCAGGACGTACTTAGGCTGGGTCCAGGTGCAGGTTAAAGATGTCACTGTGACTCTGAGCACGATACCAGCAAACTATCCCGTGTGAAACTACCAAGTCAAGGGACAGTTGAAGATTCAGTCCGTGTTTCAAGGCAGAAGGTAGCAGAGCAGCAGGAGAAACAGGGCAGCAATCTAGCAGGGCAGCAGTCCTTCCAGCAGCACAGCAGTCCATATTCCCAGCAGAGCATCCACAGGTCCAGAAGTGTACTGAAGAGTTGGTTTCTAAGTTCCTCATTTTATACTCTGGTTCAGGAAGGTGGGAGGAGCTTCGAGACAGTGGCTTTGAAGTGCAGGGAACTTCTTGACTGCTTTAGCTCCAGACTAGGCTGGCTGTAGTGACAATGTCAGGTTGTTAGGCCCTTTGTGTGGAGGCAGAGCACAGGCTATTCAGTTTATAAGTGGAGCTGTGCTCAGCTTCGCCTCTCCCCATTAATGCCAGCAGATGGCTAATTGAGACACACTTAATCCCTCTATTGTGGGATGTTTGGGAGGAATTCACAAAATACTGTGACTCAGACTAGGTTATAGACACAAAAGGCTAAGGGCAGAAAAATGCCAACTTTAAAAATGTAGCATTTTCAAAATTGTGATAAAAAACCTGATATTACCATTAAATAGAGCTCTTAACCGCAATTCCAATGATATAACTATCTACTCCCAATTGGAATTACAGCTTAATAAATGTAATAAGGAATCCTCACTGTTAACCTATGGAAGAGGAAGGCGTCAGAGTAGTGAAAAATGAATTTAGGAGTTTTTCACTACCAGGACTAGTAAAACTTAAAAGTGCATGTCCAAACTTTTACTTACCCAGCACCCTGCCCTATGGGCTACCTAAGGCCTCCCTTAGGGGTGACTTATATGTAATAAAGGGTGTGTTTAACAAGTACATAAGCAGCACTGGATTATGATCTGAAGTAATCTTGGGGAAGACTTCTATTTCAGCACCTTGAAATAATCTTGACCCAGCAAAAAAAATATAAATTTTTGGAGTGGTGCTGGTGGGGGACGAGTAAAAAGTGTCAGGATTCCTGTCACAGCTCTCCTCTCTTGACTATCACAATATACCAGCATGGCTCATAATATTCTTCCCAATACTTATGAATGAACAAATGTCTTGTACCCTCACTTTTGGCTGTATTGCATGCTGTTGGTAATAACTAGCTGCAGCTTTTGTTCGCTTGATTGTATGAAAAGTCTAATAGCTTTAAAATGTGTTACCATGCATATGCAATGTCAGATTGCAGTCACAAAGGAAACTTCTAGATAATCTACCAAAATAAGCATCAAGCAACCGGCATAGTTGACCTCAATATGAACCTTCCGGAAGACAGCGCTCATCAAATTAATCATCTGCACCTGTTCCTTGCTACTAGGAATTAAAATGTGGCCTTTGTGAACATTCTAAAGCACCTTTTAGAAGGCAGCCACATCAAGTTAATTGTCTGCACCTGTTCCTTGTTCAAACAATTATAATGTGAATTTTATGAATGTTCTAAAGCTGTCCCACTTCAAGACCATCGACACTCCTCCCCTCCGCTTAGCTTCTTCACTTTCCACTTACCTGTTTCCCGGCTTCCAGGACTCTGCCTTGTCAGTTCCCATGTTCCTTCCACTTTGACCTCACCACAAAGAACGAACGTCCCGCATCAGTCTTGTACCTGGATGGAAAAACAAGAAGAAAAGGAGAGAAACATTCGCAGATTTGATATCACTGTGCACTGAAATCAGCCGCAACATCATGCTTGCAGGGAAGGTAGTTCAACTTACATTCTGTTGGCAGGGCTCTGCCAGAAACCACTTGGGTGCAGCTAACCCCATCCAAATTAGCTTGTGAGTGTGATACTGGAATCATACTCACTACAGTTTTGAAATTTTGATGAAGGAACCTCTATGGACTATCTAAAAACAACTGACAGCAAAACTAAAGATAACATATCTGCCGGTACCATTCATCAGACTGGTGTGAATGCCTGCTGCAGTGCTTCGAATGAGTAGACCAGCCACAACATCTTTTTGACTCCACATTCTCTTTCCATCCCAACCCCCTTCCCCCTGGATTTGCCACCTGAGCAGAGTCTCCTTCTGTAAACCGAGGGCAAGTCTTGAGAGGATTTGGAATCTAGCGTTGATGCTCCATTGAAATCACTTGGGATCCAGGTAGGGGCTTATGACAAAAAGTATACCCTGTCAAGCATTTTCTAAAATTGATGCCATGGCTTTGGATATGCTAGGGTGAGCAGAACGATTAGTGGTATCTATCTTATAATCGATTACATAATTAAAATCACCCATTAATATTAGATCCCCCACACAAGCTGACAGCTCGAAGCAAAGCTGGTCAAAGAACTGTGTTAAAGCCATATACCATGCACATACCATATTCCCCCCCATAGATGAGGAGCTGAGCAATTGCCCACCTCCCCTTAGAATCAGTAAAAATGTTAAGGACAATACACTTAGCATGCTTGCCAGACAATATAGCAACCCCAAAAATTAATACAGACTGGGAAGTGCTTATGATAAAAGTATTACCAAGCTGTTTCAATCGTTAGCAGTCATTATACGCTAAATGAGATTTTGTTTTAATGTAAAATTTTGTTACGGCTCTGTGACACTTTGTGTGGGACTGAAGTAGTGTTCCCTCTTAGGGTGCGTCCCCCTGAGCACTGCTGAGGACACAGCATGCCGGGGTATACACAGTGTGTTATATGATTCTGCAAATAACAGGTCGGGTGTTAGCTTCTGATGATCATTTGTCAGGTTTTTATTCGTTATCCATCAAAAAATATAAACTAGTACCTCATACCCGGGTGAGGTGTCCGATCAAAGGGACCAAGATATGGTGTACTAGCCAAGAGAGAATATGACATGCATATGAAAAGAACATGGTGAAGGTCTAATACTCATAGATACGGGAATTACCATAAATTGTGTATAATAAATGCAGTCAGAAAAACAGTGTTAGGCCGGAGCGTCCACACAGGAGTGAAGATGCGCTATCCGTGTGAAAAACGTGCAAACTAAAAAGCGTGTAAATGCGGGGAGTGCAGTGAAAAGTTTATGTATTAGCAAAAAAGCGTAGGCTCACTTCTTTCTATAGGTCAAGTGAGTCTGTTGTTGTATTTCTAATCAGTGAAGTAACACAGGATAGATAACGTGAAAGCTCTTAAACATATGAATGTGAAATACATGCAGAATAGAAGCACACAATATATTCAAAATGCCATATAGTGACAAAAACCTCAGTATTATACACAGCGCCTTTAGCGCAGGTGGTAGCAAATGGGCGGATATCACAAGAGTTTAAATTGGGGAGGGGGACAAGACAAGATTGTGTGCTGTCTTCACTCTTCTTCGCACTAATACTAGAACCACTTGCGGCATGGGTAAGACAGGACCTGTCGATCGGTGGGATGAAATGGGAGGCAGACTGGGAAGACCGGATTTCGCTTTACGCGGATGACGTGTTAATATACTTAACGTCCCCGGCAGGATCCTTAGTATTCTTGCTGGACATCTTTACAGCTTATGGGACAGTATCAGGTTATACTATTAATTCGACAAAATCACTGCTCTATGTGCTATATGGCCCTACTCCCAGGCTCCCCATGGGATGTGAGTTACAAATCACGACCAGAGGATTTAAATATTTAGGAATATATGCTACCACGCAGGAAACTATTTTCATAAAGGAAAACCTGATGAGGCTGTTGGCAAAATTCCGGGCAGCAGTTAAACACTGAAGATCCTTCCGTTGACGTTGCTGGGGAGGGCGGCACTTTTCAAAATGCTGGCGTTGCCTAGGTTCCTCTATGCCCTTCAGAATACCCCATTCCCAGTCATCCCCTCTTACTTTAACGCAATTGAAGCCGAAGTATCCACATTACTGTGGGATGGGAAACCTCCCCGCATTGCACAGCGCAAACTAGCGCGCAGCTGGTATGATGGGGGAATCGCATTACCAAATATTAAAGTATACTATTGGGCCTCACAATTAGTGGTGATCAACCAGTGGCCACACGTCCTGCAGGATGACCCAGCGTTCAGACTAGACAGATGCCTCCTGCCCGCAGACCGTCTAATAAAAGCCCTTTACTCCAATAAGAGACGAAGTACACTCACGGGACCAACAGCGCACACAATTAAAATATGGCACACAACACAAAGAGCGCTGGCCTAGGAGGGCGTACTGACAAAAGCCACCCCACTTTGGGAGACTCGACGTTTGGGCACCTTGGATAACAATAGGGGCTTTAGACAGTGGGACCTCACTGGTATTACAAAAATAGGGGATCTAGGGGTGAAGGGGCAGGTTCTTCCCTTTGCAATGCTGCGGGAAAAATATGGGATGGCAGAGACAGAACTCTAGCACTATATTCAAATTAAACATGCGCTCCATAGCGCTATCCCCCGGATATCCAACTAGCTGAGACTTCGCCCTTAGAAGACAGACTCCTCACGGACTACATGGAAAAAAAGGCCATCTCCCAGACGTATCGCAAGATAGTTAACAACCAACCAGACCCCACGGGGACACTGAAAGAGAGATGGGAGGCAGAATTGGGGGACATGGAGGAATCAAACTGGATGGATGCGCTAGCGTCGGCCCTGGAGGCTGCGATACCATCTAGGCTAAAACTCATACAACTCAAAGTGTTGCACCGTATATATTATCCACGCACCACATTACACAAGCTTGGACATACTCATGATCCACTCACTCTGCCTCAGAGGTTGTGGGAACACTGGAACATTTTATCATATAATATGAGACTACTGCCCGCATCTACAATCTTATTGGGAGCTGGTGATGTCTGAGATCTCGGAGGTGGGGGGGCGGAAGTCCCACTGGATCCCAGATGCTGCCTCCTGAATGTTTGGCGACCTACTGATCTAAATATGGCGCTACAAAACTGGGCCACGCTTGGGACAACGATCGCCAAGCGAAATATAGCCAAGAAGTGGGGGTCTGGGGTGCTACCTACACAACAACAATGGGAAAAAGACATGGATGTTGCAATGGTGGCGGAAAGGGCGGTCTACACCAATAGGGGGTGTCCCAAAAGATGGTCCAGAATATGGAGAAAGTGGAATTAATTCCGGGGAAATATATGTGAGCCTCCACAAACCAACTCAACCCCTGATGCAAGTCCATGAACTGTGGAAAGGACTTGTAGATGTGGATGCAGGGGATTGGCAATGGGAGGGATGATGGGATGGTAGTACTGCATGCTGTGGGGAAGGTTTTTAAGATACGATGCATTTGTCAAGTATGCCGTGCGATATGATATGTACAACTTAACTTCAGATGGAGATGTTTTTTGTTTATTGTTCATATGGATGTAAACGACACCGCAATAACAATAAAATGTGTTTTTTTAAAACTCAGTAGTCAAGCCGTTCTACTTACACGGATGGATTCACGATTGCAACATGTGACGGCAAAGTTGTACGCCCACGCTGGGGCTGAGTGCACATGAAATAACGAACAAACAGTGAAAAGGGACCAGTATCACCGAATTAGAGTTGTAAGCCCGAAAGAAGAGTGCCATCTTGTAACATGCAACCCATGTTCAAGTGTGATACAAT
Source organism: Lissotriton vulgaris (assembly GCF_964263255.1). Taxonomy (NCBI): domain Eukaryota; kingdom Metazoa; phylum Chordata; class Amphibia; order Caudata; family Salamandridae; genus Lissotriton; species Lissotriton vulgaris. The sequence continues at coordinate 949,456,153 of NC_141698.1, forward strand.
GACACAACTCTATTGAGAATAAACAATGAACATGCACCAGCATTCAATTTATCTAAAATGGGTGGGCGAGTGTGAAACCTGAATTTATTTATTTTTTAAAAAGGTCAGAAAGTACAAGCAGAAGAGTGTGAGTGTAGATGAACATGAGGTATGGCCAAGAAAAGTGCCAAAACTGTGTACGTAAAGGTATAAAGAAGGTTAATTAGACCAGAATTGTGGAATGTTAGAAAACTGAATCCGGGTGTCCAAAGAGTAAAATAATAAGATGGTGTATACACACTAAAATAATTATTTTAGGACAGTAAATAAGCAAAAAATGCCCAAAGTTTTACACCCCTAGGTGGGGGCTTTGTATCAGAAAGAGAATGAAACGAAACACAATGTATTGTGTGTGAAAAATGGTAACCGTGCAAATACTGGAGGAAGGCTATGTAAAGATACAGTTTAAATGTCCAATTTCAAAAGATGAAAGTCCATTACTATGTCAAACTATTAGAGATAAAATAAGAATTCTATTCTGTTGTTAAGACCGATAGGTTTAAAAAAATTAAGAAATTTTATCCAAAAGTTTTCTCTTTGATGTAAACTATTGTTATTCTCTTTCCCTTCTTGCTTCTCAATAACCTCCAAAATTAAAAATGTAAGTTGACTTATTGTTGTGATTATTTTCAACAAAGTGGTTTGCAACCACAGATTTCAGATTTTTGGTACGAATGTTGCGCTTGCGTTCGTGTATCCTGGTCTTGATTTTTCCTTCAGTCTTACCCACGTAGACCAGACCACATGGGCATTTCACCAAGTATATGACATTTTTGATGTCACAGTTCGCAGTCACTCTTAGGTCAATCCTGATGCCTGTCATGGGAAGGGGCTGTCCAAGATCCCTTTTTAACGTTATTACAATTACTGCAATTGTAACAGGGGTACGGTCCCTTTATGTGTGGTTTTCTGTGGGTCTTTCATCCGTTGTGTAAGCAATTCTTTGATGTTTTTACCTCTTTGATATGCGAAAATGGGTGTCTCAGTGAAAATGCCTTTAAAGTCAGATTTCATAGCCGAAATAGACCAGTGTTGGGTGATCGTTTTTTCAACTGGTTGCTCATGGTGGAAAATGTAGACACCACCACCATACGTTTTTGTGCCTTTCTTTGTATTTTGGTGAGTAATTCAGCTCTGGATCTGCTCATACTGCTCGTTTCTGGCTCGTTCTAAAATACTCTTGGGGTAACCTACGTTGGTCACATCTTATTAACATGACATCCATTTATTCGTTGGAAGTGATGAGGTTTGGCATTATTCTTTTTACCCTTATCAGTTGAGAGTAGGGTACGTGATTTTCGAGGGATTTTTAGTGAAAACTGTTATAATGCAACATGTTGTTTCTGTCAGTTGCTTTTCTAAAGATGTTAGCTTCCAATTTATTACTTCATATATTACTTCATCTAACAATGTTAATATAATGCATCGTCTTTGATTAACTCTTATCGATATGAGAATTTAATATCGAACAATGATTGATAACGAATAAAAACCTGACAACTGATCATCAGAAGCTTACACCAGATCTATTATTCGCAGAATCATATAACACACTGTGTATACCCCGGCAGGGGGATGGAAACTAACAGGGGACTCTACTTCAGTACTCAAGTATCCTACACTCATTGACCAGAGAGTGATACTCCTGAGGCACGCAACAAATTGAAGAAACTCTAAATCTTTATGTAACCAGTTGTGCGTCTTCTATGTCCTACTTTCTACTTTGTGAGGGATGCCAGGAAGGCATTCATTTGTGTGGTGTAGGAAGGTAGGATCTACTTTCATGGTCACCCTCACTTTTTGCTGATGACATTATGTTTTTCTGACTAGTCTGACTGGGATCCTGCTAATCAGGACCCCAGTCTCTGTGTGTTTCTTCCCTAAATTGGACATGGTGCGTACTTAAGTAGAACCCAGATAGGCTACTGATGTACCCTTGTAAGTCCCTAGTATATGGTACTAAGGTACCCAAGGCATAGGTACACCAGGGGTCCCCCATGGATGAGGCATGTATTATGCCACCCATGAGAGACCACTCAAATTGTGACAACAGGCCTGCCATTGCAGCCTGTGTAAGCTGGTGATAGCACCACTTATTACAGATATACGTTTTCTTGTATCTGAGGTCACTGTACTTGAAACCTATAAGTCACCCCTAAGGCAGGCCTTTCTATCCTGATGGCAGGGTCCTCGGTTAAAAGTGTGAGGGTGCCCCTGCATGAGCAGGACATCCCTACCTTCTATGTAATCCCTTTTCCTGGGTTGTAAGCGCATCAGCCATTATGATACATAGAGTGCCATGTGTCAATACGTGATCAATCAATCAATCAGGGATTCATATAGTGCACTACTCTCCAGTAAGGGTCACAAGGAGCTAGCGGGAGGGTTTGGGGTTCACGATGGCAAATTCTAATCTGGTTGTAACAAAGCCTGTCACGCTTGGTATCAAACTTGTTGGAATCATATCCCGACACCATAAATGGTGTTGGATGTAAGATTCCAAGCACTGCAAAGCTCCTCCAGGAGGCCCTCAGTGCTCCCAGTACCAGTCTTCTATACCTGGACAGCAAACTATGGCTGCAGGTGACCAGAGACACGTTTCTGCTCTCCTGCTGCTGAGCCAAGCTCGTGCAGGGGAAAGCAGGACAATAGATCTCCTCTCACTGGCAAATATTTGAATTTGAATTGGCTATATCTAAAGCTGCAGACCCCAATATTCTTAAATGCTTTCAAAGAATCTGGCCTACTCTAACTGATGTTGAATACTTTTGTTCCTTAACTGGCTACCTTCTTCCCATCCCTAATGTCGTTTGATTTATTTTCTCTTTTTCTGTGACATTTTGTGTTGCTCTTATGACATTGCATTGTCTTTGTACACTTTAGATTTTTGGTGCTAAGTTTGTAATGTTACCTTTGTGATCATGACTGACTCTAAATAGAAGAGAGAGAACGATTTACAAGAGATTTATTATGGTACCCTTTGCTAAACAGTAATACTAATTTTAACTCTAAACCCCACCAATTTCCTTCACACCACTGAGTTCTGATAAAAAAACTACACTTCGGAGGGGATAGGAGTGGTTTTGAAATATGATTATTGATCAACCTCACTGCCACACACTCACTTGCATGGGCGAGTGTGGGATTATAGGATTCTATTTCTGAACAAATAAACAAGACGATAAATGAGGCAGTATCAACCATGTGAAAGAAAACATAACACAAATGTATTTGCTTGAGCGCCTAAAAAATAAGCCAACAACCATTTATAATAAATAGACCCATTTTAAAGTAAAGTAAATGGGACAGTGTGAGTAAGTGGTATATTAGTTGGGATGGATTGGTGCCCACATTGACAAATTAAGTCATTATCTTGATTGGTCCTTATTTCACGTTTGGTGAAATTCAGGTAATTTATATTGCACCAGATAAATAAAAATACCCTGGCATGCTTTATGCGTTGGGCACAACAAATAGCACCTATTATGAGTTTCTGGAGGAATAATATGCAGATTGGTGTGTTCATGGTATGGTAAATACATACATTTTTCCTCTGTTGAACTACCAGGTTTGAACTGCTAAAATGTAAACAAATGCCGTAAATATTACCAAAATCATAAATGTCACCCCTGCATGAACATGGGTTTATACAGATCGGGGCTTTAATGGTTAGTTACCACTTTCCTCGAACATGAAATATTAGCCAGTAGCAACTCATCAAGCCAGTTTGGCATAGATAGCATCGTAGCAACACGATGTAGATTTAATTTCTTAATTAACTTTCTTTATTTGCACTATAGTGTGTGCACAATATGACACTCTCACTTCTCCACCATTGCCAACATCCATCCCAACCCACACCCCTGCCATGCCCATGAATACTCATGATACGATTATATTGTCCATGGCGTAGATTTTATTCACATCAAAACAGGGTAATTCAACATAAGCACTACGTGAGTATAAGTATTCTACTTGGGTACATCAAAGATATACGTACTTCATACTTTAGCGACATTCACATGTCAAAGGCACTATTATGTTAACTAGTTATTACATTTCAGCATAGTATTAAGCTGACCATCTTCCTGAACAATGGACTGCGCACATTATGCCGGCAGGACACAACGCGCTACAGAAAACAGTTGCATTACCTGAACCAGGGCACCTCTTAATTCACCGGCCCTCAGAGGTATCTGAACAACGACAAAACTTTCCAGCGTATACATATCAAGGGCACCGTGAAATTATAATTGTCGTCACAGGTGAGCATTGCATTAAGTTGGTCATAGTCTTGAACCCTCTGCTGCGCACATTGTGCCTGCAGGCCACAACGTGGTACAACAAGCATTTGCCTTGCTTGAAATCCAGGGCATCGCATTGCACACTGGCCCTCCGAGGTACCTGAACACAGGGAGCCTCCTCAAGATTCATCTCAGTCCTTAAGTGACGTGTGAGGGAAGTAGAGTTGAGGACCACGGGCAGGCCGGTCCCCTTTCACAGCCCATCCACTGCTCACTTCAATCCTACCCCATCCTGGGGTCCATCCAGTCGCTTAACCTCCCTTGTTGAGCATGCCTCTTTGTTGTTTACTGTCAGCACTCCGCCACAGGGTGAGAAGCTCTCCGGCGCACTCGCCCTCCACCCCTATGCTGACTGTGCTCTAGAATAGCCCCCAGTATTGTGTGGATGAATATCTCTATTCCTTTTGCCGATAGATGCTTACCATTGTGATAAAACAACTCTGTTCTCCCCAGATGGAGCAATTTATGCCAAATTGTACCCATTGAAGAGCTGCATAAGAGTTTATGTATTGAAGAATTTAGCTTCCGTACAGAGTTATTAATAGCCTTTGCTGAAGCCCCATCAAGCCATACCATACTCTGTATCACCTCTGACCACAATATCAAGGTACTCTGTAAGTAATGTCGAATCCTAGCCAGGGCTGACTACAGGCCTCTAGTACTCCTAGCCTGCCTAGAGGCAGCATGTCATCCCCACCCACATGCATAACTAAAATGACCAAACGAGGCATCTCTTCGGATTCTACTGCTTGCAGAAGCAGTACAAAAAGAGGCTGTATCCGCAGACCCAGTACCCCAAGACAGTAGTGCGTGATCCCAGCGGCCCCTTGTTCCACCTCCAAACTGGACCCATGAAATTGCTGCTCCACACTGCGAATCAAGGAATGCCCACACAAACATATATGCACTGGTTTACGGGAAACAACTGTAATAGAGAAAGAATTGGTTTTACGACCAAGACTGATAGGCACCCTGGGCCTCATTCCTTCCCTTAAACGAGACTTGGCCGAACGTACCATTGAAAACATTCTGACTGCCAACGGCCCACTTTTTTGATTGCATCAATTGACATACCCATTGCCACTGTTGTGGTGGCTGCCCCTATGCGAAAGGAATGGGAGCTAAACTGCATGGGATCCTCACCTAGATATGTTAACGCCTTCTGACACACCTGGGTAAACTGATATCTTGTCAATGGCACACCACTGGCCGTACTTTAAGGTATTCCTTAGTCAATTCCACTGGACAATATGCTACCTGATGGGCTGCATGCAATTTCACCCATGTACCTCTCCTACATGAGTCCGTTTTTCGACTGCCAGATCCTTATATGGGCTGCTCCCTCTTCTAGAAAGACATCTGCCAGTCCTAACTCACCTTCACCTTGTTTGGATGCCACTACCAACTCTGAGACACGCAAGGCCCCAAAAAAAGCAAGCAAGTAAGCCAGGCTAAATAGCTTTACCTCATATTGACACCGGCACAGCTACTGTGGAGCTTCACAAGCCGCACTAACCTTTTTACATTTATAGGACGCCTAGTGTCCTGCACTCCAGGTACCAACTGTTCCTAACCCTTAATGGCCTTTTGCACCCTAAAATCTTTAGTAGGATCTTTGACACCATGCAACCCAGCGAAGAAAGCAATAGCAGACAATTGCCTCCGCACTAACGAGAGGAACTTCCCTTGATCTTTCTGTCCCACCAGAAAACACAGTACACCTTCTGGTGTGAATCTGTTTCGCTCCGTGTCTGCTCCAAACGTAGTGCTGTACACCCCCCAAGCCTTCCCGTACATACGTTTGGTCTTGGGTGCCATTGCTGTTGTGATTAGGTCTGCGGCAATGCCTCCATAACTCCTCTGGGAACTCTGCCATCACTTTATCTGCTTGCGGCCACCGTGCCCTGAACTCTGCCCTCTTAAATACATACATTTTTCCTCCGTTGAACTACCGGGTTTGAACTGCTAAAATTTAACAAATTCCATAAATATCACCAAAATCATGACACCTCTGTATGAACTACGGCTAGGGTCCAGAGAGACAAAGAGGGCGATCCCCTCGAGGCACTGCATTAAATAGCTTCACTAGCAGGATTCCGTTTCGTTTCACCCTTAACCGATCCTATAATCTGGACGTACCTAGCCAGCCCCCTCCTCAAACAAGCTTCCCATTGGGATATTCGGTCCCTTAACGCAACTAAGGGTGCCCCTCCTCTAGGCGCGGGGGGCATCTGCTCAGTCTCTTGAGTGAGTTGTCAAGGTAGCAAGTGGTAGATCAACCTTTTGCCTTGTCACAGCAGTTCACCATGTGCAGCAGGTGCCACTGTGCTCAGAAAGGTACAATTTATCTTGCACTTCAAAACCAATTTAAGCGAGAACCGAGCCCTTTTCATGTTTGCAGTGCAGTGAAGCCTGCAACATTTGAGAAACTTCTCCTTTGAGCGCATCTCTATGTGGATGCTGGGTAAGGTGATCTATGGTTTGAGAACGCTTTGTACATTTTTGCTCAAATATTCATCTTAATTCCTTGTGCTTTTGTTTGGAATACAACACAAGTCAAGAGAGATGTTCACCAACTGCTGAATACTAGGATGTTGATGATGATTTTGGAGGTTCCAAATTATAGCCAGTAATGGAAACTTCAGCAGTAATAAACTCTACATTGTTCTGAATTCTGGGCAAATTAGGTTTTTTTGTACTGCTTGAATTAACATTGCTACAGCAAAGGCATTCTACTTAGAAAGGTGATGGTATTGTCCCCAAGTGGGATTTTCTTGACGTTAATTAAAGAATTGTGCTGGTTATGGAGAGACTACAGAGCATTGATCCCATTAACATTGGTTCAATGGTCTTCATCTGTATTGCAGAAAACACAAAGAGATGCAATAAGCATTCTGTAGTCATATGGTAGACCTGATGAGACTTCCCAGATACACATATCTTACATGGAAAGAAGCTACTAAATTATGAATTCTAATAAAATGAAGGGTATATTTTTATAAAAGGAACTACAGAAGAATATAAGTTCTCAAGCAAATTGCATCTGAATTTAGGAATAGCTTTAAAAAAATAATTTCAAATTAGATTTTAGGCAATATAAATGTATAACCTTATTACATATCAGAACCATTTATTTCCTCATAGAAGTAATAACTGGGCAAAAATGCTTCTAATAGACCATCTGCATAGATGAGTAGATACAAGACCTACTGTTTTCAGTAACCCCTAAACAGATGCAGACTGATGATTGTATTGTATTGTATTGTAATTGCATTTATATAGCGCTTACTACCCCCGACGAGGCTTCGAAGCACTTTTTTGGCGAGTAGCACGCTACTTCGGGACCCATAAAGGATTAGTGTTGAATTAGTATAGTGAAACATGCAAGTACATTTTAAGTGGTGGATAGGTTAGTCAGTTAATTGGATTCTGAATGATATCAGAAGGATAGAGGAGGACAAAGGTTTGTATTTATATAGCGCTTGTTGACACACGCTATTAAGGAAGCTTACAAAGGATCAGTGGTGAATTAATATGGCGAAATATGAAATAATTTCAGTGGTGGATATTAGTCAGTTACTTGGAGTGAGAAGAATAGCGGAGGGATAAAAGGGGAAGAAAGATTTGCATTCATATAGTACTTGTTACCCCTGATTCCTTTTCTGGCGAGTAGCACGCCACTCCGGAACCCATAATGGATTACTGTTGAAAATTAGTATAGTAAAAAAATATAAAGTAATTTGAGTAGTGGATATGTTATTCAGTTATTTGGGTTGTATATTAGTATAGTTTAATATGGAATTTGACAAGTGAACATGTTAGTCTGTTAATTTCGATTGAAAAGGATAGTGGAGGGATAATAGAGTGAAGGATTTTTTTTCTTTTTTTTAGGTCTTAGCAGTAGGAGGAGGGTTTTGGATGAGTAAAAAGGAGTTTTGGAGGGGAGGACTCTGAGGGAAGAGTTTAGAAAGGTTTTTTTAGGGGATCGGTGTAGTAAAAGAGGTGTCAGATGATGCAAGGAGGGGTAGAGTAGGAGAGAGTCTAGAAAGGGTTATTTTGGCAATCATAGTAGTGGAATCGGGTTTGGGATAAATGAGAGAGTGGATGTAGAGGATATATTGATAGATGTATAGGATGAGAGATAGGGTAGTGCATTGGAAGGAGCAGTAGAAGAAGTTTGAGATGAGTCAGAAGGTTGGGCTAGAAGATATATTGAGCGAAGTATAGGCTGAGAAATAGGGTACTGCATTGGAAATGCTAAATTTGAAGAAAGTGATAAATATATAGATCTATAATTACATTGAAAGTATATAAATACATAAAGGAGGTAAGTATATGTAGATTAAAGATATTGATAGAGGCACAGTATGAGAAATAGGGTAGTGCATTGGATATGCTTTTTCAGGAGAAAAGTAACAGACACACAGATCCAAGTACATGGAAGGTGCATAGATGCACAATGGAAGTATGTACATGTAGACAAAAGATGATTTTTATATAGTTATTTTTATTATCATTATTTTCTCTCAACAACATCATTATTTTACATGTTTATACAAAGTAATACACAAAGATATCTATAGTGAAATAAATGGTTGTATACAGAGGGATATGCTGTAAATTTCTGTTTGCATATGGTGCTTATGTTTTTATTACTTGTTGTAACCTGTGTGCCTTTTTGTGGCAAACAGGTGCTTACCCCACCCCAGTATTTACTTATGTACCCTCACCAACTCATTTTCTCGAGTTAAACCTTGCCTTTTGGACGACCAGAGCACCGTGTGGAGGCTCTACCCTTCTGGACTTCGTCGCTGGATTTCATCGCGGAAAATTCTACACCTTGCAGGACCCGCTGCGCGGGTCCCGCTGCGCCTCCAGCTACCGAGAGGCTCGTGTGGGGAGCTGGTAACTTCCTGGACCATCTGCACCCCGGCAGGGCTGCGAGCAGCCTAGCAGGGACTCCATTGCCCAGGAGTCCCTGCGTGTCACACCTGTGGCCGCTCTCCCTGCCGGCCACGCCCCCTGGCTGAATAAAAGAGCACAAGTCCCATTTGCCTGTGGGAAACCTTGCCTTTTGGACGACAAGAGCACCGTGTGGAGGCTCTACCCTTCTGGACTTCGTCGCTGGATTTCATAGCGGAAAATTCTACACCTTGCAGGACCCGCTGCGCGGGTCCCGCTGCGCCTCCAGCTACCGAGAGGCTCGCTTGGGGAGCTGGTAACTTCCTGGACCATCTGCACCCCGGCAAGGCTGCGAGCAGCCTAGCAGGGACTCCATTGCCCAGGAGTCCCTGCGTGTCACACCTGTGGCCGCTCTCCCTGCCGGCCACGCCCCCTGGTTGAATAAAAGAGCACAAGTCCCATTTGCCTGTGGGAAACCTTGCCTTTTGGACGACCAGAGCACCGTGTGGAGGCTCTACCCTTCTGGACTTCGTCGCTGGATTTCATCGCGGAAAATTCTACACCTTGCAGGACCCGCTGCGTGGGTCCCGCTGTGCCTCCAGCTACGGAGAGGCTCGTGTGGGGAGCTGGTAACTTCCTGGACCATCGGCACCCCGGCAGGGCTGCGAGCAGCCTAGCAGGGACTCCATTGCCCAGGAGTCCCTGCGTGTCACACCTGTGGCCGCTCTCCCTGCCGGCCACGCCCCCTGGCTGAATAAAAGAGCACAAGTCCCATTTGCCTGTGGGAAACCTTGCCTTTTGGACGACCAGAGCACCGTGTGGAGGCTCTACCCTTCTGGACTTCGTCGCTGGATTTCATCGCGGAAAATTCTACACCTTGCAGGACCCGCTGCGCGGGTCCCGCTGCGCCTCCAGCTACCGAGAGGCTTGTGTGGGGAGCTGGTAACTTCCTGGACCATCTGCACCCCGGCAGGGCTGCGAGCAGCCTAGCAGGGACTCCATTGCCCAGGAGTCCCTGCGTGTCACACCTGTGGCCGCTCTCCCTGCCGGCCACGCACCCTGGTTGAATAAAAGAGCACAAGTCCCATTTGCCTGTGGGAAACCTTGCCTTTTGAACGACCAGAGCACCGTGTGGAGGCTCTACCCTTCTGGACTTCGTCGCTGGATTTCATCGCGGAAAATTCTACACCTTGCAGGACCCGCTGCGCGGGTCCCGCTGCGCCTCCAGCTACCGAGAGGCTTGTGTGGGGAGCTGGTAACTTCCTGGACCATCTGCACCCCGGCAGGGCTGCGAGCAGCCTAGCAGGGACTCCATTGCCCAGGAGTCCCTGCGTGTCACACCTGTGGCCGCTCTCCCTGCCGGCCACGCACCCTGGTTGAATAAAAGAGCACAAGTCCCATTTGCCTGTGGGAAACCTTGCCTTTTGAACGACCAGAGCACCGTGTGGAGGCTCTACCCTTCTGGACTTCGTCGCTGGATTTCATCGCGGAAAATTCTACACCTTGCAGGACCCGCTGCGCGGGTCCCGCTGCGCCTCCAGCTACCGAGAGGCTCGTGTGGGGAGCTGGTAACTTCCTGGACCATCTGCACCCCGGCAGGGCTGCGAGCAGCCTAGCAGGGACTCCATTGCCCAGGAGTCCCTGCGTGTCACAAGTGTGGCCGCTCTCCCTGCCGGCCACGCCCACTGCCCTTCCCTAGCTCCATATCACAGTTAGGAGCTACCGCTGCGCGGTAGCGAGCGGGAGCGACCGGGGCAAAGAGCGGGTCGTTCGAGGTCTGAGAGGACTGGACTGGGCCATCCCTCTTGGTCCTAACCCTCGGACTCTCTCGTGACTATTCACCATGTCATCACGTGAGTACAAAGAGAGGGCTGCTAAATCCAAACTGAAAAATGGCACCTTAGATGATTTTATTACCAGGACTCACTCAGCCATAGATACAGAGATTGCTAAAATGCAACGTCGAGTTTCCATTGAACTGGATGCTGCAAGGAGACTCTCACAGGATTTAGCTGCGGCCAAAAAATCCTCAATAGGGTCCATAGCTCTTGCTAAAACCCCTGACCGTTTAATTGGCCCACCGCTTACCCTGATTGAAACAATGGCAGATATTCACCAGCCATCAGCACCCACTATATCCATACCGAAGGAGGATTCACCATCAGTATCCTCTAACTTTTTTAAAACGACTATGGTTGGGTCAATAGGGGAAATGAAGGAGTGCAACGGAGGCTCCCCGGAATTGGCGCTAAAATCAACATCTATAGAGCAGATTGGAGGAATCTCTGACATTAAACAGCAAGGGCCACATACGAAAAGGAAGCGTAATAACCAAACAGCATACGCTAGGAAAAAGAAAAAGATTGCGAAGGCTCAGTTATCTACTAAGCCACCATCTCCGCCCCCAGTAATTAATACGCAGCCTTCTGATTTGCCACCAGAAGTTGATGTAGACTCGCTGACGATAACTCACGATAATAATAATCTCGTCATAGAGAATGAAACTAGTGGGGTACCACTCTGCGTTATAAAAGGGAAAGATGTTGAATTTCTGACCGTGGTATGGGAAACACTTAAAAAACTTTTAAATCCCTTTGAAGATAGATTATCTCAGATAGGATCCCAGCTTTCGAACATGGAAAAAAGCTTTTCAAATTTGGGGAAAAAACCATCCCATAAGGAAGATAAGGATCTCATGGCCAGTCTTGAGAAGCTTACAAAAAGTCTGCTGAACCCCCTGATGGAAAAAACCCAAATCATAAATCTAAAATTAGATCAATTGGAGTTTTTAACATCCAAGAACACCGCCCTACTGGAGAGTCTGGTAGGTAATAACAAACAATCCGTTATTACTGGTGGTCACACTAATAGTAATAACAGCAGTTTAGGGAAAAAGGGCCCCAAGAACAACCAGATACATTTACAGCAACCTAAACCGGCAAAATCTACAGATCCTAACGGTATCACCCCTTGTATAGCACCAGCTCCTTTAATTAAAATTAAGCAGGTGACTACAGCAGGCCCTAAGTCTAGCAACTCTTTGGCGGTGACTACACCGGTTAACACAGCTGCCCCGACCTTGCCTAACACTGAAGGGAAAGAAACTCCAGCTAGTAAACCTCTGGTCCCTAGTAAAACCCCCTTACAAGGTAAACAGATTTATGTAAACATACCCCCGGAGTCTGCCCCATATATGGCAATCCTGACAGGTGTTCCATTAATTCCAGAGAATAAATATGAGAAAAGCGAGGACCTCTTAAACAAAACAAAATTCTGGCTAAATACCAATAGGCCTTTAACCGAGGACACTGCTACGAAAATCTTAAGTGTACGGAGGGTCCCCTGGGTTGGGCCAAGTAAAAAAGACCTGGAAGGTGATTGCATCCTGATTAACTTCAGAGACAACTGGGTTAAGGATATCATTTGCAGTAAGGCGAGATTTGGTAGGGTGGGGGATATTCAGTGTGTGGGTCTTGAATATTTTTATCCCAACCTCTACCAGACTACCCCAAACCGAAATCCCTATCATCGTGGTTATAGTACAAATGGCAAACAGCACATGGGCTGGGCACACAACATGAATATGAATCAAGGCCCGCAAAATTATTATACCCCTTGGCATGAGACAGCTCACTTTATGGGGCCACCAAGTATGGGCCCCTTCACACAAGTCCCCTATAACCCACGAAGACCAAGATTTCAGGGCGCAGATTATCCTGGTTGGTTCCCAAATAATAACAATAATATCCCACTGAGGAATCGTTTTGACCCTTTAATGGGTATGGATGGGGTAGACTGACTACCATCCGGGACTGAAGGCATTGCACCAAGTATCTTGAATGTGGGAAAGAATGAAGACTTAGGGACACGCATCAATGATGATTCAGTGTTGGTGACTCTTGAATGTGACAATGTGAATACTGGACCTCCTCAGCCAGGGACTCCTGTCACGCCTGTGGGAAACATCTCCATCTCCATGGGCTATGAGAGGAATAGATCATTATTGCCTGAACAAAACACCTCCGCCACAAGAGATGCTTTGGGAAGCATCCATGGAATACAAGGGCCATCATCACCATCATTATTATTATCCTTACTATCCTGGAACATTTCCGGATTAGCGAGTAGACTGGAAGATGAGGCATGGCTGGTCTTTGTGGAAGCTCCTGGAATCCTGTGTTTACAGGAGACGTGGTCTAGGACCACTTGTGACATCGAGAGTTTTCAGTCATTTACTGTTCCGGCTGTTCCATCTACATCGGGGAGGGAAAAAGGTGGAATAATGACAGCATTGTCTACAAAACTACAGGAACTGAAAACCTTGAAATTGGTGGAGACAAACTGGTACCAAGTGCTGTTATTAGAACATCTCTACCCAGATCCCGTTTTATTAATTAATTGGTATTATAACATCTTCAACGAACACGACATCTCGATAATCCAAAGTTTGGAGGATGCATTGGGTAAAGCACGCAACAGGCACCCTACATCGTCTCTCATTTGGGTCGGCGACTTCAACTGTACTTTGTGCAGTTTTGGAGGCTCAAATGTGTGTGGACTAGAGGACTTGAATGCCCAGCCTCTGACCCACTTTAGACATACACCTCAGGGGGATGCTTTGAATAATATTATTATCACAAATGATTTGCGTGTAGTAGACCCTTGGTCTGCCCCAGATACCCTGCATATACCAACCTTTCAGGGTACGAGGGGGGAGATGAGAACAATTGATTTTGTTTTGGTATCTAGTACCTTTTTCAAGTATGTTGATAAGTTGGAGGTGGTGGCAAATCCTGCAAGTGATCATAACCCTTTAATGCTGTTATTGTGTGTGCCAACAAAAGAATCACCAAGGATTTGGGAACAGCCAATTAAGTATAATAAGAATCAGGGTGTCACATTGAAATGGGGGAAGGTAAATGTGACAAAACTGGAGGAAGACATTGTTGTTAATTGTGAAACGGAAATAGAATTATGTCTAGCCCCAGGATCTGACCCCCATCAGGTTATTGAAAACTTCGAGAAGTTGTGTGGTCATGCAGCAAAGCACCTTAGAAAACCCAAGGGGAAGGGAGGCCAAAAGGCCTTTAGATGGTTTGACTCTGTGTGTTCTGCTACACACCGATCGTTAAAACTGGCCCTGCGCCAAAAGCCAAGAAACAAAGAGCTTGTAAGGACTAGCAGAAAGGCTTACAGGGATGCTATTGCAAAAAGAAAGCAAGACTTAAAAGTCAGTGCTTGGGATGATCTCAAAAAGGCTGCAGAACTACAAGATAGTAGGCTCTTTTGGGAGGTCATAAATCGTCCTCTCTTCAAGAGCGACAATAAAGAATCTATAGTTGTGCAGGTTACCGCTGATCAATGGGTTCAACATTTTACTAAGATTTTTAACCCCAATTCTATCTCAATAATGGCAAGTACCAAAGGGACAGGGGATCTGGTGGCACCTCCCTCGGCTTTGACCCTCAGCTCTTCACTTACACTGATTGAGATTGAGGAAGCCTTAGGGAAAGGAGCATCACTAAAAGCCCCAGGCCCAGATGCTGTCCCCTTGGACCTTTTTAAGTCCAATGTCAGTCTGTGGGCACCCATCTTACTGAATGTGTTCAAGGCTGTTGTGGTTGGGCGTATTCCTGGTACATGGAAGGAGGCAACTGTAGTGCCGATTTTTAAGAAGGGCAATAGGTCTGACCCACGCTGCTACCGCCCGATTTCCTTAATAGATGCCTCATGTAAGATTCTGGGTAGGGTCATCCTGGCGAGATTAGAAAGTTGGGCAGATTCCACAGGTTTCATAGTTAACTCTCAGTATGGTTTTAGACGTGGAAAGGGGACAAACGAGCAGTGTCCTACTTTGGCACTAATTTTAGGCAAGTACATGAAGGCAAAAAAATCCTCTGTCCATCTTGCCTTCATGAACTTGACGAGTGCTTTTGACACTGTTTGCAGACATAAGTTGTGGCGGATGATGGATGATATGGGCTTTGAGGAACCTTTAGTCACATTGCTTCGCAGGTTACATGAAGTAACAACTGTATCTATTAGATTTGGTTCTGGAGGGGAAATAACAAAACCAATACCTTCAACTGAAGGTGTGCGTCAAGGGTGCATCCTGGCGCCTTTTCTTTTCCTGGTTTACACAAATGGATTAGAACAGTACCTATTAAACCAGGGTTGTGACTTCCCAAAAATCAATGGTAAAAGTATTCCCATGCTTTCTTATGCAGATGATACTGTCCTCATGACATTGACAGGAAATAGCATGCAAGTGTGTCTAGATGCTTTCAATACATTCATGCTTGATCTTGACCTAAAGGTGAATTTTGAGAAATCTTTTGTAATGTCTTGTGGCCCTAAAGGGTCAACTATTAGGAAATTTGTGGTCAACAATCGCATAATTGGAAAAGTGGGAAACTTTAACTACCTTGGTAATCTGTTTGACAGCAAACTAAGTTGGACACCGGTCATGAAGGTTCGAGCCCAGAACATGACAAGGGCGATAGAGGGTATTTTTTGTTTCTGTAGTAAACTAGGGAAAAAACATATTATGCACCTCAGAACCCTTTACACCTCAAAATGTTTATCAGTAGCCACTTATGGGGCAGGGGTGTGGGGGACCAAAATACCATCCGTAATCCAGGTGGTGGAAAATAACTTTATAAAAAGGGTCCTATCAGTTCCTAAAGGTTCCTCAAATATTTTCTGCCACAAAGAAATCGGTATGGCCTGTGTTTCTGATATAATTCGCTTGTCCCCTCTACTGTTATGGGGTAAAATTTGGAAATCTGAAGACCTGCAACTTACCAAAGACATTATTACCGATTGCATGGCTTTAGAAAACTCAAAACAGATTCCCTGGTTGTCTTATGTCTATAATATGTTGAAAAAGATTGGACTGGGGTCATATTACGACAATCCAGGAAGAATTGAGGGAAACTATAAGGCGGATATAAAAGCAAGGTATTGGGAAACACTGAACCCACCGCCTATAGTCAATGTTACTGACAATGCTATTGCCTATGCTTGTAAACCCCAACCTCAGTTTTATTTAACATTTACTGTTAATGTGCAATGGCGATTCCTTCTAACAAGGTTTAGGCTGGAGATTCTGCACTTCTTGCTTGCATTCCCGAAACAAGGGGGTTGGTGTGAGAGGCTTCCCCCTTGCCCTTGTAATAATAGGGATAGACAAAGCACTTTACATCTGGTTCTTTTTTGCTCCCTATATAAGGAGCCAAGACTCCGGTTTATCAAACCAATCCTGAAGGGGAGGCAACCTTGCACTTATGAGGAAGGGTACGAATATCTGTCATCATTATCCTCCGTAGAAATTTGCTGTTCCATGTTAAATTTTATTAGAATCTCACTAAAGATTAGGAAGACTTGTGGGTAGTATTACATGTATAGAATTTTTCCTGTTGAAAATCATGTCTTGTATATTCTTTTATGGTCATTATTATGTCTTTCTAATGTCTTTCTTAAATTCTGGAAAAATCGTGCTTTTTAAATCAGAACTTTTTAATCCTATGAGGCATGATGAATTGTATGTTCAATACTTTTATGATTCATTTTATGTATCAAATAAAGTTTTTGAAATGAAAATGAGTTATAACCACTCATATTTGTAATACGCTTGATAACTTTATTTTTATACATTTTTAACAATGTATGTTTAACGTAAATACATTTACTTAAAAGGTAATGTGCACTCTCACATACAAAATAGTACTGAAAAACTGTTTTAGGAATACGTAAAATGTAATCTCCACCTCCATTTCATTGTGACATAAGCATATCTTTAGCAAAACAGGTTTTGTTATAGTTCCTTGCTTTGTTCTTCCAACCATGTCTACTGGTGCATTCTTTTGGTATGTGTTTATAATAAATATTAAGAACTATGATAAAAGTGTTTATGTCATATGATATGGTACATTACTATGATACTACCCACATTTTAAAACAAATCAGAAAATAAAACTGTTGGAAAGTAGGTTTTTAGTAGTGGCAAGTGTATATCTACCACTGGCAATAATGCCACTAACACAATACAGGGCGCAGTACAGGTCTTAGAAAAGTATTCCCATGCTCAACCCTTGGTAGCTTGGCTGCGAGCAGACAGGCTTAAATTCAAAGACAGGTATGTAAAACATATAAAAACAACAATTCAGTAAATAATTAAGACACAACTCACAATACAAATCCAACCCCAATTTATTAAAATATTAAATAATTGTATCTTTAAAATGGCACCAAAACTAAAAATTCCAATGTAGGGAACTGGATGTATGATGTTTTAACAATTTCGCACTATATAGCACATAGAATCCTATAGCGCCTATTGGTACAGCTTGACGCGATAGACAAAGTCAAAGTTTGTGACAAACCGCAATGGTGCCCTGTGCGGCTACCACTAGCAGTAGGTCTCATTCAAAGTTTTTACCTTCTGACTTAGAAACTTTTTTGGAGCTTTTCTTCCTTGGGTCCCTCGAAGCTTTCAGCCAGTACGGATTTGGTGAGGGTTAGCCGGCTTGCCTTGCAACGAGATTACCGGTCAAACTTATGGAAGTCCGACCTCTGGAGCTTTCCAGCTGGACAAAATAGGGATTCAGGCTGTCACAAGGTTGATGGTGGGTGGCTTGGCTCTTGCGGTTGGTCCCTGTAACTTTTTCAATGCTCAGACTTAGAAACGTTTACATAGCTTTTTCTTGTGGGGTCCCTCGATGCTCTTCACATGGCCAGATTTGGTGAGGGTTCGCCAGCTTGGGTTTCAGCCTAATCCCGGTCAGACTCTGGAAGTCGGACCTCCAGGGCATTTTGGAAGGATGAACCTGAATGGCAGGCCAGCTCGCGGTTGAGGGTCACCAGCTTGACTGGCCAGATGAAGTCGTCCACTTATGGAGCTTTTTTCCAAAGGTGCTCCAAACTTCTCCAAAGATCTGGAACTTTCTCCTGAAGTACCTCAATGGATTCCAAAGTGCCCAAAACTTGCTCCAAGGGTCTGGAGGCTCCAAGATGGTCCATGAAAGGTTGTGACTTCAGTTCCCACAATCCACTTGGACTTCAGTTCCCACAGTCCACTTGGACAATCCACAGTTTCTATAGCCCTTACAAATCCATTGGTAGTACTCCAGGCTGAAGATTCTTGGTGGTTTTGCTCCAGGTGAGCTCTGTTAACCTTTAGCTTGCAGGGAGTCCACTCTTTAGTCCTTTTGAAGCAAGTTAGGTCCACAAGGCTGTAGTTCAGGTTGTGCAGCAGGCACAATCTTCAGAGTGCAGGGCCTAGTTTGTGCCAATCAAACTCCTCAGCATGGACCCTTCTTCTCTCTTAAAATGAAGCAGCAGATCTGAGAGGCTCTGCCCCTCACACATACTTATCCCAAGTTCTCTGGGTCAGGCAGGAGGGCACTCCTGTCTAATGAGGAGCAGGGCAACACCCCAGGGTATGACCACATCCTCTAAAGTGTGGAAATGTATTCTCCCAGAGCGCACCATTTCTTCAAAATTCACAATGGCTGATTTTCCAGCAGGGAGAGGAGAGCTGGTTAAACATGCTACAAGGATGGCTACTCTCCAGAGTCTCTTCCCCTTGCATCTGCTCTTTCCTTCCTTAATCCTGCCATCTGGCTGGGTTCAAAGAGGTGTAAATGAAACTGGTGTCTTCTGCCTCTCTCCTTCTTCAATAGAAGGATATTGTTTATGGCCCCTCCCTCTGCTCTGGCACTCCTATGTAGCAGAACCCTGCCCTCCCAGAAGAGCTGGCTAGATCCAGGGGCTATTTATCACCTCATCAAAGGAGCTTGGCTAATCCACTTAACTCTGGCCAATCAGGACAGACCACTGGAAGGGTGAATTTTGGCTCACAGACTAGAAAGTCTTATAACTTCTTGTCTGTACACTATAGGAGAAATTCAACAATACCATGTTGTTGGATTTATCAATACCATTCTAGGAAGACTTTGAATGGCATTTTTTTTATTTCCCTGCCGAGAATTATTAGTTAATAACTTTTTGCCATGTTAACCTATGTGGCGGGGATATTTGCAATAGAAAAAATTACTTGTGCCATTTTTCAACACTAGGGCTTATAAAACATATTTTATGAGGGCACTGCCTATATCTCAGGACCCCACACCCCTGGGATACCTGGGGGAGACTTTAGGGGTTCTGGATAGGTAAAAATATTGCAGACCCTCACTCCACAGTGCTCCTAGTACAAAAGTCGATTTTGGGAAGCACTTTACAACAATGTGGGGAGTGAAATGTACAATTTCACTAAACCCAGGGCACATACAATTTTATAAGGGTCCTCCTTATAAATACCGACCCCCACTCCTAGGACACCTAGGGGTATCTAATAGGCCAAAACATTGCAGATTTAAAATTTTAAGTTCCTCAAACACCAAAGTCGAATTTGAGCACAATTTGTATTTTAAAAGCAGTCCTGCAACACAGAGCAGCTTTCAAGCTGACCTCAGGCTTCAGCAGTGCACATATGCAAGTGTGGAAAGGGCTGATGGTCTTCACACTGCCATGCCCTAATATATACTAAGGACTTAAAGGTAGTTTCAATCCCCCTCAACTATCATGTACGAGGCCAGTGGTGGGCTCACTAAATTCAGAGATTAACAAAAATGAATAGAGCCAATGGGAAAAAAGCCAATAATATTGTGTGGGTGGGTGATTTTAATGCCCAGCCATGTAAATACAAATTAAATAAAGTCTGCGGCCTAGAAGATACGTTTAGGAGAGCAGATTTACCACTTTACACATCATGATTATGGAAATAGCTTAAATAGGCTTCTTTTTGCCAGTAACCTGGAAATCATAATAGGGTAGATGTACGTACGGGAGAATTTCCCAAGACCTTTACCTGTAATAAATGTGAATCCATTGACGATGTAATAGTTTCTGATACTCTGCGGGGAAGGATTGCTCAAGTGGATAGCCAATTTTTAAGTTTTAGCCACCACGCTATCCTTTTTTATCCTGATGATAGTGGAGTCTCGAAATTTTATCCCAATACCAAAAATCAAGATGCCAATTTTGGCAAGGAAAAATGGCTATCGATTAAAATGGAGTCCAATAGGTAAGGCGAAAATGGTCTCCTAAATTGTATCTAATAGTATGGAACTGGCATTAAACTGCTTGGAACCTGAGAGCACCCCTGAACAATTAGCTTTGAATTTCCTGACTTGCCTTGCAGGCGGTGAGAAGGGAATTCCTGCCTGCCAATAGAGCCCTACAACAACTGGGGGTCATGCATGATGGAAACACACAAATATTCACGGCCCTGGCGGCTGCAATGAAACTGGCCAAGCAACTAAGTAAGAACAGGTGAGCCCCATCCAAATCCCCCCGTTCGACAGAAGAAGGCCATACAAGTGATAATGACTGAATGCGGTCTGGGTCGCCCTTCCAGGGACTACTCTTAAGGTGCTGATGAGAGACAAATTGAGGTAATGGACATACTTGAATGTGGATGTATGCAATGGAGGGGGCCGTGTATACTGCTCATTGTAAGGAGATATTTACTAATCCCTCCATTAAGATTATTAGGAGATACTCACGGTTAAGGCGGTTGCTCATTAAAGTTTCACCTACCCGTCCTCTCGTCAGCCCCAATGTTAATGGGCTAGGAAAAGCTTCCAGCATTTATTGTATCTTATGGTGGATTACTTTTGTTTCCAGGCCATGGCTGGAAGTGCGTCATGGTTGACCACACAGTCATCTTGAGGGTTGTAGTTGCGGCCCCCATTTTGGAGCGGAGCGCTGGCCGCGATGAGAACTAGGTGTATGAATAGCCCACAATGGTATGGCTGAATGGGTGCGGACGAGCAGACTCCAACCATCACGGTTTCCACAGCGCGTCGAGTGATATGTAGTGAAGAGTTCAACTACATGGAATTTTTCTTGATAGGGAGAGATTTGTGATGGAAACACATAGGATGATGATCCCGGACATGAACGGTCACCTCATCGGATGATACATACATAACACAACCACTTTACACATTGCCCCTGGGATAAGCCTGACTCCTCTGCCAAGCTACCAAGGGGATGAGCAGGGGCTATCTTGTGTGTGTTACTCCCTTACCCTGACTAGAGTGGTGGGTTCTGCCTAGCTTAGCTGCATACCCTAACCAACCATAAACCACATTTCTAACACTGCCCAATCCACTTCTGTCTGTGCTCTGGCAAGTCCATGCTGGGGTCCAGACATACAATTCCTTCCTCTCCCAGTGCCTCTCTCTATTTGAAACCCAATAAAACCAGTGTGTCTGTGCCCATAAAACTTAACACTGTTTGGATTTTTAATTTGTTTGGGAAAAATACAGACAGCATCTGGTTTGATGGTGGGACACAGACATATTACATTGTGGCTTAGCAAGGAGTCAAACACTGTTTAGATGTTTTTTCGGTATGAAAAAATCGGCGCAGCCTCTGGGGTTGGAGCTTACAGATTTCGTTCTCTTCGTCAGAGTCCAATCTCTTGGAATGAGATGTACTGATATTGACCAACTGGGCTCCCTTGCAGGGGCTGCTCTAGGCTCATGGCGGCCCTGGGCAGGGAGCGTAGGCAGGGGGCCCCCGGAGGAACACAGGCGCGGAGGCTAGTGAAGAGGGGGCGGTGCTAGGGTGTTTGGAAGACGAACAGAGCCGAAGGCCGCCAAATCCCTGCCAGGAGCCGCCACGCAAATATGTATCCATCCTCAGAGGATTATTATATAAAGAATATTTATTGGCGTGGTGGCCCCTGGGGTTTGGTGGTCCCGTGCAGGTGCACAGCTGCACATGCCTAAGGCCGCCCCTGTCCCTTGTACACATTCTGCCAGCCTGAACTTTCTCATGGGTCCTAGTTTCTATGCTCCTGGGTCTCTATACGTATTGCTTATTTACTCTATATGCTATGCCTCACATTCTGTGCAAGGGCTTTTAACTCCCTTTCCTCATCTGAAATCATATTCTTGCACTTTTTGTGTTGGTCCCTGCCACACATGTGGTCCCTACTGCACTCCGAACCATAAGGTGTCTCTTTTTAGTCATGCCTTCCTCTTCTCCTTGTTCTGCTGGATAAGTGGTCAGGTGTCTGGTTGTTATATGTTTCTTCTTCATTAAGCAGGCAGCACTTGTGTTTCTGACTGTGAAAATGTCATTCTGTGCAGTTCAATTAACTCCTCTGTGTGTTACCACCATCTTTGATGTCCTGTTATCTCTTTCTTTTGGCTGGAAAGTGCAGATGGGTCTGGGTGCAAGCGATTGTTACTTTTGCTCAATGAAGCAGTGCCACCTCTCCAGGGTAGTGAATGGGTATGGTGGGTCTAAGAAATTGGGTTGTTGGTTAAGGTGGGTGGAAGCTTCACTAAGGCATCAACCATAATCAGTGAAAGGGAGAAACACAAACTAGCTAAATTAACCTGTGCTTAATCTTCGGGTAATTTGGCACAAAACAGTCTGGCTTATCTTAGAAACAATGTGTGAAGTATTTATTCAGCTCACAATCAGTAATAAAGTAAACACCCAACACAATAGAAATCACAGGACAATTTAGATATATAGAGTACATTTTAGGAAATAACATTATACTAGAATGACAAAAATCCAATCAGTCGAACCAGAGATATGTAATTTCAAAGTTTTTGGTAAGTATAGCTCCAAAAAGTTGAAAGCACCAATCGCAGTCATTTGGTCATGCTATACTGGGGAAAATCAAAAGTTCAGGACGACTGCGATGGAGTGCAGGAGGGATACAAGTAGCAGGTTAGTCTTAATGAAAATGTTATCTTCTCAAAGGTTGGAAATGAGGCGCCTAAAGTGCAAAGCCTCCTAATGTCAACAAAAATGAATTTAAACAAACAAGAGGGTGAATAGAGAGGATCAATTACAACAGGCGATGACAGTGTTGGCTTTTTTGGCTGTTTTTAAAACATATTTTATTGGTTTTTTTTATAATCATATAGCATATGGGTATTGGCAGGAACAATGACAGATTTTGCGACATAGTTAGCAGAGTAGCACAGTATTCTAAAATATAAGCAGTAAAAACTCAGTAGTGATCTGCATATATTACAGAAAATCAGTGTCATATATTATAAAAAACTCAAAATAAGAGAAAAGCAGCCTAAAAAACCTGAAACATAACTAAACGTTGGTGAAGTGTAAGTTACAGAGCATAGTTACAAGTAGCTGGAGCATGTTACATGAGTTAAAAACATATATACGTAAGGGAAAAAGCAGGCAAGGGGAGAGATTTAGGGGAGAGTGGAAAGGAGCATGGGAGGTAGACAAAGAATGAAAAGAGGGAAAGAGGTAGGGGGCTAAAGGAAACACAACCGGGAGACGAGGAAAAAACTGTGTCCGACGTCCAGAGTGCTGTGATCCCAGTGGAAAGGGTGTCATTCCCACACCTCCACTGTGTGTGGCTCCCTTTACACTGAGGACTCTCTCAAAGGGGTCTCTGAGACTCCATGGCATAAATACTGGATCCTTCCCCAACAAGGGGAGAGGGTGTGCTTTGGCAAGGGGCGCCATGCCCACACCACCGCCGTGTGTGGCTGCCTTGATGCTGTGGACTCTCTAAGGGGGGTCTCTCAGACTCCAGGGGATAAATGCTGTATCCCTCCCAAACAAGGGGAGAAAGGAGTGCTTTGGTTAAAGCTCACACCATGGTGGTAACTTTAGGGATAATGGTGTAATGCATTGTAAAATAGATTTAGAATGGAGGGGACAGTTCCAAAGTCTGGGGAATTGTGAGCAACTCCTCGTTCCTGCCAACAGCCCTCTTGGTGGGAGTGAATCTGAAGAGGAGTCTGTAGATAGTCGCCATCTTATGGTCAGGCAGGTTAGAAATAGTGGATTAAGGCACTGGCTAGACCTGGAAGTATCAGAGCGTTTTAAATGAGGAAAACTGTGTGTTACAAGTTGCAAAAGTTTAACAATAGTTGCAGATTGAATAAATATACAATACAGGAGTAATTTGATAAACACGAAAATAAGGATCAAAAAGACCAGGAAAAGCTGCCAATCCACAGGAAGGAGACAGAAGCAGGGAAGAAAACAAGACAAATGTCCGAAGTCCGGCTGGGTAGGTGATGGCCACAGCGGTGTGCCAGAGCCAATCTCCCCTATAACTGTCGGAGCAGCTCCACCGGGAGTTGGCCATGTATGCATTTCAGGCTTTGCCAGAATAGAGTGAGGAACAGGAGGTGATCAAAAGGCTAGAATCCAAAGACGGGAGGTAGGAGCTGGCGAGGATGGCAGGAAATCAGAAGGAATGTGGTTTGGTAGCCATGGACAGAAGAGGGGTAGAGGACAGAAGCCTGAAACTTCAACAGAGATAAGTCCTCAATAGGCCACTCATGGGGACATTGAAGAATTTGAGTCTGGGTGCCATTTTAGAGTCAGGCAAGTCCCAGGTAAGGAGTGATGCTTAAGCGAGACTGCTTAACCCCGTGACTCAGCTGTTTGTCTTGTTGATTGTACTGAGATACTGAGGCCCATGCACTGAGCATTCAATTCAGACTGTAAGCCAGCGTTCCTGCGCTGAGCGAGTTGCCTCAATGCGTGATGCTGACTGTGGGGGAGGGGACCAGTCAGTGTGTTCAGGTTCGGGCCCTCGGAGGGTGGAAACGGGCCCTGAGTACCAAAGAGCAGACGCTATGCTAGAAAGTATAAGAGAGGGAGGGAGATGTCACTTTTCCCCCGCGCTTAAGTTTCACGTCGCGTCGGCAGTGTACTAGGCCCTCCGCGGCTCACAGCGTTATCGGGAGAGCACCCGTTGCGTAGGCTTCCCGGCTGGTAGAAAGAAACCTCCCGGTGCCACCTCAAGACTCGCACAGCGACCCAGCTGGAGAAACAGCTGCAGTAATTCCGATGAAGATGAGCGGAGCCGCATGAAGAGAGCGCGCTCTGAGGCAGCAGTCCTTTATTCCACTGATCGATGTGGCATCTGCGATGTCCTCCGGTTAGATCCTTCATGCCGCAATGTATTGGCATCACCCATCCTGTAAAGCGGCACACCACACCGCGACACAGGACCCAGGAGTTTATGCAGGAGTTCAGGCAGGAATAAAGCAGCTCGCAGATCATCCGCGGGGGGAGCCTTCCGACAGTCTAGGCAGCAAGGTACGGCAGCTCCGTCCCCGATGCCGAGTCCCGGGCTCTCAGTTCCATAGCTGCCATCTTGCCTTCCGGACGTCCAGGCACTTCAGACGTGATTTCACAGCTCCCAACCTTCATCAGGAGGCAGTCTCACGTTTATTAGCTTCACCAATTGTTCCCATAGCAAAATCATCGCAGGTATAAGGATTTCCAGGCGGCAAAACTCCGCTTATTGTTATAGCGTGCGGGGTCTGCACGGAGCTTCAGCTCCAAGCAGCCATTACCGTTGACCATGCTCTTCTCTTGGCATGGTTGGGTTAGTACGTTTTATGAATGTAAGACATTGTTCTGCATTCTGTCCATCAACTGTGTTTTTTGCAATTTTCACCCCGAGTGGGCTGGGCATGCTCAGACTTGAG
The DNA here is from genome assembly GCF_964263255.1 of Lissotriton vulgaris. Taxonomy (NCBI): domain Eukaryota; kingdom Metazoa; phylum Chordata; class Amphibia; order Caudata; family Salamandridae; genus Lissotriton; species Lissotriton vulgaris. Next base: position 949,481,915 of record NC_141698.1, read on the forward strand.
TCCCAGGCTCTCCACACCACTGGAGACAAGCTATCCAGGCTGAAGAAGGCTGATAGCCAGAAACCGGTCCTTGGATGCTTGACTCCGGTCTAGGAAAGACATGGCATGGTAGTTTGGGCTGGACTGTTCCCATGAGGCACAGGGTCAAGGCTGATTTGCATATAGCCATTGTCTGACCTAGGGTGGTATGGAGTGCAAAAAAACGATGGATTTAGGCCCAGATCTTTGTACTGGGGTGAATGTAAGACATTGTTCTGCATTCTGTCCATCAACTGTGTTTTTTGCTAGTACGCTTTAATAGTCTTGAAGACTTCTGTCTGGAAGCTGATCAGCCTGCCCTTCCTGTTGCTAGTGTTTGACTCCTGCTTTGTTGGATCAGGTAACTTGGTGGTCTCCGAGTTGTTGGTTGATATACCTGCAACCTTTCTTTCTCGCCAAATCTCGTCTGCTCCAGCAGAGTTTCTTCTGGCAGCATCTTCTGTTCCCTGGCAGTTTTGTGTGGTTAGATATGGATCAGATCATGAACTTTTACTGTAATTACCATTCCTTGTCCCAGTACTTAGGCCACTCCCTATCTTTCTGTTGTCAAAATATATAGTAGTGTGTCTCTTTACACATGGGCCACTTTATGCAGTGAGGTGTGCACTAAATTAGGGCCAGTGGTGTTTTCATTCACGAACAATATATCTGCATAGAGCTAATACATTCTGATCCAGATTAACAAAAAACTAATGCAATACAGCGCAGCAACTAAATGCGCTGCGCTGCATTGTGTGAAACATTGAAAGCATCATAAAGCGTTGGTGCAAAGCGATAGGAAATGTGGGCCTCTGTGTCTTGTCCATGAAGTTTGCAGAGTCAGCACAATTCCGAGGTTGCATACAAGTGTTAGAGAGCAGAGCAGCAAATTCCATGAACAGTCAGTATTTGAGAATTTTAGGATTAATCGTGGCCTCATTTCCAGCAGAAATGCAACATTGCATTATTAAAAGCCTATTATGCTTGCCAATCAACCATATGCTCATAGACCAAATTTCGTTCCCTGTGCATACTTATTTATGTCTTTTAATGTGATTTGTTTTAGGTTTACATGTGTAGCAGAGAAAACGCAAAAGATTGCAGTTTTTTTTTTATTATTATTATTTTTTTTTGTGTGGCATCATAGTTGCATAAACATTTCCATTAAAATGGTCTGTTCCAAGTGCCGTAATCCCGTCAGAAAAAAATCTGGTTGTTTTTTCAGATGGTACTGGCCCGCCTGCCGCGGTCCTCATGTATAATCCGATTTCAATCAACTTGCACTAATCACTAGTGATAGTTGCAAAATCTAGCCTGGATCCTTTCTAGTAATCTAGATTGACAGGAAGTAAGAGTAAAGGGACAGGAGGCCAGAGAAACAAAGGGAGACAGCGGCGAGCGAGAGGAGTTCAGTCTTTGCTCACGCTCCGGGGCTCGCGCTCTAGCGTCTCTCGCGCGCTCTCTCGTAGGCGAACGCCATTGGTTGTTAGGATACCAGGCTCTAATTGTGGAGTTGCATCAACAACAGGTGCAGCGGGAGTCTCTGAGGCAGCAGTGAGGGAAGGTTGCAGTGTGCACACACCCTATACCTGTGCGCCTGCATTATTCAGTGGCCTTACATGAGATGCCTTGAAGCTTCTAACAGAGACAGCCCTCCGAGCCGGCTTCTTTGCAGGGCAGCAAGCTGGTCACATTCAGCCGCCAGCCAACCTCCCTCCAAGGACCTCTGAATTGCTACTGTATTTGCTCCCAGTATTTATGTCCTAATTCTCTCATAAGCTCTGCCCTCAAAGCTTTTATTAAAGCCGGGCGAGTAATCAGGCTCCGCTGTTCTGCAGCAGAGGGGTTGACGCACTGGAGACATCAGGCATCCATATTTCATTTTGGGTTTTGCTTTTTTCGAGCAGAGGCGGCTGGATTTTGGTGGCTCCGCTGAATCAAGTAATTCAGTTTTTGCCACCCAAAACTACACGTTTTTTTACTTATTTCTTTTAACAAAAAATGGAACCCTGTTAAGGATGCAGATGACGTTTGCCCCTGCAACTTGGGCTGCCGCTAACTATGACTTTGCGAGTCGGAAAAAGGAACTGTACATTTTTGGATAACGAAGGCACCTGGACCAGCCCCCCATCTGATTTTCCATGCTGGTGGGGCCGCTGTTAATCCTCTCAGCACTGCATGTTGCCATGCTCAAAGCACCCAAGGGTAAAAATGTGTCTTGGGTAAGTAATGCAAACTTTATCACACTCTCATACAAAATGATATTGTCAGAAATCAAATATGCATCTGCCACTACGAATAGACAATTTTGAGCTACACAACAAGTTAAACCCATTTTATATTTGTATTAACATTTGTAGTAGTTTTTTTTTTCTTTAAATGTCATAGCATATATTTAATGAATTATGCTTTCTTTAAGAGAGTTATAAGTGCCTACATTTCATCGTGATTCGTGTTTTCTCTGACATTTTATTACAACATTTTTAAACGCACACATTAAGATGCAATTTGTCACTATTGTTTCTGTTCGAATTTGCTCTGTTTTATATCCGTGTGTATAAATATAATAACAAATTCAGATCGGTAGCGTACAAGGATGCTGGCTCAGGAAGGTAGAGACTTACATCTCTAAAATACATGTATGCTGTGTGACTGGCAATGCCCATAGTGTAATACTCTGTGGTCTTACACATACATTATTGTTCTGCACACGCCTAAAAAGTGGAAAAGTGTATTGGATTTATGTTCATATCGATTTTTTTAATCCAACATTCAGTGTACTGTGTTTGATATTGCGCATGTCTAGGGTTTGGAAAGGTGGGTAAGCTGTAAAGCTAGGTTTAAGAAAGTGTATTTCTACATGTTAGCGAATATCCTTGTTGGCCCCATCCACAGAGATTTTGGGCCTGATGTGCAAAGAGACTGGTCGCCTACCACAATCTGATGGGGTACGATGTTTAGAGAAGGAATGCTAGCTAATAACGCCACTTCACAAAAGGGATAGGGGTATTTGACAGTGTTTCTTTGAAAACATAAAAATGTTGCAACCAGAATAAAAACATACCTTTATTACACATTCTTCAGCTAACCACTCTCAGGTTTTAGGGGGGGGGTGCTGCAGCAACGCATGCATCCCCAGTGGTTTAGCTAGACCTATTGTCGCAGGCAGCGAACCCTGAGTTTGCTGCCCGCTGCAGGTAAGAGCAGGGGTTTGGGGGTGGCGGCTGACAGACGACTTGTCCTGGGGAGATGGTAGGCGACAGATGACTTGCTCACCCGCTTGTTCCCCAGCTACGCCACTGTGCATCCTAGTTGCACTGGCAAAAGATGGTTGCAATTAACACACCAACTTTTTGTGAACTTTCTCTGATTTTAAAATGTGGCTTTTTGTACCAATAGGTCACATCCCTAAGTCTCCAGTCAAAAGGGGGGGGAGGGGTTGCAGAGCGACCTATATAATGAATATTAATTTGGTAGGTCGCTCTTTACGACCACTTGGAATGTCTTTAAACAAAAGGTGTGTGGCCTGCAATGGACAGCAGACCATCATCCCTGCATTTGAATGCCAAAACATTTTTTTTTAAACCAAAATATGTTCCTTAAAGAAATAGGTACTGCTTCCAAAAAAATGTTTCCTTTTTGGTAAAACATTGGGAGGAGTAGGCACTGGTCCCCTGAACCATTAGCTGCCCCCGATGTTGCCCCAAAAATGTACAAAGGGGATTGGAACACATTCCCCATTATGAATCAGTTACTATCTCTTTCTGCACTGGTTAATGGTTTGCAACCACAATTGCAGTTGCAAACTATTTATCCATATCATTGCAACTCACAACTAAGAGGGGAGGGTCCTTTCATGACCCCTCCAAATTGCAATTTTAAAAGGATTGCAAAACCCATACTCTGGGATGGAAAGACTTTTCTGACTCACAAAACAGGTTTTGTCCATATGATTTTGTAAATTTCCGTAAGTGCTGTGTCTCAAATAGAATGTGTGCATGGACAACATGTGATACTCGTTCACAAAGACATCTTGCCCACATAAGTTATGCTATCGGGATCATGCGTGGAAAAGTAGTTTCACTGTGCGTAGTTTTTTTTTTATATCCACCACTAGCAGCCCGTCCCGACGTTGTCCGGGAGAAAAAGGCTTGCGAGCAATCAGTGTTCATGGCCCCCGCCCGCCCCAACTTTTGCCAATGACTGTTTTTACTAAATCCCACTTGACATTCTGTCTATAAAGCCTTTTTTTATCAACTTTGCTGACTGTGTCAATCAATCGCATTACTTAATGCACAGTGTTGCGCTGCTCGGGCCTCCCGTTTTAACCTTACATCACGTTAGCATAGAGATGGGGCTTGCATCAGCAGCCCAACACACAGCGATGATTTGATTCTGTGGAGTCATTTCAATATTACTCACCGCTTGTCCGCCTCACCGCTTGTACGACGCTCACCGCTCCTCCCTTTTGATTCTGTCTCACCGCTTGTCCGCCTCACCGTTTGTCCGACGCTCACCGCTCCTCCCTTTTGATTTCTGTGGAGACATTTGGAGACATTTCAGCGCCGCTCTGTCTCACCGCCTGTCCGACGCTCACTGCTCCTCCCTTTTGATTCTGTGGAGACATTTCAGCCCCGCTCCTCCCCGCGCTCATGTCCGCCGCTGTTCCTCGCGCTCCTGTACGCGGCTCGTAATCGCGCTGCTGATGTCAGCATGCACGTCGCGGCCGGCGCTACTTCCAAGGGACTACTTTTGTTTTTTAATCGTACATTTTTTAAATAACGTATAATTTTTTTTTTATATAGCCTATGTCCTTCTGCTTGCCCTGATGTTTTCAAACATGTATTGGGTGTTTGGATTGGTGGTGTACTTTTCGAGTTTACCTGGCTCAAAGGACACAGTTCTCTCTTTATAATAATATAATAGTATAGATAAGCGAAAATGTGTTCTAGGACAAATCTGCTTTTTAAGAAGTCCACTTCTGCGTTCAGTGTACATAAATAGAACACACAACAGGAGTTATCTCACAAATTATACATACCACTTTGAAATTGCTAGCCCACACAGTGAGTCACAGGCCAAATTTGTTCATGACTATTCTGATTTGATAACAAACACCAATCATAATGGTTATAAAGAGACACTATTCTGCTTGGCCACTGATGGAACCAATAAGAATAGTTCCTTATGTTAAGAATACTGTGATTGGCTGCTGGAATCTATTCAGTAAATATGTCCTATCTCACATCTCCCAGAACTTATATTTTTGTGGTCCAGGAAAGCACAGGCAGCCACAACAGAAGCTATTTTCAGAGTTAGAATATGGAGTGTGCCCAGGTGCCTAGGATGACTGCGGAGAAGATTTTGGTATTTTTTAGCAAAATAAATTCCGCTCTGCAGGTGCAGTTTAGGTCGATTCCTAACGTACCACCCCTTGCCCTACACTGTCTGGAACAGTTACAATGCTGCCAGAGGACATAACTTTGGCCTGTATGCATTGCAGGTTCCACAGTGCATCATATGTTGCACGTAATTGTATTTTTATCAATTCTAAGAGTAAAGGAAATGTAGGCATTAATATGTATGGGCCCTGCAGGGCCTGTACATGTCAGCGTACAATCTTGGGAGGCATGGCCGTGGGGTATGAGCCTACTGAAATCACAAGCCTTCGAAGTCATGGCTATGTGGCTCCTTGGAGCCAGTGCATCACAAAGCAGGGAACCTGCACTTCGGTTCTGTTCTTAAAGAACTAAAGAATCAGGCAAAAACTGCGAGAACAGCATCTGTACATCTCGCATGGACCTCATCGTGCCCGTCGGTTCAGATTGTGAATCGTGGCTTAGGCCCAAGAACTCTGAGTGTACACTTAACAAGCATTTGCAATACAAGAGGTCTCACATTTATGAGAGTTTGAGCTATTGGCATTGTAAATGCCAATGCCTTTTATTTAAGTGGTGTTATTAAAGCAAATAAATAAAAGGCATTGTCATATACAATGCCAATAGCTTAAACTCTCGCAAATGCGAGACCTATTGCATTGCAATTGCATGTTATGTTAATTTTAAAAAGCGTTAGGAGAGAGCATGTGTTGCTGGCAGGCCAATGCTGTTAGATCTGGGGACCCTTGCTTCTAGTCAGGGTAAGGGGAATACACTCTTTGGATAACCCCTGCTCACCCCTTGGTAGCTTGGCACGCGCAGACAGGCTTATCAAAGGCAATGTGTAAAGTATTTGTACCAACACTCACAGTAACACAGTGAAAACACCACAAAAGGACTCTCACCAGTTTAGAAAAATAAGGTATCTTTATCTAAACTACACAAGACCAAAACAACAAAAAAAGCATACACAGTTCAAGAATATGATTGTGAAAGAGTTCAAGGGTTTGCGTCAAAATAATCCACAGTTGTGTCACTTTTAGCCCAAAGTACCTGTAGATGCAACAAAAGTTCCTAGCGGCTACTGCAGCGTCGAAAAACAAGCGATGGTCACTCTTGAGATCCTGGGGAGGCGATGTGACAGCCCCGCTGCACGCAGCAGGCGTGTTGCAACGAATCCAGTATGTATGGGGAGTCATGCAATACCTTGTATGGATTCCGCAGTGCAGCTTCTCCGGTAAGATGCGTCTCGCACAGGCACGATTCAACCATCTTCGGGGTGGCAACGATCTACGGTGCAGCAGCGATGTGCGGGGCAGCGTTGATCCTCTTCTGCCACGGCCCCTCGATGCGTTGCCGCTGGACTCTGCAACGATTTTTGCAGCGACAGGATGCGGTCCACAAGCAAGTGGTGCGATGGTTCTCACAGCGATGACAGGCTCTGCTACGATACTCGCAGTAACAGGAATCTTCCCTCACCAGGGTGATGCCCTCCGCAAGCGAACGATGCGTCGGGTCTTGCAGCGGCAACAGGCGCTGCGACGATCTTCGCGACTATGGAAATCTTCTTGCACTATCGACAATGCGCTCCGCAAGCAAGCGATGCGTGCAAATTGTAGATTTTCTTCTTTTCTTCTTGTCCAGCTCCCCAAACAGCAGGAAACAACCTCCAGAGGCTCCACAAATGGATCAAGCACTCTAGGCAGGTCAGAACTCACACAGCAGAGTTCAAGGGGGTAGCTGGGGGTGAAGTCCTTTTGTTCCTGGGACTTCTTAACAGGAGGACAACTCTCCTCAGGCCCTTGGAGATCTTGTCAAGCAAGGGGACACAACAACAGCAAAGTCCTTCCCCTCTCCTTGGCAGAATAGCAACTGCAGGTCAGCCCACAAACACACAGCAGGACAGTCCTTCCACTTCAGTCTTCCAGCTTTTCTCCTTGGCAGAGGTTCCTTCTTGATTCCTGGATGATCTAAAGTTTTGGGGTCTAGGTATCCCTTTGTATACCAATATTTCCTTTGTTCTCTGAAGGCAGAGAGGCCTTTGCCTTGTCCAAACCAGTTCTGGTCAGTCCTTGAGCACTCTGTTTACATGATTCCTTCTTTCCTTTCAGAGAGTGGGGCAGGGTCGTCAGCCGCCCAGCAGGAGGTGGAGCCAGCATTGTGGAAGGCAGGCACCGCCCTATTCAGGCCCGGGTGTTATCCCCTTCCATCACTCAAGATGCAGATGGAGCTATTCAGCCCTCTGCTGATTCAGCGAGCCTCCTAGAGCCACCCCAGCCCCTGTCACTCACAAACCAGACAGTCAATTTACAAACAGGCAAAGGCACACAGAAAGGTCAGACAATAAAACAGCCACTTTCTAAAAGTGCTGTTTTCAAACACAGGATTTGAATTTTCCATCCTGCTCCTATGGGAAGTTATTCAGCTAAACATTATACACAGCATTCCCCATTCTAGACTATGGGCAAGATAGCCTTTCAATAGTGAAAAAACGAAAATGGCGTATTTCACTATCAGAGCATGTCATCCTCACTAGTACATGCTCTACCTTTCACATACACTGCACCCTGCCCAGGGGGGTACCTTGGGCCTTCCATAGGGGTGTCCAATATGTACAGAAAGGGAAGGGTTAGGCCTGGCCAGTGTGAACACTGGTCAGGTCAGAATGGCAGTTAGCAACTGCACACAGGCACTGCGGTGGCAGGCCTGAGACACCATTTTAGGGCTACACCTGTGGGTGGCACAATCAGTGCTGCAGTCCCACTGGTAGCATTTGAATCACCAGCCCTGGCAGACTCAGTGCACTTTACTAGGGATCCACTGGTAAAACAAATATGCCAATCATGGATAACCAATCACAATATTAATTTACCTAGGGAGCACTTGCACTTTGACACTGATCATTAGTGGCAAAGTGCCCAAAGCATCTAAACCAGCATAAACGAAATCCAGCACAGCGTAAAAAATACAGCAGGTAGGGGCAAAAACTCTGGGGAAACTATGACAAAGATATCAGGTCTAACAAACGCTATTTGAGAAAATAGTGTTCGGAGGCAGTAATTAAAGCCTACCGAGCAACAACACACTTAATAAGGGGTTTTGCCATAGGAGGTTACAAATTGAGACAAGTCAGTACTAAGGTGGGACTACTAAGCTTTTTGACCAATGAACAGCCACCGTTTACAGTGGACAATGACACATGTCAATCAAAAATATGGGTGGAGAGTGGGCAGAGCTTCAAAGCCCTACCTCAATAGGGCATGCCTCAAAGAGCAGCACATGTGCTGCCCAGGCTCGACCTAAAAAGCGCATTCGAAAATGCGCGCCTATCATTTCTAGCACTGGGACCACAGTTACTACTATATGGAAAACTAACTTGTGTTTCACTAGATATCAAGTCCACTGACCCACTTTTGGACATACCCACTTTTGTCACCTAAGTCTGCATTCCCATGAAAGCAACCTATCCAACCTTGTTTACAGAAAGCACATGCAAGTCCCACACATGCACGTAGAGTACACATCTGTTACATTATTTGACAAGATCATTGCAACTTTTTCCAGGTGCAAGTATAATCTATACCTGGGAACAAACTGTGAAATGTCCTAATATATTTTAGTGTATAGCATGTGACTGAAAGGCCATAGTTCCTCTAAAAGTGCGTTTGTGTGCAAAATTAAACATAAAAGAAGGGAGATAATGGTTACATAAATCTTGCGTAACTGTTTTTTATTTACTTACACATCATGTCAAATAATATTGTGCAAATACAAGAACAAAAACACGGAATGTAGCATATGAAACTGAAGTACTCTGCTTTTAAGGCAGTAAAAATTACAGACAAATAAGAATGTGGAGTTATTGCTATTGAACGAGCAGAGAGAGTTTTACAAAACAAGAAAACATGTGGACATTTACCACAAAAGCAATTTGTAGAATTATTCCATCACAGAACAGTACGGTAGAAATACAGAGAACACCTTTCTGACATGTCTAACTGGGCCATCAAGATAAGATGAGCAAGCTAACCCTTAACACAGAGGAAACACTAGACTGTCAGTTAGAACAGCCTTATATAACCACGAACAAGTAATTCTGTACCCGACAGTCAGGTGTGATCAGGAGAGGATTGAATGTCATGGGCTGCAAATCAAAACACAGGGGAACAGAAACCTTCACGAGAGAAGGTGCCAATAAATATCACTGCATTGTTTTTTTTAAAGAATGTCATGTGCGTACATTTCTGTAGTACATACTGTGATGAGTACTATTAAAAAAATATATACATTTTTTTTCCTTCGCATACATTTTCTCATGCCTTAAGAAGAAATCCATTTCCCTGCATTGAATAAATTTGAAGAGCAGTAATTTGGGACGGTCACTGCAGTTGTGCACAGTGCTTAATTTGTAAAACAATAAGTGCCAGGTCCACAGAAACGGTACAAAAGGGGGTGGTGATGGACGGAGCATCTGAATCAATCAAACACTCACACTCAGTCAAAAGATCTGGGGTTAATCATTCCAGAAACCGGTCCTCGGAAGCTTGTTTCCGGTCCAGGGAAGACATGGCTTGGTAGTTCGGGCTGGATTGTTCCCATGAGGCACAGGGCAGACTGATTTGCATATAACCATGTCTGAACTGGGGTGGCAGAGTGGGCTAAAGAACGGTGATGGATTAAACCCAGATCTTTTGACTGGGTGTGTGTGATTGATTGATTCAGATGCTCCGTCCATCACCACCCCCTTTTGTACCGCTTTTGGCCGCCATAGGTGTGGCAGGGTATGCTCAGACGTGAGTACCTTGCTCACTTTGCCACTGGATTCAAGCAAGCCAGGCTGAAGACGGCTGTAATGCCAGAAACTGGTCCTCGGAAGCTTGTTTCCGGTCCAGGGAAGACATGGCTTGGCAGTTCGGGCTGGACTGTTCCCATGAGGCACAGGGTCTGACTGATTTGCATATAGCCATGTCTGAACTGAGGTGGCAGAGTGGGCTAAAGAACGGTGATGGACTAAACCCACATCTTTTGACTGGGTGTGTGTGATTGATTGATTCAGATGCTCCGTCCATCACCACCCCCTTTTGTACCGAGGTCCACAGAAAGCCACGGCCGGTGCTGTGGTCCACCTCATACCTCTGTTATCCACCACCATACACTCCCAGCCCTGTATCCTACTCTTCCAGGTTATTTTTCACTCTTACTTTCTCCTTTTGCACTGTTTTATTTCCGTCTTTCTATCCCTCTTCCTTTTGCCCTTTTGTGTTTTCCCTCTCTTGCTCTGCGTGAAAGCCTCAATCAATCAATCAGTATTTGTAGAGCCTGCTTATCACCCCAAGGGGTATCCAGGCTCTGTGGTGGGAAGGGCTACTCGAACAGCCAGGTCTTGAGGCCACTCAACAACGAACTCTAACAAGGAACAATAAGTGTTTGTTGTGCATGATTACTAATTAAGTCGTAGGTGTGCACTGTTTTTTCACTGTGCAGTCCCACTTTTTCCAACCTTGACCAGACCCACAACTGTCGATAGAACTGCCATGTTAAGTATATTCTGCAGGTGCATATGTAATTATGTTACATAACTTGCCACAGTTGCCACAGAACCTGCTTCAGTGCATCCGGGTCTAGGTTTTCAAAAGAAATAGTCCACTTTCTGAGCACACAAGTGAGACTTGTATAAGGAAAATATTTGTAAACCATCGCCAGATTTCTTGTGACGGATGTCTTCCCTTTGATCCTATCAGGAAATACCAGAATGTGAATGTTTATAATGAAATCGAGCTTCTGCTAAGACATGTCCCTTGCTCTGGTGGTTTAACCAGGGGCGTGTAAAGTTGAGTGACTAGGAACTTCACATTAAAAAAGAAAACCAATTGCGAGGTTTTGAAAAGTGCAAACCATAGAAAAGGAGGGTGATTGGCTGCTTTTAGGGTCAGTCAACGGTGCCCGCTGCAATCAAGACCCATGTAGAGCAGCATCTGGGCTGCTGGATTCAACCCCAGCACCAGAGGCTCAATCCTACATCCCGCCCTTTTCATTGTCCCTGCCTAAGGCTTCCTATTGCCACCCAAACTATTCCCTTCCAAAGCACTCCATGTTTCTCCGCCATGGTATCTGTTTCGTCCTATCCTATCCTCGCATCACTAATCTGTGCAAACTGAGAGGGTTGCTGCAACTGCCTTAGGATTTCCCACTACAGGGTGTGCAAACACTGACGCGTCCTGCACCAGGAAATTCTGTCCTGCAGCGAGTCGACAGGTATTACAGCGGTCGAAGGCGGGTTGGCTTCAGGGGATGGGGAGGGAAAAAAAGAAGAAAAAAAATAATATTACAGCGGGCGAGGGCTGGTTGGCCTCAGGGGGTGGGGAGGGGAAAAAAGGAGAAAAATAAATAAATGAGAAAGACAAAAGAGAGAGGAGAAAGGGAACAGGGATCCAGGGCTGTCTCTTTCCCAGTCGACCCTGTTCACAAGCTTCAACCACCAGACCCTAAATATAACCTTGGTGTCACATTTAACACAATGAGTGAGATACAAAATAATAGATTGAGCCATGGGGAATGGTCGTATGTGAATAGGTACCAAACTGGAGATGATCTCTCATCCGCATTCACTTTCCATCTCTCTCTCTCTCGCTGTCTCACACACACATGTACACGCTCACACATGCCCCACGCACACACTCGCACACAAATACACATGCTTATGAGATGAGTTGTTGAGTTGTTTTCTTCTATATTAGCGAAGCCCAGATATCCAAGAGATAGGTTTTGATGTTTTTTATAGACTTAATCACAAATTGTGTGCTACAATGACACAGTTTAAAGTCTCGGGAGTCCACCCAGACCATATTAAAAAGAAGACTTTAAAAATCTATCCAGTCAGTGCTTAAACTTGACCTACCTGTTCGGTTTGTATAATGAAAGGTAGTAAGTTGAATTTGTGTACTGGATTTGATGATTATATACAGTGTGTGCATTTGTGAGAGTATGAACATTTTGGCTTGAGAGCTGGACCGGAGCTTTTATAAGTCTAGGGTAGGCTGTATCATGATGTCACATAGGGCAACACGAAACTACTGGAAAAAGCCAGAACAAATTCATTTTTTTAGTTTTTATGGAGCTCTCCAGGAAGCACATCTCTAAGTTGCTTGGAGCTGAATAGACTTCCTGCTAGGGAGCACCTCACTCAGCAGAAAATTTATCATGACTTTGCACTGCAACAAATTCACACAAAGGTACAATACAAGTGGTGTAAAGTTTTAACAGGGTACTTAATTTCCAGCATTTTTCCAGCATTTTTTTGCACTGGAAGTTTCAGCGCCAACAACAAATATATTTTATAAAAAAAAATGCTGTAGTTAATAGTGAATTCAGATGTTTCTACTTGATAGTGGGAATTTGTAAGATTCAAGTGGTTCTTCATGGTCATCATGGGTCAAACCTGCCTGCACAGGAATATGACATGTGGGATCGTGTTAGCTGACGGCGGATTTCACTTTCAGGGCTTATAATGCACAGTATTCCAACATTCCTGTTGCCTTCTCTATTCTCTGTAGCTTCTCTTGCACTTACTGTATGCCAAGCTGGGGTTTGAGGGTAGGCCTTGAACCAATAGCTGCTCATTTAGGACAACGAATAGAAATATTGTTAGTTAAATAAGGGTATGTTATAGTCCTGGCATGTGTGATGTGAGTTGGAGACAGCCTGGTGTAGTATATTATATATAGCACATGTTTCTGTCTTTTTCATCTACGTCTGCCTGACCTTGCTGTGTAGTGTATCTATGGCAATAAACTTACTTGTGTTACTATAACTGGATTTTTTATTGTTGATTTGCAGCTCTTTTACCAGAAGTACTTAACATAATAACATAGTGAATTAAGACCTGATATTAAATAGTTTGATGACTTACAAAAATATGATAGAAAGTTGAGTAGTGAGAATCATACATGACAATACACTGTGTGTCAAATTCACATACATAGTGCACATGCCTAAAGTAGCAAGCTGTGAATCAAAGGTTAGAGAGAACAAGTGTAGTAAAATCACGAAGAAATGTGGGTGGTGGTCAGCTGACCATATTTTCAATACACTGGATATCCATTGCTCTCTCCACACATCTCCACATCTCACTGATATGTGTGCCACGCCTGGGATGGAGCGGTGGAGAGATATGACAGGTTTTGGGAACTATTTTCTTGAAGTAGGACTACATTCCTCTGCCGCCATGGCTTTATGTGGAGGAACGTTCTATTTGATGACGTATGCACGAGGAAAGGATTTTTGAAGAGCTTTACCTGAACCATCATTGCAACAGCTATCCGAGTGTTACTTAACTTTTTCTAGATCATGAAGTGCAGAGGCGCGATTTTTTATTTATTTTTTGGGTGGGAGCCGGATTTTTTCTATTCAATGTTATTGATTATCGTATGACGTCATTGCTGCTTTCCAGTCATGCACACACATCTTCAAATCATTCACTGAGTAGTTATTGAATACTTCTCTGGTGTATTGTAGTTATTTATATGCAGCTCTCGATGACGGACAAACAAGATTTATTCATTTATTAATTTATAGAGCGCATGGTTACTCCACCGGTGGGTCCCCGCGCTAAGTTAGACACTCTGAAAAGATGCGACTGTAATCTGCATCTCCTACCGTGTTACACATTTTACCGGGAAAGTATTTGAGAGAACTAACGCACAGTTTGATTGCACTAGGAATATAGCGACTGCACACTCCCTTCTTTTGGCTATTCTCACTTTAGATGCAGCTTAAGCCTTTGACTGGGCCAATTGAGAATATCTCATGTTAGTACTTGAACATCTGGGGTTTGAAGTAGGATTCTTTTAGGTATTATAGAAGATCTACAGCTCCCCGATGGTGAGGATACTGATGAATGGGTTCCAATCTACAGTGGTTAAAATTATGAGAGGGACCAAGCAGGGATACCCCCTATCTCCTCTACTTTTCGATCTATAGATATAACCAGTGGCCCAAGGCCGAATAAAGGTATTGTTCTGTTCTCAGGGAGAGAGGTTACTAAAAGATTGCGCTTTATGAGGACGATCTAATGATATATGCCTCAGACATCAACAAAGCCCTCTCACACATAGAGCAGGACTTGGTCTTCTTTGAGAGTTTCTCGGGATATGAGGTCAACACGTATAAGACGGAGGTTATGTTATGGAACCTAGAGAGGCAAGGTGGTGTTATTAAAGAAGGTATAAGATATCTGGGGATAACCATAGTTCAAGGCGTGTATAGACTTGCTAAAGAAAATCTAGAAGGGGTTAGCAAGGAAATAGATAAAGTGTCGAGAAAGTGGCAGACTTTACCTTTATCAATCTATGGTCGAGTTAAACTGGTGAAGATTACAATTTTTCTTAAATTCACTTATTTACTCAACAACATTCCTCTCATCTTTGAGAAGAACACCTTAGCTAAGATACAAATAATAACCTCATTTATATGGGCCTCTAAAAGTATCAAACTGTCATGGAAAAAGCTCAGAAGAAGGCTAGATAAGGGTGGCTTAGCTCTACCTGACATTGCTGGGCATTTCAAATGAAGAATTGGAGGATGCTGTTTCCTCATCCAGATGATACGTATCTGGGGACAATATATAGATATAAAACTAAGCAAGAAAGACACATGAAAGAGGGTTTCCTCCACAAAGTTGAGGCCCCTGAGTTCTTCAAAAAGTAAGACTGAAATGCTTAAGGTCCACTATCAGGTTATGGTTAATGGAATTACTGTGAATACCATATTATAATAAGATAACCCCTGAATATTTGAAGGACTTCTTAACAGGCCCATTGAGAGATACTGGGATCATTAGATGGGGGCAGCTAATTGAAGCGGCAAGTTGCTGACATGGGATGTCTGGAGAATGCCTGTAAGATCTGACATGTCAAGTTTTAAATACTACTAGCTCCCCGCATGGTTTAGGACTCAAGACTGGACTAATTGTGAGCCTAGCATCACTCAAATGAAGCTGCAGGATGCTCAAATAAGAAAGAAGGAGGTGTCTAAGTGTTATCGACAGCAGAAGGAAGAATAAGCCCAGTGTACCAAGCTTGGGAAGGATGCGTGCCCCAGGAGGAGTTGAAGGAACTTTGGCAAGTATCATTTAACATGTAATATTCCACAGTGAAATTTGCCCCATTTAGAAGGAATCAATGATCACTCTTCACATTGTCTACTGGACCCCCCAGAAGCTTGCAAACTTCGGTAAGGACAGGGACTCTAGGTGTAAAAATGTGTCAGGACGCGGACAACATCCATTTGTTTTTCAAGTGTTCCAAAATTGTCCAATTCTGGCAAAAGTGAGTAAGAGGTTTTCTGACATTCAGGGACAAGTAGTAGAGGTAAGTGCAACTTAGATATTTTATGGGATGCTGGGGGAAACAGCCAAGAGGGATACATTACATCAGGAGCATGAAAAACTGTTGTTTTGTCTGATTATCCTGTCAAGAAGGGAAATATGTAGGAAGGGGTCCTGGTTGGAGCCCCATTTGTGGGATGACTGATGGAGATCAGTAAAATATGTACATGAGTTGAACAAAAAGTCAGAGAGTGACAAAGGTAAATCTTGAAAACTCTAACTGGGATCCGATCACAAGAATGACTGGAGAAAAGAAAGTCCAATAATTATACCTCCATTGTTAGTGACTGTACAATGGTTCTCCCTTCAATAAAGAGTGTTCTAGTTCCTGACTAAGTCGTTTTGTTTGTGAGCACAAGCAGCGGTAAGAGTTTGGGTACATGCTCACTCGAAGTGATATACGGACAAAAAAATGATTCATTGTGCCATCGATCGAGCTGACAAATCCAACCATGTTACCTCTGGCAGAACCTTTCAGTGCTTCCACTGACTGCCCAAAGGGACTCAGAGTCATAGTGGCCTTCAATGTTTTCTAGCCTTTTTCACACCTTCGGTGACATAAATTAGTCCTTAGCACCGCTCACATTTACATTGTTTCCCCATGCCTTGCAAAACATCGATACAACATGTCCTAACAAGCTCTAAACCAACCCAATTTGCAAATGCAGGCCACATTTTGAACTATCTAATTCACTAATGTTAGGCACTTTTATTTTAGTGCCTGGACCTATTTTCTTTTCCAGTCTGACACTAGCAGTACAAGAGACCCCTGGGTGAGAAAATACCTTAGACTTTCATTATGGAGTGCTGCATCCTTCATGCTCACACTCAAAGCACACTGAGTTGCTCCCTAGCAGTCTCCACAATCACACAACACACACGAGTGTTCCCTAGCACTGCTCACATTCAAGGGCCTTGCTGTATGCTCAGTGGCAATGTTTCCTCATCTTCCAGTTGCATTTGTTAGCATTCTACAGTACCACCCTCTATCAATCAATCAGTATTTGTAGAGCACGCTTATCACCCGAGGGGTATCCAGGGGCTGCGTGGGGAGGGGTTACTCGAACAGCCAGGTCTTGAGGTCACTCCTGGATTCGGCAAGGGAGGTAGAGCTTCATAGGTGGGTGAGGAGGTCGTTCAATGCCTTGGGAGCAAGATAGGAGAAGGAGCATCCTCTGGCTTGAGTATGATGGATGCAGGGGACGGTGGCGAGGGCCAGGGAGGCCGAACGCAGGTGTCGGGTAGGCTGGTGTAGTAGGCAGTAGGCATTAGGGCAGTAGTACCTTGTCAAGCACCTCTTGGCAGGACCCTACTATACTCCCCCCCACGGGCCATTTTCATGCACCCCTCGGTGGCACTCTACCATGCCACCCTACTGGCAGAGCTCTAGAGCTCCTCTGTTGGCAATGTTCCCCCTAGGTGTGCCATCTGGTAGTGTACGGTGGCTGAGAGTCCTCCAGCATGCAAGTGTCTGCAAAGAGACTTGGTCCCAAGATGCTCACTTTTGGCAGTGGTTCTGCAGTATTATCTTCAAGTAGGAACCTCTCTATGCTGCCTTCTGGCAGTAGCTCAGTGGTATTCATTTCTGTCAGTGGCTCTGCAGTATTGCGCTCAGTGAAGTTCTTCCTCCTGATGTTTTCCCTGAAAGTGCTCCCTTTTAAGTGTGCACCTCTGCACTCCACTTTATCTCGTTTCATCTACAGATCTTCCTCGGATATGGCTCTCAATGACAATGCTCCTTCTGGCAGTACACAGCATTGGTCCTTCTGGCTCTGAGCCCTGTCAGTGCTATCTTTTGATTCGGAAGCTTCTGATACTGACTGACTGATGCTCGTCCTGATAAGGCTCCCACCTGAAATCTTCCCTCCTCTTGCCCTAAAGGTCTTCTGCTAAAGGTCCTCTCCATCTCGGTCTTCTCACTGACAGCCCTTCATCTCATAGTGCTCTGTAGTTCTCCCATTAGTCGCAAGGCTTCCTAAGTCTGCATCCACCAACACCTCATTCCAGGGCTCACCTCATCCTTCTCACACATGACTCCTTTTTTTATTTTTTTTTTATTGAACAAGACAGTAGGTATATATTGGTACATTTGATTTTTCGACTCTAGATAAAATGTTCATACAGTATACAAGAGACAAACCAAGCATATACATTATAGATAACGAATAAATTAAGTCAATCTTAAAATGCTAGTGCAAAATGGAATAAGGAAAACAGTTAATCCAATACGTCAAATTTCCTGTTACATTGTACCCTTCTTTCAAGTACTAAAGCATAATCATACAAAGTTAACCGAAATAAGCTGCTAATTTGTAGCTGCAAAAATACTGTGGCAATATTAAAGTGCTTGTGCAAGAACATGGAGAATTAACAATATATGAGGAGGTCTAAGGAAGAAAAAACATTCGAGTTTCTACTCTAGTTCCTTTAACCCTACTAATTTAAAATACAGAAACATCATATATAATAAAGATATAATTCTTACACATGACTCCTGATGTACAAGTTAGCTCTAAGATGATGGAATCGTAGTTTCAATGCACCTGCTGTCGGCTGCAGCTAAGCCCTGAATAGCTCTGATCGCCAGGTTCTTAAGATGCATTGAAGGAAACTAGCACTCCGTCGGCCGCCACGGTGTGATGTGACTTCACTTTATTGCAATTGGAATCCGAATGTCAAGACAAAAGAACAAAACGATACGAGAGCACCTCTTTCACCAGAAATGTACAATTTTCAGTAGCTTCGAGGACTTCTGCTGTGGTGGTCAACTGGTCTGTGCAAGGTTCTGCTAAGCCCTGCACTGCTGTCCGTGCAGCGTTTTCCTTGTGCCCTCTTAGCTTCATGTATGCACGTATCTTTCCTCTTTTTTTGCAGTTTTATAAAGCGCAGACTCGACCGGAGGTACTGGAGCACTTTACATGACCACCAGTTACATTACACAAGGACACATTCATGTTTTTTTGGGCATAGGTAGATTACGTGATTTGTGTTGAATCACAGTTTGTTGCGTCAACGCCGAAACTAGAACCTGGTTCCAAAATGGGCATCTCTGGACATTAGGCCACACCCTCTCCCATGAAGGAAACTGGTGTAAGATCCTAACAATTTCACATATTCACAAGAGCAGCTGTCTGTTACTGTGCAATGTTGTACTTTGTTGTCTGGTACTCATTTACGAAGTGTAACTCAGGTGCTGGTTTGTAGTGGACAACATGGTGGTGTGGGTTATATGCATTATTTTGGACTGCGCCCTCTTGCGTGGAGGTGCTGCATTTTGTTATAATTTGGGATTTTGCCTTTTCCATGTGAAGCCTGCGGCGTTCGTGTGTGCAACTTTACCTGAGACTGCGTGCTTCTGTACTGCCGAGCTGCTATGTTTGGGATTATTTTCCTCCTGATGAATTGTAGGGTGCTCTCCTATGCACTGGATTTTGTTTTTTTGTGCAGAGTTTTATATAGTCTGAACAGGACTCGTGGGTCTTGGAGCGCTTTACACGAGCACCAGTTTTATTACACAAGAATACTTTGATTTTTTTTCTTTATTTTTGAGGCACCGGGAGATTAACTGACTTGCATAGAATGAATCACAGGATGTTGAGCGATGCCGATGCTCAAACATGGGTCTTCGGGTCCAAACTCGGCAGCTCTGCCGGTAACGCCACATCCTCTCCCCATGCCTTGCTTTCTCAAGTCGTCTTCTTCAGTGGTGGTTCAGTGCTTCCTGAGCTGCATTAGAGCTATACGACGCTCTCCAGTGCCGTATTCCCCACGTCATCTTAAACTTCTTTAGCTGTCCTTAAATGTGCATATTGTGGAGTTGAACAATCAGCTGTATACCTGCCAGAGTGGGTGGGTAGGTTTCTGTATACCCTGTCTGTACGGTCTATGTTGATCATTAGTGTGGTATGTAAAATGTGGTCTCCGTGGAGATGCAGAATGCAGGCTCCGTACCTAACAGGGCAGAAACTAGGTGCATGCACCAAAGTAAAAGTGGCCTCCATAAGTGAATTATATAGCAAATAAAAACGGCCCATCTTTGCAATTTGAGCTAGTTTTTACCGTGTAAAGACTCTCTACATAAGTATTTTGAAATGTATGGAAGACTGCATGGATTTGAGCTTGCTATAGGCAATGCTTCTTTTAATATCAGGGAATTAAACAGTAAAACCCGGCAGACCATAAAGCAGGCCCACAAACATACAAACCTGCCAGACCAACCCTTATGGCTAAAATGTGTATAACCCTTCTAAACCAGCAATGGCTGGAAGGGGCTGACTCATTTGTATAACACAATATTATATAAAAAAAAGTTTAACATAAATATCTTGCTTTAAGTATCGCTCACAAGCATATTGTCTCATCGGGTGCAGATTTTCTTTCAATAACTCCAGTGAGGCGATATTTCTGCAAATATTTAGAGGACAATATTTATGCCCTACGCTATTCTGGGTGATATTTGGGTGCTACTGCACAAACCCACTGCACCCCTCTGTATTTTGTGTGTGAAGTTGAGAGCTCTGAGAGACTGGCAAAACTCTTTTCAAAAACGCTGATCAACAAAACCAACTTTTTATTTACGTTTACTTATCATTTTGTGACTGGCTTAAGTGACCTCTACCACAGATAACAACAAAACACCACCTACATTTCCAACTGTATCCACATGAAGACAAGACTCAGAACAACCAATGAGTTGGCAAGAATGCAGACATTAACACAAAAAAACAAAATGTTAAATGCATCACTGGATGACCATAGCTGCATGCGGTTGAATGGCATAAAAACTAAGACATCTTTGATGCCCTTACCCAAACAAAATCACACAACCATCCCATTGCACCATAAAGTGAGAGTTTTTTTTTAGCGAATTAACAAAAAGTTAATAAATATTTTATCATAAATAGTATTTATTATCTATTTATATGAAACTTTTTGATATTATCTTAAATGTATATTTAGTATTAAAGAGTCAAAATAAATTCATTTATTTTAACATTGTTTACTGTGGGGTTCGCAATTAAGTCTTGTCTCTATGGGGAGCTGTTGCAGTATCAATGGATATGTAGTGCTGTACTCACTCCTGGTTTGAGCTGCAGCACAGTTGTAGGTCCTTTTGGCTGCAATCATTTTAAAAGCGCGGTCTGTCAACAGCAGTGGGTTTACTCTTTTGTGGGTGGGTGACTGTCCCTCCCCAAAATACTCCTTAATACTCTGTACACCCCTCCCATTTAGTAGTAAGCATTCCCTTGATTTATTGGTAAGTATTTCCTCCCACATTTAATACCAAGAAAGGAGAGCTGGAGATCTCCACTGGTAGGTTTGTGAATTGCATTTTGTAGGAAGTAGTACTATTGTAGTACTACTTTATGTACTACAAAATTAAGCTTGTGAATCCAGCTTTTATTATAGCCTTAGAGACTGGCGTAGTGGGCTCTACTAGCCATTAAAGGCCCATTCCAGCGTTAACAAGGGAGCTGGCCTTTAATGGCCGGTAGAGCCCACTTAGGAGTGCTCTAAGGCTATGAGAACATTCCGCCCCTAGAGGGCAGAAAGTTCTCATTTGTAAAACAAAGCCCTCAGGGATCCTGAGGTCTTTGTGCACAGGAACAGCGGTGAACAAAAATTGGAATGTGATGCCCAGGGCTTATAACAGCCATTAGAAAGCCCTGAACACTCCACTGACTTCAATGGAGTGAACAACATTCCAATGGTCTAAATTTTATCCAGCATGCATGCAGATGTTTGAGATGTGAGAGTGAGAAAGAATTGCCATTTCCACTTGCTGGCGAATTTGTTGAAGAGAAGACAAGAACATTTACAGAAACCATCTCTCGCTCTCTCGTCCATGAACTTCTGCTTTCACTCTGGAACATGTTGGCTCTCGGCCTCTTTTGAGATGGAACAGGCGTTTGTTTAACACCTTGGGTGCTAAGCTGATCCCCCTCCTGTGCTGAGATTTACTGAATCCCCTTTTTCATGACGAGCTCAGCTCGTCATGAGCACACGAGAGGTGTACCTCATGACGAGCTGAGCTCGTCATGAGCATCGAAGGGGTTAATACATGTTCTGAAGGAACCCCCCTCTCTTTATGCCACTATAGCTGTAGACAAAGATAAGGAGTTTTTCCCAAGCAATGTTTTTGTTGGGTGCTTGATTGTAAATTATCTACAAATCCAAATCCAATATGATAGAACTGTTTTCATTCAAAGCTGTGTGTGAATATTGATTAGGAAGTAGTCAAGCTACACTAGTTATCATTTACATTTGCCTCTCTTAGCTACTCGATGAGTAGCTGAACTGTGGGAAAACATTCGATATCTAGAACTGAACTAATGTCTGTCACCCCAGCTGTTCTTAAATGTTCCTAATATCATCCATTATATTGAGCACTAACCAACTTTACCTGATAATGCCATGATAAAGTGCAGTTTAACCAATTATAAAGCTTGGGTTATATCAGATATGTTAGATCTGGGGGTCTCTAGGTGGCAGAGGTAGGTACCAATGTCCAAATAGGAACCCTTGCTTCTAGTCAGGGTAAGGGGGATACACTCTTCAGATAACCCCTGCTCACCCCCTTGGTAGCTTGGCACGAGCAGTCAAGCTTATTGAAGTCAATATGCAAAGTATTTGTACCAACACTCACAGTCACACAGTGAAAACACACAAGCTGACTCCACAACGGTTTAGAAAAGTAAAGGTATTTAATCAAAACTACACAAGACCAAAACAACAAAAATCCAACATACACAGTTCAAGAATATGGTTTCAAATGAGCTCTTAAGGTTGCGTTAAAATAATCAACAGTTGCATCACGTTTTAGCCAACAGTACCTTTAGATGCGACAAAAGTTCCAAGTGAAAGCTCTAGCATTGAAAAGCCAGCGATGCGTCACTCCTGAGACCCTGGGGAGGCGATGCGACAACCCCGCTGGATGCAGCGGGCATGTTGTGGTGACTCCGGTCTGTATGGGGAGGGATGCAATACCTTGCGTGGATTCCGGTGCACAGGTTTCGGTGGAAGTGGCTCGCAAAAGGTACGATGCAACGATCTTCGGGGCGGCGACGATCTCCGGTGCGGCGACGATGCGCAGCTCAGCAGCTATCTTCTCCTCTCGCGGCCCCTCAATGCGATGGCTCTGTGACGACTCTCACAGCGACGTGCGGTCCTCTAGCAAGCGGTGTGACGATCTCACCCAGTAACGACAGGCTCTGCGACGATACTCGCAGCAATGGTGATATTCCCGCACCGGACTGGTTGCGATGACTCTGGCAGCGGCAACAGGCGCTGCGATGATCTCGGACTTCGTCGCAGCGATGGTAATTTTCCCGCACCGGATTGGATGCGATGACTCTGGCAGCGGCAAAAGGCGATGCGACGATGTCGGCCTTCGTAGCGGTGAGAATTTCCTCTCACTGACGGGGATGCGCTCCGCAAGTCAGCAATGCAATACAACTTGCAGAAAGTCTTTAAAATCTTGGTTTCAAGCTTCCCAACACAGGCACAACTTCCAGAGGCACCACAACAGGCAGGGACTTCTTGGTGATACAAATATGCCAGTCATGGATAACTAATTACAATAACAAGTTACACAGAGAGCACTTGCACTTTGACACTGATCAGCAGTGGCAAAGTGCCCATAGCATCTACACCAGCAAAAACGAAACCCAGCACAGCGTCAAAAAATACAGGAGGCAGAGGCAAAACGACAGGGGAAACCACGCCAAAGATGCCAGGTCTAACAACATAGTTTTGTTTTACTTACAAAATGTGGCTAACCCGTTTCCTCAGTTTCTTATTTCATAATTGCATAATTATGAAGAAATATATAAAAAAATAATGTGCAGAATGCTTAATTCACTCTGAGCCAGTGATTACTATGGCCTAAGTTCCAGTCAATCAGTTTCTACTCACTGTGCCATTACAGACAAGGAGTAATAACAAGTGAATCCATCATAATTCTGCTTCCATATGAACAGTAAAGTCCGAGCTGCTCGGTGACATTCCATCTGAACAGGAATGCAAGCAATCATGGGCCATGTCAGTCTTTCGGACAATATCAATGAGGCCTCTAACACAGGAGCTGCGAGACCCATGTCTGGGAATTTAGACAAACATGTGTCTGCCTAATACAAATAGATAATGGGTTGATTTTTTAAATTAATTTCAGCCACTGGTGGTTTCTGTGGGATGCATTCCAGTCCAATACATTTAGAAAAGTGTGCCACTATAGACAAGCAATAAACAAATGCAAATCAGCTACAGGCCTGCCACCAGAGGAACAATTCACTCCAAACTCCTAGGCTACATCCCTTTGAGTGCAATTGGCACTTGGGATGTTTCGGTGTTATTTGACTACATCATTGAGATGCAAATGTAACCCTGTGGTACAGTATATGCTTGTATCTATTTATTAATGGGCACAGCAAGCAGGTATTGCACCACGTTTCGTGTGTGCTGTTTGCATACCATTTTATACAGGGGTAATAAATTAACAAGTTGTGTTTCTATTGTTTTTCTTTAAGGAAGTAAAAAAGGGCAAACTAATATTTTCCTGTTTCCAAATGTGAAACATGACACAAATGGGCTGACTGGTGAAGCTTTTGTCTGTTAGTATGGCAGATGTGCATTATTTGTCACATTCTTGGAGGAAATTTCCCCTGCATTTTGCCATAGCTGCCTTATGGTTAGAGATGTTTTTACCAATGTTGCGGACTTTGCCAGGAGAGAAACTAATTTGCTTGTGGAAACTCCGTTTTTTTTAACGGAGTTTCATATAGCTCAAACTTAACCAGAATCGGGTATCAGAGCGCTTTGCATAGCACCTGTTGCGTTACATGAAAACACATTTGTTTTATATTAGGCACAGGGAGATTAAGTGATTTGCCCAGAATCATAGGATGTTGAGCGTCGTTGCTGAGACTCAAACCCAGTTCCCCAGATTCGAGGACGACCGCCCTAGCCGCCAATGCAAGAAAGAGATGATGAAGATTTTGCCTACATATCTAATCTGCCTCGATGAGAGGCAAGACTTCCCAGGGGCATGTCCAGTTGGAAAATTCCACCACAATTTCCGCGGCCATCATTTTTCTTCATGATAGTGGACCCACTGGTGCGGCAGGAGAAGACTTCACCGCTGGGACACCATTCATTAAGCAAAATCTAAATAGGGTAGTTGGTAAATGGAAATGCTGATGGCGATTCTTCTACTTTTTGTTAAATCATAGATACGCTCCCAAAGAAGTCCCATAATTCTGAAATTGAATCAGTGTGTCCTAATATCATATCACATAAACAGAAACATATATATATAGTAATAAGTAGTATTAAGTTATATTACTATATGTTGCCCAGTGCATAATGGTCATATAATGTGTTCCAGGGATGAACCATTATTACTTAATGCCTTCTAACCCAAGCCACAAATACTGCAACATTGAATTTTTTCACGTTTTTCAATTAACAAAATTTCGATGAAATGGTTTTTGCCTTCCGACTAACTTCTTCTTAGCATCATTATATGTATAACTGCCAGGTGTTTGGTTTACACATTCACAGTTCCAGATTACCAAATAGGCAAAGAAGGCACCAGCCTATGGGCCCCACTCCTTTTAGGGACCCTGCACCGACGGGTCAAAATAATATTGATTTGATCTTGAAAGAAAAGTACAATCAAGCTTTCTTAAATTGTTTCCAATTAATGTTTGTTTAATAACATTAATAATTGTTAACGTTTAGTGTAATAAAATTGGTTTATTCAAATAGTTGGTTGGTAAAATTAAAAACCTATTAGGAGATAATTTGCAAGGAGGCCCCCATAATTTCGACAGCCTCGGGGGCTCCGCAGACTTTAATCTGGCACTGCCAATTCACCATGGTAGGATATATTTGCACTACTGTTTCGCAAACTCAAATGTGTGCATTTAGTCTGGGCATGCATAAGCAGCTTCCAGGTATTCTACTATACTTTAAAAACTGCCATTTTGCATGATACTTTTTAACAATAATTAATTTTTTTAAATAGGGAAATAAGATTATGAAGATTCAATTTGGAGGAAAAATGTCTATGCATTGATATATTTGAAGAAAACATATTGAAAAGTACCATAATAAAGCCATATGACAGTACATTCTCCCCCAATTGTAAACCAAACCATTACCTTAAAACTATACTTCTCTTTAATCCAAACTACAACTCTATCCTCATGCTAACCATAGCTCTCAATCTAAATCCATCCTTTCCCATAACAATAAATGTGACTCTAAGCACCAACCTAACTGTAAATTTAAGCTCTGCACTTAACAGTATGCTGCCCTAATATAACACAATCACGACACAGACGATAACCCAAAACATAACCATAACAACAGCCCTAAACCTAGTGATACAGCTAGCTAAAATTCACATGATGTTCAAAATGTATGTTTAAGGGCCTTTTATTAGTAATATACTGTCTATGGGCTGTATGAGCGTTCACAAGGTTATCCTGTCAACCAATACTTACAGGTGACATACCCTTTTTGAAAAAGCCAATTGTAGGATTGACTGGATGTTGATGTGACTTTTGAGGCTCAAAGTAAATAGACTTTTAGGAAGTGCAATATCTAATGAAAGCCAGAAGTGGAATTCTATCTTTATTAGTAACATGTATTGAATTGTATTAGCTCTATTCCTGGTTATGTGATCTTATTTACTGACCATATAGACACAGATGACTAACGTCATGATTCACAGTAGGATAGCCATGGAAAGTTCTCCCATTTCTGGAGTAAGTGCTAAATCAAGAGGTTAATCATTAAATGGTAAAAACACTTTATTTCATGAAATTAGCAAGCCAATAAACAGAAAGGAGAATAGTCATTAATACCCAAAATGGAAAATAAGCTTTTTGGACTGCTATAAGCTAAACTAAACAAAGGATGATTCTATCCTGGCATGGCTAGATACGTTTTTCTTAAAAATTAAGCTCAATTCATTGAAGAGAAATTGCTACATCATCTGAAAAGTCTGCCCCTTAAGTCTGCAGCTTTCTGGAGTTACCGGATGCTGAGAATTTTCCCCTAATCTATTCTTGACATATTGTGTCTTCGGTGTGTCTTCAGTGTGTATTCAGTGCATCAGTCAGCTTTTAGATCATTCTAGAAACCATTCCTGAGACTCTTAACCGCATCGCTGCAGCGGCTTTTCCCGCTGTGTGCGGCGTTTTTCAAAAACCAGCGTTACATGACGAGCTCAGCTCGTCATCAGCATACGAGCGCCGTAGCTGATGACGAGCTCAGCTCAGCTCGTCATCAGCAGCGAAGAGGTTAAGGATTTGCCAGAGGAAATAGCCCTGACATATCCTGCATCACATTATCCTCTGAATGTAATCTCTGTGGCCCTGATTCCAAAAAAGATGGAATTGGGAGTGGTATTAGTGACCAAAGAATGAGCAACCCAATAAACCCTTGAGGGTTTGGGCAAAAGATATGTTAGGGTAAAAGTACCTTCAAGGGATTTTGTTCCTATATAATTAAAACAAGATTTCAAACAGTATTTGGTGGCCTTGTATACATAGGGCCAATAGTGCAAAGCAACAACCACAAATATTCAATCAGCATGCAAAAGCCACTTTAAGTGCTCCAAATAGAGGAGAGGGAGAGGGTGTGTATGAAAAAATCGTATTAAATATTTCAAATAAATTTGATCAAGGGTACAGAATCAATAACAATGTTATAGGAGAGGTGTTTCAAGGATAACAGTCAAAGGAATCTCTCTATAATAATTGTGTACGCTTATCTGCCTATTCACAGTTAATTTAGTAGTTGAGCAGACAAAGCGTATGTGTCGACGTTTCGGTCTCTAGTCTTGAGTTGATGAGACCATCCTCAGGACATGTGAATCTTATATTGAAACCCTAAAAAACAGAGTTATAATTAAAAAACATTCTCATTTACCTATACTGGTACAAATAATATTATATACATAACACACCGAACCTCTCGATATCAGCAAAGAGTTATTCCATGTTTTGCTTACATCAAATTTTTTAATATGGCTTCAGTCGAAAGCAGTCATATACAATATAATTTCAGAGATCTGTACATATAGTTTCAAGGATCTGTACATATATCACATATTTTTTAATATATACATCATGGCACGAATTGGTGGCAGAAACTCTCTTTGTGTTCCTATATCGAAGCATAGTGTTCAAAGGGTAGGTGTTCTAACTTTGAAACACGAGTAGTCTAGATATTGCGACATTATCAATTTAGTTATCAAATGGGTAAACCACCAGAACTCATAGATGAAGAGACATTTAGCTGGCATTGATTTTAAAATATTGATCTTAGGGACGCACATATCGATCCACTGTTTAGTCCAATTTTAGCAGCATGCTTAATGCATATATCTGGGCATCATTGTGACATTTTTATCAAAGGACTAGACACTTAGAGATAGAATTGGATTATGTTCTGGTCTGTTATCTAAAACGTGATCTATTGCCACCCATAAATGTTTTAATGAGCAGCTTATTAGTTGGCTCAGTTTACAGGGAAACGATGTTCCCAAAAATGTGTTTACTCATATTGTTGGACTAGCATTGGATTAACACTAATGATCACTCATTCATGTGAATCCATCGACCTGGTAATCCGAAGTGTTGTTGCCTTCGAAGTGATAAATGGATGAATAAAAACGACATTCAATAGTGCCCTGTGTAAAAATTAAACGGCTACATCAGCGTTATCGGAATATTGGGAACATTTGAATGTAGCGTATATTTAAATTGGTTAGTACCTACTGCGTAATCAATATCGTAGGCAGTCTTCCGCTTTAATTTACTTCTGGTAGACTGGAGTCAGGACGACCTCACGGATGTATATGGTGATTGACAAGGTGATAGAAATTACCCTGTGTAAAAAACGATTCGGTCAAAACTACTTAAAATTCAGGAATAGTGAGATATATAATCTATTGGGTAAAGTTGATACCTACTGTGCAAAAGATGTCACAGGGTGTCTTCAAATTTAATTTGGTTCCTGGTAGGAGCCAAGAGGTCTGTAGATAGAAAAGCAACAGAAATCCATTAGGAGTCTGTCACAACGTACAGCACGCTCAGTTTGACCTATCCTAAGTTAAAGATCTCACCTTGGAAAATGAAATCCTCGAAAAGTCCACGTAACAGCATGCATCTAAAGCAAGGAAACGAATCACCGAACCGCCATGTATTTAAAGCCCATCGTTTGGAGATCAAAATGGGACTAACGTGATATATTATTGCAAAACCTTTCTAACCGTAGAGGGGAGTTTGGCCGCCATCTTTGAGTTAGCAATTATTGTAGCTAAATGCACATTTTAGATTACTAAGGATCTCAACACTCACGAAAGCGGCATTTAAAAAAGTTAAAATGCTAATTCTTCTTTGTTATTTAGATCCATTAAAAAAGCTGCATTTAGACACATCTTTATTTAACAATTGTATAACGCAAATGTAAATGGTTATTTAGCCAGAGTTTTTACGTATTTTCACCACGGACAACACAGGAAAAATTGTTTTACATTAAAACATTGTTGTCCTTATGCTTGTAAAAGCTTCATATATGAAAGCCAACAGAGATGGACAGGTTGCAAACTAACGTGTAATCCCTATTTCTGAATAGACAAAACATTGCTAGTTCAGCGGTTAAACCCTTATTAAGTGACAACATCATGTCATTTGGAGAAACTGGTATTCGGTAGTTTACATGTTAATCGTAGTGGTCATTAGCATATATTGCATCTTAAAAAAATCATCAGTTTACAGTTTATCGTGTATTATTTTGTGTCACACTACATAATAGTTAAAAATTGATCATTGTTGTATCAGATTCAAACAATATGTAACTTCTGTAGACAAGGCCAAATTTTCTAAATTCATTCAAAATAACTAACAAATAACGCATAATAATACAAAATAATTTTTTACCAAGTATAGCAGGGGCTTAACCATGGGTTGATGGCTATGGATACTATACAGATGGAGATTACTCGCATCAACCTCCCATCAAGGACAATGGTATCAAACCTTTATGTACATTTCACAATTAACATATAGCCTCTAGTCGGTCTACTCTCTAAGTCAATCGAAATTCGGTTACATACACTATCGTACAAATCCACAAAATGATCGCTACTTCTTTTGGTTGCATTGCGATATGTCGGTTATTGATTCATGATGGCTAACAAAAATTAATATCGGCATTGACTATACAAAGATTACTTAAGTGCCTAATATAGAAGAGACTGTAACTGACGTTTGTTGGCCAACCATAACCTCACATTAACAATTGCTACTGTTATCATCATATTGAGACAATTATATCACGGAACCATATCGGTTTACAATGTCACACATATTATGTTATCAAATTATTATCACAGTATCACTAGGCAGTTGGAGATAGATTATGTTAACAATTACAATCAATCTATTAATATTAAAATCAGTGCACATGATCAATGATGCTATCAAATTGCAGATCATTACATTACAGATATCGATAGCTTAACAGCTGTAAGTGAGTAACTTACAATTTGACCATACTGATTTCTTATGACAGACAAGCTAAGGAGTGCCATTCAGTTGCACTGTTTAGGCCCTTTTCAATAGTGTTAGCGTTACAGATGTATTTGCCTTCCCTAAGGGTAAGGATCCGGTCAATATGTTGAGGTCTGATCAATGGCCTAACGAAACTTGTGGGGGCTTCCCTGCAGCCCTCCGGACTCGATCTGGAGCTTTCCTGTCAAAGTGCAGTGCTGAGGGGGCCCACTGGAGGTTGGGCCCCCCGCACCACGGGGGCTGCAGGGGCCTGTGTTATGCCCCTGGATCTGATAGATCTTTGAGGTATTTACCAGCTGCTGTAAATGCTTCTTATTCTACGTTGTGATCCTGGAAATGAGGTATAATTTGAGGAATCATTGTTTCTCACCCTAGTATATATATGTTTTGCCTATTTACTGGGCATCTTCGCCAAAAAGCTTCGCCACATTTTACCTGCCTAAATCTGTCAGGGGAAACAGCATGTGTGTGATAAGTATCGCTCAAGTCAAAATTCCGAATCTTGACAAAAATATTGTTTTTTTGCTGGGATCATAATTTAACATTGTAGTAATAATCAGAGCCTCCCTGAAGGTTTTACATAAAGACCCTGATTATGAGTGGGTCGGAAAAGTGCAAGAATACTGACACCACGGGGCGTGGTATTTATAAAGTGTGGTAAACACCCCCTGGTTAGAGCTTTCCCTTAGAAAATTAGGAATTACGTGCAGCATTTAGGGGGTTTGCCTCAAATTCTGTTTGGATCTGAAGATCCTGCATGTTTTCACCTGTTAAATGTTTGCAGGTTTCGCCTGTTGAAATTCTTCAGCACTTAGAATTACAATCTCTGCAGAAGCATTTGTTTGAGCTGACATTGGGTTGTACCACCCCACATAATCAGGGTCAAAGACTTTTGCAAGGTCAAGGAACTCTTGCAGTGTTATAGAGTTCTTAGTAAACAATTTCTGCATGTATGATAAAGGTAGAAAAGAGCTTGATTTTTGTCACTTTTGAACTTTTGTACTCTCTTAACCTCTCCCTTTTGTGTGGCCAGCCTGCACGGTGACGCTTGGCCAGACGTAGCCACATGCGACCATCACCAGCAACCAGGTAATCGCCAGCAGCCAGAGCCCAATTTATTTTAATAAGAAGTATACAGAAAACATAACTCACTTTGCTAAGGGTAAAATAATGCGGGAATGAGATTTTGATCGATTATCTGATCACCCTGATACCTATCTCACTTGAGTCCCTTTTTGGATCGATTATTGACTGTCATTGAGTAAAAGGCAAACCCACATAGGTTAAATCAACCCCATAGACTGACGCAACTTTTAAAGAACCACTTACAACTGGAAAGGTTTAAAGATTTATTATAAAACCAAAATCAGTTGCAAATACAAACACCTCAATATAAGGTTCAACAGGTATACAGGTACTAGAAGGAACATGTACTCTCTAAGAAACCTCAATCGACAGAAGAAAACAATCAAAACCAATTCGAAAATCAATAAGTTGAATATCATTGACACAAGGTGAATCTGAAGTGTCATTTACAGAAAGAAAATGAAACAGGTTAAACTGTCCCTACACTATGCTAGATGACATCCCTACTTAACAAGTTCTTTACCTAAAAAGGTGTCAGCAGTTTGACTTCCGAAGAAGCTCAAACTCTCTTAGTCTCAGATGGAAACCTATGTCGCGTAGCAGTACCCTTTCTGCCTACCCATCCGCTCTCTAAGGGTCCTCAGGCCATCTGCTCTGCCTTCTCCCCGGGGTGCTGTCCCTAATACAAAATCACAGTATGGGTGGAACGCCCCTTTGAGACGCCCACCACGTATACATTTCACATGGTCCTGCTTCTGGTTTTTTCCATAGTTTCGTTTCTTTGAATCGTCTGTTAAGTTGACCTTGCTTCCCAGGCGCCGTCTCCATCGTGCTGGTACCCCCATGACATTCCGGTCGACTCCTCCGGACCCGAGCCTATCTCCTCAAACAGAGCTCTATTCATCAAGCCTTTGATTGGTACCCCCCTCGCACCTGCAAACGGACACTTCGAAACAGGGCCCCAAATTCCAGGCTCCCCTTATCTTACTAGGCCGTAAAACTTCGACCAGCATTGGCAATTTATTTTAACGAGGCTTTTGACTTTTAGCTCACACGTGCAGATCAAAGCTAACCCACTATCTCTCCAAGCCCACTAAATTATATGCAGTAGTCTGTACCCTATGAACCCTTATTTCTTGAGCTTAAAATAATATGCTAACACACCACTCTAACGTTATACAAAAACACTTCTATAAAAATTGCCTTTAACATACATAAGCAAACTCATTGATTACATTGAATCCATGTCGTATTAGATGAAATGGTACACTTCGTTCTTACACAGTGCCATGTAGTCTGCACGTTTCTTCATTTTACATTTTATCTCTTTCTTCGTTTAGTAGCTGCATACATGGAATCTGTTTAACGCTTCTAAGGTTCTTAAGCATTTTCACACATTTCTACATTAGCCCATTCTCTATACGGGCTTTTCTAATTCTACTAAACACTCTAGAGTGAATACAGATACATTTTCTTACTCTATAAGTTACATAAGCTAACTTTACGCCACAGGCTTGTAAATATGATGCAGACATAATTTTCATTCAAATTGCGCTCTCTCAGTTCCCCCCTTTGATGACCTCTAGGGGTCATCACTAGTATCTCAATTTGAATGTGTCACACAGAACTGGTTGCAAGGCTCCCCCTTTTTATTGTTTCTAGAGCTCTCAGACTTCTATATTGATGGTCTTGCATAGCAGCTAATCTCCGCTCCTGTTCTCTCATGGACCTTTGCAACCTGTTTGATCTATACCATTTGTACAGTCTCACTAAACCCCACAATATGATTATGCAAATTAAAATTATTAAGATAGGCTTCAGAATATACCAGACAAAGCTCTTCCCGAGATTTGCAAACCAACCTCCAACTTT
The DNA here is from genome assembly GCF_964263255.1 of Lissotriton vulgaris. NCBI lineage: Eukaryota > Metazoa > Chordata > Amphibia > Caudata > Salamandridae > Lissotriton > Lissotriton vulgaris. Next base: position 949,515,238 of record NC_141698.1, read on the forward strand.
ACCCATTCCATGACCTACTTTTTCCCAAACATTTACCCTTGTTAGGTCTTCAATTTCTCGATGTATCTTAGTAATATTCTGTATAGCCTTCTCAAGAGGTTTTGAATTGTCTGGAATGTAAGTGCAGCATTCCTGGACCTTCAAAGCCTTACAGACTCCGCCCTCTTTTGCTAACAGAACGTCTAAAGCAAGACGGTTCTGAAGGACCATTGCCCTAATCGATTGCATCTCTCCTTCCACCAGCATCAATGACCTTGCAGTACTGGCAGACAACCTATCTACAACTGTAGCTAACCTCCTGATCTTGACATCATTAAGTATCAAACCTAAAAGAGGAAACATGGCGCCAAATACATCTCCAACCACTTCAGCATCTCCTACATCCCTTTTCCCTCTTGCCGAAGCCTTTCCCTCTATGACCTCTAAATCCTTAGCATGGTATATTTTGGGGAAGACAATTGCCAAATAACACGAACCATACCAATTGTCGGGCAATTTTACATAGGCATTTCTTCCACATACAAAATACACGTTAGGAATCACCTGCATCCCTTTCAAGAAATCTTTCGTGTAATATTCTAACCGAAAAGCATGTTCACAACTAACTTCACCTACAAATACACTCTCATAATATGTTTTGCTTCGGGTCAAACATAACTTTCCTTTCTGTGTTCTATCTAAAGCTATTGGACCATTACTACCCTTCTTTTTGTGTGCCTTTTCCTCTTTGGTCCAATCTGTTTTCCATTGTCCTGACATTTTCAAAATCTTCTGCCTCCTGTAACGGTCATCAACTTGTCCAATGAACTTTTTCTCAATCTCTGACACTTTGCAAGTCAGATTATTTCGGCGTGCATATGAAGTATCTAATGTATCCCAAGGAAGGAAGAATTTGGCCAATCTATCTTCCTTCTTGTAATAGTCCCACTTGTTCATTTGCTTATAATTCGGGACTTCAGGCAGTACCGAATCATAATTTGAAAAGTAGTACTCAAACCCCTCTCGACCATAAAATATACTGAGCAATAAACTACATGTTATCCCATATGTCAATGGAAGATGATGATATCTGATGCCTTCATCAACTGAAGCCGGCAATTGCATGCAAACGTAACAATCTTTGGCCTCCATGGCATCAATGTACTCGTACAATAACTTGGCATATGCATTTGTTCTGAAATTTCCCTGCGACTCATCTACGTGTAACCTACGGGCTTCAGCTGCCAGTAACGCCTTTTCACGTATCACATTGCTCTCCTCCTTCTTTCCAACAAGAGCAGGTTTCAAAGTCGTTACAGGCTTTACATCTGCTGTCTCAGTTACACTCGCATGTCCCACTATGTATGATACAGTAACTACTGTGATTATGAGAGAAATTACTACTGCTATAAGTGTGCCTATTATGCACTTGGCTTTGCGGTTTGGACTGCCGGTCTCCATGTTATCAGACAGCGTAGCTTTTCCTTTTTGAAAAAGTCCTTTTGAGGTCTTCACTCGATTTACATTGATTTCTGAGTCTGTGAAGCACTCTTAACCAACAAAGTCTCTTTTCAACCAAGTCTTATTTTCAGCAACAGACAACCCTAGCCCTTCTCCGTCCTCTAAATGAAATCCCTAATTTTCTTCTTCTTTCCACTCGGCACTAGGTTATCTTCTTTCTTACTGGCTTAATTACAAAGTCTTTAGGTATCTACAATAATTCTGGTGCCAGCAGCTCTAATGGCATATTCCAACAGTTCTAAACGAAGGATCGTTTCTTCATGTGCTGGTACTGGATGACCCAAGGTTGGAAACTCTAATCTATTCAGCACCAGGTCCTTGATCCGACTTAGGTACAGAGGGACGGGGAGTGTGAATGTTAGCAACCCTTCAGTTTCGATTCCAGGTGTCAACAGCCGTACTTCCACCGTTACAATTGGATCGAGATTGGTCACCTGCACTTCCCTCACCCTCCCGGATCTCTGTCCCCAAGACATCTGCTGCTAGGTAGGTCCACTCAGGAGTGGCGTATCTTCTGCAGGGCACACGTACCCTCCTTGATCTTCTCGGACTCTCAGAGCCTGAGTCCGCTGCACCTTCGTCTAGATCTGAGTCTTCAGAAATCGGGTCAAGGGTTCTTTCTGGATTTGCTCTCAGGCTTGACCTTCTCCTTCTTTCCGGCCAGCTAGCTTCTCCACTACTTGTCCTCCTGCTCCTTGTCCTTGCACTTGACTCTTGACCACTTGCAGCTTGGTCAGTGTCTGACTCGAACTCCCAGCTACTTTCTCCCTCTGAGGCGACTTCAGTCTCACTGGTGTATTGACCGTCCTCAGCCTGGTCAGACACGCTCTCAGCCTCTTCTAGCACCTCTACAGCTTGACTTTTCCCCTCTGTGGCTTCTCCGCTTTCAGCTGGATTTTCATCCGAGAGAGGAGCTGTTTCTTCCAGAGGTGCTGGAACTCTTCGAGTGTGTGAGGTGTGGATCCAGTTGGGCAAGCCTCCACACTTCACTGCAGTGTTCGTGACCAATATGACTTGGAAAGGTCCACGCCAGCGCACGTCTAGACAATTCTTCCTGACGTGTTTCTTCACCAAGACCCAGTCCCCCGGACACAGGTCATGGCACAGGTCATGAGATGATGGAACTTCTGCAGCCTGCACCTGTAGAGACACAGAATGAATGGCGTCAGAGAGTCCCTTGCAATAGTCCAGGATCAAATCATCTGTGATGTTCAACAGTGCTGCAGTTGGAACCGATGGCAGTCTCATAGCCCTCCCCATTAGCACCTCATGTGGGGAGAGACCTGTCCTTCTATCTGGTGTGCTACGTATGCTCATAAGGACCAGTGGAAGTGCATCAGGCCAACTTAAGGATGTCGATGAACAAACTTTGGCAAGTCGTGACTTAATGGTGCTGTTGATTTGCTCCACGATCCCTGAAGCTTCTGGTCGATAGCTACAGTGCAGCTTCTGATCTATACTTAGGGCTGAACATAGCATCTTCACTATTTCGCTGTTGAAATGTGTTCCTCTATCTGATTCCAAAGAGGCCGGCACCCCGAACCGTGGTATCAGTTCTCTAAGCAATAACTTTGCTACTGTAAGTGTGTCACACCTACGTGTGGGGTAAGCCTCAACCCATCTGGAAAATATACAGACAATCACTAGGACGTATCTGAGGCGATTGCACTTGGGCATTTCAATAAAATCCAGTTACATTCTATTGAATGGCCCCCCAGACCTCCCTATGTGGCTCAATGTGACTGGTGTTCTCTTTCCTACATTCAGTTGCTGACAGATCACACAACGCTGACATACTGCTTCTGCCGCTACTCTAAACTTTGGGTTGTACCACGTTTGTCTAAATACCCGTACCATGGCATCTCTACCTATGTGTGCCGGTCCATGCAATCTCCTTGCCATTGGACTGACGAGTTTGTTTGGTAACACTGCCCTCCCATCTGCAGAGATCCAAAAATCCATCTCACTCTTGGTACAACCAGCTGTCTCCCATGCCTTTTTCTCAAAATCAGGTGCATTCTCTTGGATACATTTCAACTCATCCCAAGTGTCTACAGTTTCCAACAACATAGTTAATTCAGTCCTTTCCTGTATACCCCCCACTTCTACCTCTGTAAAGGAATACCCTTGTTCCGCACAGTAACGAGCGACTTCATCTGCATACCTATTGCCATGTGACACAAAATCAGTATTCCTAGTATGTGCTGTACATTTAACAACTGCAATGGCTGCTGGACCTTGTAGTGCTTCTAACAATAATCTCACAAACTCTCCATTCCTAATAGGAGAACCAGAGGAGGTCATGTAACCTCTTTGATACCATAACTGCCCATAGTCATGAACTACCCCGAAACCATACTGGCTATCGGTGTAAATGGTGACTCGAATTTTATTACCTGCTAAACAGGCACGAGTCAAGACAATGATTTCAGCTACCTGAGCGGAATGTACTCCTTCCAGGCAGGCGGCTTCCACAACTCCGGTAATGGTACAAACGGCATATGCTGCTCTCAGCTGACCAATATCGTCTCTTACGCATGAGCCATCAACAAAGAATATCTCATCGGGGTCAGTCAATGGCTCATCTACGATATCTGGTCTCGGTTTGGTGCATAGTTCAGTCACATCAAGGCAGTCATGATCTGTACATACATCATCATCTATGTCATTTGGAAGTGGCATCAAAGTGGCAGGATTCAAAACAGAGCATCTCTTGAGGGTCACGTTCTCGGCAGCCAAAATGACTTGCTCATAGCGCGTGAGCCTGCTGTTTGTCAGATGCTGTGTCTTGGTCCTGGTCATCAACAGTTCAACGGAATGCGGTACATACACCACTAACTGGTGTCCCATCACTATATTCTCACACCTCTCAATGCTGACACCCGTTGCAGCAACGGATTTGAGACATCCGGGCAACGCTGCGGCTACTGGATCTAGGGTAGCCGAGAAGTATGCAACTGGCCTACGGGCATTTCCGTGTATCTGGGCCAAAACTGACAAAGCACAACCTTCCCTTTCACAGCAGTAAAGTAAGAATGGTTTTTCGTAATCAGGCATTCCTAAAGCCGGGGCACGACACAAGTCCTCCCTTAGCTGCAGAAACGCCATCAAACAATCTTTGTCCCATGGTACCGGATCACTCACCCCCTTGTGCGTCAGTTTTTGTAAAGGTTTTGCCTTCAGGGAAAAGTTAGCTATCCACTGTCGGCAGTAACCAACCATTCCTAGGAACATCCTGACTTCTCTTTGTGTTGTAGGCGAGTTCATTTTCATGATCGCCTCTATTCTGTCTGGAGACACCTTCCGTTTCCCTTTCTCAATCCTGTGACCCAAGTACTGCACTTCTGTCAAACAATACTGCAATTTACTTGGCGACACCTTGTGTCCGTTCTCGGCCAAGTGATTCAGTAAGGTGATGGTGTCTATTTTGCAAGCTTCCTCAGTTTCTGACGCCACAAGTAGGTCGTCTATGTACTGAACCAGAACCGAGTTCATTGGCAATACTAGACTTTCAAGATTTTTCTTCAGCAGCTGGTTAAAAATCGATGGGCTTTCTGTATACCCCTGTGGGATACGACACCATGTTAAAACGCGATTTTCCAGCTTAAAAGCGAAAAGATATTGGCTTTCCTCATCTAAGGGGATTGAAAAGAAGGCCTGGCACAGGTCTATCACCGTGAACCATTCAGCTTGGAATGGTATCTGAAACAGTATCACTGATGGATTCGGTACCACTGGACAACACGAAACAACTATATTATTAATCTTTCGAAGATCCTGCACTATTCTGTATTTCCCACTAGGCTTCTGCAAACCCATAATCGGGGAGTTACATGGGCTTCCCACGATTTCCTTCAGTATTCCCTGTTTGATCATGGATTCGATCACAGGCTTTATTCCTGCAATCGTCTGCGGTGTCAACTTGTATTGGGGTGTTCTTGGATACTCAGCATTTGGTTTTACCATGATCTTTACTGGCTCTACCCCTTTGATCAGTCCTATTTCTTCTCCAGTGAAATCCCACACCTCAGCTGACACCGCACCTCTCAGGTCCCATGGAAGCTCCTCCACCGTCAAGGTAGGGTATAGCTCTCAGTCTGTGAAGCACTCTTAACCAACAAAGTCTCTTTTCAACCAAGTCTTATTTTCAGCAACAGACAACCCTAGCCCTTCTCCGTCCTCTAAATGAAATCCCTAATTTTCTTCTTCTTTCCACTCGGCACTAGGTTATCTTCTTTCTTACTGGCTTAATTACAAAGTCTTTAGGTATCTACAATAATTCTGGTGCCAGCAGCTCTAATGGCATATTCCAACAGTTCTAAACGAAGGATCGTTTCTTCATGTGCTGGTACTGGATGACCCAAGGTTGGAAACTCTAATCTATTCAGCACCAGGTCCTTGATCCGACTTAGGTACAGAGGGACGGGGAGTGTGAATGTTAGCAACCCTTCAGTTTCGATTCCAGGTGTCAACAGCCGTACTTCCACCGTTACAATTGGATCGAGATTGGTCACCTGCACTTCCCTCACCCTCCCGGATCTCTGTCCCCAAGACATCTGCTGCTAGGTAGGTCCACTCAGGAGTGGCGTATCTTCTGCAGGGCACACGTACCCTCTTTGATCTTCTCGGACTCTCAGAGCCTGAGTCCGCTGCACCTTCGTCTAGATCTGAGTCTTCAGAAATCGGGTCAAGGGTTCTTTCTGGATTTGCTCTCAGGCTTGACCTTCTCCTTCTTTCCGGCCAGCTAGCTTCTCCACTACTTGTCCTCCTGCTCCTTGTCCTTGCACTTGACTCTTGACCACTTGCAGCTTGGTCAGTGTCTGACTCGAACTCCCAGCTACTTTCTCCCTCTGAGGCGACTTCAGTCTCACTGGTGTATTGACCGTCCTCAGCCTGGTCAGACACGCTCTCAGCCTCTTCTAGCACCTCTACAGCTTGACTTTTCCCCTCTGTGGCTTCTCCGCTTTCAGCTGGATTTTCATCCGAGAGAGGAGCTGTTTCTTCCAGAGGTGCTGGAACTCTTCGAGTGTGTGAGGTGTGGATCCAGTTGGGCAAGCCTCCACACTTCACTGCAGTGTTCGTGACCAATATGACTTGGAAAGGTCCACGCCAGCGCACGTCTAGACAATTCTTCCTGACGTGTTTCTTCACCAAGACCCAGTCCCCCGGACACAGGTCATGGCACAGGTCATGAGATGATGGAACTTCTGCAGCCTGCACCTGTAGAGACACAGAATGAATGGCGTCAGAGAGTCCCTTGCAATAGTCCAGGATCAAATCATCTGTGATGTTCAACAGTGCTGCAGTTGGAACCGATGGCAGTCTCATAGCCCTCCCCATTAGCACCTCATGTGGGGAGAGACCTGTCCTTCTATCTGGTGTGCTACGTATGCTCATAAGGACCAGTGGAAGTGCATCAGGCCAACTTAAGGATGTCGATGAACAAACTTTGGCAAGTCGTGACTTAATGGTGCTGTTGATTTGCTCCACGATCCCTGAAGCTTCTGGTCGATAGCTACAGTGCAGCTTCTGATCTATACTTAGGGCTGAACATAGCATCTTCACTATTTCGCTGTTGAAATGTGTTCCTCTATCTGATTCCAAAGAGGCCGGCACCCCGAACCGTGGTATCAGTTCTCTAAGCAATAACTTTGCTACTGTAAGTGTGTCACACCTACGTGTGGGGTAAGCCTCAACCCATCTGGAAAATATACAGACAATCACTAGGACGTATCTGAGGCGATTGCACTTGGGCATTTCAATAAAATCCAGTTACATTCTATTGAATGGCCCCCCAGACCTCCCTATGTGGCTCAATGTGACTGGTGTTCTCTTTCCTACATTCAGTTGCTGACAGATCACACAACGCTGACATACTGCTTCTGCCGCTACTCTAAACTTTGGGTTGTACCACGTTTGTCTAAATACCCGTACCATGGCATCTCTACCTATGTGTGCCGGTCCATGCAATCTCCTTGCCATTGGACTGACGAGTTTGTTTGGTAACACTGCCCTCCCATCTGCAGAGATCCAAAAATCCATCTCACTCTTGGTACAACCAGCTGTCTCCCATGCCTTTTTCTCAAAATCAGGTGCATTCTCTTGGATACATTTCAACTCATCCCAAGTGTCTACAGTTTCCAACAACATAGTTAATTCAGTCCTTTCCTGTATACCCCCCACTTCTACCTCTGTAAAGGAATACCCTTGTTCGGCACAGTAACGAGCGACTTCATCTGCATACCTATTGCCATGTGACACAAAATCAGTATTCCTAGTATGTGCTGTACATTTAACAACTGCAATGGCTGCTGGACCTTGTAGTGCTTCTAACAATAATCTCACAAACTCTCCATTCCTAATAGGAGAACCAGAGGAGGTCATGTAACCTCTTTGATACCATAACTGCCCATAGTCATGAACTACCCCGAAACCATACTGGCTATCGGTGTAAATGGTGACTCGAATTTTATTACCTGCTAAACAGGCACGAGTCAAGACAATGATTTCAGCTACCTGAGCGGAATGTACTCCTTCCAGGCAGGCGGCTTCCACAACTCCGGTAATGGTACAAACGGCATATGCTGCTCTCAGCTGACCAATATCGTCTCTTACGCATGAGCCATCAACAAAGAATATCTCATCGGGGTCAGTCAATGGCTCATCTACGATATCTGGTCTCGGTTTGGTGCATAGTTCAGTCACATCAAGGCAGTCATGATCTGTACATACATCATCATCTATGTCATTTGGAAGTGGCATCAAAGTGGCAGGATTCAAAACAGAGCATCTCTTGAGGGTCACGTTCTCGGCAGCCAAAATGACTTGCTCATAGCGCGTGAGCCTGCTGTTTGTCAGATGCTGTGTCTTGGTCCTGGTCATCAACAGTTCAACGGAATGCGGTACATACACCACTAACTGGTGTCCCATCACTATATTCTCACACCTCTCAATGCTGACACCCGTTGCAGCAACGGATTTGAGACATCCGGGCAACGCTGCGGCTACTGGATCTAGGGTAGCCGAGAAGTATGCAACTGGCCTACGGGCATTTCCGTGTATCTGGGCCAAAACTGACAAAGCACAACCTTCCCTTTCACAGCAGTAAAGTAAGAATGGTTTTTCGTAATCAGGCATTCCTAAAGCCGGGGCACGACACAAGTCCTCCCTTAGCTGCAGAAACGCCATCAAACAATCTTTGTCCCATGGTACCGGATCACTCACCCCCTTGTGCGTCAGTTTTTGTAAAGGTTTTGCCTTCAGGGAAAAGTTAGCTATCCACTGTCGGCAGTAACCAACCATTCCTAGGAACATCCTGACTTCTCTTTGTGTTGTAGGCGAGTTCATTTTCATGATCGCCTCTATTCTGTCTGGAGACACCTTCCGTTTCCCTTTCTCAATCCTGTGACCCAAGTACTGCACTTCTGTCAAACAATACTGCAATTTACTTGGCGACACCTTGTGTCCGTTCTCGGCCAAGTGATTCAGTAAGGTGATGGTGTCTATTTTGCAAGCTTCCTCAGTTTCTGACGCCACAAGTAGGTCGTCTATGTACTGAACCAGAACCGAGTTCATTGGCAATACTAGACTTTCAAGATTTTTCTTCAGCAGCTGGTTAAAAATCGATGGGCTTTCTGTGTACCCCTGTGGGATACGACACCATGTTAAAACGCGATTTTCCAGCTTAAAAGCGAAAAGATATTGGCTTTCCTCATCTAAGGGGATTGAAAAGAAGGCCTGGCACAGGTCTATCACCGTGAACCATTCAGCTTGGAATGGTATCTGAAACAGTATCACTGATGGATTCGGTACCACTGGACAACACGAAACAACTATATTATTAATCTTTCGAAGATCCTGCACTATTCTGTATTTCCCACTAGGCTTCTGCAAACCCATAATCGGGGAGTTACATGGGCTTCCCACGATTTCCTTCAGTATTCCCTGTTTGATCATGGATTCGATCACAGGCTTTATTCCTGCAATCGTCTGCGGTGTCAACTTGTATTGGGGTGTTCTTGGATACTCAGCATTTGGTTTTACCATGATCTTTACTGGCTCTACCCCTTTGATCAGTCCTATTTCTTCTCCAGTGAAATCCCACACCTCAGCTGACACCGCACCTCTCAGGTCCCATGGAAGCTCCTCCACCGTCAAGGTAGGGTATAGCTCTCAGTCTGTGAAGCACTCTTAACCAACAAAGTCTCTTTTCAACCAAGTCTTATTTTCAGCAACAGACAACCCTAGCCCTTCTCCGTCCTCTAAATGAAATCCCTAATTTTCTTCTTCTTTCCACTCGGCACTAGGTTATCTTCTTTCTTACTGGCTTAATTACAAAGTCTTTAGGTATCTACAATAATTCTGGTGCCAGCAGCTCTAATGGCATATTCCAACAGTTCTAAACGAAGGATCGTTTCTTCATGTGCTGGTACTGGATGACCCAAGGTTGGAAACTCTAATCTATTCAGCACCAGGTCCTTGATCCGACTTAGGTACAGAGGGACGGGGAGTGTGAATGTTAGCAACCCTTCAGTTTCGATTCCAGGTGTCAACAGCCGTACTTCCACCGTTACAATTGGATCGAGATTGGTCACCTGCACTTCCCTCACCCTCCCGGATCTCTGTCCCCAAGACATCTGCTGCTAGGTAGGTCCACTCAGGAGTGGCGTATCTTCTGCAGGGCACACGTACCCTCCTTGATCTTCTCGGACTCTCAGAGCCTGAGTCCGCTGCACCTTCGTCTAGATCTGAGTCTTCAGAAATCGGGTCAAGGGTTCTTTCTGGATTTGCTCTCAGGCTTGACCTTCTCCTTCTTTCCGGCCAGCTAGCTTCTCCACTACTTGTCCTCCTGCTCCTTGTCCTTGCACTTGACTCTTGACCACTTGCAGCTTGGTCAGTGTCTGACTCGAACTCCCAGCTACTTTCTCCCTCTGAGGCGACTTCAGTCTCACTGGTGTATTGACCGTCCTCAGCCTGGTCAGACACGCTCTCAGCCTCTTCTAGCACCTCTACAGCTTGACTTTTCCCCTCTGTGGCTTCTCCGCTTTCAGCTGGATTTTCATCCGAGAGAGGAGCTGTTTCTTCCAGAGGTGCTGGAACTCTTCGAGTGTGTGAGGTGTGGATCCAGTTGGGCAAGCCTCCACACTTCACTGCAGTGTTCGTGACCAATATGACTTGGAAAGGTCCACGCCAGCGCACGTCTAGACAATTCTTCCTGACGTGTTTCTTCACCAAGACCCAGTCCCCCGGACACAGGTCATGGCACAGGTCATGAGATGATGGAACTTCTGCAGCCTGCACCTGTAGAGACACAGAATGAATGGCGTCAGAGAGTCCCTTGCAATAGTCCAGGATCAAATCATCTGTGATGTTCAACAGTGCTGCAGTTGGAACCGATGGCAGTCTCATAGCCCTCCCCATTAGCACCTCATGTGGGGAGAGACCTGTCCTTCTATCTGGTGTGCTACGTATGCTCATAAGGACCAGTGGAAGTGCATCAGGCCAACTTAAGGATGTCGATGAACAAACTTTGGCAAGTCGTGACTTAATGGTGCTGTTGATTTGCTCCACGATCCCTGAAGCTTCTGGTCGATAGCTACAGTGCAGCTTCTGATCTATACTTAGGGCTGAACATAGCATCTTCACTATTTCGCTGTTGAAATGTGTTCCTCTATCTGATTCCAAAGAGGCCGGCACCCCGAACCTTGGTATCAGTTCTCTAAGCAATAACTTTGCTACTGTAAGTGTGTCACACCTACGTGTGGGGTAAGCCTCAACCCATCTGGAAAATATACAGACAATCACTAGGACGTATCTGAGGCGATTGCACTTGGGCATTTCAATAAAATCCAGTTACATTCTATTGAATGGCCCCCCAGACCTCCCTATGTGGCTCAATGTGACTGGTGTTCTCTTTCCTACATTCAGTTGCTGACAGATCACACAACGCTGACATACTGCTTCTGCCGCTACTCTAAACTTTGGGTTGTACCACGTTTGTCTAAATACCCGTACCATGGCATCTCTACCTATGTGTGCCGGTCCATGCAATCTCCTTGCCATTGGACTGACGAGTTTGTTTGGTAACACTGCCCTCCCATCTGCAGAGATCCAAAAATCCATCTCACTCTTGGTACAACCAGCTGTCTCCCATGCCTTTTTCTCAAAATCAGGTGCATTCTCTTGGATACATTTCAACTCATCCCAAGTGTCTACAGTTTCCAACAACATAGTTAATTCAGTCCTTTCCTGTATACCCCCCACTTCTACCTCTGTAAAGGAATACCCTTGTTCCGCACAGTAACGAGCGACTTCATCTGCATACCTATTGCCTTGTGACACAAAATCAGTATTCCTAGTATGTGCTGTACATTTAACAACTGCAATGGCTGCTGGACCTTGTAGTGCTTCTAACAATAATCTCACAAACTCTCCATTCCTAATAGGAGAACCAGAGGAGGTCATGTAACCTCTTTGATACCATAACTGCCCATAGTCATGAACTACCCCGAAACCATACTGGCTATCGGTGTAAATGGTGACTCGAATTTTATTACCTGCTAAACAGGCACGAGTCAAGACAATGATTTCAGCTACCTGAGCGGAATGTACTCCTTCCAGGCAGGCGGCTTCCACAACTCCGGTAATGGTACAAACGGCATATGCTGCTCTCAGCTGACCAATATCGTCTCTTACGCATGAGCCATCAACAAAGAATATCTCATCGGGGTCAGTCAATGGCTCATCTACGATATCTGGTCTCGGTTTGGTGCATAGTTCAGTCACATCAAGGCAGTCATGATCTGTACATACATCATCATCTATGTCATTTGGAAGTGGCATCAAAGTGGCAGGATTCAAAACAGAGCATCTCTTGAGGGTCACGTTCTCGGCAGCCAAAATGACTTGCTCATAGCGCGTGAGCCTGCTGTTTGTCAGATGCTGTGTCTTGGTCCTGGTCATCAACAGTTCAACGGAATGCGGTACATACACCACTAACTGGTGTCCCATCACTATATTCTCACACCTCTCAATGCTGACACCCGTTGCAGCAACGGATTTGAGACATCCGGGCAACGCTGCGGCTACTGGATCTAGGGTAGCCGAGAAGTATGCAACTGGCCTACGGGCATTTCCGTGTATCTGGGCCAAAACTGACAAAGCACAACCTTCCCTTTCACAGCAGTAAAGTAAGAATGGTTTTTCGTAATCAGGCATTCCTAAAGCCGGGGCACGACACAAGTCCTCCCTTAGCTGCAGAAACGCCATCAAACAATCTTTGTCCCATGGTACCGGATCACTCACCCCCTTGTGCGTCAGTTTTTGTAAAGGTTTTGCCTTCAGGGAAAAGTTAGCTATCCACTGTCGGCAGTAACCAACCATTCCTAGGAACATCCTGACTTCTCTTTGTGTTGTAGGCGAGTTCATTTTCATGATCGCCTCTATTCTGTCTGGAGACACCTTCCGTTTCCCTTTCTCAATCCTGTGACCCAAGTACTGCACTTCTGTCAAACAATACTGCAATTTACTTGGCGACACCTTGTGTCCGTTCTCGGCCAAGTGATTCAGTAAGGTGATGGTGTCTATTTTGCAAGCTTCCTCAGTTTCTGACGCCACAAGTAGGTCGTCTATGTACTGAACCAGAACCGAGTTCATTGGCAATACTAGACTTTCAAGATTTTTCTTCAGCAGCTGGTTAAAAATCGATGGGCTTTCTGTATACCCCTGTGGGATACGACACCATGTTAAAACGCGATTTTCCAGCTTAAAAGCGAAAAGATATTGGCTTTCCTCATCTAAGGGGATTGAAAAGAAGGCCTGGCACAGGTCTATCACCGTGAACCATTCAGCTTGGAATGGTATCTGAAACAGTATCACTGATGGATTCGGTACCACTGGACAACACGAAACAACTATATTATTAATCTTTCGAAGATCCTGCACTATTCTGTATTTCCCACTAGGCTTCTGCAAACCCATAATCGGGGAGTTACATGGGCTTCCCACGATTTCCTTCAGTATTCCCTGTTTGATCATGGATTCGATCACAGGCTTTATTCCTGCAATCGTCTGCGGTGTCAACTTGTATTGGGGTGTTCTTGGATACTCAGCATTTGGTTTTACCATGATCTTTACTGGCTCTACCCCTTTGATCAGTCCTATTTCTTCTCCAGTGAAATCCCACACCTCAGCTGACACCGCACCTCTCAGGTCCCATGGAAGCTCCTCCACCGTCAAGGTAGGGTATAGCTCCACGCATACTTGTGAGTTTGCGACCTTAAAATCGGCATCATCATCGTTAGTCTGCACTTCTACTCCTTGAGGTGTGCAATATATCGTACAATTTAGTTTGCATAACAGATCTCTTCCCAACAGACACACAGGACTGGAATCACAAATCACAAACTGGTGCTCATCACTGTATTTCCCTATTTTCACCGACACTGGTTCTGTCAGAGGATTCGTCATTCTCCTATTTGCGACTCCTACCACCTGGATCGTCTCTCCCGACATTGGCAGACCTGGGACCACCGCTGATCTCAGAGTGGATCGAGTGGCCCCCGTGTCCACTAAAAAGGTCGTAGGACACCCCGCCACTTCAGCCTCCACGTATGGTCCCCTCTGGTCTACCTCTAAGGCTGCCCCTAGGGTACAATCTTCCTCTCTGTTCACTCGCTGTCCTGTAAGGGGATCAACGTAGTAGCATTCCTCTCCTCCTACGAACAGTGGCAGTTGTCTATAGGTTTTTCCCCCGTTCGCAATACGAGGTGGTTGAGGGAACTGGGCTCGAGGAGTCGGAGTCCCCCCTTTGATAAACTTTCCCTTCGGTATCGTTGTTCCCTTCACCAGACTATTCTGAACATCGTCTTCCTCAGGTTCTAATTCTCCAGTCTCGGTATTATAGGGACACTCGCGTTTCCAATGTCCCACCTCGTTACACTGGTGGCACCTAGTCGTCTTTTTCAGTGTCGCGATATCTACCCTGGGTCTCTGTTTTTCCTCATCGTCTTTACTTTGATTATTCTGCTTTTTCCCTAGGGTTCCGGTTCCCTGTTGCCGCTGTCCACCCTTTCCAGCTGACTGCATCTGTACCAACATTAGTTTTTCCTTAAGTTTCTTTGCTTTCGAATCTATTTCATCACTGCAGTACCTTGCGTATCTCAGAATTTCATCTAATGGTTTGTTTTGCCAACAAATTAAATGCTGCTGAATCATCAAACTGATGTCAGGTCTCAAACCCAGGACGAATTTTGACACAAACTGACCTATGTCTTTAGGATCCATCACATCCAACCCACTGTACTGCTTGAACGCTTTCAGCAATCTCTCATAATACTCATGGACAGTCTCTTTAGGTTCCTGAGTGGTTCGATCTATCTTAACCCAGTCTATGTCCTGCAGCGGCACCTTCTCTTTCAACCATGCCATTACCCTCTCGTACTTTTCCATGACTTTCTCTGATGGCCCATTCGTCTGGGCATCTCTATCCGGTTCAGAGATGGGCCATTCAACACTAAGCTTGCACGCCGTCCACAAATCCCCTGGTACTACGATGTCAAACAGGGTGTTCAAATCGACCCACAGCACTTTGGAGATCTTTACGAACCTCTCTACCTGTTTGTACCACTCCACGGGATTCTCCCTCAGCTTAGGGAAGGAATTGGTAAATGCCGCTAAATCCCCCCTACTCCAGGGCACATGCACGTAATTTCCATTCGCGATTTCTCGCAAAGGGAAAGCTTCCATTCGCGGTGGCCCTCCCTCTGGGGACATTCCAATTGTACTCCTTCTGACGGTCCCCCTCTTGGACCATCTTTCCTCCCATTTATCCAAATCCCTCCACGTTCTTATACCCAGGATCAGTTCCTTTATGTGCATTTTCAACCCAATCGTCCTCCGTTCATCTAGGTCCTGATCTGTGCAATTCAGCCTATGGTTACCCTGTAAGGCTTTTGTTCTTGATAAATCTATCATATACCTGGTTGCCAACTCGGATAATCTTTCATGTACTGACCTCGCCTTCCGAGTAACATCTTTTGCCATAAACAGTACCTCATCTTGTTCATACAGGTCGATCCTTTCCATTGGCAATGTGCCGTCTATTATTTCATCTAGATCTGATTTTAGACTGGTTACATCGAGTCTTTTTGCCTTTACCCCAGCTCTCAGTACCTCACTCCTAGACGGTCCATTCACATCCCTCTCGTCCCAACTCCGAGTCCTACGTCTAGGCACAGGTGAGCTATGAGGAGTCCTCTTTTGTTCCCTTTGTTCCCATCTTTCTAAATCCCATGCTCTTCCATCTTCCCTAGGTGTATGGTGGATTAATGTTCTATTTCCCACCACCCCATCCTGTCTCTTCGGCTCCGTCTCTCTAGATGCGAGATAGGATCCCCCGTTATGTTCTAAGTCACCGCAATTCCCTTGCTGTCTGGTGTCACTCAGTAAACGATAAGGTCCCTCACAGCTCTCCATGTTCCCGCGATCCCGTCCGTGATCACTGGATACATGGTGAGACCCTTCGCGACTCCCCATACTCCCGCGACTCCAATGTTGCACATTTTCGCCCGGTGTATGGTGAGTGCACCTGTAACTATTTCTGTACTCCTGTGTCCTTCGTTCTCCCTCAGTGAGGATGGGGCGAGGCACCCCCCCACATCCTGCACTCTTGTCTTCACCCATTTGTCTATTGCCACCGATGGTATGGCAAGTATCTCCTTTGCTTTCTTGACTCCCTCCATCCCACTCCGGACTGCTTTCGCCAGCTCCGCAGTGAGAGAGGATCCTGTTATTTTGGCCTCTCCATTCGGCTTCTGTCTCTATTCTTTTATTCTGAGTCTCTACGGCAGCGTCCCATTCTTTCAAGTACTCCCTTAACTCCTTAAAGGATTTCGGTCGCGGTCCCCTCAGATCCATCAGTCCTCTCTGACCCCCCTGCTCTATTAAGGGATCCGTTACTGAATCCAATGGGGTACTCCGACCCCTTGGTCCTAGCAACTGCCTTTGGGAATTAATCGTATTGTTCCTGCTTTCCATCTCTGCTCTTTCCCTGTCCCAACGTGCCTGTTCCTCCTCCTGAGCTCTCTCTGGGTTGTAGATTGACACTACAGGACCTATGGTAACAGGTACTTGTAGAGCATCCGGCAGTTGATACGACCTTGCACACTCCGTTTCCGGTACTTTCTGTACCACAAACCTTCCGACTACTCTCTGTACTGGACTAGGTTGAGGTATTTCCTCGCCTTTCTTAGGTTCCCAATCCGATATGGGGAGCGATCTATATTCCCCCTTCCCGGCCCCGTCCCCCTGCTGTAGTTCGGGACGTTCGGCCTCTCTATTGTACGGAGGTGGTCTGTCTAATAATAACCTATTTATCAGACTATCATCCGTCTCACTCTCATCATCCTCCTCTGGAGGCTTCTTTTCTCCTGTGACTTCTATCACTGGGTACAGTTTATCTGCCTCTATTCTCTGCACCCTCCACTTTTTAGCTTCATCATCCCATTTGGCATCCTGCACTGCTCTTACCGATCGTTTCACTCTTTCTTGGCGCCTGTTCAGGCTCCGGTCGTAAGCCGCCCTGAACCATGCATTGAGGGCTTCGAACTGTGTTGGCCTGGGTAGAGGTCTTGTTGCGAGCATTACTGCTTTCAGCTGATTCAATGCTTCTAACCTAAACGTCCCGTATCTCGGGAACGTCAGTTCCTCATTTCCCTCTGTTATCTTGCTCCACTCGGAAATCCACAGTATCGTGTGTAACCCAACCTTCACAGCCATATAATGAGCTGGTGTACCCTCCGGCGGAGCCTCTTCCCCAGCATACGAATTTCCCCTGTCTCTCTTAAAGATCGCCCTTAGACATTTAAAACACTTCATTTTCAAGAATCTACGGTTTCTTTAATTCTCTTCCTTATTTACTTCCCGATGGCGAACCACCAATCTCTGCGCGGCTCTCGCTGACCAGCCTATCCCAGCGCGGTTCTCGCTGACCAGCCTATCCCAGCGCGGCTCTACACCAACCAGCCTATCCCAGCGCGGCTCGCTCTGACGTCACTCGTCCCCTTTGCAGCAGTTCCCCTCCTTTCTCAGCTCGTCTCCCGGTCCTGCATGCGTCCCATTCATACACCGAAAAATGACTACTTCCGACCAAGCGATCACTTTTCTTGACTGTACGTCCACAGTCTAACTGTAATTGTCACCTCAACTGACGAAACGTCTTTCACAAACGTTCAGACGATCGCCTTAACTGATAGGTTGCTTGCACACAGTAAACGTCCGACCAGCGTCCGTTACTCATACACTCACTCTTACGTTCCCCCTATCACGGTCCTACGGGCGATCAATGGTACCTCATGACCCCCTTCACAATGGTAGACAATTACTCTGGATGTCTGATACACCCGAACCACTTAAGCCCTTCCCTGGACTTAAGATTTTCACCGGTTGCGCGCGCTCACAACCGTCTCACAATCACACTACAGGCATTCAACTCCGCTTGACATTATAACACAGGTACAACACAAAACACCGCAATCTGGCAACGCATGACCCTTATACTCACTCTCGACCGACTCTGCTGCTTTTTCTCTCTCGCACCGCCAGCACCTTCTTCGACAGGTAGCTCTTCTTCTGGTCGTCGATGACTAGGGGCCTTGGGGTAATCTAGACGTAACCTAGGTCGCCTTCCTCAAGAAGCAAACCATCCTCTGCTACCAACTGCGGGAATGAGATTTTGATCGATTATCTGATCACCCTGATACCTATCTCACTTGAGTCCCTTTTTGGATCGATTATTGACTGTCATTGAGTAAAAGGCAAACCCACATAGGTTAAATCAACCCCATAGACTGACGCAACTTTTAAAGAACCACTTACAACTGGAAAGGTTTAAAGATTTACTATAAAACCAAAATCAGTTGCAAATACAAACACCTCAATATAAGGTTCAACAGGTATACAGGTACTAGAAGGAACATGAACTCTCTAAGAAACCTCAATCGACAGAAGAAAACAATCAAAACCAATTCGAAAATCAATAAGTTGAATATCATTGACACAAGGTGAATCTGAAGTGTCATTTACAGAAAGAAAATGAAACAGGTTAAACTGTCCCTACACTATGCTAGATGACATCCCTACTTAACAAGTTCTTTACCTAAAAAGGTGTCAGCAGTTTGACTTCCGAAGAAGCTCAAACTCTCTTAGTCTCAGATGGAAACCTATGTCGCGTAGCAGTACCCTTTCTGCCTACCCATCCGCTCTCTAAGGGTCCTCAGGCCATCTGCTCTGCCTTCTCCCCGGGGTGCTGTCCCTAATACAAAATCACAGTATGGGTGGAACGCCCCTTTGAGACGCCCACCACGTATACATTTCACATGGTCCTGCTTCTGGTTTTTTCCATAGTTTCGTTTCTTTGAATCGTCTGTTAAGTTGACCTTGCTTCCCAGGCGCCGTCTCCATCGTGCTGGTACCCCCATGACATTCCGGTCGACTCCTCCGGACCCGAGCCTATCTCCTCAAACAGAGCTCTATTCATCAAGCCTTTGATTGGTACCCCCCTCGCACCTGCAAACAGACACTTCGAAACAGGGCCCCAAATTCCAGGCTCCCCTTATCTTACTAGGCCGTAAAACTTCGACCAGCATTGGCAATTTATTTTAACGAGGCTTTTGACTTTTAGCTCACACGTGCAGATCAAAGCTAACCCACTATCTCTCCAAGCCCACTAAATTATATGCAGTAGTCTGTACCCTATGAACCCTTATTTCTTGAGCTTAAAATAATATGCTAACACACCACTCTAACGTTATACAAAAACACTTCTATAAAAATTGCCTTTAACATACATAAGCAAACTCATTGATTACATTGAATCCATGTCGTATTAGATGAAATGGTACACTTCGTTCTTACACAGTGCCATGTAGTCTGCACGTTTCTTCATTTTACATTTTATCTCTTTCTTCGTTTAGTAGCTGCATACATGGAATCTGTTTAACGCTTCTAAGGTTCTTAAGCATTTTCACACATTTCTACATTAGCCCACTCTCTATACGGGGTTTTCTAATTCTACTAAACACTCTAGAGTGAATACAGATACATTTTCTTACTCTATAAGTTACATAAGCTAACTTTACGCCACAGGCTTGTAAATATGATGCAGACATAATTTTCATTCAAATTGCGCTCTCTCAATAACATTGGTTGGCAATCGGAAAAGATGAAAAGGCTAATTTGTCAATTTATTGCAACAATCTGCCAGAGCTATCTTCAGCCATTTTATCATAGTATTTTACTAACAAACACTTTACTACGATGATTCCTGGTTTTGTCGTCGGATGGGGACATGCATGTCCCCTGAGAGTTCTTGGTATGTTCCCACAGCAAGGCTGAAGATCTCGTCTTGCTGAGTGTGGGTCTTAAGGACACGCTTCTGTTTATGGTTACGTAACGTCTGGCAAACCATGAGAATGAGTACGTTCTTAGTCCTTAGTTATCCGGCCTTCCCTTCAAGCATGGGGTCATTGCCGGAAAGCTGTCATTAAACAATAACATTTAATGATGACCTCGTGCCATAGTGTGCTTTACACATCCAAATGGCCTCTGTGTCCCTTTCCTGGAACATGACGCCTGACAGTGTAGTTGTTGTTTCAAGGCTTCATTTTAGCATTCATTTTAATTTCAAGAAGGTTGCATTGATGCACACTAGCAGAATCGAAGAAAACACACACTATTTCAGTGGTATGATCCATGGCACTTGACAGCGCGAAACCTAGTATCAGAAGGTACTGAAAACGAATGTTCCTGTGTAAAATGCAAAACAGAAATCTTAGTTTTGTGACTATTTCTTTTGAGTCCCCTAGGGCTTGATAACACGTTGTTGCCTGACCTGAGAAAGAAAAGAAACGAAAGTATACTTATTAATAGTAATATGTCCGGCTGGCTAGAGCACATAAAAGCCCCTGCGCAACAAATGAATCTGTTTTGTTTAATATTGTGTTGTGTTTCTAAGGAGGAGGGCTCTCTTTTCTTCCTGTTCCCCCAACCCTGTCCTTTTCCCTTTATCACTAAAGTGGTGTTTCGTTATCCACTTTCCATCCTCCCCCTTTACTAGTGTTAGGCTCCATTCTGATCATCTACTCTTTCTTCCATGTACAGGCAGGAGTCATTACGTTTGCATTTCCCCTGTCGATTTCCATACATTTTTGTTTAAATAGGTTATTCTTGAAGCTGCATTTATGTGGGATTTGCAGTGGGATTTCAGGCTACACCGTTGTGCATGGTTGATCACGTGGCATCGTCTAGTTCTTCAACTTTTTTGACGATTTTATCATTAGGTTGGTGAAGAAGAAAAAGTAAGCATTGTCAAAGCCAATCAGTCTCGCCTTGCTGATTGTGTTTGAAAAAAACACACACATTTCCTTGGAATGCTTATAGAAAAAGAAAAAAATACCCCCCCACCCCCCTGATTGTAGGCAGCACATTCATAAGCGAATCCAATACACATGTAAAAAGACAAAGGACAGCCATCAAATAAGAAGCAAGGAAATGAGATTGACAAGATAGCCAATGATCAGAAATGGAGTGACTAAAAGTCCAGTGCAGTTATCAGTCCTGTACACAGTAGGGCTTTCATTAACAGACAGCTGAGGCCTAAAATGAAAAATACATTTGGTGCTCTAAACATGTGATAGACTTTCTGTAAATAAATTAAGCATTAGTAAATTGGCATAGTGACATGATTGAAACTACAAAAAAAGCAGGGTACCTGCCCTCACACATACAGTTCAAC
This sequence comes from Lissotriton vulgaris, assembly GCF_964263255.1. Taxonomy (NCBI): domain Eukaryota; kingdom Metazoa; phylum Chordata; class Amphibia; order Caudata; family Salamandridae; genus Lissotriton; species Lissotriton vulgaris. The sequence continues at coordinate 949,536,530 of NC_141698.1, forward strand.
TCAACAAGACAAATCACACCCATGAATATCAGTGAGTAACTTTACCCATTTCACCAGGGAGCATGAGGACACTCAAAATGATCTAAATTGTTCTTGGATAATCTGCGTATGTATTGTGTATTTCACACATACACAGGATGTGTGTAGATGTGAGAAGGATTAGAATTACAACTGTTATGAACAATGAATATGGAGAGTGATCAATGGCAAACAAAAGATAGTTTTACGACTGTCCACATAGTAGAAGAGCTGAGTCATTATCCCTTTGGACAACACCCACTTTCTATTGCATTGCACTATCTAGCGGTAACTGCGTAACTGAGTAACTCTAGGAGTTATTGCGTGAACTTCAGGCAACATAGCCCAGAAAGATAGAGCATTGGTGCCCACGCTGTCTGTCCAAGCTGTGATTTCACTGCTCATGCTGTAACTCTCTTTGTTACCTAGTAAGTGTATATATCAGTGGCGGCTGCTCCGCAGTGGCGGAGGAGCATCGCCCCACAGGCTCAGAGCCAGTAGCTAAAAATGTAATTATATTTTATTATTGTTTTATTTTTCATCTGCTGGCTAAGTCAGCATGTTTAGAGAGGGGCAGGGCCGGGCCGGGCCATGGCAGATGGGGCTGAGTGATGTGCATGGGAAGTGCACACGTCAGTTTGGCTGGCCGTCTTAGGCCGACCAAACAGACATTTGCAGTTTGGTTTCTCTAACCCAGCTGTATTCCACAGGGGGGTGGGGGGAGGGGGGTGGAAAAACAGCACAGACTCCCTGTGCCAGAGCAAGCGTTAAACCAGCCTGCTCAGGCCAGTTCCCCCACACTGCTATCATGCTTGATAGTAACATGAGAACAGCATGGGGATTCTATGAGGAGTCTCTGTTGCTGTCCCAGGGACACTAGAAGCAGGAAGCAGAGGAGGGCGAGGCGGGCAGCAGCATCAGGTACGTTTTATTTATTATTACCACCCACCCCCGTGCTCAGCCCTGCGCTCCCTCACGCTCCCTCCACCCGCTTCAACCCTTTTTTTTTGTGTCAACCGCCACTGGTATGAATGACCTCATTATGCGTCTTGGGCATTGTGATTTTATATAAATCGTCCTTCATGTCCTTCTGCACCTTGTACGCATGTAGAATGGGTTCATTCTATGGACCCTATATTCCAAGGTCATTTACAAAAGTTTGAAATCAACTTGCAAAATTTTGGTAAAATCCATACTAATATAATAAAGAGAGAGCCCAAACCTTTGAGCGGGTAATCTCAGGAACCACAGCACCAATCACAACACCCAATACAGCATTGGAAAGGGCAGTTGCAGCAGAAGGACATAGGCTATGCAGACGCCCACCATATACATTTAAAAGGTAAAAGAACCGTGCCAGCAAAGTAGTCCCTTGTGGGCGTGTCTGCGTTGTGCTGTGGGCGTGTGCTGGGGGCGTGACAAACGCTGGGGGCGTGTGGTAAGTTCTGGCCTTCATGCCATGTCTCATATCGTGTGCTAATCCCACCCTGCTCCCTTTAAATACCCCTGCACCCCATAATCATAACCCACCCTTACTCCTTAAAATACCCCAACACCCTTAAACACTAACCCATCTTAACCCTATAAATATACCCTGTACCCCAAAACCCATACCTATCCCTAAGCCCTAAAAATACCCCTGTACCCCAAAACCCAAACCTAGCCCTGAACCCTATAAATACCCCTGTACCTCAAAACCCAAACCTACCCCTGAACCCTATAAATACCCCTGTACCTCAAAACCCAAACCTACCCCTGAACCCTAAAAATACCTGTGTACCCCAAAACCCAAACCTAGCCCTGAACCCTAAAAATACCACTGTACCCCAAAACCCAAACCTACCCCTAAACCCTAAAATACCCCTGTACCCCAAAAGCCAAACCTAGCCCCGAACCCTTAAAATACCCCTGTACCCCAAAACCCAAACCTACTCCTGAACCCTAAAAATACCCCTGTATCCCAAAACCCAAACCTAGCCCTGAACCTTAAAAATAACCCTGTACCCCAAAACCCAAACCTACCCCTGAACCCTAAAATACCCCTGTACCCCAAAACCCAAACCTAGCCCTGAACCCCATAAAGACCCCTGTACCCCAAAACCCAAACCTAGCCCTGAACGCTTAAAATACCCCTGTACCCCAAAACCCAAAACTATATCTGAACGCTTAAAATACCCAAACACCCCAAAACATATACCTCAGTACCCCAAAACATATACCCCTATAACCATACTTACCTTATCCAAACATTAAAAAAACATGCTTTTACCATTCATGCATTTACAACGAATTTCGTTGTAAATGTATGTGTGGTAAAAGCATATAAAATGTAATGCCATGCCTTATAATGGCATTGCGGAGTCATGGTACTTTCGTAATGTAAGTATGCGAAGTGATGGTATGCGGAAAGAAAGTTGCGGAATAATGGGTGTTTACCCTCCCCCGGTAAGTACATTGGTGGCACGGTGGCCCACATCTCCAGCAACATACTCATATTTTTTCACCACCCATTTGAAAAATGCACAGGTCTCTCTCATTGATGGCCAGCACCGACATACACTTTTAGACACACCTCCCGCCACAATTTCTAGAATTGCGAACTTTAGAGCTGGGGAGCTACGTTCGAATCTCGGCATCAGGTCAACATCCTGTGATTCCAGGCAAATCGCTTTGTCTCCCCGTGCCTACCACAAATGAATGTGTTCTTCTGTAATGTAAATTGTGCTCATGCCATGTTGTCGAGTTCGCGCTACATAATATTGCAAGGAAAAATAAAGTAGGGAAACTCGAGTTCACACACTACTGAACGCGCACTCTTAAGTGCATCAGCAGTGCACTGTGAATCGGAGCGTTTCACAGGCCTGTCACAGATAAGAAATGCTATCAAAACAAAATCCTACAAAACAATATACTACTGGCCGGCAGCAATTCATACCCGGACAACGTCGGGACGGGCTGCTAGTGCAATATAAACCTAAACGGGCCTCTCGAATGAGGAGTGAAAAATGAGGTGTGCTGTATCAATGAGTCCAATGGAAATATGTTCTAATTGGAGATTAGTTGGAACTGATACAAATTTGCCTATACGTCTGTACTTTTCAAAACCCATGCATGATAACGTTAAGCAAGAATAGCATTCTAAAAATAAATGAAAGCCACCCTTCTTTCTGGGCACCAAAACAGGTCTGTAGTCATTTATGCAATACATAATTTACGCATAAGTAGATTTTGGGGTTGTATGGGGATGTTGTGAATTACAATGAATGTGTGAAATGCTCTCATAGGGAATTATACACTCTTTTGTAAAATGAAGTGGCAATTTCTCCGACCGAACATGGAAAAACAACTATGTTGTGAATTCCTAGGTCTCTCTGGACTGAAAAACAGTGGAGGGATCTTGGGATGCCTTCAGCAGCCAAGCACAGTGGTGTATTCATTCCCTGAGGTTTAAAAATGAACATCTAGAGCCCTCTTTTAGATTCATTACCAGTAATATGGGGATAAACAGCTTTTTTGCCATTTATACAATTTTACCAGTGATGATGCCCATAAATATACTATTACCTTGTTTGAGTTTTGAAATCCCTTGACCTTTCTGCAGCCATTAGTACTGTAAACCATCACACACTTCTTAACATGCTAAAATAAGAACTGGAATTGAAGTCGTAGTACTTAAATGGTTTGATTCTTACCTCACAAGTAGATAGATCTCAGATGATTAAAATGTCAAACTGTCTCTCAACTCCAAAGGTCTGTGGATCAAGGTGTCCCTCAAGGCTATATCCTTGCTCCAACCTATTTAATCTGCAAATTGAAGCACTAGGATCCCTATTAAAAGAAGTTGGGATCCTTTATCACCTCTATGCTGACAATACCTAACTCTACCGCAAAGTGTCCTCCGCACACAACATCCCAAGAATGGATTACGTCTCATCACCTAAAACGGAATCCCTCTAAAACTGAATTCCATCTTATTGCTACCTCAGACGCTCCATCTCCTATTCAATCATGGATGGATAATCTAAGCATTCTTAACTAGTAAACCTACCATCCTTTACAGATTCAAATCCCTAGCTGTCAACCTGGACAAAAGACTTAACCTCCAATCCTAAAACAGCACCATGGCCAAGAATGCACGCTTCCGGGGGAGGAGCCAAGATGGCGACCGGAGCAGACGTGTGAGCTCCCGGCTCCGCCAGCCCTTGAGCCCTTTGTTCTTATCCTGCCTGCCATCCTGCTCACTTTACCGGCTGCTGGAATGGGGACTGCGCGCTGACTTCGACCGTGTTCCTCCGACACCTCAGCCCGGTCGGATTGCGGAGATAGACTGTTGACTGGCACTGCGCCATGACTCAGGCGTGCATCGCCGCCGGATGCCGGACTTAGACGGAGCGGAGACGGCCGGCCTGCCTGCAGGACACCCACTGCCTGTGCGGAGCTGCTTCTTCTCGATCGCGGCCCGCGTACATCGCCTGTTGAGAACTGCTGGACGCTGAGACTGCATTGGTTTGGAAGGCGGACGATATTGCACGACCGGCTCCTTTGTTACATACCGGGTGAGGGCTGCCTGTACTCCATTGCGGGATGTCCCCTGAATCGGTGTACCGCCTGTTTGCCCTGACTGCCTGTTCGGGCCGGCGGGGGCCCCTTGCTGGAGACGCTGGGTTAATACTGGTTGCAATGGAAGAAGGGGCAACTGCTGACTCCTGTTGCACCCCCCCACGTACTGGCGATCGGCTTGGGGGAGCGTTGGATGTCCCCGTTGTTCCATGGGACGGAGATGACTGCCCACCCTCGCCCCGTGCCTGCGGCACCGTGGCCGGGCCGGGGTCTGCACTGACTTCACCCACATCTGTCCCAGCCGCAGACGGACCGCAGCCTGCCCTGTCCTACGGAAATCTCTTGTCTGCCCTTTGTGAACTGAGATCAGCGCTGCTCCACAACTCCCACAGGCTGGGCAAGAAACTCGACGACGTAGCCTTGGATCTGGAGCTGATGCGGAGAGGCTGCTCCCAGCAACAGTTGAACTGTCCCCTGCTGGTGCCTGAGGCTGCTACTGTGTTACCGAGCGATTTCAGCGGTGGAGAGACCCGTGATGCCTGGACTGGTGCCTGTGGAAGACCGCTTACAGACTCTGCCAGTGCTACATTGTCTCCGCACTCGGGGATTGATTCATTGTATTCGCCTTTACTGTTGACTATGAGGCTGCCGGCTCGGCGGCTTCAGGCTCCCTTCAAGACTCTCTCGTTGAAGTCTCCGTCTTTTAACTTGTAGACGCTTTTGGCTGTGTTTGCTGCACTGTTGGGTATTTGGCACCGACCATTTTGTATGTATGAATCTCCTCTTCCTTCCCTGCGCCCATTTTGTTTCTCCGCTGAGGAGAGGGGTGGCACTCATCGTGGGCTGGGATCAGGGGGGCGCCTGAGATCGGGACAGGGTTAGGCGGGTTCGTGGTTGTATTGATTTCTTGCCTGGCGGGGATTGGGTTTAGAACGCTGTATGTAGTGGCTGCATGGATCACGTGTTTAGTGCTGATTGTTTTCCCCCGCCTGTCTCTGTTATTGCTAGTGATTGCTTTGCCTCACATTCTAGGCATCCTTCGTGTATTGCGACCTTTGTCAATGCGCAGTCGGCACCATATACTGGCTATCCTGATAAATTGTGAGCTATCGGCTCCGCCACATTCTTTTTGGTGCCTGTCTGCTAGTCATGGAAGTTTATTGTGACAAGGGGACTATTTGTTTAGGGTAGCGTCCATTTTGCTCTCCTTTGTCTAGGTGCTCCTTAAGGCGGCCATCTTGTTCCTTTGTTCCGACTGGGGCGGGCTTCTGTCGGGCGTCATGGTGTAGTGGTCGCTAGAGACCTGATTTGAGCTGGAGGTCTCCGGGGGTTAACTCTTGTTGGACTGGCTGGTGCGATTTCGGATGGTGCCGCCTCTCTGGCGAATGTAGTAGTCGTAGCTCCCCACATTTGTTCTGCTACTGATGTCTATCCTGGTACTTTCGCACGTGGGGTGGGGCTGTGCATATCCTGCTATTTACCCTTATGGACGGGGTGGTCATTCAAGTACTGACTTGGGGACCCGGGTACACCTGATTCAATCCTCCTTCTGGTATTGTACTTCTCGATATCATTGTTTCACTTGGTGTAGGGGCTACACGTGGCTGGGGGACCGAGAGTTCTGTTATTGTTGGGCTCCTCCCCGCCTCCTTTCTTTTTTGGGAGTGGTAGAATAGCTTGTTCTTTTCTTCCTCCCGATATTTCAAGAGTGAAAAATCTTTTCTTTTTATCGTTTCCTTCTTTCTCTTCTATTCTTGGTCTGTATTTCGGGTTCTTTAATGGGCGACAGGCACTTTGCCGGGGGGGGGTAGGCCGTAGCCTCCGGATTGATGTAGGGTGGGGGGGTAGATTTAGTTTTCCTTATTTAGTTTCTATGGGCCTTATTTTTCTAAACTTCTGCGCTTTCTTGTCCTGTTTTCTGTTCTGGGTCTGAGATAGGGGTTAGTAGGGAGTGGGTGGCGCTGTGGGTGGTACGTAAATGTGGACTGAAGCCCCTTTGTTTTGCATTGTACTGCCATATTGTCAGGGTGTTCTCACTACTGTTGTTCTTATTGATGCTGCCTGCTCATGTTGTGAAGCTAATGTACGGACTCAGTTCTCCTTGCTTCTATTCTTCACTGATTTATATTTCGATCAAAAATTTAAAAATTTAACCTTCAATGCTCCTTCTCCTTGGCGACATGACTCTGTCCAGTGTAACTGCTACTAATTGTTGCTATCTTGCCTGATGCCGCTGGGGAACCGCATTGCTTGCACCTGTGCTTAAAGTATCGTGGCCGGCCTGACGGTTGTAGGCCCGTATTTGTTCTCCTTTTTATGCACAATAAAGGTTTTCAAAAAATTAAAAAAAAAAAAAAGAATGCACGCTTCCAACTGCACCTCCTCTTGGGGATCTGACGTTGCATTCCTGAGCAAGACCTGAAAACATTTGTCCAATCTTTGTTACTCTCTAGATTGGAGTAACGTAATTCTCTCCTTGCAGGCCTGCCCAAAGCCCACCTATCCCCTCTAAAATCCATCTTCCACTCAGCCACGCATTTTGTCTACAGAATCAAAACGAATTAACACATCACAACTATGCTGCTACCTCTCTACTGGCTTCCTATGGAATGATAATACAAAAAAGGGGGGGTCTAAATCACTCTCTAGTGCCTGGGCTACATTAAAAGCAAATTGAAAAAGAGTCAAGGAGCTCTAGCAGGATAGATTTGCTTAAGATTTAATACTGATAACGTATTTATTACTTATGTATACATCGAATAAATCAAACTATGGATTACATCATTAATTTAGTAAATTATCTATAAAGAAGTATTATTATCAAGGCATCGTTGCAGTGCAGTCAAGTAAGCAACTAACAAAGAGCAACACTTGAGCCTTGTATACCTCTTCTCGGCCACCCCAGCAGAGCTTTGAGATGCGTTTGGCCGTCCCCAGCAACTACAGTGGAGTTTTCCAGGGTTTCTACTTGTTACTTTGGGATCACAGCTGCGACCGATGTCACTGATTGACATCCTGCTCCTCTCAGTAGCTCCAGATAGGCAAACTGTCCGCTTATGCTGGGTGGTAGCATTTGTTGCTATGTTCTTGGCATGTATTTGAGTATGTTAAATCCCCCGGACCCACGCAGAGATATATACATAGTAGAGTGGAGTACTTACCTACGCTGTCTTTTGGTTTGCAGCTGTGACCTAAGACATTCTCCTACAATCTGCCATTAAAATTTGTATTATAAAAATGTAATTCTCCTTATTTTTAAGGTGAAGACGTAGCAACTTTTTATATTGTGGGTGTTTGGTCCTTTTTGATATGATATGTAGCTTTTTACACATTGTTCTGAAGAGGCCTGAAAGTATAAGGCTGTAACGCATCGATCACCTATATCCAGGATTTTCGCCATACAAAGAATTTAAGGAACATTCTAACTGTATTATATATCAAAATGGGGGTGGGGTCGCACACTACTCACACACCGGCGGTGTCGCCCCTAAGGACTCTGGTCAATGATCTTCTGTTATCTTTGCCATCCCTGGACACGTGTTTCGGGGTATCACCCCTCGTCAGCAGGGATAGGCAGTGTTCTGGGGTTGCCGATGGCTGCCAATATCTGCCAGGTATAGTACCACACAGGCGCGTAGCAGAAGATCGAAAGATGATGCATCGCGAACACTTTACTACATTGACCAGAGTCCTTAGGAGTGACACCGCCGGTGTGTGAGTAGTGTGCGACCCCACCCCCATTTGTAACATTAAAGCTCCCTTGAGCAGCGGGCTGACGAGCCTGGGATCCCGCACCTACGCGCCGGAGTGGTACTATACCTGACAGATATTGGCAGCCATCGGCAAACCCAGAACACTGCCTATCCCTGCTGACGAGGGGAGAAACCCCGAAACACGTGTCCAGGGATGGCGAAGACAGCGAAGATAGCAGAAGATCGAAAGATGATGCATCGCGAACACTTTACTACATTGACCAGAGTCCTTAGGGGCGACACCGCCGGTGTGTGAGTAGTGTGAGACCCCACCCCCATTTGTATTATATATCATTGCTTGAGTAATTTGTGTATTAGATTTGAAGGTCTGTTGTATTAAGGCGTTCTTACCTGGTGACGGAACCTTCTTTTCCTTAAAAATGGATTTGTCCATCATTGCATTACAATCTTCACCTAGGAAAAATGTATAGATTTTTTTTTGTATATGCATAAATATACAGTTTATAAAATATTGTTTTGATTACTTAACCTGTGTATGGGGTTATTTGTCAAAATATTGGTGTTGAAACCCTAGAAAAGATAAAACATTCTTTGCTTAGTTCTCTTTGTATGTTGCTTACTTGACTGCACTGCAACAATGCCTTAATAATAATAATTGTTTATAGATAATTTTCTAAATGAATGATTTATTCCATAGTTCGATTTATTTGATGTATCGATAACTAATAAATAAGTTATCTGTTTTAAATCTTAAGCGAATTGATCCTGCTAGAACTCTTTGAATCTTTTTTCGGCTTCCTATTGAAGCTACCTACCAAACAAACTCGAGATATCAGGTGGCTCTGGGCTTGCACAAAATGATGAAAATCTGCTGCTAGAACCTCCAACCTTTGAAAGGGAAAGACTCATGGCACAATCTTTCTCAGGAAGTGAGACTAGAATTTGCAATTTGCTACCTCCAAACCATCGCAGTACCACCTCTTTTTGGATCTTAGAACTCTATTCATCCAAAGACATTTTTCTCAATAACAGCCCTCGCCAAGTTCCCTACCAGGCATACACCCTCACATGTAATGCTGTGACCCTGTTACATGACATTCTCTTCAACCCTTTATGTATGTAATATTTAATTATGTACACCGTAGCTCTTTAACTTTTCTAAATATGTAATTTGTATTGAACATGTAATATGTAAATATGCAACTCTCACCATGAGTAACTGTAGTAGCCACACGTCTTGACACCTACTACCTTGTTACTCTGAATTTCTCCTGTTACGTTCTTTCACTCTATTGTAAAGCGCTCTGACACCTCTGTTGAATGTCCGCGCTATTTAAAAACGCATAAATAAATAAATCCCAAATTTAGTGTTACTTCAGTCATGCCTCTGTCTCTAATACAGCAGATAAAGGGAACCAGGGGGGGGGGGGGGGGGGGGGGGTGGTACGGGAGGAGGGGAGTGCAATTGCGTTAACCCTTCCAGTAATTTCGCAAAAGTGTGTGATACCGCTGAGCAGAAAGTATATATCCAATCAGGACATACATCGACGCAAGAACGTTTGCGCTTGGAAGCATTTGCGCCCAATTTAGTTCTGTGCTTAAAAATTGGGTTACATATTAAAGCACAGCCAAGGTTCACCGTGGACTTAATATTTGTGGGCATTTTTAAGGATTAAATCAGCTCTTTTTGGTATTGCCGAGGATTCTGAATTGTAGTAACTTGTTACATAAACGCATCCAACTTCTGAATCACAAATCTCACAGGCATAATGTACACAAGGGAGTAGCAAGTGGAAACTATCACAGCTTTAAATACAGATACCACTGCTCTGTTGTAATTAACATAAATCTGCTATGCGCTCGAACCTGCTTGAGACCCGGAAGAAAATCAACAAAGAAAGAAATACATGTTTTTAGACCTCATCCCGCACCTGTTCCAAAATCTTCTCCCCCAGCAGTAGCACACACGTACCTGGCAGAGATACATAACTAAGATGCTTCCCATGGAAATGAAAACCAGACGGAATTAAGCAGTGAGACGAGGAGCGGGAATGCTGGCTTAAAATCTGCCTGACTGCGCTGCAGAAGTGAGAGCAGTTTAAAAATAGAAACAATACTCGGAATTGCACTGTAAGCCCCAAGGAAGGTTTACTAGGCATTACTGAGTAAGGGATTGCCCCACTCGGGAAAAAAAGAGGAGTGGGAAAGCATGCACGATCCTATTCGATGATAAATGAATTTAAGGTATGTAAAGACATTCATAGGTGGAAAAAAACATTCCTAGGCGAAGGGGATAATGATGCAATGCCGGCGGCGTCTGCAGCGGGGATTCACAACAGAGCAAGTACAACACTCTTCCAAGCAAGCACTCCCTCAAGGTGTAGCACGCTACCCGCCCGATGACGTGCTTCAGCAGCCACACAACGTATAAAGCGCTATCTAAATACAATTACAATAAAATATAAAATCGCCGATTTTACAGAGTAAACAGGGTAGAAATAGGCTGGTGTTTCAACTTCACGATTTACCAAAGCTTTTAGAATGGCATTTTTTAAAAAGTCTATAGCCATTTTTTCAGGACCAAGTTTATTTATTTGTAAGCAGTGCTGCTTAGCGCGGTAAAGATCCAAACGGCGGAGGAGCACTTTACATACCAAGTCTTGCATGCAATCTGATATAAAAATATATTCCAATACCAAGTTAAAAATATTGTAGCATATTAAAGTAGACTATAGAAGAAATATAATCATATATGGAATTATAAAGATTGAACAGATTCTGTAGTGTTAATACTCCATAATAGAATACAAAGTATGGCATTGAAAAGAATTGGTGGTGCCTTCTCAAATAAAGCACTTTTCATTTATTTAAGTATTATAATTCCACATATCTGTGATAATAGAAACGTTGAAAGGGGAAAGTACAGCAAAGGAGGAGCAGAGGTTAAAGTATTAATAATATTAATATTAAGATTTAATTTCTAAAGGTCAATTTTATCCAGCGACTGGGTGTCCTAGAGCTAACTTGGTTGAGAAAAAACTAAAGCTGAAATATGCTGCGATAGTGCCAAAAACATCAAGAAGACAGAAGAGTATTGAATTCTTCTTTCCTTAAGGGATGATTATACATGAATCTGACATGGATAGGATTCGAGAACCAGCACATAAAAAAGGCAAGGCCGCCGATCTGAGAATGACAAAAGCTCGCGTTAGTGAGAAGACTGGGTTTCATTGACCCGACGGTCCAGCTGAGAAGTAGTGTATGAAGTGCTTTGAAGAAATAAGGGGTCTTAGTAATAGAAAGAAATGCAGTGGCAGCTCCTCCGCAATGGCGGAGGAGTGTCGCCCTACTGCCTGGCTCAGACCCAGCAAATGTAAAATAAAATGATGCTCTTGCATCCTTTTATTTTGCATTTGATGGCTCTTAGCCAGTGGTGTTGGGAGGGGCTGGCTACGGCATGGGAGGGGGTAGGAGGAGTGCTACGTGCATTCCATTCCCTAAGTGCACATATGTGTTTTGGCCAGCCGTCTCAGGCCGACCACAACACATATGCCCACTTAGGTTTTCTCCAGCCCAGCTGCATTGAGCATCTGCAGTACAGGATTGGCTGGGAGTCTGAGTCCCAGGGACACAGGAAGAGGAGAGGTGGCGAACGCGACGCTGGAGGGGGCCGGCAGCAAAGGGTATGTTTTTTTGCTTTTTTTTTATAGATTTCAACCCCCCTCACACGCGACTCCACCCGCTTCACCACCCTATGTTTATGGCAGCCGCCGCTGCTATTATGTCATAAGGCCTTGAGAATGGCTCTTGTTTCCAGTAGGAGTCAGTAAAGAGACACATGAGGAGTAGAGAAGTGTGCACATCTGTTGAGTCCTATCCGAGGTCTAGCTTTAGAGTTCTGTACGAACAGGACTGCAGGTCCAGATACTTGTTCAGCAGTTTACTTTAAGGTTGGAGGTGTAAAGTTTCTGCCTACTTTTCAAAAATTTGTCTGGGTACCACTATAGACAAAGGAACACATTTTTGGAAAAACAGGGGACCCCTACTAATAATGCGTTCGCTACACGAAGGGAATAATAATCATTTGACAAAAAAGGAACTGTAGCAAACAATTTATATCTTATATGCCATTTCCTATAAGGTGGATTTCTGTATCAATACAGTGCACACAACAACATGAAGAGACAATAACTAGCTAAATTTTATAAAAATATATTCTGTTTATTTATATTTTCTTATTTTATCTTCGTTCAAATATACTTGATTTCAAAAAATTCATGTCATTTCAAGTGAATCTGGTCAGCAACAATTATAGAAAAAACATACAAAACAACACCAAATGACTAGTTGGTTAAGGGACTATTGAAGTTGGCAATGCGGTGGGTTGGAACACTACGCGCGTTTCGGCCACTGCCTTCATCAGGAGACCGCCATTTGCAACAGAACAATACGGACAACACTGCAAAGAGTATAAAGATTATATCAAATGTTTTTTTTCCGTTTTGTACACTATTATTATACAATATTTATATATGCATTCGATACCCTATCCCCCCAGGTCTTAACTTCTCGACTGGGCGAGATTGGGGTTCGGGGGGCAGCCCTGGGTCTGCTCTCTTCCTTTCTCGATCATAGGGAGCAGAGGGTAATGTTGGGAAAATTTCTATCTCCATCCCTGTCTGTGCAATGTGGGGTCCCTCAAGGGTCGGCGCTTAGTCCCACCCTTTTTAACATCTATGTGACCCCCCTTGCCAGACTCATTAGATCTTTTGGGATGGAGGTAGTCTCCTACGCGGACGACACACAGATCCTCGTGTCTCTCTCCCAGTCAATTGAGCTGACCGCCTCCAGATTTAGATCTTGTATGGAGGCCGTCGGCCAGTGGATGATTTACAACTCACTCAAATTGAATGGGGAGAAGACCGAGGTGATGGTGTTCGGTGGAAGGGAAGATATCTGGTCCATGGAGTGGTGGCCCGACTCGCTCGGTCTGTGCCCCAAACCTACTTCTTCAGCCAAAAACCTTGGGGTAATGATTGACCCTACCCTGGACATGCGCCAGCAAGTCAACAGGACGGTATCGACCTGTTGGGGCATAATTCATGTTCTCAGGAAAATAAGGAACTATCTTTCCCAGCCGGCAAGAAGACAACTTGCTGTCGCCCTTTTGGGATCGCGCCTGGACTACTGCAATGCGCTGTATGCTGGACTGAATAAGAGTCAGATGCAGCGCTTGCAGGTGGTACAGAATGCGGCAGCTAGATTTGTCCTTGATCTTCCCCGTCGCTCTTCGGCCACGCTGGCCAGGAAGCAGTTGCATTGGCTTCCGATTGAGGAGCGGATTGTCTTCAAGTCCATGTGTATGGTCTATAAAGCCTTGGCCAAAAGCAGCCCCACAGGGATCAGAGCCATCCTGACATACTACAACCCTGGCAGGAGCCTCCGCTCCTCCAATCACTCTTTCCTCCTTATCCCCCGTACTCGGAAAGCCAGATGGGGTGGCAAGGCTTTTTCCCTCCTGGCCCCTAAATGGTGGAACGATCTTCCATTAGAACTTAGGTCCCTCCCCTCCCTCCAAACTTTCAGAGCAGCCCTTAAAACTCGCCTCTTTGTTCAAGCGTACATGTAAGTGCATTACTGCCCGCTTTTGATCTTTTTTGCTAGGCGCCTTGACACCTTCGGGTTTTAGTTTGCGCGGTATAAGTTGCAAAAATAAATAAATATTCCACCTTTAGGCATGGTCATTTTTTTAAATAAAAAAACACAAGGCAATAATTATAAGTTTATGTTTTCAAAAAGCAGCTAAGAGTTTCAGAGTCCATTTTAAATTGATACTGTTTTTTAGGACTAAACATTCTTGATTTAACAATTATAATGCAATGTGAGCTTCAATATTGATTAACATTTTGTGTTATATATTTGCTGAAAAACAAGTTCTATTTATATACATGGACTTATTAAAAAATACTACGGAAAAATTCATATACATGAGCCTAACAAATTAGAGCTCCATCGACAAAGATGACTATGAAAACACAGGGAAAAGATAGAAAAGAGCAAAAAGAGAGAAAAAAGACAAAAGTAATAGTAGGTTAATCCTGCTAGAAATTGCTACATATTCCTACTATATGGCTGTCTAGCTATTGCTATTGAAGCATTTCTGCGAGGTTATTACTTACTTATATATGCTTTAAGGGGAAGATTTGTATTCTGATACAGGGTGGATTTTAATCATGACATGTGGAAGGTTTGTGTACACCCGCATAAACCGTCACAATAGTGTTTTTTAAAAACATTTTTTAAAATAAATTATTATGACAAGTAATTATTCTTGATTGTTTCATGCATATTGTCTGTATAAGGACAGAGAGAGAATGATGGAATTTCAAGTCCTAAAAAAACAGGAAATTAGATGACAAAACTAGTCAGTAACCTACTCAGATATTGCCACAATTCTATGTGGTTTTTTAATGGTCGAAGGATAGGGCTTCCTTTTTATATATAGTGAACTGACTCAGATGAGTGTCTAGAAGTAAATGATATCTTAGTTAACAACTGAGTTATGGGCTAGACATTGATGCCTCAATAATTACATTATAGGTTATAAAAAATAATAATGTGATTTACCACTATGGTGTATTACGGGATGCTGCACATTATAAATGCACCAGCTCTGGCATGTTGGGGCGCGTCGTCTGGACTGCTACGTCGCCAGTCAATTTTTAGATTGCTATGGATAATTTCCTATACATAAATGACATAAACAAACATGTCAATCTGCACAATAATTATTGGTTGGAAAAACGGTTCAAGCCACGTTATGCTAGATGATGAAATGGCATAGATATGTACCTCCAATGAATAAAAAGTATATATTTTACAGCGTCCAGCGTGATATAATTGCAACTGCTGCGACGTGTTAAAACCCGGTGTCAGGGCAGCTACTTTGTCGGTCGGTATTTAAATAATAGGTATAATTTCCTATATCGGTGACATAAATGGGAATACCAGTATTAGCGATATAAGATGGTAATGGTATGGTCCAACCACTGTCTGTCTTGAGTAAAAATCTCCAAAGACATATATCTTGAATAAAGTAGTAGCCGGCGTGATAAAGGATGTCTTCTAATAGTTGTTTAGCGACCGCTGTTGTATGAGAAGGCCATCGTATGTAGCAAGGGGTTCTAAACAGCTGTCATACAATAAAAAGGTATATTAGATGATAGAAGTCTCTAAGGCGGAATCCACCAAGAAGCTTATATCGTCGATCTTACCTGGGAGTTATAAGCGTAATTCTATGTAGCTGGGATTCTGGGATACGGGTGACGCCATCTGCGTTAAAGAAAAGTGACTAGCGAAGCCACAAAACCGGTCTATTGATATGCTGAATATGGAATATGATTGAAACCCGGTGTGAAAAGATGTCGACATCTACCGTTATGCTGAATAAAGTTGGTTACGTCAAAACCAAGGCGACTCCATTGACCCTGAGTCTTTTCAACAACGCTTGGAGTCTTATATTCCTAAGCTTGTCCACCCATCTCAGACGGGGTTTGTCAAGGGTAGACTTGCCAGAGACAACATTCGTACCTTTTGCCATATTCTGGGTTCAGCTAAACGTTCTAATCTTCGGGCTGCAGCTTTGGCCCTTGATGCCGAAAAGGCCTTTGACAAGGTCTCTTGGCCTTTTCTACGTGCTGTTCTATATGCGCATAACCTTGGGGACTCTTTTGCTCATATGGTTATGTCCCTCTATGCTCAACCTAGAGCCAACATTAGAGTAAATGGGGCTACGTCGTCTTTTTTTAACCTTTGCCAAGGCACCAGACAAGGCTGTCCTTTATCCCCGCTTTTGTTCTTACTATCTATTGGCCCTGCTCCTCCGATTGATTGAACTCCACCCAGACATTAAAGGTTTTAGTTTCGGTTCCCATTGTATGAAGACAGCTGCTTATGCGGACGATGTTCTCATTTTCTCTGAGGACATAGTATTGGCCATTCCCGCCATTACTGACACCATTTCTCTTTTTTCTAAGGTTTCGGGTTATACCCTTAATAGAGAAAAAAAAAGGGATGTTCCCCTTGAATGCTTATTGTTTCCCAGCGCATATGGGTTCTGCAGGTTTTAAGTGGCAATCTAAACAGCTTAAATATTTAAGGATCTGGTTTTGTGGTACCCTTTATGATACTGTAGCGTAAAATGAAGCCCAAACTATAACCAAAGTCCGTCGTCATATTTCGTGGTGGGGTCGTCTACAAACTTTGAAAATGATGATAACACCTATCATTAATTTTGTATCATCTATGCTCCCGGTGAAATTATCCTCTTCTTTCTTACATGAGCTGGATGTCATTACCTCCAAATTTCTCTGGAATGACAAGAGAGCTAGAATTGCTTACAAGTTTTTGAGAAAGCCTTATGATATGGGGGGGTTGTAACTTTCCTGATTGGGAGAAATACCAAGTTGCTTTTTTAGCTTCTCAAGGAGCGCTTTGGTTTTCTTTGGTTCCTGCTCATATGCCTTCCTGGATGTTAATTGAACAGGAGCTCTCTGCCCCTTTGCCACCTTCTTCGTTTTTAACCACTTCTACTTTATCTATTCCGTTTTCTCGTTCGATCATTTTAGATACCATTGCAGCAGTCCGGTTGGTAGACAAGAGAGTCGCTATTCCTATTCACAAATCATGATGGTCCTCAATTTGGCGTAATTCTAAGATTAAAATTGTTATTGATCACAAGTTGATGTCTTATTGGGCTACTAAAGGGATTTCGATTGGGCAACATCTTTATGACTCAAATAATGATCCGTTACCCTTCTCCTCCTTAGCTCAACAATTTTCTCTCACTAACTTAGACTTTTACACATTTCTAAAAATTAAAGTTGCTCTTGCTAAACTACGATTGGTTTCCAATTCTCCTACCGTTACCTTATTTCAATTTTGGCTTCGAACTGGTCATGTAGCTTCTAAAATGTATAAATTTCTATCTTCCAACACTTCTGTTCAGCATACTGTTACCCAACAAAAATGGTTGCGTCATTTTGCTCAAGATCTTACACAACTTATTTCACCAGATTCCTGGCAGTTAATTGGGAGGTTATCTCTGCGTAATAAAATTGCCCCTTCTTTAATTCAATCTAAGTTCCTTTTCTATCAATCTCCTTCATTGGACTCCAGTTTGCTTGCATTCCCTGTCTCTGAAGGAGGATGACCTATGTTGGAGTTGTGGTTTATCGGCTGGTAATTTTACACATATGTTTTTTGAATGTTCTCTTCTGCAATCCTTTTGGGATATGGTACATAAGCATCTTATGGTAATATTTGATGTTCAATTCCAGCTCTCCTTTCCCAGGATTTTGTTGGGTCCTTTGGCCTCTCCAATCCTTTGCCTCTAGATTCCTTAGACCTACAACTAATGGATCTTCTATTAACTGTTGCTGTCAAAGTGATTCTTATGGAATGGAAGTCTTTTTCCTCAGTCTCATATCATACCTGGTGGGCATGGGTTTCTTTTTTGAGAAGTGCACACACCTCGGTTGATGAGGCCCATCTCTCTCCTTCGATTTCTAGTGGTGTTTGGAGAGCTTTGGATGCATATATGGAGTTAGCCTTGAAAGGTTTGGTTGCTCAATATCCCTTTATGTTACCTGATTGAGTGTGTCTTGTGTGTGTGTTTGTTTGTAGAGCCCCACAGGAGTTCGTTTCTCTATCTTTTCTTCCCTCTCTCTTCCTTCCCCGCTCTATTCCTCTTTTCCTTTATCTTCTCTTTCTCCTTTTCTCCTTTCTCTTGTTATTTCTCCTTTTTCTATTGCATAGTGATACTGTTGATGCTTTTTTATTATTCTGGTCACTAATTCCTTGTTTTCTACAATAATTATATGCAATTTATCCAATGAATTATTTGTAACCTGGCCCCCATTGTTATATTACTCTTTATCGATACTCATCACCTGTATCACTTTTTATTATGTTTTACTATTTATTTACTGCCTTAAATTCTAATAAAACATTTTTGAACTTTAAAAAACAAAAAAGAAAAAGTTGTAAACTGCACCCTACTTTTGGCATGCAAAGTTGATTGATGTCTCTTCATTCTTCCTGACCTCTGATCAGTCTTTGAGAATTTTTGCTGCAAGGCCATCATCAACATCCTATCATTAAATCAATATTCAAATGGTTATTTACCTACCTTTATGATTACTCACAGTACAACAGTTGAAAAAAGATAATTCCAACATTTTGTCAGTGACCAGCAGATTTTCTCATAACTCAATTTTCTTTCCAGTCACCTTTACTCAGTACTTGGAGCCCCTCAGAGACCTCATATCCAACTATTTGATCAAGATGTATAATTTTGCTGAGGACACCTACCTATATCTTAAAGACTGCTCAGCCCAAATTAGAAGCTACCTATGAATCACCAAAACATAGATGGTAAATGCCTAGCTGAAGTAAAATCCTGCCAATACAGGCTTCATAGACATTTTCAGTGCCAGCAAATCTACTAAGGTCCTGGACCACCATTTGTATGAATACCAGTCACACTTAGAGCATCACATTAAGATAAAACTGGACTGCAACTGAACCAGTGTTTTTATGAGCCCACATTTACTCTGTCTACTTACTCTTGGTCCTCCAATGGACCTTTCTTGTTGCACGGAGGGGAGTGAGAATTAATATTTAATGTCCTTCCAATCAAATACATTAAACAGTGAAACCCATTTGACTACACAATGAAGACCAGTAATCGGTAGCTAAGTTTAAGAATGTTTATTATAAATTAGTAATTAAATTCCAATAGATCACTCTCAAGACCATACTATAAAGGTACAAATTACAACTGGAAGTCCTAGCCTCCTAAAGAAATTGAGGGGGACTAATATTAAACAGACAAGCAATTCAGTTACTGCAATGTAGAACATTAGCATTAGAATGTGGTGCTCAGAATACAATCTTAAGTTCTCTCATCTATACATTAGTAAGCTAAACCTTCCAAGCACAGTCCAAAGCAAGGAGTGGTTCAATTATCTAAAGAGTCTCAGAAATCAAAGATTTCCATGTAGGGAATGGGGATAAGTCAAAGAAACTTAGGTAGACAAGCGGTAGCTTCTCATTAGCTCAGTCAAGAGTTTACAGAAGGTCACAAATAAGTGTTAAACTAAGCCACACTTAGGACAGGATTCAAAGGGAAAATCTAAACCTCTTAAAGTACATTCAAGTGGTATTTTGTAACCATGAAAGGGATCTGCAAGGAGTCCAAGGATGGTTCTGCATAGAGTCTGTAGAAAAGGGGGCTCACCAAAGAAGTCCAGCAGAAGTCTGGAAAGGATCAGTTGAGTTAGTCTCCTCAAAGGGGAAAATTGCATCTTTTCTTCTCCTACGGGGCTGTTGCTATATTATAATTAGAGCTCCTCGATTTATGGTTTTTATTTTTTTAACACTTCCGTTTGTATTTATCCATATTTCTTTTTTGGTCATTTTATCTGTATTTATCTATATTTATTTAGTGTTTTGCGGATAAATGAAGTTGTAAAATGGTACATTTCAATATCTATTTATCTGATAGACACGCAGTCATACTTTGGTGTCTGTCGTGTTTTAGCTATTTAGGCAGCCAAATATTACATAACTATACATCCACTGTTAAGTATTAGCATTATACCACAAATGTAAGTTGACATATATAATTATTTAAAGAAATGTCATCCTGTTTTTTAACTTCCCATGCTGTCCATCTGCTCAGCTGTTGAGCTATAGTTCATGAAAGGCAGCATGGCGAGTCACTTAAAAGAAGCCCAGTTTTCTGTATTTATCCACTTTTAAAAATAAATGCAGACAGAAAACAAATTGCTTTCTGTCTTTATTTATCTGTAAAAATGTGTAAAAACTGAAAAACCGGGAGCCTTATTTATACTCCATAAAGTACATAGTTGACACCCCTATGGTCACACCATTATCAAGTGTCCATTCTCTTTGTTCCATTTTCCACTTTACATACTGCAACATCCACAGAAAGCTCACTAGACATGGGAACAGCATCCTTTTCTCACACCCAAATCCATAAAGAATAGTACTTTCATTTACCTTCTGGTTTCCCATGTACTTTTGTCAAGGTCTGTTTCTCAGACTATGTATCTATCTCTAGTTCGGAAATGTATCTATTCTAATCTAACAATGCTCCTGCAAGGGAGCCACAGTGGCAGTAACTAGAATACAGTATTTTATGAAATGCAGCATGGTAAAGTACAGGCCTAAACTATAAATTCAAGTTAACCATTAAATTCTATGGTGCATATTTATTTATTTATTCATTTATTTATTTGTTTATTTATTTATCGAGTTTTGTATAAAGCGAACTTGACCCGAAGGCATCAAAGTGCTTTACAAAGATTGCACAGCAGCAATTACATAAATTACATAAAAATCAAATAACTGTACATAGTAACAGTATAAAAAGGGGTATATGATAGACTGCAGGATATGTGAATGATATAGCAGGAGCTACACAAGTTACATAAGCAAAAAAGAGTACATAGTAACAGTGTAAAAAGAAATATACAATAGACAGTAGGATATGTGAATGATATAGCAGCAATTACACGTTACATAAAAATAGTAAATGGAAATACATAGTAACCATATGGAAAGACAGTAGGAAGTGCAAACATAATAGTTCTGAGGTACTTATGGTAGGGAGTTGCAAAGGTGGGGAGAGTAGAGTCACAGTTTTTCTTGGTGGCAGTGGTACTCCAATTTAGACGGAGGGTGCGGGTTAGGAGCATCAGGCCAATCGGGCCGGATAGAAATACATAGCAACCGTATAAAAAAAATATTCGATAGACAGCAGGATATACAAATAAGATACATCTGAGGTAGTTATGGCAGGGAGTTGCGGAGGCGGGGAGAGTAGAGTCACAGTTTTTCCCCAAGATAGTGGTACTCAATTATAGATGGAGGGAGTGTGGTAGGAGCATCAGGCCAATCGGATCATTTGGGGGGAGGGTTTAGGTATTTATTGAGAAGCAGAAGTTTAAGTTTCGTCTTGAAATGAGGGAACGCGTGATTGTCACGTAAATCCTGAGGTAGCAAGTTTCAGATTCTGGTACCATGCCTGGAGAAGAAGAAGGTGCACAATTCTTCTTTCTGCAATTTGGACAGAATCATGAGTAGACTGTTGGAGCTTGAAAGGGGTCTCTTGACTGGCTTTTGATAGTTTGTTTGCCAGGTAAACAGTTTTTTCCATGTACAGAGCTTTGTGGGTTATGCAAGTAGTTTTTAATATACATCTTGCCTAGATTGATAGTTGAGTTTCCTAAGACTGGGAGTGATGTGGTCAAAGCAAGTCTCCTCCGACAGTAGTTTGGTCACTGCAAGGAGTGTAGCTTTCAAAGGGGCTACGTGCGTTTTTGAGGTGCCCTTGAGCATTGCTTTACCATTGTTCAGTTTGGAGAGGACGTAAGCTTGTACCATAATCTTTAGGTCTTCATTGGGGATGAAGGGTTTTATTTTTTTAAGGAGTTTCAATGTGTAGAAGGCACTTTTTGCTGAGGCATTAATATGCTCTTTCAGGGTCAGGTATTTGTGATCCCCAGAAAGTTTACAGAATTGGAGACGGATCATTTTTAGTTTAATGCAGTGAAATTGTCTAGCCAAATATCAACAGGAAAGGACTTTTCTTTCGATTGGATGATCAGGAGTTCGGTTTTGCTGGGGTTAAACTTAAAATGTTTGTTAGTCAGCCAGGATTGAACCGTCGAGAGAGTGCTGTTTAGGTGCTGGATGTCTTTAAGTGATGAGATTTTAATGTAGATTTGGTGTCCTCTGCATAGAGATGATAGGTAATTCGGGATTGCTTCAGGATCATTGCAAGGGGTTATATATAGCTTTTGAATAGGGTAGAAGACAGGATTGACCCTTGAGGAACTCCTTGAGAGGCTGGTATTGCTTTTGAGGTGGAGTTGTTTAATTTGATTAAGTGTAAGTATCCGAAGGAAGCAAACCAACGAAGGACAGTTCCATTGATACCTGCGCGTTGTGGAAGGATGTTTAGGAGGATGTCATGATTGACAGTATCAAAGGCAGCTGAGTAGTCTAGGTGGACTAGGAGGCAGGCCTGGCCTTCTTCCAAGGATCTGTGTAGGTTGTCGGTGATGTTCACTATTGTAGTCTCTGTGCTGCAGCCTTTCCTGAACCCAGATTGCAAGGTGTTGTGCAGGTTGTATTTTTCAATGTGGTTGTTGAGTTGTGCCAACCCACATTTTTCAATGATTTTGGCTAGGAGAAGGAGGTTAGTTATAGGCCTGTAATTGTTACGGTCGTTCTTGTCACCATCAGGTTTTTTGATGATGGGGTGACTTGGCCGAGTTTGAGGGAGGCCGGCATGGAGCCGCTCCATAAGGAGTTGATGATTTTGGTACATATAGGAGAGATGATGTGACTAAGACTTTTTATAAGCGCTGCAGGGAGGGGGTAGGAAATGGGCGATGTTGGGTCATGCAAGCAACTAGTTTGAGAACTTTTTCTTAAGGGATATGATTGAATTCGGTCCATGTCGCATCATTTTTCAACTGCAAGGGGTTAAGGTTGGTGATCTGGATTGCTGATAGGGGGAGTTTGAGGAGATAGCCATTAATAGGAGGTAAGGCCTTGGATGGACACTCCTTGCAAGGGGGGTATCTATGGTGTAAGGTATGGAGGTGGATGAGTGTAGAGTGAGTTTGATCTTTGTTATTTTTTCTGAGACGTATGCTGAAAACTCTTTGCAGCACTTAGTAGTGTCATTGATTGAGTGTTGCGGGAACAAGGAGGTTTGCTGTTTAATGATGTTTAAAAGGTCTTTAGGTCTGTACTAGTTGAGTTGGGCTCAGAAGGAGGATTTTTCTGTGAAGGTATGTTTTCTGTACTTTAGGCGTTCAGCTCGGAGGAGGGAGAGACTGTTTAGCAAGTGTTGTTGTCTCCAGTTTCTTAGGGCCGATCAGAGTTGTCACCTCTCATTGTTGAGGTCTTTATTAAACAAGAATCTGGAAGGGATACTCCTTGATTTCTTCAGTTTCAGAGGAGAGACTATGTCAAGAAGTTCTGCCATTTTTGTTTTGTAGTGGACAGTGAAATCATTGAACGGAGGTGAGCTTGAGTGGAGGTAGAATTTGGGAACTGACACATGCTTCTAAGCCACCCTGGGGGATTCAATGTGTGTTCCACGCTCAATGCTTAGGATGGATGTTTTTGGGGAGGCTCAGGTTGGATGGCATTTAAATCAAAAAGGATTAAGTGGTGGTCAGTCCAGTCTGAAAATAGGATGGAGTGAAGGGATAAGGTGTTATGCTTAGAGATGATTGCGTCACGGGTAGAGTTTTTTTTGTTTGATTATTGCAGTGTTGGTTGGGTGAGATCATTTGCTTCCAGGAGGGTGTATAAGGCTTGTTCTGATGGACCAGTGGAATTGTTCAGTGTCAGGTTTGGGTCACCTGGCATAATGTGTGTGCTGCCTTTTAGGGAGGTTTGCACTATTAAGGCAGTTAGGTCTTCAATGAATTGTGAGTTTTACCGTGGGGGCGCGTGATAGATTACATGAAATGTGATGGGGTTGGGGCCTTTAGAGGAGAGCTGAGCTCCTATATATTTAAAGGTGGGGTCTTCGATCATGGACACAGGAGTTAAGCAAAGATCGTTTTTGTGTATGATGGCTAATCCACCACCCCTGCGATCCTTGTGGTCCCAGAAAGCACAAATTAACATAAACAAAAATAAACTCTTTAATACAGTTAGTTCATATTGCATAAGACATACTGTAAATAGTCAAATTACTCAAAGTTAAATATGACTAAGAACTATGTTTGAATGTACATACATGTAACATTAGTGCATACATTACATAGGGGTTGTCGTTTAAATTGCCATAACATTCTACACATGCGGAGAGATGTTTGTGTCTAATTTCCAAGTGATTATACATTTAAATTCGGGTTTCAGTGAAAGTACATTATTTATTGAAAGAGGATGGTTTAAATAATACAAGCTTAATTAAAATATCTTAATTGGCATGGTTAAACACTTACTTATAAGTAGATTCTCTAATTCTACAATAAATGCATTTTTTAATAGTAATGTTGAATGTAACTTTTTTCCAGCAATCATTGAATCAAGTAAGAGAAGTGCTAGGTGCACATTCATGTCACATTTTCTGGACACTTTCTCCATATTTTGTGACATGTAAAGAGTGGGCAGTTTTGAGCTGCACCAGAACCATGGCTGATTAGTATATGGTTGCTTCCCATAAGAAGTGGCTCAGTGAGAAGAAACTGATGGAATAGAATGTAGCCCAAGTGATTGCCAGTGGCAGAGGCTTTTACAAGCATTCCAACCAATAACATTAGCAGTTTTACTATGATGTCCTAGGTCTGATGAATAAGCCCAGACATAAGTCCTGGGCTTTCTATGCTATAGGATCTAAGCTGCATCTCACTGATCAGGCTCAAGTAGAAAAACATTTAAAAAAAAAAAAAAATTGTCACAAAGAAAAACCAGCCATTACAAAGTTACCATCACTTTTTTTTCCAGCAACCCCCCCCGCCCCCACCCACTCACCGTTTGGTCACATCGTATTTAAATAAAAAAAAACATGAGAGCATACTGCAAAAGAACGAAGAAAGAGAGAAAAGAAATGGAAAGAAGGAATAAAAAAGAAAGAAAAACCCCGGAATATACTTTACAATCTAAAGTAAAGAAAAACAATCTAGTTTTAGCGTTCCGCTAGGTTCAGGAAAGAGTAGTAAGTCTTTGGCATAGGTGCCACTTTCTATCAGTTAATTCAGCCAATTTACCCGCTAGTAGTTTCATTCGGTGCCCCCTCTATCCAGTTAGACAGTTGTTCCCACACTAGCAGCCCAGTTTTTCTGTCTTGCTTGCCTTTTATCCCATAGATGGCTGTCTCAAGTTTGCAAGTAGCTAGCAGCCTAGTTTGCTATTGTCCAAATGAAGGGGGATCTTGACTTTTCCAGTAGGCCGCAATGCAGATCCTATAGATGGTCATTGCTACAAAGATGAAAGGTCCCCCAGTCTGGTTCTAGTCATCCAGCCCAAGTGTGATGATTGTAGGTGTTAGTTGTATGTCCTGTCCCAAAACCACCCCAATAAAGTGTTGTATTTGTTCTAGAAGTAGACTAAGATTCGGGCAGGTGGCGAACATATGTTTTTGGTCAGCTGAGAATGCACGACATCTGGGACAGAGAGTTCCACTACCCGATCCCCACTTTGCTATTTTGTTGGGTGTTATATATAGGAAGAATCCTGTTTTATAGAATTGGGCCTGTAGTTTAGTTGATAATAAATATTTATGGGATAACTTAAGGGCTTTGTGAAAGAGGTTCTGGTTATTATTGAGTTGGTTTGCGACTTTGCATCAATTTTTCTCAGGTTATCCTGCATTTTAGTGTTCATATCGGTATATATCATTCCAATCGAGGTGTCATCCCTTCCTGTATTCTATTAATAATGTCTACTTTTACAAATCCAGCTGGGCCCCCTGTTTTGCATGTTAAGAAGTCCCTGATAGCATGATAGTGGAAAATCTGATTTCCCTCAATCAAGAACTGCGAACTGAGTTCCGCTAAGGTCCGTGCCCCCTCTGTTGTTATCAGATCCCCCAATCTCTTGACTCCTGAACTATACCATCTCTGGAGATATGTGTTACCAAATATTAGTGGTAGCATTGGGTTATTTGTTAGTGGTGTATAATAGTTCAGTCTGCCCAGGCCAAATAATTTTCGGAAGTTGGAAATACCCGATATGCATTCCTAAGAGTCTTAAACCGAACACGTTTGTGGTACTTAAACTCCAGTTGTCTCTATAAACATCCCTTGCTGTTTTCCCCCAGTAAGGCCATATATGGGGAGGGTAATCCTGAATAGAACGTTCCACTAGTCTCATACATCAAACATGAGCTGTACTGTAAGACGGTTGCCCAATAATACAATTTAAGGTTTGCGAGTGCCCAGCCTCCTCTCTCTTTGGTTAAAGATAGCAGTTTATAGGACCTCCTTGTATTTGAGTAAGCCCATATGAATCGGCAAAAAATGTGTTCAAATAGATGCAGGATTGAGTTATTAAATTCCAGGGGGATCGTACGAAAGTAATATAATAGTTTCGGGAAGTAGGTCATTTTTATTATAGGTCATTTTTATTACGTTACAGCGTCCAATTATAGTCAAGTGCAGGTTATCAATTTTTTTGAGTGATTTTTTTATGTCCATAGACAGTGGGTTTAAATTTTTCTCCACAATCTGCTCTAGGTTAGCCATAATGTTTACTCCTAAATACTTAGCCTGGGCTACTACCCGCCTATTTACCCAGACTATGTTTTTGTTTAAAATGACCTGCGTCTTAGTTTTGTTAAGGGCATATCCAGATATTTTCCCAAATGACATGGCCTCCTTTTCTAAGGCTTCTATTGATTTCTTAGGGTCTGGGGTCACAATAGCTAAATCATCAGCATAGGCCATGATTTTCGTACTCATACCATGCCTGATGTCTGCTGGTATCTCTACATTCGCTTCTATTTTGCAGATGAGCGGATTAATAAACAGGGCAAATAGTAGAGATGTTGTCCCATCAGAGGGGATGAGACCTATCAGTTCAGCCTGAACTATTCCAACCAAAGCAGGGCCAATAATTAATTGCATATGGTTGCTCCATATCTAGAACGGTGCTGTGGGCAAAAGAACAATGGAAGGTAGTATGGCTCAAGTGGCTCATAGTAGCTAAGATTTTGGCAAGCGTCCCACTCATCATCTTTTGTTATTTTAACAAATGTGACCGTTAACATCAGGCTGGGTCTATTGCACCTTCAGTTGAAGAACTTTCTATGGATACCTCATTTCAATGATAATCTAAGGATCAACCTAACCTAATTCCTTCGGCTTTTAAGGGCTCCCTTTTCTCTCCTTACACGATGTGTACAATTGCAATTTGGCTCACCTCACCGATCTTACATCCTGATGCCTCAGTGAAAAGTATTCTATTGATCTCAGTTATGTCTGAATTATAGAATTGCCTACAAGTAGGTAGGTCGTAATTGTAAAGCAGCAGAAGGGTATATGAAATACCCTAAGTGATTGGCAGTGCGAGTATTTATAACTCCAGTAATATGAGTTGTTTGCCTGTAATGCTAATGCCAGCATAATGAACGGTGCCTGATGCATTTGTTGTCACTGAGATCATACTAATAGAGACATGCATGTGACTACTTATCGCAGGAGGTGGGCATGTCGTCTTTTTAGCCCTTTGGAGTTTTCCATCTGCCTTCATAACTTCTTCTGAAGTCATCTGTCTTCCTCTAATAACTCACTAAACAACTGTTGAGCCCTTACTTAGGTTACAAACACCTATTATGCAGTAGTGGGAAACTGATCAGCCACATACTAATCTTTTTTTTGAGCACCAATTGCGCCAGTTGATTTTTCTCTGATCATTTTGGGTTTCTTATTTACCTCTTTTTGTAAATGAGGACACTGAGGAACATTCCTCCTTTAACCCATGCCAGCAGGGTCTATCCCAAGGTCTCCAAAGAGAATGTTGCCTCAGCCCTGATTAACATCAAAACCATGTCAGTGGTCTTCTTTGATAATGCCTTGACACAATGACTGGATTCTGCAGGCATTGGATTTGGAGGCCATCTGTCTTGGTATAAAGAAAGACTACAAAAGGAGGAACACATCTAAAAGCTAAAATAAGAAAGGACAATCAAAAGCATATTTTGAGACCTTAATACCTATTAAAATGACTTTCTCCAAATAGTTTTCATCTACAATTCTGCACACCTGTGGGCGCTCAAGCAGCCCCCCATACACAAACAAGCACAATTCAAACTCCTCGACCATACTTTCAATTCGGAATCCTCACCCACACTTTCAAGGCGCTAAAAAACACTGTCCAAGGATATCGCAACAATCAAATCTTATTTCACAAATCTTCCAGGCACCCCCACTCATCCCCAATCATACTGTCTAACATCCCACACATACAGAAAACCAGATCCAGCGATCAAGCTTTGTCCTACATAACTCCGAAAGTGTGGAAGGACCTGACACTACACATGAGAGCCTCCTCCTCAGTTCTTGCATCCGCAAGAACCTGTAAACTTGGCCTTTCAAATAGTCACACTAGGCCATAGGTTTGGCCAGACTCACAAGTGCTCAGCTCTAGGATAGCCTCCTGGGTGATCGTGCACTCTACAAATCTGCATAACTTAGCTAACCATCACACAGTCCGAGCAAGAAAATGTCAACATTTTGAAAGACTCTATCAGACTCCAGGGCGGGGCATTCACCATTATATCCCCTGAAAGATTCTGCTCAGAGAAATGTTATCATACTAAAATCCCAAAGCTTAATTTCCTCTAAACATTACATCACTTGTGAATTTCTTCAGAGATTCTGCGCCAAATTTCTCTCATGAATATGTACCACTCCCTTACCAGGCAATTACTGATATTTTTATGATCTCACAATTGACCTCTTTCAGATGTATTTGATTAAATTTGCGTCTACTTCACATTATTATGCTGTAATATACATCAAGTTAGCCACTGATATAAACTCACCTAGACTTATTCATGTCTGTAATACAAATTTATCATCTTTGATTGTTCCCAAAATTTGAAAACTCGCTCATAAAAGCACAGAATGCTGAACCTGAAATCCTGGTACATTAGAGTCAGATCCATCTCCTTTCTTTTGCTTCAACATAATCAAACACCCTGTCAAACTGCCTTTGTTTTCAGGGTGAAAATGAAACTAGCTGTTGGAAACCTGGTTTCAGGTTAGCAGAGGTATGCAACACGTCAAACAGTAAAACAGTGAAAACACCACACAAAATGAATCAATAAAAAGAGCTTAATTTAATAAATAAAACAAGAACCAAAATGACAAAATCTAACAATTAGAACTTGAGATATGACGTTTTAAATAATAAAACTGTAAAATAGTGCCTAAAAGCAATAAGAACCTATTTGGGATATCTGGTTGCTCTGAACCGGTACAAAGTCAAAAGTTAAGGCTGACCGCGATAGAACCCAGGCCAGATATTGGGACCCACTTGATTCTGGTTTGCGCCGATGTCAAAGAAGATGGGGGTGCAGCTGGGAGATGTGTCGGTTTTCCCCAGGGAAAGGCAGAGACGTGTCCATTCTGAGGGTGAATGGCTGATCCCGAATGCGATGCATCAGTTCTGCTCTTGTAGCAGGGATCCATCGACTCCATAAGCGATGTACCGGGTCCGCCTCACGCAATGACGAGTGTGTGCCAGTTCTGATCCACGCACAATCTAAGATGCCCCAGTTATGATCCCCACAATGGCAAAGACGTGCCGGTTCTGATGAAGATGCATGGGTTGGCTGAAGAAGCACCTTAGGCCTCACTTCCAATCCAAGGGTTCCGGACTCGGGTGACATCACTTAGCAGGGCAGTCTCACAGAAGGCAGAGCCCAGGTGCAGATACAGATAAGTTGGAAGTCTTTTAAGTCCGGGAGACTTCAGGAGGCAAGCCCTCAGAATCACTCTTGTTTCAAGTGATGCAGCTCCAGTCCTTTTCACCCAAGCAGGCGCGAGTCCAGCAGAGTGGCGATCCTTCAGCAGCATAGCAGCTCTTCTTCACAAGTCCAGACATATATTGAGTTGGTGGTGTAAGAGGTACAGTACTTATACCCAGTTGTGCATTTGAAGAGGTTGGGGGAGACTTCAAAGAAAGGTGTTTGAAGTGTAGAGGTCCTCCCTTCCTGCCCTTGATCCAGACTCGCTACAGGGGGATATGCAGCCCTTTGTGTGTGGACAGGACACATCCTATTCAGGTGTAACTGTGAGGCTGTGTCCAGCTCCTCCCTCCCATTCTGCCCAGGATGGCCTATCAGGATGTAGATGTCCCATCAGTCACACCTAAGCTCCCTTTGTGTGTGGCTGTCTAGAAAGAATGCACAAAGTCCAGCTGTCCCACCCTACAGACGTATATTCAGAGACAGGCAACAGGCACAGAATGGCTAAAGTTAGAAAACACCAACTTTCTAAAAGAGGCATTTTCAGACTTGCAACTTAAAAATCCAATTTCAACATCAGTTGTGATTTTAAATTATGAGCCCAGAGACACCAAACTTGAAAAATATTTCTCACATTTGGGAATTACACCTGAAAAATGTAATAAGGTCATTCAGTGTTATCCTTTGGGAGCGTTAAGCCTTGCAGTAGTGAAAAATGAATTTGGGAGTTTTTCACTACCAGCAGGGCCAGACTGACTACTGGGCAGTTTGGAATGCTGCCGAGCTGGGGGCTGATTTCGTTCATGGAGACCTGCGTGTGCTTCGAAATAATTAAAGCAAAACGAATTTTGTTTAGCAAGCGCAGGTCTCCAGGAACGAAATCAGCCCCCAGCTCAGCAGCATTCCAAACTGCTCGGTAGCCAGTCCGGCCCTGACTACCAGGGCATGTAAACCCTAAAGTTACATGTCCTGCCTTTTAATTGCATTGCACCTTGCCCTCTGGGTTACCCAGGACCTACCTTAGGGGTGACTTATACAATACAATAGGATTTATAAAGCGCAAGCTGCTTTTGAGGAAGTGTCCCTGCGCTAGCAGCTGAGTAAGTTATTAAAATGATCATATGTATAAAAAGGAAAGGTTTAGGCCTGGCAATAGGTTTATCTTGCCAGGTCGAAATCGCAGTGTAAACTGCACAAAGAGCCTGAGCAGTGGTTAGCAGGCTACTTAAGTGAGTGGAACAATGAGTGCTGCAGGCCCACTAGTAGCATTAAAGTTACCGGCCACTGGCACATGTAGTGCACTTTACTAGGGACTAAAAAGTAAATTAAATATGCCAATTGGGGATGAACCAATATTTCCATGTTTAGGGGAGAGAGCACAAGCACTATACCACTGGTTAGAATTGGTAAAGTGCACGGAGTCCTAATGTCAGCAAAAACGAGTTTAGGAAAATTAAGAAAGTAGGCAAAAAGTTGGAGGAAACCACCCTAAGGCTGTCAGGTCTCACACTAGCTTATTGACATCTTTGGTTGATTTGGAACTTTCTGGTCATAGCAACAGAAAGATACATTTAAGGAAAGTTGACATAATTACATCTTCAAGAATGTCATGGTGTGGAGGCCAGTACCTGGCAGAGGCTATGATCAATGCACCCATCCCACAGAGGGAGAATACTTCTTGCACATCAGTGCAACTGATTATTTGTTTCTGAGCAACAGAACCTGTCTTTGAGTGATTTTGTTTCTGACAACTAAAAGCAATGCTGACTGGATCACTGCTGCAAACTGCCTAGCATTACATTTTTTACAAATGTGCCCCTGCTGTGGCAGTGAAAGCAGTGGAACGTTGCAGCAGTGAACATAAAATGTGGTGCAGAATCTGTGTGGGTGGCCGGAGGTGGGAGTGAAACAACCTCATTGGATGCCAGTCTGCCCACAACATCTTAAATGACCTCTTTTAGCAATTATTGACCTGACTGAGAGCTTAGTGGACGGGTACTAAGTCACAAACATGACAGATATACCGCCACACCGCATTTAGTACACTTCGAACAAGACAGATGGGATATTTGTAACATTCGT
This sequence comes from Lissotriton vulgaris, assembly GCF_964263255.1. Lineage (NCBI taxonomy): Eukaryota > Metazoa > Chordata > Amphibia > Caudata > Salamandridae > Lissotriton > Lissotriton vulgaris. The sequence goes on from NC_141698.1 coordinate 949,568,429, forward strand.
GTTTGTTGGATGACTTAAATGTTGCAGTCAGATCAGATATCTCCTAAGGAACTGAAACATGGTAGATGGCAAATCTGTCTCCATTGATCCTTTTCAAAAAGTAAAAGTGTGCAATGCAGTACTTTGTGAACTTTATTCCAGTAGTATGGACATGCAAGGTGTTGTTGAAGTCTTTCTCACTCCTCAGCTATGCTGTTTTCAAAATCCCCACATTGATTCTGATATCAATTTGTTACCTTCTGAGTCATAAATGATCTGGTAAATTTGAATGTCTGACTTCTGCATTACGTGTGACTTACTCCTCAATTTCGAGGACTGATTTACAAATCCTGTTCTGAGTTCTTGAGTTGTTTTGTCTTATTCAAGACCAATGTGTGACTTCCTCATAATTTTCCTTTGGTAAGCTTATATGAATCAGGTTCATAAGCATGCATGTAATTCTTGAATCTGGAAATATAGGACAGTTTCACACCTAAGAGAAGAACAAAATACAACTACTCACAAATAATTGGTGTGAATTGTGCTGGTGTGAGGATTTTCCACGTAGAATGCTGCTGTAGTGATATATCGAGGAGTAAATGTGCCCACAGCCACTTTATGCCATAGTAAATGTTGATGCATTGTACTGGGGGATTTGTTTACACTGTAATCAGGGTAATTAGTAACTGTTTTGCTACAGTTTTCATAGTCCACCAGGTATCGTACCATAAATTGCCTTGTACTGTAAGTTACAAGGGAAATTCTGTGATGTTTTAATCCTTACAAGGAAGCTAAATTCACACTAGTCAGTCAGTGTTAGCTTCATTTCTATACGTTTCAGTGATTTTTAGTTGGAACCCTAAAATGCCCCATTACCTTAGTCTGCCAGCGTCTAAGGTAGTGAGAGGAAAAGGGACCCTACTGGAATTAGCATAATGAGACAGGGTGAAGAAAACATGCAATGGTGATAGGACACCCATGGTAGCATCTGGAAAGCAGAGGTGGAATATGGGGGGAAGGGACCTCATGTGAGGCAGGGACTGAAGTGTATAAGAGAAATACACAGAGTGGTTATGGAGAGAGCCTTCAAACAGGGACTGGGGAAACCCAAAAGACCAGAGCACCTACTAGGGTGATTAACCAGATCAGCTTAGGATCAGAGGTCAGGGAGGCAACTTGATTTCAGATAGGAATGTGGCAGCGACTCAGACTAAGAAAGTCATTATGGCTTGGTAGGTTAAAGGAATTCACATAGGAAGTGGACCCAGAGCATGCAGTCATGTGAAATAGCTCCTAACAATTTTGGAAGAATAATCTTCACAGTTGTATGTGTTTTCATGGTTTACTCTATAATGTGCTAATACATATTAGATATTTTGAGAAATGGTTGAGGTCTAAAGTAATGCCACACGTTTAGAGGGCAGAAAAACAGACAGCTGAACATCAGCCCCTTTCCTGGGGTTGCTTAAATTTTACATTGATGGCATTGCACAAATTCAAGAAACTTAATCCACCTTCATGGATTTTGAAGCTTGCCAATTACGACGGACTATAGATAAAAAGCCTTGTTCACGATTGATGACATTGTATCGGATGTTATATTTAATGGCTCAGTAGAATTTTCTATAAAGTATATTGAAATTGGCGTGAGAGATACCTAGTGTTTCTAAAGGCTTGTAAATGCCCACATGTTAATGTAAGCTTCTTTTGGTTGGTTTTTGTGTTTAACTCAGGCTGTTTTAAAAGGCAATGGTATTTGAAATAGCACAGTCAAATACATTGCTGCCCTGAGCTGAGTCGAGTGTAAATTTCCAGAGGTAATCACCTTTTACTCTCTGATTAATACTATAAAGATATAAGGCATGATTCAATAACTGAATTTTTAGTACCGTTACATACATAGTAGTACTACTTTCAACAAAATGCAATTCACAGAACTACATGTGGAGATCTCTGCCTCCACCTCTCCTACATTTTCTTTAGGGAGATCTCCACACATGTAAGGTTTATACTAAATGTGGAACTGACCTTGGGGAGTGGTAGGAAAATGGTGAATAGCTACTACAAAATGGGAGGGAGTTTGGGGAAAATTAAGAAAGACTTTAAGGAGGGACAGGCTACTACAAGCACCCACCATAAAATAGTATGATCATGCTATCGACAAACTGCACTTCTTTAGCCGTAAAGGGGACAACTGATGAGAAAATGTACTCCAGCCCATCCTTGGAGTAGGTGACGCCCAAATCATGTCCACCCACATGTACTGCAGCACACGCTTATACAAAATAAAACAGGCAGGGACTTAAAAATACACCTCATAGGAAATAATGTTTTGACATTTAAAATATATATATAGTGTGTGTGAGAGAGTGTGTGCGTGTGTGTAAAAATATTACTACATTATTTTATTATTTTAAAATGCATTAAAAGACTCAATTTAAATAAAAATTATATCAAACTTTTAAAATATTTGTTAAAAAGTAAAAATAATTTAAAATATTTCTACACATATCACTTAGCAAACTTTAATATTTATTGAATAAAAAAATAAATGTCACTGGGTTTGGAAATTAAAATTATTTGTTAAGAAATACTATTTATAAATTAAATACTTTAATAGAATATTTTAATAGATGTTGTTTTATAATAAATATTTTACATTACTATTTTATGTTACAATATTTGTGATATTGTGGTGAGAATAATAAGCTTTAATATTTTGCTTTCTAATTTCCTATATAGAGACTTCTGCCACAAAGGCTGATGTCTCTCCCACATTTGTAAATTTACTTGATGTAACTCTACACTTATAAATCCTGCTGTAGGAGGTGCCACCAGCGGGTGAAGATGTGTAAGTCTACACTTAGAAGTACACTTGGAAATGTTGCCCCGAAAACAATTGTAGATTTACACTGTGTCCAGTAGCAGACTTACACATGAATACATCTACAGCTGTAAATTTACCTTTGTAAATCAGGCCCCTAGACCTTAGCATACATTCACTATTGTTTTCTATTTCAAATGGTGATTTTGTTGTAGTGATTCATGTGTGGTATTGGTGTTTCTTAGAACAGTGTGTGCCCACTAAAATATGTTTGCCCTCCATTTTAAAATAAAGTAGGTTTTGTGTATTTGTATCCCTGTTCTTGATGATAATCCCTTCTTTACACTTTTACACTATATGATTATATCATTATAAAATAATCTGGAAAAAGAAAAGTCCAGGGGGAAGACATGTAAATTGCTCTGAGACAGATGTCTGATTATGTTTATATTATAGCCTTATAGCCCGCCGTAGAGGGCTATACCGGCTATTAAAGGCCCTCTCCAGCGTTAAAGGCCCCGAGCCGAAGGCGAGGGCCTTTAACAAGGGAGAGGGACTTTAATAGCGGTATAGCCGATCTACGAAGGGCTATAAGGCTATTAGAACATTCTGTCACTAGAGGACAGAATGTTCTAACAAAAAAAAAAAGCCGTTTGGGAGCGTGAGGGGATTGGAATCCCCTCAGGCTCCCTGAAGCCTTTGTTCACAGCCAGAGCTGTGAAGAAAGAAACATTGGAATGTTGGAGCTCCAGGCTTATACCAGCCATTATAAGCCCAGAGCACTCCATTGTTTTCAATGGAGCTCCCAACATTCCAATGTTCTAATAACTGTTTAGGTGTTTTAATACAGAAATGGGGAGAACTTCACGTCTTTGTTGTAATAAATTCTCCCTTCTTTATTGTCCCAAACAAGGGCCTCACCACCTGCTCTAGATTGTATGGCCCCTTATATTATGTTATAGCAGGGGCAAAACACTCTGCTTCTCTGTAGGTAGCGGTGAGCAAATCCTTTATCAATCTAGGATTCTTTTAGGATAATCATTTCATGGCAGATCACACCCTGCAGTGATTCTCTCTCACTTATTTTAGGAACAGCAGTTGCAATTATTCAGCAGAGTGGGCTAATTTTCACATGCATAGCAGCCTTTGATGACTTAAAACCAAAATGTAATTACTTATTTCAGTAGCGTAGCTATGCCATTTCTTCTTACCGTTGAGTAGCGGTGTTACAATATGATTAGAGGTTTGGTTTATTACAGGTGATATTAGAGGGCTTTTGATGGCAACATAGAAGATATGGTTACGTTTAACTTGCCATTTGAAATAACTTTTCAGATTCTTTAAGAACTATGGAGCCATTGATATTCAATACTGCCATAGGCCATTGATAATCCTTAGTGCCAGAGGCCATTAAAGTGTTAATATTGCCAGGGCCATTGAAGTTTAATATAGTTAGGGAACACTGATGTCCAACACTGCCAGATTACATAGAATTCCAATACTCCCAGGGGCTATTGATATTCAACAGTGCCAGGAGGCACTGATGTTCAATACTGCAACTGAAGTTTAATACTACTAGGTATAACTTGTTGTTAATATAGTCAGTTATCAGTGATATTCATTGCTACTTAGTTCAGTCATATTGGTGTTCAATATTGCACCGAATCATTTATGTGCAGACCTAACAGTTTCCATTGATGTTCATTAATTTTTTTATCAATTGTAGCTTGTAATTGCCTTGGGCTGTAAATATTCATTACTGTAAAACACATTATATTTTACGTTTTGCGAAACTGCAAATATTTTGCACATTTAGATTTATACAAAATTCAGGAAGTGCACAATATTACACTGGCTAAACAAACATTTTGCACAAGGCTGATGTGATTTTGCAAATTCCAGTATTGTGGTTGTGAATGACAGGACAACTTTACAAGCATCTTCTTGTGCTCACTGATTTTGAGTTTAGTTAAACCCTTTCAATTAATCGGCCCCACTTTCATGCTTTTGTTAAAGATATGTGTTCCCTTTTGTCTTCAACATTTGCGTAGCGCCACAATCTGCTTCAGTTCAGTCTTCAAGGTTCTGTGCGGGAGGAAATGCTCTGCTTTGCTCGCAGTTAGTCAGGTTCATCTGGAATGACCCGGTGCACTGGAAGCTCTCGCGGAATGTAACACGCCCTTGTGCACTGTGGTGAAACCTGAAATCTCATAGACTGTGAAAAAGTGCATTTAACTTTTGATATCCCCTGGAACATTCTGTGCAGAAAATGCAGCATGCAACAATGTTACGTGTCTGTCCATATTCCTCCCACAAGGGCAGGGCGCTGGCAGCTGTTTTTGAATGTTAAGAGGCGATGGCATTTGTGTCTCTTGTTAAATCCATGATTGACATAAGCTGACTAAATAAATCTCCTTACACAGAAGCAATCATATTGAAGTATGCCGGGGTAGGTGGGCGGGATGCGAGCCTCTCCGGCGGCGGTGCTTCCAGGCGTGGATGGCTCACTACTATTCAATGTGGACAGTTTACACAATTGAAACTGCTTATTTGGAGCCCTGTTATTTTCTTTAAATTGAGGTCATACAAATCTACTCTGTAAAATTCTCCAACAGTACTGAATGAATGATGGAATAAAATCCTTATTACTTCGTTAATTAAAGCCATTGCAAAATTCAAAATCATGCAGAACCAATAAATATATAGATATTATTTTTTAATGCATGTATCCATTAAAGTTATATTGCTGCAGATAAAAATTGAAATCAGAGCTTTTAGAATAAACATACTGTATGGTAGAATACAATGTACATTATTAAGACATAGTCATGGTTTTGCACGACCTAAGGTGAAGTTTGTTCATGAAGATGGACACAGCAGAAGTGGGATTACTTACTTGTCTTTCCAGCAGTCTAATGTTTGAAACAATCACACTGCTGACACTGCGAACAGAGCAATAGCTTCCCATTCCTCTGCTGTTAGCAGCTGAACTAATCGGAAAAATATTGTGTTATATGTAATTTAGTGGCCAGAATTGTTTTTGTGTTTGTGAGGTGTAAGGGGGTCCTTAAAATGTTGTTAAAAACTGACAACGTCAGACAAATACCATTGGTGTGAGGAAGGATCAATCCATGTGGCGTTTAGGTAATACAGAGAAACTGTTTGTACAAAGTGCAAGAGGTGTGTGTGGGGGGTGGGGAGGGGCTCACGGATGATTTGTTGTAGGAGATAGAGACACTAGTGCACGTCAGAGGTTAACATTCCAAGAGTAGTAACGCTGCCAGCCAGTCCTTTCAGGGTGGTAATATTTAAGTAGATAACAATAGCATATTACTAAGTAAAGGAAAATTCCGCTTAGTGGGTCGGCTTAAGCACTGGTGGTGCCTGGTGCGACAATCTTTGTTGGCGCCATACCTCCATGAACGCCTCCTCGGATCCCCTCACTACCACCCAGCAGAAATGCCCCTCATCTCTCCATAACCCCTCTCTCACATACATTTAATTTGCTTTATAGTGCTTCTAAAGTCTGGTTTTACTAATCCACTCAGCTATCCACATAAAAACATTATGGTCAGGGACTACCGGCCATCCCCCTCCCCTGTCTTGTGCACCCCAACAATTATTAGAAATTGGACATGAGAGGAGTTTCTTTGGAAGGTCTCACGACCCCCCGGCCGTATTTATTAACCTCTTCGATGCTCATGACGGCTCCCAGCCGTCATGAGTCACGGTGGGCGTGTGCTGATGACGGCCGAGAGCTGTCATGACCACGCCCGCAATCAGAATGTTCAGCACTGCGGCGGAATTCGCGCCGCAGTGATGAGGTTAAAACATGAAAAGAAATTAAAACTTTGAAATAAACAATATTTACACAATCATTTATGCAGAAAAAGCTATTGACATTAGATTACAATCCATGTAGATAGGTATCAAATGGCTAACCTTAACAAATTTCTAATACAAAATATTTCTTAACCGTATCTAATATTTTTGGATCATAATCACACATTATTAATTTTTCTGCATATCCTATTTTTGGGCTTATGGCAAGGTCACTAACCAGTGTCAGATCCTTATCAACCAGCCACGCCCTCACGTATGAGTGCGCATGCGCAGAGGGCCCGTTTACCGAGAGGGTACATCCCCCCACCCGGTTACCCCCGTACGCTCCATGAACTTCATTAACCAAAGGGGGGCCCTTGCACGCTGCACCGTTTAATGACGTCATAGTGCACGTCCGGGGTGGCTAACCAGCCTAAAGAAAGCGTGACTCCCCCCTCCCCCGCACCTCTCCAACCAAGCGGATGTACCGCCCCTAGAGTTCTAGGAGAGACGACTTGTCCCCCCCCTGGGCGACTCCATTCAAGAATAGCGCCACCCCCTAAGGACCTTAAATTGACTGCTCACCGATCATGACCTTACTGCCCGACCAAGGAATATCAATAAATACGACAATTGTTGACCTGTAAACGGGAAAAAAGGCCTAAGGACAAAATTCACGCCAGAACACTGTCACTGTGATAGAAGAGCATAAAACGATACAACAACATTATCATACAAGCATAAGAATCTGCTTTAGGGGATGGTGGTTGGGGAAAAAGTTTGGCAGCCTTGATAGGCTGGGGGGCAAAGGGCAGATTTGGGGAGCGCAGGAACAAGAGGACCGCTCCCGCGCTCCACCGGCCTTTTAACCCCTTGTGGTAGACCAGTCACAACTGGTCCGCCCCTTGGCTCCCCCCCTTTGACCCGGAAGCAATTCTATTGCTTCGGGTCAACTGGGGAGCCGCACCAATCAGTGGTGGGGCGCGCGCGCCCCGTCACTATGATGCGGCGGGGGTACCCTAAACCACGATTGAGGTCAAGGGGAAGGGAGGGCCAACGCCCCGCCATACGTGCGGGGGCCGATGCGGCCCCCCTTTCCTTATGGTCAGGGACTACCGACCATCCACCTCCCCTGTCTTGGGCACCCCACAATTATTAGAAATTGGACATAAGAGGAGTTTCTTTGGAAGGCGGGGGGGTCACACGACTCCCCGGACGTATGTATTAAAACATGAAAACAAATTAAAAAATTTAAATAAACAATATTTATACAATCATTTATGCAGAAAAAGCTATTGACAGATTACAATCCATGTAGACAGGTATCAAAGGGCTAACCTTAACAAATTTCTAATACAAAATATTTCCTAACCAAATCTAACATTTTTGGATCATAATCACAAATTACTAATTTTTCTGCATATCCTATTGTTGGGCCTACGGCAAGGTCGCTAATCGGGGTCAGATCCTTTTCAACCAGCCATGCCCTCACGTATGCGCAGAGGGCCCGTTTACCGAGACGGTACTTTCCTCCCTCCCTGTTACCCCCGTATGCTCCATGAACTCCATTAACCAAAGGGGGGCCCTTGCACTCTGCGCCGTTTAATGACGTCATAGTGCACATGCAGGGTGGCTAATCAACCTAAAGAAAGAGTGACTCCTCCCTCCCCCGCACCCATCCAACCAAGCGGATGTACCGGCCCTGGAGTTCTAGGAGAGACCCCTTGTCCCTCCCCCTGGGCGACCCCATTCAAGAATGGCGCCGCCCCCTAAGGACCTTAAATTGACTGCTCACCGATCATGACCTTACCGCCACAGGCCAGCATAGTTGCAGACTATCTGGCCCCCCCTATCCTCCTACTCTGCAAGGTCATGCCTAGACCTAAACCCCCCCTAGCCATGCCAAGATGTTCTCCAAAAATAGTTTGTTGCCCGCCTGAGTCAGGTGGACCCCATCTTGTAAGAAGTACTGTACCCCCCTGACACATCCATGTGGTATGTTCTGCAATTGAGGTGACGAAACAATTTGTCTATCTTGTTGTTGATCGTCTTTACCGAGTGATTCAACGCTTTGACAGAGTCCCCCCCCTCCATCTGAGTCTAGGAATCATCTGGGACCAAACTATGGTGCAGCCCTGGCATGTTTTAGCTAACTAGCTTATCTCTTCCATCAGAACCCTCCTGCCCAATTTTAACAGGTCGTTTTTGCCCAAATGTAAGATTACAACTGTGGGCTGCGGGGTGTGTCTGTCGAGCAACTCCGTAATGAACCCCCTAAACGGACTGAGGCAGAGACCCCCCTACCATGAAAGGAAACCCTGAAACCTCCCTGTTCCGCCCTCTGTCTGTAATTATTCATAAAAAACAGATTTAACACATTTCACAAAAGAATGACAACGCATACAACTTGTCTCTCCGTTTTCTGTGCCTGGGTCCGCCGTGATGAAGATGCTTGCTGGTGGTGTGCCGACGGCAGTTTCCGCCCTGCGTGACAGGTTCGAGAAACTGAAATACAAGCAAACAAACAAGACAGGCATCAGCGGACTCATTCTGCCACCTTCACAACATGTGCAGCCGCACATAACGCTTATAACAGTTGGAAGACCATCTCCCAATTCTTTTAACACTGCTATTGTGTAACACTCCAGCAGTTGCTTCAGTGGCAGCCCCTATTCGGAACGAATGTGTCCCAAAATCTTTCGGATTTAAACCAGCCCTGTCAATTGTCATAGCCAATACCCTTTGGAATTGAAACCTGGTAAGTGGGGTACCATCTGCATGCATTAATAATGCCCCCCTTACTGCGCCTACTCTCTGGTTGAGGAAGGCCTCCACATGCATCACTGGGCAGCATGGATTAGTCCGCGCACGGTGGAGTACCAGCCCCTCAGCACGGGCTTCCTGATCAGTTTTTGATTTGCTGATGGTAATTAACAGTGTATCACCTAATATCCTTGTGTGTTCAAGCTGGAGTCCACCTAGCAGGTCCTGCTTATTGCTAGCCACCAGTTCCCCTACCCGGAATGCCCCATAAAAGGCTAGTGTAAAGGCGGCTCTGAACAGTAGTACCTCCCCTGATGAACTGTAGATGCCACACAAGGCATTCGTGTCCCTGGCGGTTGCTTGGAGGCGCTGCCACCTCTTTAGTGCCTTCCTCATGATGAAACTATTCGTGGGATCTTTGGTACCCCTAATCTGTGCAAAGAAAGAAAAAGCTGCCACATGCCGGCTAGCTGTCGCTGCAGAGCGCCCTTCCTTGTGTAATGCATCTAGGTACTGAGTGAAATTCCCTGCCTGATCCTATCTCTTCACCCAATCCTGTCCCAAAAAGGTGCAGTAAGACAAAAACGCCCCTTCATAAGCGGTTCTGGTCTTGGGTTCAAGGCTAGCTGCCACAAGGTTCTGTAGCTGGTAAGTGTGTGGGCGTAGCCTCTGCGGATGGTAGATGTTCCCTGAATACCTACATCTTAAAGCGAAAGTGTGCGTCAGCTGCATTATTTAACGCCCTGGAACATGTTTGGCCCTAAACTGTATGTTGAGTTTCATGCACACCAGCACAATTTCCTTCAGTAGGCGAAGTATCATTTTACACTATGCCGCATGCTGGTTGATACATTCAACTACCGTCATGTTATCAGACCAGAAAATTACAGATTGATTACACAACTGATTAGGCCAAACTGTCAATGCTACCCAGATTGGAAATAGTTCCAGGAAACCTATATTAGTCGTCAGGCCACTCTCCTCCCACCAAACCAGCCACTGTTGTGCCACCCGTTTGTTTCCAAGTATGGCGCCAAATCCCACACTTCCGGTAGCGTCAGTCCATAAACCTAACTCTGCAGACGTAGTGGGGGGACCGGACCACACTACCCTGCCGTTAAAGCCCTCCAGAAATACAATCCAAATGCGCATGTCCTGGCGGACCTCGGCCGGTAGTCTCGTGCGATGGTGCTTCTCCCGCAGACCCGTCATGGTCTGCAAGATTGAGCGGGAGAATGGGCGTGCCATGGGTATCACTCTCAGTGCGAAGTTCAACTGGCCCACAGTCTGCTGTAGCTGATGTAGTGTCACCTTGTCTTTGGCCAAACCTTGCTGGAGAGCTGCTCTAAATTTCATGATTTTGTCTTTAGGTAACCTAAAACAACCCTCCACTGAGTCCATTTCAATGCCTAAGAATTCCAATGTGGTTCTGGACCCACCGTCTTTCCCTGCGCCAGCGGGATGCCAAAAGCCCGCATGAGCACACAAAATTCCTGCAATGCCCACGCACACTCCTACGAGCCCGCCACCAGAGAAAGAGAAAGTCATCCAGGTAATGCATGATGTGGTGGGTGTCCAGTCCTGTGCCTAAAAACCCATTCCAAAAAAGAACTGAATTTCTCAAAGTAGGCCCAAGAAACAGAACAACCCATGGGCATACACTTATCCATATCGAATTTGCCTTGAAATGAGAAACCTAGCAGATGCTGATCTAGGGGATGAACCGGCAGTAGCCGGAAAGCAGACTCAATATCTGACTTTGCCATCAAGGCTCCAGGTCCCAAAGTCCTCAACATATCCACTGCCTAGTCAAAGGACGTATACCTAACTCTACAAATGTCTTCATTGATGGCGTCATTTAATGATGCGCTCCTCGGTGCTGACCGGTTATGAATGAGCCTGAACTCGCCCTCCTCCTTCTATGGCACCACGCCGATAGGTGAGCAAACAAAATAATGCACTGGGATGTGATCGAAAAGACCCGCTATCCTGCCTAGGCGCAGCTCCTTAGCAATTTTTGTCGCTGCCACATCTGGGTTGTCCCTAACAGATAGTTGGTTCCTACACTCTGCTGTTCCGGTGTATCCCACCGCTGGGATCCTAAAGCCCTGCAAAAAACCTTCTAGTAACATCCTCGCAGAGGCATGGTCTGGGTACCTGTTCAGCCAAGGAGTCCTAGCCAAAATGTCAATGGGTGAATGCGACACCAGCCGTCCTCTCTCCCTAGTCCTGTTTCTTTCTTACTCTGTTTCCAGAGGCGTTACCTTTATTGTGGCATGTTGTTTCTGGGTGGGAAGGTTGGTTACAAATGGAACATGCGTGCCTGAACTTGCAAGTGCCTTGTGCCCTGGTGCAAATCGCTTGTTAAAATCCCAGCACACCCCTTTTCACCTCATACTGCTCCCTGTCTTAGGGGCCGTGCCACCACCCTGTGCCGGCCGAAAGGGCTGTTGGGATTTGGAGGGGTAGCTTCTGTTCCAACTTGGCCCAGTACAACCAGGTTGCCCTGCTGTAAACTGGCCATATCATGAAATTAAATCAACCCGATCCCAGGAAAGTGAGGGGTTAAATTCTTTAGCTTTCCTAAAACTCATGTCATAGTCCTTCCATCCTTCCCCCCCATAATTATCATGCAAAGTTTTGATCCTACTCTGGTAACATGCCATCTCTGCCTGTAAATTAGGGGAACGCTCGGCTGTAATCGCCATAAACACAGAAAAGGCTCTAATCCAGTTGATCAACGTCTCCTCCACTCTGAATCTTGCCATTTCTACCCGCCATTCGCTAGGAAACATCCAATCTTTCTGCTTCCTAGCGTACTCCAACTCCCTGTTATCCACGAGCAAAGAAAACATATTGACATATTTGCCCGCCCAAATTAAATCCTTCACTTCTTGTGTTACATGTTGAGCCAAATGTTCCCTCCTGGAGGGTATTGTACCTTCGCCTAGCACTGGTAATGCCACCTCCTTACCACTTTCCCCGGCTTGGGTTCGTTCTACCATCTTGTCCTTTCCGAAGTTGCTGCCTGGACATGCTGTTTGTGGAGGAATAGGCGTACTTGGCTCCCCTGCTACCTGGGGCAGTCATGATCCTTGCCACCATCTTATGCGCCTCCACCAAAGGATCCTCCCCCACCACATTCACGCCAACTGAAGATGGTAACATCCCCCCTATCCTTAGCCAAGGAAGAACTGCCGCTGTCTGTGTGCTAGCTCCGGAGGGACCTGACCAATCCCTGCAGGTGCTGATACCGGGGTGGGGGCTGCTGTGTCTGGGACCGGGATAGATGCGGGGTTAAACGTGGGTACCACCGGGACTACCACAGGGACCACCAGAGACACTGTGCTTGGTGTTGGCACCGGCGCGGCAGGTGCGGGTGTTACAAGTATAATTGCCAGGATTTGAGGAGTAAGTACTGGGATCACCGGTGGCACAAGCCCCCTTCAGGGAACCCCCAAAAGGACCCTCTACCACCTGTAGTTTTGGGACTCGACCATTACCCCTCTTAGCCCTGGCCCGCTTTGGTAGTGGATCCAATTCCCCCCTTGGCTGCAGGGGTACTATTGTTCGCTTGGGCCTTCCAGATGGCCCAGCCTGATCATCAAACCTCTGCCTGAGCTCCGCCACGCTCTTTCCTATCTGTTCCACTTTGCCCCATCTCCTGTCCATTGCTGCCATACTACGCATCATACCTTGCAGGATATGTTCCATGCAGAAACGCTTTGCGCCACGTCTACTGGCCATCATTTTTTACCTCGCAACTGGTAATCCACCTACACTTGTGCTAACTCTGCGAGCACGAAGTATCCCTGCTACCACCAGGACCTGACCTGGCTTTTACCTGCACCACGCAAATGGGACCACGCCACACCAGCTAGCCTGGGTGTTGGGCGAGTGTACTCTAGCCCGGTGGCCCACCAGAAGCAGTGAAGTGCAGGCCTGCCTGTATCTCCGGATTGCGCTGTCCACCGCTTTACTCCCCGTCCTCTCTGTAAGCAGTGTCTCCCGCAATGAGGTCCTACGATGAAAACAAGATTAGCATATAACACTGAAACACAAAGAACGCCAACCCCTATTCAACTTTGTAGCTGTGCACACCAAAATCAGCCACTCACAAGAAAGCGTGTATGCTATTCAAATGCAAGGAGAATACTTCTCAACTAGGTATCCTATGCCCCTTACATGAGCGTCAGTTTAATCACGCAAGCGTTAAAAAAACTGAATAATCAGTGTTCTTTAAGTTTCAGTGCCTTCAAATGTTTTAAAAACTGTGCTTATTACAATGCGTGTAATGTGATTACCCCCCGTTTGCCACACTCACATTGAAAAGTGTCCCCTGCACAGAAAACACGTTTTTTAAATTCTACTCATTGAACTGTGTAGCTCCCCTCACATCAGTACTATTTTGCATAGACACTGTGCAGTTTCTTAAATGCCTACAATGCCTAGTCTTTCCAAACGGTCTCCCATCCAAGTACTAACCAGGCCCGACCCTGCTTTGATTCAAAAATCGAGAGTTTAATTTGCAGGCTGCTTTTCTGAAAGACTTCTGCAATAAATTGGCCCCGAAGGCCCTCGCTCGGCCCGGGCCCTGTGCGTGTAGCTGCCTCACTGTGGTCTAAGCGTTATCACTGTTCACTGCTGCCTCTGCGTTCCGTGAAATGGCCCCACACAACTGGCTCGCACAGCCCGGCTGGAAACTTGGTCTGCGATGATGCAGCGGATCTGCCCGTCCCGTCCCCGCTCTCCTCAAGAGGCTGGGGGGGCAAAGGGCATGCTTGGGGAGCGCGGAAACAAGAGGACGGCTCCCGCGCTCCCCCTGCCTTTTAACCCCTTGTGGCAGACCAGTCACAACTGTTCCGCCCCTTGGCTCCCCCCCTTTGACCCGAAAGCAATTCTATTGCTTCCGGGTTAACTGGAGAGAAGCACCAATCAGTGGCAGGGCGTGCCCGCCGCATCACTAGGACGCGGCAGGGGTACGCCCACCACGATTGAGGTCAAGGGGAAGTGGGCCGGCGCCCTGCCATACACCCCCCGCCATACGTGCGGGGGGCCGATGCGGCCCCCCTTTCCTATCTCTTCTTTGCAGCAGGAATTTTAACCCTCTGCGCTAGTTTGACGCCAAAAACTGCCACTAATCAAAACTCCTATCTCTATGCCTCTAGCAGGAACAATAATTTCAAGAGTTTTCTTGACTTTTTTTATTGCTGCCTGAAAGCTGAATGCACAAGCAAAACTTCAGCAGGTGCTTTTAAAACAAAAGCTTGTGCTCAAGACAGAGCCGCCCTTAGGTCAGTCCCCCCTCAAGGTTAGCGCCCAGTGCGGCTGCACTGGTTGCATTACCCTAAAGCCGACCTTATTGGCACACATCACACAATGCAATCCAGTTTGAGAGCCAGACTTCACACCCATGTCTCAAAAGTCTCTAGATTAGCCACCTTCTTTAGTACCTCTTATGGTATGTAACTTTTACAAAATCAAATATTGTATTTAAAATTCTGAAAGCAAAACAAAACACCCTTTTAAGGAGTCATGTCTGCTTATTTTGATTTTGGGACTAATAGAGGCACTATGAAAACAGCTTTAGAAATTCTTTTAATAGTTTCTAATCATTCCTTTCTGTTATTTAATTCTGTTTCCTCACCACAATAAGATTAATATTCATTAATTTTGTGACGTTTTAAGAGTTTTTGTTCTATTCAGAGTCTTATATAAAAATAGGAATAAAATATAAACCAGCTTTCTCTTTGTAGCCCAACTCTCAGTGTGTAATTTAAAGTGTACCATCTTCATTTAGATTATCAGTCTCTCCTTTAGACGTAACTAATACTTGCAGTCAATGCAGTGTAAGCAACAAGAGGCCAGGGGTACAAAGCCATTTTGTAGTTACCAGCCCTGCAATTGGCAAAATCACAGAGATTGCAACAATAAAATAGATTTTTGCTGTTACTAAATCCATTTTGCAATTTGGTAAAGCCTTTCCAAATCACTAAATAGGTTTACGGACATGTTCCGATTTGCTATTAGGAAGTGGTATAAAAGGAGCATACTTTCCTAATCGTGACTCACAATGATATCTATTGATGGAGTGTGACCACAATTGCTGTTGCAAACCATTGAAAATCTACAGACTTCTCAAAGTAGGCAATAACACATATATAAGTAGAACAATGTCCGCGTTGGACAGTTTCCCGTTTAGGAATTGTTCTGTGTGACTTTGGGAGAAGGGGGTGGGGGAGGAGGGTGAGCAGGGCCAGACTGGGAACACAAACCAGCCCTGGCAAGTCTGCTGGACTGGTCTCAGAGGGGGGAGGATAGGGGGTTATAGAGAGAAACAGTACTGCTTCCGCATTAGCTGCTGCAAAACCGTCTCCCAGTAACAAAACCAGCTCCCACCCTTCCGGCCTACTGGGGAAACGCCTAGTGCCTGCTACGGCCAGTCCGGCCGGTCTGGCCCTAGGAGTGAGGTGGAGCGGTACTAGAGCACGGTGTAGTATAATATCTCTCAAGGCTAAGTATGCTTCATTTAGGCACATTAAACCTTAGTTATTCCTTTTACTGGTGTTCCCTTACCAAACATTGGCATGGAGAATTCATTCGTCCGGTTAAGACTGTGGTAATTCATTTATCTTTCTTCAGTTTTGCTCTACAGAAAATGAACTTTACTTTCTCTGGAGAAAGTTGTAGACACACACTCCTTCCTTTATTGGTATTCTCATTCATGGGATTTACGGTCTAGCTGGGATGTAGGTAACCATACCCTTAAGTTATTTTTTTTATCAACTCAGTTTCTGTGGGATATGGATGTTTTTTGGCAGAAAGGGCAATTTGTATGTTTTAAATACCTGTGTTGCTCTTGAACTTCTGCAGCTACCGCTCCCCTTGATCACTTTGTACCAAGGCCGAGTCAGATTCTTAAGTTATGGTGTAGGCCAGAGCTCAGTGGCGACTGTGGACGTTTTTTTATATTTAAATTAAACAAGCATTGACAAAGCCAGTAGGTTTGGCTTTGGCAGCTAGCCCTTTGGCTTTATCAGTGCTTGTTTTGTTTTGCCATGGGGGTAACAAAACGTTATTGCTACAGAGGCTGCTGAGCTCTCATTATGCTAAAAAACTATTTGTTGATAGCAAAAATGTTGCCATAGTAGTCCCGGGTATTTTAGGGGATTAGACTGTGTTAAGAGTGTTCCCTGTGAAATGGCAACATTCTGACGCTTTCAGTGAAGTTACTCATTGGCTGACGTGAGCTGACCCATTACACTATGCTGAATGCTTAATGGGTGGAAGAAAAATGTAAGTGACACAATAACTAACCAATAGATGAAGAGCACTGGCTGAAAGCCTGTATAAGTATATAATTTAGCTAAAAGTTTTTTGTTAACGCATGACTTATAAATTGAGACAAAATTAATATTTTTACAACATTTTGGTAAAGTGGAGCCAAGTATTATTATGAAACTTAACCTACAAACAATTTGATGCAGTTCAAGAAATAGAAAACTGGTTGGGCGGCGCAGACTTGGTTCTTTTCAACATTATGGTGTGTTCCTGCAGTAATCAGCGAGCTCCATCCCCTGCAAACAGGAAACCTGGTAGCGACTGGTCTGTGGTACGACTGTTACGCAAATTGATTAACTGATAAATTCTATATTTCTGTTATTGGTTTCTCCAAAATATACATTTGAAATATATTGCCATTATTTTTCTATGTCCCTAGATTCCGTAATGGGACTCTGCAAAATACAATGGGACCGTTCTCTGCCCCTTCTAATTGCTCCAGTAGAGCAGCCCTTTGTTGTCATTGTGTGAGGATGTAAACAGAGACGTTTTGAGGCATGAGCGAAGTGGGCCCTGGCCCAGGGCCCCAGCCTTTCAGGGGGCCCCCTGATAGGGCCAGCTCTGTTCTGCAGAGGCTTGCACTGATGACCTTGAATAATTCTTCAATGGATTATTCTCAATACTTTTTCTCTTTCATTTATTTTTGATGTGAGTGATGTGTGAAAATCTTTTACAGACATTTTGCAGAGAAATATTGTGTTTATGTGGAGAAGTGCGGCTCACGGTGTAGAGCAGGCAGACCCGGAAGCTGAGGTCAGACCCGGGACCAGGGTTCAATTCCCGACGCAGCAGGGTCTTGAGCTCAAATGTCCATGGACTCGATAATTCTCGCTTCGGTGCCTGCTCTAAACTTGGGTTCTCACTCTGCAACTCTGGGCATTAAGCTTGCTTAATCTCCACAACGGCCCCCCTGCGGCGGGATGCCTGGCTTTCACCTTGGGGATGCCCTGTAGGGGCTATCTCACAGGGAAAAGCCAGGACGGGTTCCCAAGGCAAGCGCCGGGAAACCTCCGGGTAGCTGTGCGCTCAATAAATGCAATAATAATAATAATATGTTTCATGCAATATCCATAAGTAAAGATTTTTTTTATACCAAAACATGATCTTATATATAAAACATGGCAGGATGTCACAGAGAATATTTGTAGAAATAGTGAGCTGCTGTTGTGTTACAATATTAAAAACACGCATCACTTTCCATGAATATTAGATGTAACAACTTTAGAATTCGAACGACTGTGCCTGTGCTGTCAGTGACCTGGCCAAAGAGGGCATGAAGGAGCTGAAACTGGGTCATACATTCAAAACAGTTCTGAACAGGGCCCCCCAAAACACAGAGGTGTAAATATCTGGGGTAAACCTCTTGTCCCACATATGTGAAGACTTGAGTCAAACCTTGCCTCTCTCTGGACAATCAGACTCAAATACCCACATGCATCAAAGTCAATTGCATTCGCAAACGGTGCGAATCGCAATTTTTCGGCCGTTTGCGAATTCAATTGACTAATTTGGAATGCATCATGCATTTTGCAATTTTAGGAATCGCAACCATTTTGCGATTTCCAAAATTGCGATTGCATTTAAGAAATCCCAATTTCAGATTTCTTAAATGCAATGCATGATTATTTTTAAATTGCAAATTCGCAATTTGGAAGGGGCAAATTAGCATGAAGTTGAACTTCATGCTAATTTACCGAAAACTTTCAAACATGCACTACTTTCATATTTGAAAGTTTTAATTTACACACACACATGTCCTTGGGTCATGTGTGTGTGTAAATTGCACTTAAAGTTAAATTTCAGGGGTGCAGGGAGGGGTTCTTTGAACCCCCCCTGCACCCTTGAAATTGCATTCACATTTTGCTAATCGCAATTTGAAATTCGCAAAATGTGAATGCCTTCCCATTGATTCCTATGGGCCTTTTGGGCCATAGGAATCAATGGGAAGGGTTTTCCTTAATTGCGATTCGCAAATTGTGACTCGCAATTAAGGAAAAAAAACGAATTGCAAAAAAAATTGCGATTTTTTAATGCATTGCCGTTTGCGATTTCTTAATTGTGATTCCCTAATTTTCGCAATTAAGAAATCGCAAATGGGCACTTTGATGCATGTGGGTGAAAGTCTTTTAACCAGTTGATAGAAAGAAGCAATGCTAACCGAGGCAGGTACTCAAATAAGCATTTCTGTAGCCTCATTTTCTGGTAGGCGCCTGGAGATTGGGATTTGGAGGCTACTAATGAAAATCTTGAGTGATTTTCTCTGTTTTCCTCCGTGTAAAAATGGCTCTGTAGGAAACTGGCATGTTGGCTCAGTAAGGGAATCTTTCAGTTGGTTACTCCAGTGGAATGAGGCCACACCAGTTCATATTGAGTGTTTCCCTTGCTATTGCCATAGTATGAACCACTTCACTATTTTTTCTTTGGAGAACACACAGCCTCTGTCTTGCTGGCTGGGAGAGCGTGTTACTTTTTCTAATTTACTGCAGTAGTGAAGATTCCTTCTAGGGTAGGACTGGTTTCCAGCTATCTCATCCCTAGAGTTTTGAAGTAATGTCAATAGACGTGTTGCTTTAAATCCTAAACTTTAATATCCTAAGGTTCAAATGCTTTATTCCTCGATATTAAAGAGAAGCATCAACGAGAGAGGCATCTGAACATGCAGGGAAGCTATGGTTTTAATTGACTGAAACAATAAAAGAATTGATTGATTGATTATTGCTTTAAATCAAGTCCCCGGAGACCCTCATCGGGGTGCTGCTTCGTAGATTTGCAGCCCTGCCATTGTAGCCACTAGGGGGAGGCATTTTCGTCACCACAATTTAAAAGGTTCCTGTGGCAATCAGTAGGCATGCTGTAGGCACTGTGAAACGATGTAAGAGCTGGAGGTTTATTTTTACCATGCTGCTGCTCTGACAAAACTGTGCAGGATTGTGCCATTTGGCAGAATTACTCAATAACACACTTGAAGTGTTTATTTTCATCACTGCAGAGCACAAAACGAAAAAACCTTTCGCGAAACAGTTTAGATCCATTGATGGTTCATTCTATAATCCTATGTGGGATTGCCACCCCAAGCAAGTTTCCATAGTTCCAATTCAATAGAGTCATAGCTTAAATCCCTTGCTCTTCTGTTATGACAGGTTTCATACATCCTAGGCCTTCATTCTGAGTCTGCTGGTAACTGAAGGTGGACATAGTGGACCCAGAGCTACTGAATCCAGCTGTGGTCACCACTACAAATCCTGCGTTTTCAGTCCAGGTATCAGGAATACCATGCTGAACCCAAATTTACAAGGTCCAACATGGCATGTGGACAGGCCCGGCCCGTGCAGGGCGTTATACCGGGGTGTTGACGTCAGACGGGGGAGGGGCAGGGTGGGGGGGGGGTTTAAAATGCGGGATATGGACCATTACAGGAAAGTAACGAAAAAAATGAATAAAACGAATTTTGTTGCCCACGCCGCATCGCCAAATGTGATGCAGCGTAGGCAACGAAATTCGTTTTTAAAATGTATTTCGTTACTTACCTGTAATGGTCCATATTCCGCATTTTGAAACCCCCCACCCTGCCCCTCCTCCGCCTGACGTCACCACCCCGGTATAACGCCCTGCACGGGCCAGGCCTGCATGTGGATGACGACTCCACAACTGATTATGCAAACATGTCGCTCTTGCCGCTGGCCGCGCGACACAGAGGGGAGCATGGGCGAGACAGCGTCTTAGTACCACACGACGCGCGAGAGGAGCCTACAGCGCACCAACCCCCCTCCTCACTAACGGCCAATGGGAGGGCGCTCCTAGGTGGGGGGGCGTGCCCGGGTTTTTTTTATAGCAGGCCCAACACGTTGCTCAGTCTTTCCTGCCACGCCGGAATTTCATCAGGCTTAAAATGTGCACGAAACACAGCTGGTTTTCGGATATTGCTAGGACGGTACACCTCCAAGGGATACTGTGGTACCGGACTCGGAATGAGACCCTAAGGAGTTTAAGCTGACGGTTTGCATCATTAGTCAATGCACTGATGTGTACTTGGAAGTCAAGAAACGTTGTCCAAAAAGAAGCCATGGTATGTGCACATTCTACAGTGGTGGGCTAGCGGGGTAGTGCAGTTTGTGGTAGAGATCAAAAGGAACTTATTTTAAAATGTAAAGAGTTAGATGAGGTCATTGATGTCCACCAGCACATGGGCAGCAGTTGCAATATCTCTAATGTAGTAAATTTTAAACAGAGTTGAGTGTCCACAGTGTTGAAATTGTTCTTAAGGGAAGGGGAAGTGTTTCGCTATAAAATGTAAGCAGAGCGGGTGATAAAAAGAAACCTTGCAGAACACCTTCTTGAAGCGCTCAGTTCCTGTAGAAAGAGTATATATGGTGAGAACTGATACCATCAGCAGAATATTATCTTTAATAAGAGTTGTGTGATTTACTGTGTCTAAAACTGCCTCATGGTCTTCAATGATAAGGGAGGAGTTACTTTTCACTAGAATGCAAAGATCATTATCTGCCACTGGTATATTTCACCTGCACAGCACTTGCGCTGTGCTTACAAAATCTCCTGTTTTTTTAAAAATAAATCTTAAAAGGGGTTTAGAGCCGCCCCCATTACATTACTTTACTTACCGTTGGCTGGCTCCCACGTGGCTCCTACATCACAATACTTACCATTGGCTGGCTTCCACATTGCTCCTTGATGGTCAGTGCCTCCTCCTCGTCTCCATCGGCGTGCCGTGGAGCCTGGACTAAGTACTGCTTCTGATGGCTTGTCTCCTTCCACTCGCTGCAGCTGCATGCTTCTGGTGGTAAATATTTTGTATTACTCTCTTCACACATATGAAATAATGGGTAACAAGACAAAATATCGAATTCAAAATATAGAATTACCAAAATATCGAAGTCAAAATATGGAATAGACAAAATATCGAATGGAGAGAATATAGTGGTGAAAAATATCGAATTGAAGGTAAGTAATTTAATATCGAATAGTAATTTTTACCCCTACGCTATCCAACGCTTTCCCTACTGTTGCACTCTCTAGAGTGGGAATAGTAATTTTAACCCCTACGCTATCCAACGCTTTCCCTACTGTTGCACCCTCTGGAGTGGGAATAGTCATTTTTACCCCTACGCTATCCAACGCTTTCCCTACTGTTGCACTCTCTGGACTGGGAATAGTAATTTTTACCCCTACGCTATCCAACGCTTTCCCTACTGTTGCACTCACCTGCAGTGGTAATAGTAAATTTCATATTTATTATTTCATTAATTTTAAATTACTTCGCAGATATTTTTAAAAATTAGACATTTTGACTAACTATATTTTTTAAAACTATATTTTTGATTCAATATTTTTGTACTTACCTGTTTGTAGATAGGAATTCGATATTTTTGCATTCTATATTTTTTCTTGGATATTTTGGTAATTCTATATTTGTGTATTCGATATTATGTCAGTGATCCGAAATAATGTAGTAGCATTCATTCGATGATCACACCATGCGCCGTTAAAATTGCATTTCTAGGACTTTGTACCCCTGACGAGGCGTCCTGAGATGTTTCTTGGATCTCTCATGCGCAGAAATCGGTAACTTTGTTAATTTGTAATGATTAAATGTGTTTTTAGGTCGAGCAGACGTAAAAGCAGGCGAAGCCTGCTGTCTGCGAAGACATCTTATGTTGGCATGTTCCGATGAATGTGAGACAGGGGATGTGCACGAGCTTCCCATCGGCGAATTGACCTCGTGGGCGCGCACGCCCAGCCGGCGCAGTGCACATCCCCTGTTCTCAACATTCACCGCAAGTCAGCTTCTGGCCATCGCGCGCCTACACACACAGGCAAAGTCAGCTTGCGCACACACATTCTCCCCCCCCGCGCACACACACACACACACGCACCCCCCTCCCCCACCACTCACGGGGCTCACGCGCACAGACACACATATCCCCCCCTCCACTCACCGTGCTCTTTTGTCGCGTCGCCTCGCTGAGCTCCTTTTCTCCGGCGCAACGAGCAACACCAGCCTCTTCCGGCCACGTCACAGGCCCCGCCCATGTCACGGGGGGCAAGGATGCCTGACTTCCTGGTTTCGCCCCCGCCAGCAACTCTGCTTCATGAAAGCGTGCAGCAACCTAGACCGGTAACTTGTTAATTTAGTCTGCTGTGTCCATTGCTCGTTTCCTTTTGTGTACAGACTCCATTATTTTTTTTAATGTACGGACTTGAATATTTTTTCTCAATCTCGCTCCGGGAATTTCATATTTGGATTGATAAGAATATTAAGCATCTTTTGTGTCTGCATGTAGAGCAAGTTTTTATAGTTACAAAGAGGACGCATGTAACTGTTACATTGCTCACAGAATCCCAGTTTGATTCTTAACAGTTGCTTTTTTAATAACCTAATTTTGCGCGCCATGATTTATGAATATAAAATACATGTAATTTTGTTTCTTTGCAGACAGGAAATATTTATTTCTGAAAGCACGTTTTCACATGCACCTAACCACTGCATACCACTGTAATGCACAAATCATTTAACCCCGCATAACGTTTCCCTATTTCGTAATAATGCATTTGCCGAGAAACGTCTGATGGAAAGAAACAATGTTTTCTTTCACAGATCTTATTATTTGAACAAACTCTTTCATCAGTTAGCTCAGCATTGCAATTAATTAGCAAATTCACAGTACTGGTTTGTGCTCGCATAGACTCAACCTGAATTCTTGAATTTACTAATAACAAATAATTATTTGTGCTCTGTCGTACTTGATTTTGTGGAGCACATTTTAGTACATAAAATACAGCTCAGGTGACTCCAGTAGGTAGATAACCTAATTATGATCGTACTTGTGTTTTGGGCGTAACGTGCTTAGTGTCTTTGTGAAAAAATATTTTGTTTTTTCATATCTTTATGATGCTCTATTCGTAACTTTTCAGTTACGCTTCTTTGTATAAAGACCATATCATTGTTTGAAATCAGGCGTGGAGATGGAAAACGGAAACATTTTTCTCTTTCTGCCTCTCTGCTTGTTTATTTAATTATGTAGCTGCGCGATATTCTCACTGGGTACCGGATTTTTTATTTAATTATTTTGCTGCGCGATATTTTTTCACTGCGCGTCTTTACAACCATCGTGTGCCCCTCGCCTGCACGATACTCCCCCAAAGGATCTCTCCCCCATCCAACCCACCCCAAAGAGTCTCTCTTTGATGAGAATCCCACAGGAAGGGCCTGTCTGCCTCGTGGCATGCCAACCCTTTTGAGAGCAGCCTGTCTCCACTGACTGCAGTCTGTCAGAAACACTCCAAGTGAAGCTGTGCGGCCTTCCGAGAGCAGTCTGTCTTCCATGACGTAAGACTGCACGAAGACACTCTCAGTGAAGATGCTCACACTTCTTAATTCCGCTTGTCTCAATGACTTCGGTCTGCTCACATAGACAATGAATAAGGCTGCCCCCCCTTTTGAGAGCAGCCTGTCTCCAGTGAGTTCAGTGTGCTCAGAGACACTCCTGGTAAAGTTGCCCATCCTGCCGTGTACAGCCTTCAGCCTGCTCACATATATACTATGGCTAAGCATGCCTACTCTCTTTAGAACAGTCTGTCCCAGTTGGCTTCAATGGGCATGTCCACACACACTCTAAATGGAGTGAAAGGCTGCCCTGAGGACTGGGGAAGAGGTGAGATGCAACTGGATGATCTGTGCTACAGGCAGGGCTTACTTTGACACGGCGGTTGCAGGTGGTGCCCACCTACACTCATTTATGTGAACCAGCACTTATTTTTCTCATCAGACTTTAACAGGGCTCGAAGGAGGGGGGGCAGCCCCTCTCTGTTTAAAAACCACTGCAGCTATAGTTCATTCGACACCACCACTGCCATGCACACACAGACACCACCACTGGCATGCACACACAGACAACACCACTGCCATGCACACACGAACACCACCACTGCCATACATACACGGACACCACCACTGCCATGCACACACAGACACCACCACTGCCATGCAGACACAGACACCACCACTGCCATGCAGACACAGACACCACCACTGCCATGCACACACAGACACCACCACTGGCATGCACACACGGACACCACCACTGGCATGCACACACGGACACCACCACTGCCATGCACACACGGACAACACCACTGCCATGCACACACGGACACCACCACTGGCATGCACACACGGACACCACCACTGGCATGCACACACGGACACCACCACTGCCATGCACACACGGACACCACCACTGCCATGCACACACAGACACCACCACTGCCATGCACACACAGACACCACCACTGCCATGCACACACGGACACCACTACTGCCATGCACACACGGACACCACCACTGCCATGCACACACGGACACCACCACTGCCATGCACACACGGACACCACCACTGCCATGCACACACGGACACCACCACTGGCATGCACACACAGACACCACCACTGGCATGCACACACAGACACCACCACTGGCATGCACACACGGACACCACCACTGCCATGCACACACGGACACCACCACTGCCATGCACACACGGACACCACCACTGGCATGCACACACGGACACCACCACTGGCATGCACACACGGACACCACCACTGCCATGCACACACGGACACCACCACTGCCATGCACACACGGACACCACCACTGCCATGCACACACGGACACCACCACTGCCATGCACACACGGAAACCACCACTGCCATGCACACACGGACACCACCACTGCCATGCACATACTGACACCACTACTGCCATGCACACACGGACATCACCACTGCCATGCACACACGGACACCACCACTGCCATGCACACACGGACACCACCACTGCCATGCACACACGGACAACACCACTGCCATGCACACACGGACACCACTACTGCCATGCACACACGGACACCACCACTGCCATGCACACACGGACACCACCACTGCCATGCACACACGGACATCACCACTGCCATGCACACACGGACACCACCACTGGCATGCACACACGGACACCACCACTGGCATGCACACACAGACACCACCACTGGCATGCACACACGGACAACACAACTGCCATGCACACACGGACACCACCACTGCCATGCACACAACTGCCATGCATACACGGACACCACCACTGCCATGCACACACGGACACCACCACTGGCATGCACACACGGACACCACCACTGGCATGCACACACGGACACCACCACTGCCATGCACACACAGACACCACCACTGCCATGCACACACGGACACCACCACTGCCATGCACACACGGACACCACCACTGCCATGCACACACGGAAACCACCACTGCCATGCACACACGGACACCACCACTGCCATGCACACACTGACACCACTACTGCCATGCACACACGGACATCACCACTGCCATGCACACACAGACACCACCACTGGCATGCACACATGGACACCACCACTGGCATGCACACACAGACACCACCACTGCCATGCACACACAGACACCACCACTGCCATGCACACACGGACACCACCACTGCCATGCACACACGGACACCACCACTGCCATGCACACACAGACACCACCACTGCCATGCAGACACGGACACCACCACTGCCATGCAGACACGGACACCACCACTGCCATGCAGACACGGACACCACCACTGCCATGCAGACACGGACACCACCACTGCCATGCACACAGAGACACCACCACTGCCATGCACACAGAGACACCACCACTGGCATGCAGACAGAGACACCACCACTGGCATGCACACAGAGACACCACCACTGGCATGCGCACACGGACACCACCACTGCCATGCAGACACGGACACCACCACTGCCATGCACACACGGACATCACCAGTGCCATGCAGACACGGACACCACCACTGCCATGCACACACGGACACCACCACTGCCATGCACACACAGACACCACCACTGCCATGCACACACAGACACCACCACTGCCATGCAGACACGGACACCACCACTGCCATGCAGACACGGACACCACCACTGCCATGCAGACACGGACACCACCACTGCCATGCAGACACGGACACCACCACTGCCATGCACACAGAGACACCACCACTGGCATGCAGACAGAGACACCACCACTGGCATGCAGACAGAGACACCACCACTGGCATGCACACAGAGACACCACCACTGGCATGCGCACACGGACACCACCACTGCCATGCAGACACGGACACCACCACTGCCATGCAGACACGGACACCACCACTGCCATGCAGACACGGACACCACCACTGCCATGCACACACGGACACCACCACTGCCATGCACACACAGACACCACCACTGCCATTCACACACAGACACCACCACTGCCATGCACACACAGACACCACCACTGCCATGCACACACGGACACCAAAAAAAAAATTATGCAAAGCATTGTCATTTACAATGCCAGTAACTCAAACTTTAATGCTGCGCGACCTATTGCATTGCAAATGCTTGTTCTTTAATGGTAGCTTGTGGGGGGAGGATGGCTTGGCCAGTGAATTTGTAGGGAGTTGGAGGTTGACTCAGAGCAGCGTTCTGTTGTTCTTTAAAATCACTTTGCCCGCTTGTAGTGAATGTGGACTGGCTTTCACTCTGCACTCACCCCATTAATCACTGAGACAGGGCGCATTTTATAAGACCTTGAGCCGTTTCCATTTAGCTTGCAATATGCAACACTGCAGCCGCCGAACTTCTGCACTATGACTCTACAATTGCTTCTGCCTTACTAAAACCCACTGAATACCTTTATGTAAAGTTCTTCTCCTACGTGTCTGTTTGAATTAGAATATATGCACAAGTGCGTGTGTGATTGTTGTGTGTGTGTGTTTGTTAATTAAATGAGTGTCAAATTTTGCAGATATATAATTTACTTAATTTTCAAGAAAAAGTATTTCGTTCTTACAAATAGTAAAACTCAGTAAGTGAATTGCTTTTGTCTGAACGTGGGCATTATCTGAATACAAGTTCTCTTAGAATTTTGAAGGTGTGATTTGCAAAGCCAATAGTTTTCGCCTATGCAAAATCTATTGGCTTTGTCAATGTTTTTTTACATGTTACACAGCAGTTGAGCTTCTGTACAACATGGCTTAAAGTTTAAATTAAAAAAGCGCAATGATGCAACCAGCATTGACCACATCATTGCATTTCACGTCCTCTTGCTATTCGGAGGAAGACTTCCCACTACTGATAATTTCCACGACCATGGAAGTGCCTTCCCAGTGTATTCCTGGGGTTGGAGTGTCTGCCTCTTTGGAGTATTTTCCATGTACTTGTGTTTGGTGCCCTTTTGTAACATGCACACACCACTTTGCCCTTGTAACACACGATTTGCTACCTCTCACATGATTTTACCTTTGATACTGGCACAAGTGCCACCTTTGCCTACATAACGCTTGTTCTTGTGCCTGAGTGTCTAGCACCTTTTGCAGTATTATACCTCAAATGATACTTTGTTTTCTCTTGTAACTGCACACTTGTCACTTTTTCCTCCTGTGCACTTTTTACTACCTCATGTATTTTTGGCTGCTCACAATTTTTACTACCTCATGTATTTTGTTTGCTCACAATTGTCACTATTACCTTTACTACCTCATGTATTTTGTTTGCTCACAAATGTCACTATTACCTTATGTAACGTAACGTATGCTTTTGTAATCTGTTCTTTTGTAATGTTTCTCATTATGTTTCATTTCTGTTCCTTTTGTGAAGCGCTCTGACACCTTTCGGGTAAAGTCCGCGCTATATAAAAATGCATAAATAAATAAATAAATAAATAAATACATTTTTGTTTTTTTTTACTTACAGCCATGTTAGACAGCAGATAACCTGCTGTGCAACATGTACAAAACATTGGCAGGCCCAATAGATTTCACATAGACGAACCCTATTGGCGTTGCCAATGCTTATTTGTAATGCTGCCTCCAGGTAGCATCCTGATCTGAAACCAGATTGAAGCTTGTCAAGGGGGTATTGTCAGCTATGAATAGTTTTGAGCAGAGCCACTACCCATGCCCTTTGCAACTCATGGTGTTTTCTAGAAGCAATCAGAAATTAATACCTTCAATAGCTGCATGTAGTTTGTTTTAATTATGGGAGAGATCTGAGTAATTGTGGGCAGTTTGGCACTCTGTCTTGTAACATATGGCTGCTTACTAGGTTCATCCAATATGGTGTCACTAAAGATCTGACCTCTTGGAGGAGGGTTTAGGGCATAGGATCAAAGAAATAAGAGTATAAGATGGTCCTGGTAATGATGAGGGTGTTTCTGATTTGGCTCACTACTCGGTAAGATGTCCAAATGATTTTGTGTTTCTGGAGAAAGCTACAGCATCTTTGGATCGTCTCATGGGATGTTAGGGGGAGGTCTATGTTTCACCTTGTCTTAGAAGAAAGCAGACAACATCTTGCACTTTTCTGTGGCCCAGTATGTGTTCACCCCTTAAGGAGGATGTGAGAAGTAGTTTACTATCTTGAAAACTTTTTAGGGTGTTTTTGCCTGGTCGTTCATCATTGTCCTAAAGGAAAACCTCCCCTGGAAAATGTGATGCTGATATTTTATTCTCAGTTTGATTTTGATAGAAACATGAGGGAGTGATAGAGAGCATGACTTTGCTTTGTCCATAGTACCCAACTCTTCTAGAGTGTCCTGAACTAGACAGCAGAGCAGCGGTGCCAGATCAGCACTAGGGAAGCAGCAGGGCTGGCCTTAGAGATGGTAGTGCCCAGTGCGACAGTCTTTCTTACCCCCCATATGAAATCCTCCTCAGATTCTCTTACTGCCCACCGCCAAAAGGGCCCCCCATTTCTCCATTGACCCCCTCTCAAATACATTTCATTTGTTTTAAAGCGCTGGTAACGGCAGGTTTTACTAATACACTCAGCTATCTACATAAAATACAAATCTGTTCTTTGCCGCAGGTATATTACCTCTCTGTGCTACTTTATGGCGAGTCAAAACTGCCACAAGATAAAAGTTCTGTCTCTCTATCAGGAACACAAGAGTTATCTTAACATTTTTGTTGCTGCCTGAAAGCTCTACTTACAAGGAACTCTGCAGCAGGTGCTTTTAAATAGTACACTATTGCTAAACACAGCGTCCCTGAGGACAGTGCACCCTTCCAGGTCAGTGCTCAGTGCAGCCGCACCGGTCGCACTGCCCTAAAGCCGGCACGGGGAATTAGCATCAATGTTCTCCCCTCCTTGTCACCATGCAGGCTCAGGTACTCTGCAGGACCTAAAGGGTAGCGGCCCCATTTGCAAAGGAGTATGCCAAAAGCACAGGTACCCAAACTATACAAAGCCAGAACCCAGACTGCCATGGCCTTTATTGTCTAAATAGGGACATAAGAGGTATTTATCTGGACACATAATGGCTGGACATTTGAATCTGCTCACTGTTGTTTGGCATAACTTCGATATAGTTTGGATTTTAATAGCTGTAACAAGATATATAATCACTATGTATAGGCAATTTATGGCATTACCCAGGCATGTGATTGGTTGTAACTGATTCAACCTGAATGGATGATGGTTATACTACAGCATATGAGGCTGCACTACATCTCGGTTGGACGCGGGCATATGATGCTTGTTCCTGTACAAATGAGTGTAATACCTACATATGGTTGCTCTTCTTAGAGCTATAACGATAGGCTGTAGGCATGTGATCACTATACCTCCTCATATTATAATTACACATATGGTAATATGTAGGCTGTGCTTGGGCATATCATGTATTCAGTTAGGAATATGATTGCTGTACCCTGGCATATGATTAAAGTACATGGACATATGCAATTTTTAAATGACCATCCGATTGCTCTACCTTGGAATAGCACTGCTTTGTCTGGATATGTGATGGATGTATCTGATTGCTGTACATTTAGTTCAGTTAATTTTGCTATATATGTTAACACCAAAATTCACAGTGCATTTCGTAGTATTAATACGCTAAAATCTAACATAAAAGAATACATCCATGGCATATTATGGCTCAACCTGGACAGGTGATGGCTCTGCATAGACATTTCACAAATGTAACTAAAATTTGGATTGGCGTCCTTGATAATATGATGGCTTTATTCTGAAGGCAGGTGACTGCTCTAGCGCATTTGTTGGCTACACAATGCCAAACGTTGGCCATAACTAGAGTAATACAACAATATCTACATAGGCAATGGCTGGACAGGTGCATGTTATGGTATCATCTAGGTATGTAATGACATTTGATGGATATAATGGTAGTACTTGGTCATTTCATTGCCGCTCTTGGAATACAGTGTTGGTACCAGCACATGTGATGCCTCTTGTTGGGCATATGACGCTTGGCCATGAACATATTTTGGCTGCACACGGGCATATAATTGCTATATCTGGGCATAAACATTGGTTCATCTTGACATACCATAACATAACATGTATATTTGTAAAGCACACTTTCACCCAGAAGGGTATCTTGGAGCTGGATAGCAGATGTTTATTGTTACCCAACTCAATGGTGCTCATGGCTGCACTTCTGACATCTGAAGTTACCACCTATGTTGATAAAACCCTAGTATGTTTTTGTGTCTTCTTTAGTGCAGTTGTACAGCTTTCCTTGGGCAGGGTGCAATGTATGTTAATGGTAGGGCATGTGCTGGTATGTTTTACATGTCCTGATAGTGAAATGCTGTGTATTTATTTTCACTATCACAAGAACTAGCTCCCCTATAGGCTATCATTGGAGCTGAACTGTAACATGTTACATGTGTAACTTTCAATGGGAACAGCTAGATATTTGTGGTTAAGGCTCTCTGAACTCACAATTTAAGAACAAACCTTTTAGTGAAGGTGGTTTTCAATTTGTGTGTTGGAAAAAGCCCCTTTTTAAAAACCGGCCTTTTCTTGTTTAACCATCCTCTGTACCTCTGCCTGTTTGTGTATTCACTGTCTGGTTTTGGAGTGACAGGAGCTAGGGATGTGCTGTCACTCTAGACAGTCACAAGGGAGGTTGAGATTTGCCCTGCCTTTCATGGTGGACTCATAGCCAGGCTGAATAGACCTTTCTACATTTAGCGGGTGGGAGGAGTTTTCACTAGCACCTGAATAGGCTGTGTCTGCTCTGCACAATGCTGTCCCCACCTCCTGTAGTGAAGCTGGACCAGGGAGGACAGAACTGGTTTTTACTATGCTCAGAGACCCTGGAAACAAAGACTCCGAAGACAAAATGGGGTATAAGTAGTAGACCTTAAACCCAAAAACACTGCCAACAAGAAGAGCAGAAGAGCTGTCAGGAGGAGTTCTGCCCATTTGCTGCGTGTTGCTTTGCTGGGTTGGCCTGCAGTTGCTACGTCTGTCTGTGGGCAGTGGAAAGGACTGGACTCTTGCCATGCTGTGGTAGCCCGCTTGAGAAGATTCTACAAGGGCTTGAAGTAGAACTTGCCTCCTTTTCTGAAGTCTCAGGGACACAGTGACTTCACCTACAACTTGCTAAACAGCACCTGGACTCCTCTTATTTTTTATTTTTATTTTATTTTATTTATGGAGTTTTCTATAGCGCTGGCCAGACCCGAGGGTATCGGAGCGCTTGACAATCGTTCTGGAGGGAACAGGTGAGGAGTAGTACAGTACAAAAGTGTTCATACAAGATCAGGGGTTAACAAACTTCTTTGGCGCGTGCAGGCGGGCCAATTCCAGTTCCTGGGCCTTTGGAATTGGGTGGTTGGTGCTGCAACTCAAGAAAAACAACACAACAACGCCACCGACACCACCAGTGATGCCGTAACCTGCACCGGACCCTTGGGTGCCACTCGTGAAGTACACAATGCACCGCCCGGCCTGCACTGCAGCTTCAACGCCTGCTGACGCCTGCAAGTTTTTGACCACCCCAACGTCAGTGCTTGCACCGATGACCCCTGTCACTGCCAGCGCAACTTTTTGGCCCATACTTCTTTAACCACGGTCCCGCTGCAAAATGAGGTGGCCAGCAACCAAGGAGCAAAGAACAGCAACCTCCTACTGACCTGATGGCAGTGAAGATCCAAGGAGTCATTGAGGGGTCATAAGTGCCAATGGCCCTTTAAGGAAGGCATGTAGGAGATCTTTCTTGCCAGCCTTTGAACTTGGAAATGCAGCACGCCTGTGAACCACTTCCTGAGGGAATACATATCACAAGTTTCCAGTAACAGAGGCCTCGATGCATAGGTGCAGTATGGGTGCAAGGGTGCTGTAGCAACCCCAAAATAACCGTGTTGGAGCTCAGAAGTGAATGAACGATAAAGATTTTAATAGACATATTGTTCTTATCTTGTCACATTTGCTGTGTGTTCAAAGACAGAGGTCAAAAGTCACTATGTGTTTTGACAAATTGCTGCATAGTCTTTTGACATGTTTACCTTTCTTTCTCTGACTGCAACTGTAAAATGAGCTACCTGACTATCTTGCTGTGGTACTGGGAGTGTGACACGAAAGGATGAGGATGAGAGGCCAGTTTTTATTCAAACACACAACATTTAAATACATCTAAAATAACTGTACAGATATTTCAAAATATATCCGCAATTTTTAATGCACACATGAAGCACATTGTTTTTGTAATTCTGAAGTGTGATGGAAACAAAGATTTTAACAGGATCAAAACAAATCAAGACACTACTTGGTGATGTGCAAATGCTAAATATTTGCTGAAAAACGATTTACACATATCAATAGTTTTTTGTGCTATATAGACAAACTGCATGTCAGTGCACATTTTGTAGCCATTTCAATATCAAATGTAAAACCTGTAAATAATGGTGCACTTTCACACCTTGCTTTAGTAATATATTAGTGACTGTGTGCTTCAAAATGCACCAATGTCTACATACCAGACCCTTACCACTCACAGGACAAATGGGCGGGACTCATTCGCTATAATTTTTATTTGTGTGACACTTGTAATTTTCCACAGTTCCTACGAATTCAGTGAAGTATCAATGATACCAGCACCACTGCCTCGATGTCCAGGCTTTGGCACAGAGGAGTCCAAAGAAGGAGAATAGGACAAGACTTTATCAAAGAAAGCCTTTCTGCTGAGTATGCTTTTTGTTGGTGCAAGATGCAAAGT
This sequence comes from Lissotriton vulgaris, assembly GCF_964263255.1. NCBI lineage: Eukaryota > Metazoa > Chordata > Amphibia > Caudata > Salamandridae > Lissotriton > Lissotriton vulgaris. The sequence continues at coordinate 949,602,298 of NC_141698.1, forward strand.
GATGCTTTAGTGTGGCAATGACAATAATTGATACTGATGCGTATTGAAGGAATTAAGTAAGAATGGCTTTGGAAGCTTGATCTTCCTAAGTAGGCAATAACAGATAGATAACGCTGACGTCTCAAAGGTTTTTGAAATTTGTGAACACTCAACACAAACACACGTACTGACACTGTCAACCTAAACAGAGCAGCACTTTATCACCTAGTGCCTCTGAAACCCACATTTATAATTTTTCACATGCAGCTCAGAACAGAAACAACATTTGCTGAGATGTTTTATGCAAGAGGTAAAACATAGCTCAGAGCCATATCTTTAAGATTGTACTGCTGCTGCTGTTTTCCCCTGCACTGGTGCATTAACAGTGCTGCTTCTGCCTTGCGTGATGCACAGCTTTGCGCCACAGCACTGAGATAAGTGTGTGCTGTCTAGCATTGGATTTGTACTGAAAACATTCCCTTGCTTCGCAAATTCCTAGACAAACAAAGGATTCCTTACAGTGCGTCGGCTTCTTGTAAAATTGAACACATTTCCCCATGTTTGCACCAGCTTCAAGTTGGCCTTAGTTTCTTGTTTTAATTTTAAAGTATTTTATTGAACTTTAAAGCGGATACAATTAAAGAGCAACAACGAGTATTGTTTCACAAAAACATACAGTACAGATCTATGGATCTGAATTTTGTTAATTTCTGTGTTCTGCTTCACATCTGTATGAAATAATGAAGTGAAAGAAGTGTAGGACTAGAATTAACTCACAAAGATCAACTTGGTGTAAAATCTACATTTCTTCAAAATGTACCATAGTAATAATTCTAATCAATATAGAAAGATAATGGCTTACGAGCATGAACCACGGAATAAAGGGGAACTTACATAGAAATGTACATCTATTAGTCTCAAGCAGTCCAAAATTAGCAGCTACAAAATAGTCACAGAGTCTTAATTTTTCCAATATAAAAGTCCATTGTTTCCTATATACAACAAGTTTTGGGTTTCCAGGAAGATTGCTGAAGTGTGATATTCTCTGCTCCTCTAATAAAAGTTAACCATTCTTTCCAAACCTGTAAAGAGACTTTGGTTGTGCCCCTTCAACTACACAAAATGGTTTTACATCACATCATAAAATTGCATCAAGGAGATATCTATCATGTGTATTAGAGATATGTGAATTTAAAAGTAAGAAAGGCAGAAGAAGGCATTATCCTAAAAGATTACCTCGCTAAATTTCTAAATTTCTGTCCAGAATCCCTTCGGTATCAGGCAATCAATCATCATGTGGTCAAGATCTCTCATTACAATTGCAGCATAGGGGATTTTCATGGAGTTTCATCTTGAATAAATACTGCGGTATCAAAAATGTTCTATGTAGAAGGTGACACATCATTTGGGTCAGGGAGGTGTAATATTATATTTAAAAGAAGAGGTCCAAATTATTGGGAAATTAAATTCAAATGAGTGTGTTGTTGTCTCTTTCCCATTTATTTTATGTGTGGCTCAAAATGTTGGTTTGTTCATGTAGGAGTATATGATATATTTTGGAAATAGTATATCCATTTCTACATAGTTTAGAAACTAGATCAATAATAGATGGGCTTGAATCACAATTACTGGCCTTAGCTACTAATACCTTTAGTCTCAGGAATCAAACGAATTCTGTATTGTCAAGGTTATGCATAATGTGTAAGGTATTAAAGGAAGCATGTTCAGATTTGGAGCCAAATTAGTTCACCACATAGAGTCTTTCATAGGTCCAATAACTGCAGTTTATAGTTTGGCCTACACCTACAATTTCCATTGTCTTATTAGTCCATAATAAGGATACATTTGAATTGCTAAACTTATTATCTAATTTTAAATCAATAAGTATGATTGGTTACTGCAACTATTGAAGATAAGGTTGAAGTTAGCGAGTACAGCCTTAGAAGAGGCCAAGAATGAAATTAAGCTGGAATTTCAGAGAATTATTTCTTCCACTGACAACCAAAGGGGTTGCTAAGGATCCAGTTAAGGTAGCCATCTGGAACTTTGTTTGAACAGGAAATCTGTATGGCAGTGTTTGAAATTGACAAGTTTGACTCCAAATTAGTTCTTGAGTGATCTGAATTTCCTTAGTGAAATCCTGGGGCATTTATTTTTACATAAAAATGTAGTTATCATTCCATCTAATTTGGAGAAAACATAATCTGATGGGAAAACTATAATCATACTTAATATATAATATTTTATTGGGTAACCATAATTTTTATAGTCTCGATTATGCCCCACCAATGTAAACATTTGGGGCACCACCCTTCTTGTAAGTCCAAAATCTTTTTAAGGGTTATGTTTCCATTGCATTTACCTTATTAGGAAATGTTATCATTAAAATCAATTCAAAAATATTTAGAACCTTAGACTGCCAGTGTAGACCAGATCCACCTATTCCTTTGCCACCAAATTCATTCAAAGCGATCACCTATGATTTATCTCCGTTGACGGTGTATCCTGAAGCTTGTGAATAGATGTATCTGGTTTTACTTAAGGCATTAATTGAGAACTCTGCTTTTTCAGTAAAGATAGGTATGTAATCCACATAAGCAGCTACCTAGGCTGTAATCACATAAAATGTTATTCTGCAATGTCTTTATTCATTCTAATAGAGTATGGTACAGGATTTATTACCAACATGAACAAAGCCGGCGATAATAGACAGCCTTGTTTGGTACCTTGTTCTAAATCAAAATAATCTTATATTACACTATTTAGTCTGGTTATTGGTTTGACATACAACATGATTAACATTCTAATAATGTACTCAACTTGATTATACCTATAAAGGACAGTGCTTAGTAATGTCCATGAAATGTTATCAAACGCTTTACCTTAGCATGAGCTATCCCTACTGTGGCAGAATCAGTTGACGCAGCTTTCTTGATAATATGACAGAACAATCAAGTATGTGGGTGGAGAGTCTTTTTTAATGCACTCTACTTGGGTTAATGAGAACCAGTATTTTCTTTATTCTATTGGCAGGTATTTCACCATATAACTTACCTTTACACATATTTTTATCCCATCAGATTCTTGTTTCTAAATTGTCCTTGTCTTACCAACCCTAAGAATCCCTTGTCCGTTTGATCTTTTTGTCTGCTGAGAAGTGTAAAGGTGAGAAACACCTTGCCAATCACAATTTTATCAATGACCAAATCAAATGAATTCTAAAGAACTACTGACCACTAGAGTAAAGTTTGAAAGTTTATTACAAAGCTAAAAACAACTGAATGTACAGGCACCTCAGCAAAATGTTCAGAAAATAAACTGGCACTAATGCAAACATAATCCTACGCAGGAGTCTCAACCGACTCAAAATAATAATGAGAGTTATTTTTAAAAGCATCAGGCAAACAATAACAGTCCACACTTCAAGAGTTGACAGCATCAGACCAAAAAGAAAGAAATGTTATTAGTCTATCCCTACACTAACACTAAAGTGACATCCCTACTTAGCATCATTCCCAGGCGGGAGAAAAGGTGTCAGCAGTGAAGACTTCCAAAGAAGTACACTCTCTTTGAATAGGTAAGTAGCCAAAGCTACAGAGCTCGTTCTAAGATGCTCCTTCTCACTTCCCTCCTAGCCTCCTTCTGCCCCACCCTTGGGGCACTGTCCCTAATACAAAATCCCAAAACAGTAGGGCACGCCCTTCGCACACCCCCTTCAGGCAGGTCTTCTTCCAGTACGTTTCCATTTGAAACCTTGATTTCATCCAGAAACCATTAGGACGACCTTGGGTCCCAGGCACCTTCTCCGCTTAGAGTATCTTCTCCACATTCCAGTGTACTCCCCTGGCGCCTTCACCTACTATCCTACCTCCTAAAACAAAGAGGTATTCTGCCTAACGAGACATGTGTCCTTGCAACTGCAACAGAAAGCCTGTGAGCAAATCGACCTTGCACACACACAAATTCTACAGTCAGCATTTGACTAAGAAAAAGAGCCTTCCCAAGGAAAAATACATTTTGGCCTGCAATATTCAGCTAACATAAGAAATCGCAAATAGGCCTTCTCTTGAATGTATATGCGATCAGACCTTTACACATTTAAATAGCAGTTCTAAAGTTACCTTATGATCATTTCATTTCATAAACATCTAAAGCATTACGTTTCACTTGTAAGCAAAACTGCACGTGCAGACTTTAATATGGTGCACGTTGTAGCCCTAATAAATCTCCTTGTACATAGCAAATACATTCTACATCATCTAAAATAAAAAAAATTCAATTCAACTCTACTTTGGTCTACATAAACTACATGGTTACATTTCTAATCACCCTTATATACGTGATTTTAGTACTACATTCATAATGATCACACGTTAATACAGTCCTCTAAATATGCGGGTGCTGACTATCAGTGATTATGATGACCCCTACAATTTTTAGAATAACATGGCGCTCTATCAGTATTGTATAGCAAAGCAAATGGCTTTAAGTTAATATAAGGCGAGACCTATTGCATTTTTATTGCTTGTTTTAGGTTTGGAACGGATTATACTGTAAATAAATAAATTAAATAGAAAGCTATGCAACCTTACCAGGGCCAATGAAACACATTTAACGCCATTTAAACATACCTAAAAATGTAATCAAACATTCACCCTGCTACAAAGCAGAAAAATGTTTCAAGTTTTCTAAAAAGCACCAAATTAGAAACACACAAACATGGCATCAATGTTTAAAAAGTAAACACATTACAATAAAAAACGTAAATCTAGATACGTAAACAATATACAAACACAATCTGTTCCGTATCCAAAAATACACTTCCATCCGTACACAAAACAAAATTACACCAAATAGCACACAATGTTCCTGTCAGTTAATAACTTTAAACAGCATATAAATTCACATAACATTACAGCAGGTTTAACATACAAGGGGGCACTGCAAAAAACATGTTTTGCAAATGTGACAAACAAGCGCAATATTAACAAAACAAAAAAATGCAGACATATAACCATTGCGATTACATTATGCATAACATTACAGTAGTCTTAACAAACAAGAAGGTGCTGCAAAAATACGTTGTGCACATACAACAAACAACAAACAAGCGCAACGTTAACAAAATAAATTATAATAAGGCAGACATATCACCTTTGTGATTACATTACAGATGCTTTAACCTCGTGCACATACAACAAACAATATAATGCTTTAACAAAAGTGCCAGGGCAAAGAGTGCCTGTGTACGGTGGAGAGCAGAGAGTGCATGTGTAGTACGGTGTAGGACGGGGAGTGCATGTGAGAGGGCCTGTTAAGGGTGGAGAGTGGGGGATGCTTGTGTGGATTGAAGATCTCACCTGTGGAGGGTGATGGAGAGTGTGATGGGGAGTGAAGCACATCCTTGCAGGGACAGTGGAGGGAAAGGAGCTGTGCCACTGCGGGGGTAGAGAGGGATCCAAAGGCATGGGGGAGGGGTGAGGGCGGATGCAGATCGGCGCAGAGTGTGGAGGTGAGAGGGCAGTCTAACATGTTGTGAAGGAGGGTGTGATGTCACGTCCTGAGCGGGAGACTTTGGAGCATTAGATCAGAGTCTCGCGTCGGCTCCGTAGCCGTGACTGAAAATGAATGTGCCCTTGTGTAATGTAACCAGTGCTCGGGTAAAGAGCTTCAATGCCTTCGGGTGAGTTGGTGTTACATACAACTGGTAGACACAACAATGAGCAGAGCAGGGTGTGAAAGAGATTTATTCAAGGGCAGTGGCAGGAGGCCCCTCGTTTGTGATGAAAAGAAGAAGAGTTTTCACCTCTGCGGGGGGACACTTCCAGCACTTCCCCCCACAATCCGGTGAAAGCAGCCTCTGCTGCCCCAGGTTCTACCTGTGACCCCATGCAACACCCATCACAGGCCTCCACAGACCAGTGCTGGGGGCCCCGCCTGAGACCCCAGCAATGGATTTAGAGCATGAAAGTTCCATTGCATTCTGGACCCTGTCGTTTTTGCGTAAAGCCAGAGAAGAGAGACGTCCATTAGATGCGCCTGTTCTTTCTTGCCAAATTCTAAGCTTCTGTTTCTAGATTAATATTTTCCTCAGCTGCCGGGCGTGTATGCTTTCCGTCCAGTAATGGATTAAAGATCTCACGTCTGCTGCATCTAAAGCGCATTTGGTGCCCATTGTGTCTATGGTGATCTGAAAAACAAAGACTGGTGGGAGGAGGGGTGCATTGAACAGGCGCCCTTCACTGCAACAATAGTAACTTAAGTTAGGGATGTGGCTCACTTAACAGAGCTGCTGACTTTGGTCCTGGGGCCCCTGGTTCAATCCTCAACATAGGCTCTATGAAAATATTCTGGTATTATTGAATAAATGTCACAAATATAATTTATTTACAGCATTGTGGGACTCTTGCCTGGCCACTCCTGAGCCCTGTGGGACACTTGTGCTAATTGTTTATTGCCGCAAACCTAAACAGCAGAGAAGAGAGAGACCTACTAGACCTGCTGCTCACAGCAGCCCTAAAAATAATCCTGACGAACTGGAAGAACACTGCCAAAGCAAACTTTAAAACATGGATTAATTGGGTCACCTTCCTGAGAGGAGCAGACAACATCACAGGCAACTACTCTAAGGAGCAGAACCCCAAAGCATATATGTGGAGCCCACTCGACGAGCACCTGAAGAAAACCCAGTAAACCCCCCCCCCCCACCCCCCCCCCCCCCTTCTCTTTCTCTCTCTTTTTCTCTCACCCCACCCCCTCTCACCCGGGGGAAGCCAAGGAAAAGCGAGCACAAGCACAAATGGACTGTATATAAGAAATGCCAATGTATACTTCACTCATATTTTTTTTTACCAATAAAAATGTATTAAATAAAAAAAAAAAGAAGAGCATTGTAAAAGGCATGATGGCTGTGGGACGGTTGCAGGATCAAAACAAGCAAGGGAGGAGGGTGTGCACAGAACAGAACAGATGCCCTCCAAAGGCTCTGATGAGTAGGAAACTAAATTGGGAGGAGGGAGTGCATTGAACATGCGCCCGCCCTTGCAACAAGAATAACACAAGTTAGAAGTGCAGTTCAATAAACAGAGCTGCCCACTTTGGTCCTGGTGACCCTGGTTCGTGCCTCAGGGTAGGCTTTATAAACAAGACTGCGAGCCTGCCGTCAAGTGTCGTGGAAAAAAGTGCGTACAGACCAGTTAAAGGAGACGGTATTACGCCGCATGTGAAAGATCCAGTCCGTGTGGGCGAGGCAAAAAGTGGACAGGGCGGCAATAAGGAGGGACTAAAAAGCCTCCTTAACAATAGAATGCCAGCGTTTAGCCTAAGCTATGAAGCGAGCCAATGGGAAGAGGGGGTGGTGCTTCAAGTACCCTTCCTCAACCATATTGATTTCAAGAAGCTCTTGAGTGCCGAGAGCAGCGCATGCTCGTTGCTATTGCCAGCTGAGACCTAAAAAGGTGAGCAGCTGTCCTTGCATCAGATCGATATACTCAAAGTGCAATGTGACGGATTGAGTTTGGAATGTGAACTATGTAATTGTGCTAGCAGAACAGTCAAGAGATACTCTTCTATTCAGAGCCATTCTTTATAATCTAAACTAAATGACTAACATCACAGACTAACGTATTCAATTTTGAATATTCAAAAGACAATATATTTCTTTGTTAATTAGAAAGGGATTTGTCCCATAAACCCTAAAAAGCAGATTGCTGCCAATGCCACCTTTAGTTGCGTAACACTTGAGCAATCTCATCTGTGTAAGACATTAATGTGCAAACCTAAGGGCTGTTCAGTACAGCTGCCTTGAGGATTTTGCTTTTTTTCATCCTCAAAATGTCTTTAACAAATGACTGCTTAAAAGTGAAGTTAATGCAGCCCAGCAACTAGATAGAACAAAGACACAGCAGAAAAGTACAGTGTTCCAAGATCTTGAGCAAATCCTGAACCAGCAATCAATATTAGGCGGAGGCCGGGCGCACACTGTCTCACATCCGAGCACTCAGTTTGGCCAGATGCATGATAGTAAATGCAGTGTATGATAACACTTATTTCGGGGGCAGGCTTTAGTTTTTTACCCTTGTTGATGCAGCCATTGCTGTGTATCTCTAGACATGTGTTTCAGGATAGTTGTCCTTTTGCCGTAGAGAGCAACACAATCTTTTTGGGGGTGCTGGAAATGCTGCCCAAAGTCTTCTCAGGTGTCTGTAGCACTCGCTGGGCGCAGGTGCATCAACCAGATCCTGTCAGCTTATTGGCTCAAGGGAGCCTTTTTAAATAGGAGGAGGGTGGGTGCACACTGCCTCACATCCCAGCACTTAGTTTGCCCTGATGCATCATAATAAATGCAGTGCATAATAACACTTATTTCGGTGACAGGCTTTAGTTTTTCACCCTTGTTGGTGCAGCCAGTGCTGTGTATCTCTAGACACATGTTTCAGGATACTTGCCCTTCTTCACTAGAGAGCAACACAATATTTTTTGGGGTGCTGAAAATGCTGCCCAAAGTCTTCTCAGTTGTCTTTAGCACTCAATGGGCGCTGGTGCATCAACCAGAGCTCGCCAGCTCATTGGCTCAATATTATTTACCCTATGTTTTTGAGCACCCAACAAAGATGTATGAAGATGTATGAAGATTTAACCTACACAATCTTTTGAGGATATCAGCTTTTACATAAAAGACATTTCGATCACCTGCACACTCCTTCCTTGTGGATTTGGTCTACATAGATCTAGGTTGAATAAACCTGTCATAAGAGCATCAGCTACCTCTCCAGAGCTTGGAAGAAATCCTAGTTTGGCAGAGAAGGTATGACGTTGCAATGGTGACAGAGTACCCTCTCTGCTAAACTGTTGGACCACCAAGCGGTGGGCAGACAAAAAGTATGTTGACGACAGAGCCAACTCTGGCGCCTGAAAACTCCTCAGACGACTCGATGGAGTACAGCTATCTGATGTTAGCCAGATAATCTGACTGAGCACCTCATTCAGAGTGGTCAGTTCAATGGCTTTTCTTTGTGGTCTGTCATTGCCAGGTAAAACCTGGTGTTGAGAGACAGAAAAAAAGAATAGTGATCCCCACACCATAGAAGAAAGCTCCAATGGTGTGGAGGTCAAGAGTGTTACTTTTTCCTAAAACAAACTTCTGTTTTTTGGAAAAAGTAAAACTTTAAAAAAGTTTCTGCCAATGTTAAGAGTTGCACACAGGTCTGACAGACAAATCTAAATATGGTCCACAGTGGTCCCTCTTTATGCAGGGCAATGGCCTCCACCATCCTGATGGAGTAGCCTAGGACCTTCATACTCTAACTCAGCTCCCCTGTTTCATAGCAATAGAGTTTTAAAAAACAATGATAATGAAATAGGACAGATTTACATTAATAGTAGGCTTGCAATATTTGAAGATTAACTAGAATAAAAGGATTAGGCCCTATATTTCATTTCCATTGTATTCAATATATTGGCATATGTTATGCTGCTTTAGATTTTTACAAAACTGTTGTAGAAAGGGGCCACATGTAGCTTGGTAGAGGTACTCCTTTGTAAGGCAAAGGCCGCCTAACTCAGGAGAACTGCCACAGTCATCATTCATATCATTGAATTTTCCTGGTTCTCTGAAAACTCGGGAAGATAAAGGAAAGGGCATCAATAGGGGCTGGGACAAAACCTTTACATAGGGAATATGCCCCCAGCGTTGTTGATGGATTAACAGGAGCCTAAAAAAATAATAGTTGAGTGTTTTCTATAGCGCAAACTTGACCAGTATGGGAGCGCCGTACATAGCACCAGTTGTGTTACATTAGGACAGACATTCATTTTTGTTAGGCACAGAGAGAGTAAGTGATTTGCCCAGAATCACAGGATGTTCATCGTCATTGCCGAAACTCGAACCCAGTTCCTAAGATTTGAGGTCGACCGTCCTAGCCGTTAGGCCACCTCCTCTCCCGACATTGTATGGAATACATGAACACTCTCTGCAGGAAGGCCTACCCCACCTACATGCTGACAATAAACCACTGCAGATCAGTGACTGCTATTCCAACACAGTTACCTTCATAGGAATCATTCTCAAGGCATGCAGCAAAGCAAACTAAATCTAATTTTATGTATTCTTTATTACTATTAAAATCAATTGCACTATACCACCTTCCTCTATGTGATGACTGAAAGTCTCCTTTTGTAAAGTCTGGTTATTTACGTTTTTCGAAGAGTCACCATTGTGTCAGATACTGGATCCAAACATTTACATTAAAAAGCAAAACATCATATGTTTTCCTCTCCCAGAACAATGGCCGAGAAAACGTAGATGCAGTCCTTGAGATTCTTTTACAACAAATGTACTTTAAAGGAAATACTTCTTTGGTATGGTACTTTCATTTATTTTAACTTCCACACATTTGTTACAGTAAGCCTAAGCAGTGCTACAGACTTGCCGACAGTGGGGGCTACTATTAGTGCACATTCCTGAAAGAACTGGGAGTTTTGCCAGTATTCCTGCTTTGACATAACACACTGGCACATTCCCTTTAAATCAAGTACAGCGCACAGGATTAAAGTTATGTTATATTAATGACATGTATAAGTGAAGGATAATTGCAGTTTTTAGTGAAACAACTTAAAGCAATGTTATGTTCTTAGCTGTGTTTCGCTGTAATTGGAATGAATAATTTTTATTGACCCTACATTAAAGAATAGCAGATTGGTATGCAATTAAAATGAAAAGTGAATCCATGGTAAAAGGTACTAATGCTAATACACAAAACTGAAGCAACTAAATGGTAATTTGCAAAAATGGTCTAGCAACATTTTGTTCTATTCAGCCTTTTGCTCTTTACCTCTATGACGACAAAGCTAACATACACATATATACAAATAACAGTACTCGAGTTCCAGTATGATTTTAAGTCGGAGTGTGCAATGAATGGAAAAAAGGGGTGGATCCACTCCTGGATATCCACATAAAATACATTTCAATACAACTAATCTGTACAGACAACCATTTTCCTGAAATCTGGCATAGTTCTGTTCCACATCGACCTATGTTGGACTAACATGATTTCAATGGTGACTACATGTATGTTTTGTTAACTGACTAACTCTGTTCTTGATAACGTTTCTCTTATGTTTGTTTTGAAGTTTTGAATATCTTTGTTGCCTTTCTTTTTAAAGTCTGAGTCAACCAGTAATGACAGAAATGTTTTCAATTTGAGTACCTAACATTTCTGCCTTTACTTGCAAATTTCTACAAATATAGTAATATTTACTCAATGATTTTTTTGTAAATTAAACAACTGATGCTAAAAAGAGAAATGGGTGGGGTAAGCTCAGACCCAAGTGGAAAGTTCAAGGAAAGCGTCTTATATAACTATTTGAGAGTGAAACGGCATAAATACCTACAGTTACAAATGTTTTCCTTGGAATATTTATTATGTTATTACCATTTTATTTTTAAATTAACATAGCAATTATTTCTGCAGGGTAGTTTTGTTTTTGATTGCCCAATTTAAACAAACTAAAAATGGAATATAATAAAAACTCATATCATCATGGATTTGAATAAAATCATGGATTTACTTGAATGGTTTCTGCCACCTTTCTGGTTCTTCAATGGTGTGAAAAGCAAGGATGATCCTCACCAAGAGTGTTGCAGTCATACACACTAGGGTCATTATGAGGAAGTAGTGACAAAACATATATAAACATTAGCATATAAGTTTTGTGACAAATTGACAATATTCACATTTGTTATGAAACACATGCTTTTCACGTTAGAAAAATGTGCTTAATTCCCCCAAGACAAAGCCCTATCATTAAAGTGAAAAAACTCAATTGACGGTGTTAGTACCATTGCCACGGTGGAATACTTCACTCCCGGTACTCCACCGACAACATTTGGATATGTCCAGCGGATATCGCTCAAATTTACATGAGCCACAGTCACAGTGGTTCCTCTGAATGTATGGCAAGTGTGCCTTGCTGCTCCGTCAACATGAGAGTGCTGCATGACAGGCTTTCATTTTGTTTTACTTTCAAAAACGAAATCCCAAAGCGGGATTTTATTTTTTAAATATAAAAAAAAACAATGTCTCCTTCACCATAGAAATTTTCTGCCTTGGCATGGGAGTCTGTGAAAAGGTTTTAATTGTATATACTGCCATATTTTAGGTGGTGGTTTGTAAAAGGAAAAAACTGGCCATGTACACACCCAATCTAAATCGTGTCCGCGGACAAATGGCCAAACATCTAATGACCCTCATTCTGTCGGGCTGTTCGAGAGGTATGTAAGCAGTGGAGGCGGAGTAGTCTCTACCGTCTACATACTGACTGTCCGCCCTTCTATAAATCAGGGGAACAGACCTGCAGGTTGGCGGAAAGGGTACTCCATCACTATTGGTATTGCAACTGAGTATCCTTTCTGTCAACACCTAAATCAGGCCCCTAGTTTGGTACTATCAAGTGTGGCAAACATTTGGGAATTGGTCTGTGGTCTTTGTGTTGGAGTTGATTTTCCATTGGATTGTATCTCCATCAGTAGGCTTTACATTGCATATTGCAAGAGGTGCAAACCTGGATGTCAGCAAAGATTGATTGTGCATGGAAACTGAAGTCTATGCTTTGTCCTCTTGGTGTTCAGCACAGTATTGAAGCAGCTGCATGAGTACTCTAGATAAGGTGTTTTAAAAATGAATAGGTTTAATGTGGCACACACAAACTGTCTTATAGGTTCACAACAATGTAAATATCAGTTGCTATATTTATCCAACACTATATTAGTTGTTTCATTGGTCAAGAAAATATGACATAATGGGACCTCAATATTATTGGGATTGTAGAGGTACCATAAATAGGCCCTCTTTCCTAATACCTCATGCTATCTGATGGATATTACCAGGCACATTTGTTTTACGAGGATTTCAGTTGCTCAAAATCAGCTACAATCTTCAGACAAAAAAGTATCAGAGAATGAGGAATAACTTGGCAATATGCTATTAGAATTCACTCCTGCTAACTCCTCCTTTCTAAGTAGATTTTTCAGGCTCAAAATCTCAGGATGACAGTGTTTGGTTTTCCTGAAGATGCTGTTTCTGCCAACAATGGTATCACCATGAGGTAGTGTTGAGTTCCAGATCTATTGAAGGGCATCTTTTAATGAGTCCCGATATGTGGTGAAAAATAGGTTTGATACCATTGTATTGGATGCATCAAGTTGCAATGAAAGGGAAAGCTGGCCCATTGAACTACCAGCATATTTTTCTTTGGGGATCAATATCCCTTTCACTGACTTTCACTCATCTAAGTTGTAAAGATATTATAAAAACATTTGCATTCCTATGGCAAATAGTTGCACTCCAATCTCAATATAATTTTAAAGGTTGACATCATGCCAAGAAGACATATTTTATGAAGAGCGTTGTCAAGCACGGCTCCAAGTGTAAGAAATCTCGTTGCCTGGGTCTAGCAGGTATCTGTGGAGGGAGGTCTGAGGTGACTTATTAAGGGAAGACATTAGTGGATGGGATACTGGACTAAAGATCATGGAGAGCAGTATGTCAGATGTTTTAGCTCAAAGCTCAAACAGTGGTCACATGGACAATCGCCCTAGCTCACCTATAGCTTTGTCAGGACCAAAAACTAGAAGCCTTAGTTATTCTCACTATGAAGAAGGCTGTCTGATATGGCTCTGCTGTGCAATAGTTGATGTGATGACAGGGGCACCAGAGCAACCAGTGCTTACTGAGCTACAGTTGCTTCAATTGGAGTCATTCACTGCTGGTGTCCTTAGGCCACGGTACTACAAATAGGACACTTTACTCTGCACGCATTTACAATACGTGCGATTACCCTGTGTTTTTTACTCCGCAAAAACTTTTACAACACAAGGCTTTACAACGCAATCCATTACAATGCATTGTCCATTACAATGCAATTTACTATTCTAACTCTACCGGGGTGTGGTAATTCGCTGTAATAGTTTGCGATGTAAAGCCCTGTGTTGTAAAAGTTTTTGCGAAGTACAAAATGCGGGGTTATGACATGCATTGTAACGCATGCAGAGTAAAGGATGTTTCCCCAGTAATACTGGACACCAAACCGTATAATAAGGTACTGCTCTAGACCACTTGACTCTTTCAGGTAGCGACACAGAGCAATTCAAGGCTTACTCAAGGAGGTGTAGTGGGTTAGACATTCAGAATTCAGTTTACACTGTAATGCCAGATAATATGATCAATGCCTAGTCACTGCTTTCGTTTATATCAAAGAGCACTTTAATACACACACACAAAAATTATACTACACGTGAAACTAAGATGCACAGTGAAAACCAGAAGTCTCTACAACCCTCTGGACCACAGTTCTGACCCTAATTAGTATTATAGTGCCTAGACACTGGACAATAGACACTCAGCACTATAAAAAAGTTAACATTGCATTGAACAAACCACGCTGAACTGGGTTAATCTTCAAAGCTATAGCCATGGTACCAATACTTGTAATGCAGTGCTACGGGTTTCAGCAGTTGATATAAAATCAAATGTTCCTGGTCCACCCATTGTCCCACCATCCAAAGCAACAAAAGTGCACACACTTCCTTGGCGAGGACACCTCTCTGGTGGTGTCAGGGGTCGGTATAGGGGGGCCTGGTGTCTTGGCACAGTTACTGAAGTCTGACTAGTCCATGCGGCACTGAGCTAACTTTAGGAGGGTAGTGGCTGGCCATGGTACCAGTGCACCCTGATACCTTCAGATGACCCAAAAGAGGTGGGGGCCTATACCACAGGACCACTTGTCACAGTCTAGATGTTATGATAGCTGAGCTTCCATGTGGATGGTGCTACTTGCTACCAGTGCAGCACAAGCAAAGACAAAGCTAGAAACTATGCAAGTTCTGGGACAGAGGCCAAGGGTTTTCAAATGGTAAGTTCTTCAACTGGACACTCGTCCTCCAGCTACAGATGTTAAATGGAAGCCTCCACAGGCTCGCACATGAGAGGGGTCTACTAAGTATAGGAAGAAACATGGGGGAGCTGGAATGTCTAGTAGAAGGGATAGCAGCTTGCTCACATTAAACACAATGGCTCTCCATCCTCATCCAGTGAACCCACTCTCAATACACACATCCCACATTTTGCAGAGGCAAAAAGAACCTGGTATGGGAGACCACACAGATTTTACCAGGAGAGAGCTGGTAGGCAATCCCTCATCA
Source organism: Lissotriton vulgaris (assembly GCF_964263255.1). Classification (NCBI taxonomy): domain Eukaryota; kingdom Metazoa; phylum Chordata; class Amphibia; order Caudata; family Salamandridae; genus Lissotriton; species Lissotriton vulgaris. The sequence continues at coordinate 949,617,479 of NC_141698.1, forward strand.
ATGGTATAGGGGTACAGGTACCCCTGTGTTTAGATTACTGCTGCTACCACTGTCAGTCCACCACAGCCTGGGTAGAGAGGGCAGTGGCCACTCTCTGTAAAAGATGGGTGCATTGTATATTCCCCCTCCACCTTAGAACCAAGCTCTAGGATCTCAATCTATGTAAACAATAAGACCCTCAGTAAATATGCATGATTGTAACATTCACTGAAGTAGACCTCAATTAAACCTACAGCACTCTCAAGTGCATTGCAAGGAGCTCAACATAGGGCAAGGAAGCACGCTCTCCAGAGCCATGCAGAAGACTTCCTGCCCCAACAGTGGGCTTTAGGGATACCCACAGAGATTGTGAGAGGTGGGGGAAGAGGGAATATGAAAGGCTTTATATTTGAAAACAAATCTAAATACATGTGTTTATTAGAACTGTTTCCGGTCACGTTTTTATTTTGTTTATGTCTACGGTTTACATCAAAGAATGTTAAAGGCATTCAAAATAACATTGTGTTGGTTAATTTGAATGTCTTCAGGACAGAGCATGCCGAAGAGACTTTTACTGGGAGAATGTTAGTGCTGTTCTGTTGGAAATAAATACTTGTAAGAGGCAATCTGTTGGAAATATTAGTACCCCTGAAACAGAAGCCATGGTTTAATTAGTACCTATAAATATACAAACCTCATATCGACATGTACCCGCATTTTCATTTTGGCCTCCTGTTATTTTTGTGCCTTTTGAAGTGCTTTTCTATTGTGTCTGGTCTAGGGACAGGCTTAGCAAATAATGCATAAATGAAAAAACTCTCTCTCTCTCTGTGTCTCTCTCTCTCTCTCCCTCTCTCCCTCTCTCCCTCTCTCCCTCTCTCTCTCCCTCTCTCCTTATCCATTCCACCGATATTTATATTTTGCTTCTGCCCACTACAGCATGGTCAGCTGCCTTCAGTAAGTTACTCTGTTAGACTGAAATTGACACAATTTGTCTGCTTACTTGCCAACATCTGCCCAAAATCTAGTGCACTTCAGTGCCAGGGTTGTTGGAACACTATTTTACTATGCCTGTGCTTTCTTATTTTCACTCATTGTACTTTTTCCATGTTCGTTTTATCTATACATTCAGTTTACAGTCAATCAAAAACCTGTGTCTTAGCTAGGTCTTCAGTTTACAGTAATTCAATGCCAATAGTATATTTTCTTGACACCATCATATTTCCTGTGACATGCAGTAACGGAAAAATTGTTTCTATATATGTTCTCAGTATACATGCTTGTTGGAAAGCACCTTGTTAGAAATGAGGTTTCTGGTTGGCCAGGGTATTTACCTAAGCTGGTCAAAACCCACCACTCTAGTCAGGGCAAGTAAGGTACACACAAAAGATAACCTGTGCTCACCCCCTTAGTAGTTTGGGAACAGCAGTCAGGCTTATCTCAGAGGCACGGTGTAAAGCTTTTGTGAAACACACTCATACCAGTAACACAATAAATACACCACAAAAGAGACTCCACACCGGATTATATAAAAATATATCATATATTGTACACAAAACATAGACCAAAATGACATGAATCATGAATACTGCCAAAGAGGAGATTCTCAGATGTCACAATGAGTTCAGTATGTAAACAAAAAGTGTGTACGTTGCAAGCATTAAAAAAAATATTACTAGGCATGTTAGGCAGTCACAGAAATAGTACTCATTATCCTGTCAGAGCAAAGTAAAATGACATACATCCATATAACAACATGAAATGCCGTAGATTATGAGACCAGAACACATGCAGTACTCTATATCACCTTAATGCATAAATCATAGCGCATCTGTGCTCCTTTTCCTGGTTATACAGTAGCTGAACCCCAAACGTGGGGTACTGGAACAACTGCGCACCTACAAAAATTATTATGGTACTTTTGGGATGTCCAGATAGAGCAAGTTGCTAGAGGGCATCTGTCGAGCAGCAACACACTGCAGATACGAGCCTACAAGGTATGTGTGCCAACACAGGGGGTATACACACTGCCTACTTCTGCAGTGTGACCTTACTGGGTCTCCCTCGTGTGTCAGCCTATGGCAGCTGCCAGCTAGCACGCGGTACAGTTGCTATACCAAGCACTAGCCTTCTCCTGGCTTGATCCGGGCAGTGTAATTACACCTGGTGTATACAGACCAGTGGGATCATCCTGCGGGTCCAAGTACCCACAGCGGAACTCGCAGGCCTCCACCCACCAGCATGGTCCCTTTCCTGGTTCCTTCTTTGGGCGCCAAATGTGCAGATCACATCAAAGATCTCTTCTGGTCTTGGGCTGGTGGAAACAAGGATTTTGGCTAGCTGCCAGTGCGAGATACCTCCTTCTGTCATTCTTAACTGTGGTGAGTTAGGAGCCAACCACCAGCTAGGATCCCAGCTGCACTTGCTTTCTCCCAACTGCCACAAGTTACAGTACCCAGCAGTGCATGGCTTCTATCTTGACAGTGGGGGGGGGGGGGGAGGGGGCACGACCACAACCACACGATCTGACAGCTCAGAGGTTACAGCAAGGTATGTGCTTACCATGCGCTGTCGCCATACGTGCTGAGGAAGGAGGACAGAAGGCGCTCACCACACCCTTCTCTTTAGAACAATTAAATTCCAAATGAAGCGCTAACCACATGCTAGTTGTAGGTGACTTATGAGGCCGTACTCAGAGTCCCGCAACCAATTCTGGGCAGTCACTGGTCTCAGAAAAAACAAATGGGGGCACCCAGGCAGGGAGCGAGGCAGCAGGCCAGCACACTTGTTTTCCTCAGCAAAGTGCCAGTCTTTCTAACAGCCAAGCACATCGGACAGAAAGCACAACAAAGCAAGGTAGTCCAAGTGGTGATCTTCCTGACAGCATAGTAGTTCTCTGGTGCAGTATGTAGAGCCAGCAGCATCTGGTTACAAGTCCCATGGAATGTCTAAAAACATGGGGTCAGAGCACCTGTACTTATACTTAAAATGTCTTTAATCTAGGGGGAACTTCAAAAGAACCTTTAGAAGTGCACAACACCCCTTTCAACTCAGCCCTGGCTCCAGATGTACAGTAGTGGGTAAATCAGTCCTTTGTGTGAGGACAGGACACAGCTTATACAAATGTACTTTCACTCCTCCCTCTCTCCTATCCCGGGAAGACCATCAGTATGCAAATGTCACCCTGTTATACCCAACCATCTCTGTGTGAAGGCTGTTTGGAAAGAATGCACAAAGCAAAGCTGTCAGCCAGGCCCAGACTTGGATTGGATTCAGGCTCCAAAACACATAAAGTTATTAACACAGAGAAATGCCCACTTTCTAATAGTGGTACAAAAGGGGGTGGTGATGGACGGAGCATCTGAATCAATCAAACACTCACACCCAGTCAAAAGATTTGGGTTTAATCCATCACCGTTCTTTAGCCCACTCCGCCGCCCCAGTTCAGACGTGGCTATATGCAAATCAGTCTGACCCTGTGCCTCATGGGAACAGTCCAGCCGGAACTGCCAAGCCATGCCTTCCCTGGACCGGAAACAAGCTTCCGAGGACCGGTTTCTGGCATTCCAGCCGTCTTCAGCCCGGCTTACCTGAATCCAGTGGCAAAGTGAGCAAGGGACTCACGTCTGAGCATACCCTGCCACACTTATGGCGGCCAAAAGTGGTACAAAAGGGGGTGGTGATGGACGGAGCATCTGAATCAATCAAACAAACACACCCAGTCAAAAGATCTGGGTTTAATCCATCACCGTTCTTTATACCTCTCTACCACCCCAGTTCAGATGTGGCTATATGCAAATCAGTCTGACCCTGTGCCTCATGGGAACAGTCCAGTCCGAACTGCCAAGCCATGTCTTCCCTGGACCGGAAACAAGCTTCCGAGGACCGGTTTCTGGCATTCCAGCCGTCTTCAGCCCGGCTTGCCTGAATCCAGTGGCAAAGTGAGCAAGGGACTCACGTCTGAGCATACCCTGCCACACTTATGGCGGCCAAAAGCGGTACAAAAGGGGGTGGTGATGGACGGAGCATCTGTATCAGTCAAACACTCACAACCAGTCAAAAGATCTGGGTTTAATCCATCACCGTTCTTTAGCCCACTCTGCCGCCCCAGTTCAGACGTGGCTATATGCAAATCAGTCTGACCCTGTGCCTCATGGGAACAGTCCAGCCCGAACTGCCAAGCCATGTCTTCCCTGGACCGGAAACAAGCTTCCGAGGACCGGTTTCTGGCATTCCAGCCGTCTTCAGCCCGGCTTGCCTGAATCCAGTGGCAAAGTGAGCAAGGGACTCACGTCTGAGCATACCCTGCCACACTTATGGCGGTCAAAAGCGGTACAAAAGGGGGTGTGATGGACGGAGCATCTGAATCAATCAAACACTCACACCCAGTCAAAAGATCTGGGTTTAATCCATCACCGTTCTTTAGCCCACTCTGCCACCCCAGTTCAGACGTGGCTATATGCAACTCAGTCTGGCCCTGTGCCTCATGGGAACAGTCCAGCCCGAACTGCGAAGCCATGTCTTTCCTGCACCGGAAACAAGCTTCCGAGGACCGGTTTCTGGCATTCCAGCCGTCTTCAGCCCGGCTTGCCTGAATCCAGTGGCAAAGTGAGCAAGGGACTCACGTCTGAGCATACCCTCCATCACCACCCCCTTTTGTACCGCTATTGGCCTTCATAAGTGTGGCAGGGTATGCTCAGACGTGAGTCCCTTGCTAGCCGTCTTCAGCCCGGCTTGCTTGAATCCAGTGGCAAAGTGAGCAAGGGACTCATGTCTGAGCATACCCTGCCACACTTATGAAGGCCAATAGCGGTACAAAAGGGAGTGGTGATGGAGGGTATGCTCAGACGTGAGTCCCTTGCTCACTTTGCCACTGGATTCAAGCAAGCCGGGCTGAAGACGGCTGGAATGCCAGAAACCGGTCCTCGGAAGCTTGTTTCCGGTCCAGGGAAGACATGGCTTGGCAGTTCGGGCTGGACTGTTCCCATGAGGCACAGGGTCAGACTGATTTGCATATAGCCACGTCTGAACTGGGGTGGCAGAGTGGGCTAAAGAACGGTGATGGATTAAACCCAGATTTTTTGACTGGGTGTGAGTGGTTGATTGATTCAGATGCTCCGTCCATCACCACCCCCTTTTGTACCGCTATTGGCCACCATAAGTGTGGCAGGGTATGCTCAGACGTGAGTCCCTTGCTCACTTTGCCACTGGATTCAAGCAAGCCGGGCTGAAGACGGCTGGAATGCCAGAAACCAGTCCTCGGAAGCTTGTTTCCGGTCCAGGGAAGACATGGCTTGGCAGTTCGGGCTGGACTGTTCCCATGAGGCACAGGGTCAGACTGATTTGCATAGAGCCATGTCTGAACTGGGGTGGCAGAGTGGGCGAAAGAACGGTGATGGATTAAACCCAGATCTTTTGACTGGGTGTGAGTGTTTGATTGATTCAGATGCTCCGTCCATCACCACCCCCTTTTGTACCGCTTTTGGCCGGCATAAGTGTGGCAGGGTATGCTCAGACGTGAGTCCCTTGCTCACTTTGCCACTGGATTCAAGCAAGCCGGGCTGAAGACGGCTGGAATGCCAGAAACCGGTCCTCGGAAGCTTGTTTCCGGTCCAGGGAAGACATGGCTTGGCAGTTCGGGCTGTACTCTTCCCATGAGGCACAGGGTCAGACTGATTTGCATATAGCCATGTCTGAACTGGGGTGGCAGAGTGGACTAAAGAACGGTGATGGATTAAACCCAGATCTTTTGACTGGGTGTGAGTGTTTGATTGATTCAGATGCTCCATCCATCACCACCCCCTTTTGTACCGCTTTTGGCCGCCATAAGTGTGGCAGGGTATGGTCAGACGTGAGTCCCTTGCTCACTTTGCCACTGGATTCAAGCAAGCCGGGCTGAAGACGGCTGGAATGCCAGAAACCGGTCCTCGGAAGCTTGTTTCCGGTCCAGGGAAGACATGGCATGGCAGTTCGGGCTGGACTGTTCCCATGAGGCACAGGGTCAGACTGATTTGCATATAGCCATGTCTGAACTAGGGTGGCAGAGTGGGCTAAAGAACGGTGATGGATTAAACCCAGATCTTTTGACTGGGTGTGAGTGTTTGATTGATTCAGATGCTCCGTCCATCACCACCCTCTTTTGTACCACTTTCTAATAGTGGCATTTCTACAATAGTAAAGAAAAATCCACCTGCACCATTAAGAAGAGACGAGGCATTATTGGTGTTGATGTAGTTAGGGCGAGATTCTGGTTCATATATTTTAGAGTGAGGGACAGCAATGTGATAAGAGATAAATACACAGCGTGAACATCAATAAACATCAAACCCTTCCACACTGACCTAGCTAGGGTGTCTCTGTTACCAGTCTTCCTTTTGCAGAAAGTGATAATGGACCCGCTAACCTTTCTGCCCAAGGCTCTATTAGAGCAAGAGCCGTCCCTGTATGTACCAAAATGACAGCGTCATCAGACATGATGGACAACGCGTGAACTGGTCCAAATCCTGTCTTTTCCCACACACCCAGACAGGGATGGGACGCAGCCGGCAGAGGAGGTCCCATGGGAAACTAGATGCTTGCCTTACCTCGGAACCCAGATACACCATGACCTGTTGACATGCTGGAGGGCAATATAGGGCGGGCTGTACATACGGTCAAGAGCTGCTTTGAGTTTTGGAACAAGCTCCTGCTGTCGGTGGCAGGCAGGGTTGCCTTGGTGAAGATAGTCACACTGCCCAGACTCCTTTATTTATGTGGGGAACTCCCGATCTGGATCCCAACTAAGGTATTTGCGCAACTCAACACACTGCTTACTGGATTCTTGTGGGGTGCGGGGTGATGCAGCACCATGCACCATGCACCATGCAGTGGCCCAGAGGGGAGGGGGGCTTTGCCTTGCCGGACTTAGAGGCCTACTACCATGCAGCGCAATTACAATGGTTCACCAAATGGGTGGAAAGCGGAACCCGACACCAGGAGGAACCTGATGGGCCGGACTCTCTCTTGTTGCTGCTCTCCAGGGTGCTCCTCCCCTTGTCCATGGGGAATAGAATGGTCCTGCCTGACCTACAGGCAGTGCGCCAGTGTTGGAACCAACTGGCTAGGCGAGCGCGTGCACATACCCCCTACGCTCCGGAGATCCTGCTGAAAATGTGTGAAGCATTACCTCACGGTGGGGACTGGGGCAGGCTGCGGGACTGGGAAGATGTAGAGATCACTACTATGGGGGACCTGTTTGAGGATGGTAACCTTCTACTTTTGAACAACCTATTGGAACACTATGACCTGGCATGAGGGGATGGCAGAGCCTCAGACTTCTCTGGCCTACCAATATGTTGTAACGGCGAAGAGAACCTTTAAGGTGGTCAAGAGCCTCTACAGGAGGATCACCTGCAGCCTGAGACAGGCCCCTGACGTCCCTACGACTCAAGTGGGAAGAGGATTTGGGTGTACCCATTGAGGAGAAACCATGGGGGGACTTGGTAGACAGGGCCTGGAAGTTCTCTAGGAATGCACGCTTCTAGCTGATCCACTTCTATGTTTTGCATAGGGAGGACCTCACCCCAGGCAAGGTGAATGAATACTTTGGGGGCTCGACAGCATGTCCACAGTGTAACCTGGATGGAGCGGGTTTCCTCCACATGTTTTGGGGCTGCCCACATCTGGAAGAGTACTGGAGAGGGGTGACATTGACATCAGGCTGTTGCTTATTATATTGGTTCCTGCATACTGCCAACACTAAAGTCACTAGCAAGTTTATAGACCTGGGGCTGGTGCTGGCCCAAAGGGAGATTACCGGCCACTAGAAGGCAAAGATCGGTCCTAGCTTAGTGCTATGGTCCAGGGAGTTAGTGCAATGGGCAGAGGCGGAGGGGAATTGCAGATTGCGAATGGCCAGGCAACCTGGGAGCGACAAGACCCTGGTGACAGAGCGTGCATGGGTAGCATTGGTGGAGCTGGTGAAGCACCCAACGGCCAACACCGATGGCACTCCTGAGCAGAGGGACACTGCAGCAGACGACTGACTTAGGGAGGTACTGATAGATAAGACAGCTTAGCCTAGATGGGGCGGGATGACCCTGAGAGAGCATCTGTCCTTGACACCGAAACTTGAGGTCTGGAATATATAGGATACAGAACGTCACAGATCCATCAGCGTAACATTGTCAACCCAGCGACATGCCTCTGGGGGAGGGAGGCGGGGTTAGTTGAGGTTGGGGGGGTGTCTGTTAGAGTTACTTTATATAGCTGATGATCAGAGGGACTCCAACTAGTAGAACTTACTGAGTCATATTGCAGGACGGAGGATGGGAACGGGGGATAACTCCATTTTAGGCCACATCACCTCACGTTAGGAAGGACTTTTTACAGATGACGATGCTGAGAGGTGGAAATATAGTATCCTGCTAAGTTCTATGTCTGATTTCAGATGGGTCCATTCGCAGCCCTCTTTTTAAAAAATCAGACATGATCAATCAGTCATATCATTTGTAAAACGTACTACTCACCCGTGAGGGTCTCAAGGCGCTGGGGTGGGGAATGCTGCTACTGCTCGAAAAGTCAGGTCTTGAGGAGTTTTCTGAAGCTCAGCAGGTCTTGGGTCTGCCGTAGGTGGATAGGGAGGGTGTTCCAGGTCTTGGGGGCGAGGTGGGAGAACGATCTGCCACTGGAGGTTGCTCTTCGGAAGCGGGAGTCTGTGGCGAGGGCGAGGTCGGCAGAGCGGAGCTGGCCGGTGGGGGTGTAGAAGCTGAGTAGTCTGTTGAGGTACGTTGGTCTGGTGTTGTGGAGTGCTTTGTGTGCTTTGTGTGCCTGGGTGAGGAGCTTGAAGGTTATCCTCTTGTTGACCGGGAGCCACTGCAGGTCTCTCAGGTGGGGTGTGATGTGGCTGCAGTGAGGGATGTCGAGGATCAGGCGTGCAGAGGCGTTCTGGATGCGCTGGAGCCGTCTCAGGAGTTTGGCTGAGGCTCCGGCGTAAAGGGCGTTTCCGCAGCCAACCTGCTGGTGACAAGGGCCTGGGTGACCGTTCTTCTCGTTTCAGTGGGGATCCACTTGTAGATCCTGTGGAGCAGCGCGGAGGGTGTTGAAGCAGGAGGAGGAGACAGCGTTGACTTGTTTAGTCATGGAGAGGGTGGAGTTGAGGATGACCCCTACGTTGCGTGCGTGGTCGGTGGGTGTTGGAGCGATTCCCAGTGCAGTCGGCCACCAGGAGTCGTCCCTGGCCGAAGGGGTGGAACAGAGGATGAGGACCGCTGTCTTGTCCGAGTTCATCTTCAGTTGGCTGGTCCTCATCCATTCAGCGATGGCCTTCTTTCCTTCGTGAAGGTTGGTTTTGGCGGTGTGGGGGTCCTTGGTGAGGGAGAGGATCAGCTGGGTGTCATCGGCGTAGGAAATGATGTTGATGTCATGCCGGCAGGCGACGTCGGCGAGCAGTGCCATGTAGATGTTAAACAGAGTTGGGCTGAGGGATGAGCCCTGGGTACCCCGCGGATGATCTTGGTGGCTTCGTAGCAGAAGGGGGGAAGGCGGATGCTTTGTGTTCTGCCGGAGTGGAAGGAGGTGGTCCAGTCTAGGGCCTTCTCTTGGAACCCGGCGTTGTGGAGGCATGTTCGTAGTGTGTGGTGGCAGACCGAGTCAAAGGCTGCTGACAGGTCCCGGAGGATGAGGGCCGCCGTTTCTCCGTTGTCCAGCAGGGACTTGATGACATTGGTGGCAGCGATGAGGGCAGTCTTGGTGCTGTGGTCAAGCCACCCTATTAAAAATCTGACTTTCATCATCTTATCGCTAGAACAGTCATGTTCCCCAAAGAAGCAGACACACCCAGGTCCATCTGAAACCGAACTGCCTGATTCTAGCCCTAAATTGAAACCTCACTTCTGAACACCCACTAGAGGATGGAGCAAAAGCACTAGAAATGCCCTGCTCTGAAGACTAGATTTGTTCTCCTCACACAAGAACACCTGTCTGCAGCCAAGAAAAAAATAAAATATTAGAGGAAATAAATAGCAACCATGCTTTGCCTCACTGAAACACTGCAACATCGTGTAGATGCACCACATAGACCAGAATGCACTAGGAGGGTTACTGAGTCACCACAAACCTACAGCAGAAGGCTGCTGGCAAGTGCCAGTCCTGTTTTGAATGCAGTCACATGAGGTTGTACATATCTATCTCTCTCTCTATACAGACTCTCCAGGCTTTCATGATTTCGCTATTTGCGAAATAAGAGCACAATCAGATGACTAACTCCCTAATACTTGGTATTGTAAACAATAAAATTACGTTTTTACACAATGTCTATTATATTGTTGTTTGGATCAACGAAGATGCGTAGGTGGTGGAGAGGAAGACAAGTGGAGTTCCGAGGAGGAAGCAGTGGCAGTAGGTAGCCTGGAAGAAGTGCGAGAAAAATTGAGACTTAGTGATGCAAATTGGTGTAAAATAAAGTGCGGCAATAATTCAGCACAAATTCCATTTTTGTTCTGCAAAATTTTGATTTGTGTGCCATAAAATTTGCAAAGCTTTGTCGCAATATCCTGGGGGTCTGGTTAAATGCCAAGTCAATTTGGCAGTAAACTGCGCATGCAGGCCCTGCGATGGCAGCCCTCAGACAGGTTTGAAAGGCTACTTCTGTGGGTGGTGCAAGCAGCGCGGCAGGACCACTAATAGCATTTAATTTACATGTCCTGGGGTCTTACATGTAAATTAAATATGCCAAACAGGTGTAAACAGGTGTAAACCAATCATACCATGTTTAAAGGAGGGAGCACATGCACTTTAGCAATGATTAGAAGCTGTAAAGTGCTCTGAGTCCTAAAGCCACCAAAAATAGGGTCAAAAAATTACAGGAGGAAGAAAAAAAGTTAGGAGATAACCCTGTAAAAAGGCAAGGACCAACACACCAGCACTGTTCTATCAAAATGATATGCAAAGCTTAATTTTAGGCTTCATTGTATTATTATAAATGTTTATTGCAAGCATCGTGTTTCTCAGGTGGCAGCATGTTTTATTTTCCTCTTTTCATGTTTTTTGGCATATGCTTGCAGTAAGTAATACAATCTGTTTAACTATCGTATCAGCTGAACAAGGCCAGACCTACTGGCTTTGCTAAATTTTATTTCACGTTTGGGTTGCAGATTGGGCACATTTTCAGTCATTAGGAGTTCCATATGTACTTTTTCCTTTCGTATGACTCACTGTCTGCTTAGGGGAGAGAAGCACGTGGATGACGTAAGCAAGAGCAGGGGAAGGAATCCCTTTGTTATTTAGATTAACGCAGAAAACATCCTTCAGTGGAACGAAAAGGGCAGAGCCGCTCCATGGAAAACGCGCTGTCTAAAAATAACCACCCGTGTAGTTATCCTCGAAGTGATAACAGAGTCCTTGAAAAGCAAAAAAAAGGCTCGCTTGCAGTATAGTGAACCTTGTGGTAATATAGTCGAGGGAAAGTGCTGGTTTCCCAAGCCTGTCATCAGGCAGCACCCCGGCCCGCGACAGAGCCTAATGAAACGTTGCGCCTCCGTGACAAGCGCAGAGGCTGCGCTCCCAGGCTCCTTGACGTCATCACTGGGTATCAGCCACGCCCCCTCTGCTGGTTAATTGATGTTGATGGGCTCACGCTGAGCGGGATCGGATCAACAGATGAGGGCAGTCAGCTCCCGCAGCCGCCAGCGCGCTGTACACACTGTCACAGGGGTCCCAGGAAGTTCCCCGACTAGGCCTCAGAAGGCCGCTTTGCCTAAGTCACATTTCCCGAGTGGATTTCTTCATGTGAGCCCCGTGCTGCCTGTCCACCCTGGAGCCCGTCTAGCATGCTCGACAGACGACTGATGTCGCCACAGAACAAGCTGGTCGTTCCTGAGGTGAGCGAGTACCGAGTAAGCAGCAAGGCAAACGCCTTACTCGGATTTAATTCGAACTAAGTTTGACTTTTGGTTAATAGGCTTCTCCTTATGTAATGTTAAGCTGCTTTGACATATGATTTCCGTTATTGCTTGGTTCAGAGTGTTTCTTGTTGGTTGTACTGCAACTACCTTCACGGGGACGCCGCATTCCTGTCCCGGCTGTCAGAGCAAAGACAGCAACTAGTTATTTTAACCCATCTAGCGCCTCCTGAATATATATTACAAACGGTATTACAGCTTTGGCACTTTATTGAGTAGTTTAGCTAGCACGTAGTTGTCAAGAATAGTAAATTGTGAGGAATTGCAAAGATGGTTTAAAAAATACTAGCAACCTCCGAATGGTGAACACAAACGCCTTTTGAATTTGCAAGATTTTACAAATTCAAAATAGTCCTCTTGAAAGTTAATCTGTCATTTGAGATATACAGCCATGGCGAGTTAGTGTCTTTTTTAAGACACTGTGGAAATTATCTCTAATCTCACTGTCAAAGGAAACCAATAGGGAATGTCTTGAGACGCTGTATTCTCACATGCAAGCTACCCTGGTTATAGTTTGTACAAAAAGGCATCTTTGTTCCCAGAGCCCCCTCACACAGAGGGGGCTCATTCATATTTCTAAGTCTGCTCATCTCAATTCCATACAAGTCATTGTCCATGCCAAATATTTCTACGCCTCGTCGGGGGTAGTAAGCGCTATATAAATGCAATTTAAACATATTGTCGTTGTCATCGCAGCTCATTGCGTCGTAGCTCATTGTCTATTTCCACCTGTTATCATCACAGGACATTGCCCTCACCGCTCCTTGTCCATCAACCTCTATTACTGTCATTGCTCATTGTAAAGTCCCACCAGTTTATTGCCAGAACACCCCATTTTCCATTGACACCTATTATCATCACAGCTCATTGTTATTATAGGTCATTGACCATCCCAGCTCACTGCATTACAGCTCATTGTTCATGGACACCTATTGTCATCACAGCTAAATGCATTATAGCTCATTGTTTATACCAACATATTGTCCCTGCAGTTCATTGCCCATACCAGCCTATTGCCATCACAGCTCATCGTCCATCTTCTGCCTTTTGCCATCATAGCTCATCATCCATCTTCTACCTATTGCCATCACAGCTCATCGTCCATCTTCTGCCTATAGTCATCACAGCTCATCGTCCATCTTCTGCCTTTTGCCATCATAGCTCATCGTCCATCTTCTACCTATTGCCGTCACAGCTCATCGTCCATCTTCTGACTATTGCCATCCCAGCTCATCGTCCCATCTTCTGCCTATTGCCATCACAGCTCATCATCTGCCTATTGCCATCACAGCTCATCATCTGCCTATTGCCATCACAGCTCATCGTCTATCTATTGCCATCACAGCACATTGTCTACCTAGTGCCATCACAGCTCATTGTCTACCTATTGCCATCACAGCTCATCGACTATTTCTTTCCATCACAGCTCATCGTCCATCTTCTGCCTATTGCCATCATAGCTCATCGTCCATCTTCTACCTATTGCCATCACAGCTCATCGTCCATCTTCTGCCTATTGCCATCACAGCTCATCATTCATTTTCTACCTATTGCCATCACAGCTCATCATCATCTACCTATTGCCCTTACAGCTCATAGTCTACTTATTGCCATCACAGCTCATCGTCCATCATCGACCTAGTGCCATCATATCACATCATCCATCACATCGCATTGTCCATCAGTCCCCTATTGTCATCCTTGTTCACTGCCATCCCAGTCCATTGACATGCATGGGATTCTTTGCAGCAGCTAGACTTTTACCAACTTGTAGCTGCGTCTGAGAAGCCCTCGCCTTTGACAAAGTGAGGGCAACTGCCCATTGCACCTGTAGTGTTGCATGATGAATCATGCCAAGGTTTCCTCTCTTAAGCAGTGCCTCTGGAACAGTATTCTCAGTCGCTGCTGTGATGCACAGTAAATGACAATAGGCAATAGGTTGTATTCAATGTCAAAGAGATCACTCCACGCTCAGTTCTCATCTCACCACTCAAGGCCAATTAAGATGATTCTAACTTGCTGATATGTTTGTTTTTCTTGAAAAAAATCTTGTGCACGTGGTCCATGATACTTTCCTTGTACCTGCAAGTGCCCCACCAGAGACCCTCGAGGTCTGGAATACTAGAAACTGTGAAGTACCTAGCCCGAACAAAAATGCATTTTTAGCCTGGTCACATGACAACACAAAATGATAGCCTGCTCCTCAACGCCTCAGCAGACTAGCTCCCTTGACCCCCTCTGCTGCCACCATCTGAGCTACCTTGATCCTCATAACTAACGTTGTTTGTGGTACCGAAACTAACCCTCCAATGACCTGCGTCCTTTATGGATGTTTTGAAAATGTATCTCAGTAAAAAAAAAAGGACAGTCCGAAGCCTTGGCCCGCTGTGGTGTCATTTCATGGATTTTGGGAGACTGCGTTTGACAACTGTTTACCAGTTTTTTTCTCTTTAGGTAATAAGTTGCCTGCTCCATGCATGTGACATCTGAGACGCCACCGGCGATAGGCTGAAAGGAGCAGATGCTCTGCCAGATAGTGAATACACACGACGCCTTCTCTCTCTACACCTCTGGTATCAGTTACATTTCGCAGAAGGCGCGGCTCAGATTACCTTTGGGAAACCTGCACGTGGCCACAACCTCTCTCCCCTTTAAGAGATGAGCTGGGCAGGTGCACCCGTTCCATCGAATGTATCCCATCGAATGCCATCTTATTAAAATGATAGTCTTCAGCTATGAACCTGTTTACATTAGCACAGAGCCAAATGCACTTCTCTTGTGTTCTGTGGCCCGTGGAACTGCTCATAAGCACATGATTTTTGGAAAAGGCTCTGTTTTGAGTTGCCCAAACCTTAGGGAGAAGAAACAAAACACATTATCAGAGTGTGTAACAGTAATGTTACACCAGTGGGCCTGGTACAAAGATGAAATGCTAAGGCATCTAGATAAGATTAGATATACAAAGCATGCATTGAAGAAGGATTTGGGTGAAACCTAACTTTTTCCTTTTGGGCAGTTCTTTGACTGATTTCTGAAAAGTAATGAAGCTGAATAAACATCTTCACACATGCAACACGTTTTCCATATACATTCTCCACTTCTTTTTAGGTCTCATCTGAGAGACCGCTCATGCACTGTTGCTTGTGAGACATTTTGTTATCTAACCATTAGTGGACTTAGGTTCAATCCATCGCTTTCCACTGGTTGACTTCATTGTCACTCATTTGCTTGCATCTGATTGTTTTCACCCCTGCTGCCTTCAGTTCTTCTTCTTGTCTTTGATGCCCCTCTGGAGCATTGCAAAGTTCTTGTATCTTGTTGCAGCAGCAACTTTTTTCTTTTTGTTGAAGAACTCCACACAAGTTCATGTGGTTTTGTTTGTCTACTTGCTCCAAGTCCCTCAAGCACCCTTCCCACTCTCTGTGTTTCTTCCCATCCTCCTTCTCTTCATGTTGCCTCATGCCCCACAATCCAAAAAATAAAAAGAAGCTGTACTGCTGTTCAAAGTGGCTAAAAGAACATTGACAAAGCCAATAGCTCTGGTAGGCGAGACCTTTTTAGCTTTTCCAATATCATGTGATGGTAGCATCTAGTAGGCAAGATTTTTAGCTTTTCCAATATCATGAGATATGTGGACTTTAAATAAATAATTGACAGGAAGAACAGTGTAAATAATATATTTAGTGCAGTCAGTAACTATCTTGTTCTATATGGCTCCCTGTGAGGGAACAGGTGCGCGAATAGTACATTGTAAATCTGGTTATTCACTGCTATGACACAGCCACAGTGGGAAACAACTATTGTTTCCCACTGTTGCAACATCATAAAGGAATTCCAGTCCATGCTGATAGGGTTTACTTTTTGAATACTTAGAAGAGGAAGTCAATGCTGATTGTGGAGTGGAATAATGGTAAGATGCAGCTATTATCGTTTAAGTAGGTTGGGGAGTGATGGTCACAGGGTGGTGGAGGTGAGTGAAGGACACTAGAATTTATGGGAGATCTTGATGTTGTTACATTTTGCTGAAAATGCTTGGCCAGTTTTTGGCTTTGTTGGGGGAACTTTCAAAATCTGTTGAGTAAGACATATTATGGAAGAACACTTGACATTCGATCGCTGAGGGCAGTGACTAATGCCACCTCCCATGCTGAGGTCTCTGGTCTCACCAAATATCATAATGTGCAGGCCTAAACAGAGAAATGGTGCTCACTGGTTTTGCTTACACTGGCCAAATGCAGCATCCATAGCATACTGACCCAAGTGTGGCTTGTCCTGCAATTCTGGCTCTGTGTAACAACAGACCTGGTCATGAATTTGTATTGGGAGGCAGGGTAAGGATCATCCACAAGGAGCTCATGCCCTTTGAAAAGACTGTGGGTGTGCACATGGGGGCAAGCGTAGGTTAACTGCCCCAGCCACTACTCTAGTAATTCACTACATTAACACTTGTGCTGTAGGGGCCTGTTTTTTGAACTTGTGGATACAGGTTTGAGATCAGAATTGTCCTTTCAGCCTTTCATCTTTCCAAGACCAATAAAATGAGAACCGGTGGTTTTTGTGACAGTGTTATTTGTGCCCAGAAATTAATACAGTAGTGAGCAAAACAATTCACTTTCCAAAACAAACTGTCATGTCTCTCTGTAGGGGAATTTCCCATCACTCTCTTGCAAGGTAACATGCTTTCCCATCGAAGTGTTCTGCAATTTCTGATTGTAAATTTCCCATTGTCATTGGGACCGTTTTAGGTCCTATCTGAGGTGTTAGTTTGAGAAGTTCTCATCATATACATTGATGGTAACAGTCCCTGCCTCATTTACTCTCCCATGCAAACATGAATATTTCATGAATATAATGGTTCCCTAAGTGCGCTATAGGATTTACTATCACATAGTGGCTGTGCGTCACTTTAACTGCAGTGTGCATTGAGCATACGAATATCAGCACAGGTGCGAGTCTGCACACTTCATGCACATTTTGCAATTATCCTCTGTGCCTCTAACTTCAGAGAAGTTCACTCATTTCTGTTCATTTTCAAGACAGATATGTTGTGTACAATATCAGCAGTGGCTTGCCGCCTGATGATTTGAAAATCATATGTCTATGTTTTTTTTATCCTTGTTATAAGCTGTTGCAGTTTCATCAAGTCATTGCATCAGGGAAGTTGCTTGCCAAGAGTCGCAAGCATGCTAATCCTACAGTATCACACATCTCAAGTGAATAATTTTGGTAAAATACAAAAAAACGAATTGCTATGGTGTGTAAAAGTTTAGAAGGTGATGCGATATTGCCTACAATATAAATGAATGGGTCTGCTTCACAAAAAGTGTAAAAGTTCTTTCAGAAATGTCCTCTCCTTATTGAACGTACTTTTGTACAGACAGCACATGCGCTATCTGTTTAGAGACACTCTGTTATCGTACAGTGGGCTTAAAGCCCACCCATTGCTTACCATTGGTTGACTACATTGTCACTCTCGTTTGCTTGCTCTTATTTGTTAGCTGTGTGGGTTTTCCTTCTCGTGTTAGTCCCACCACTGGAGTATGAACTATTTATTATGTCCTTCCACTGCTTGCTTTTTCAAGTGCAACTTTTTCTTTTTGCTTAAGCACACTACAAGTGTGCATGTGTTTTCCCACTATCTACCTTGTGTGCTTCCCCTCTACCATGGTCTGTGTTCCTCTTTCTCACCTGTGTGCTTGTCAACCACTCTCCAGTGTTGCCTTGTCACCTGCATGGTGTTTCTCGGCCAGATCCATGTAGCTCTCTTTTTGTCCATTTGATCCTACCACACATGCCCCATGTTGCTTCTGCCACCCCTGCTGCTTCCTCTACCCGCTTTAAACCATCCACCTGACCCCCAAGTGGATCCGCCCCATGTCCTCTGTTTTACTTTTGCACCCCATTCATGCCGTGCTGCTTTCGCCATGTTGCTTACCCCTTGCTGCTTCCCCCTTCCCTCTTTAAACCCCCCCCCCCCCCAAAAAAAAAGGAGCTTCTGTCTTTTTTTTTCTTTATACTTTATCCAACTCAGACCAGGAACTAAAAAGAAGAAAAAAAAATGGTGTCATTTTGTTGGGGCACACATGCGTGGTGCGTATACCTACAAAATGATGCAGTCAGCCATGACAAAAGCTCTTAATTAAACCCATTACTTAGCCGTGTGGCACACTATTACGGATACTATGCTGCATAGGTTAAACCAATTGCAAAGCCAATAGACCCCTAAGCCAGGAACTATTGGCTTTGCCAATGCTTGTTTGAATTTACAGACATTCCCACTAGCATGACTGGAAAATTGCGCCAGTCACAGCTTTAAAGGTGTAGTACTGGAAACGTTGTTTGCCTTTTCTCAATGCTGGTATTCCCACTATTCAGAACTGAATGAAACGTGCAAGTGTGCCTTGGGCAAAACCAGCGCCTATTTCTACAGGGACATTTTTTATACCCGTAGAGAAACCTCTCACCTTCATCTCCAAGAAATATTGGGGTTTCATTCCCTTCCGACTCCTGAAATCGATTTACTCCTTGATTTACACCTACTAGGTATCTTTTTGTGATACCTAGCAGTTGACAACACAGCCATCTTCGTTTGCAAATGTTTTGTGAATTGGGCTCCAAATATTTCCTTTGTAGTTAGATATAAACTATGAATATATTTTGCTGAAGGACATATAACCTCTGTAACACCCTAAAAATTAGAAGCACCTGGCATTACTTCTTGAAGTGCATTCATTAATTATCGGATTGCACATGTTTTTTGTAAAAGAATCCTCTTCCTGAATTTTGTGAAGAATTGTACCAGTGCTATTCTACTGTCAGTAATTCGTGGTGATTTTTTTGGATATGGTAAGCTCATGCGTCACTGACATGCATCTTATTTCAAGCATTTAAATGACTCTGTATGAGGTTTTTAGCTCTGGTTTTGACTATCTATCTAAACAGACCTGTTGTTTCCAACATACTCACACAAGTCTTTGTCAACAATTGTCTTTTTGGATTATGCATTTTTTACCACTGGCTTGAGACTTTATCAATCACATATTGACCCAGCCCATATTTGTTTCACCTAATGTTATTGGCTGTTTACTTGTTTCCTTCTACCTCCATTGGAGTGCGTGCATTGCCATGCACGAGGATCTATTTTACATCTCCCTGCTTCTCCCTCCGCTCAGCCCGCTTCTCACTGTTTAATGTTTTAATAAAACATTCCTGCACAGGCATGTGCAAATGCACATTTCTCTGTGCTGTTTACATGCATTAGAATAAACCCAGGCCTATTTGCTTTGTCAATCCTTGTCTTTAGGTGGAGCTTATTAAGGTGAGAAAGGGCCTGTTTATTGACTTCAGGCATACCTTGGTACTCATTTAACCATGAAATGTGGGTTGCTTGGGCGGATGCAACATGCCAGTGTATTTCAAATGCTTCTTAACCCCTTCGCTGCAGCGGCTATTCCGCCGCAGCGCTAAGGAGGAGGCGGGGCCGCGCGGCGGTCCCGTGCTCGTGACGGAACCGCTCCGTCACGGCCTGCGGGTGAGCTGTGCTTGTGACGGAACGGTTCCGTCACGGCCCGGCCCACTCTTCAGAACGTCAGCGCAGGCGCGGCGAGCGGGCCGTGGTCGGAACCGTTCTGTCACCAGCACAGCCCACCCGAGGCTCCTGACGGAATGGTTCCGTCACGAGCATGGGAGGGGTTAAAAGATGCGATTGAACACTATCATCAGATATAATGTTTGGAGAGAAACGGCCTTTGGATAACTCTGGAGTGGTCAGACCACAGAACCGCACATTCTTCTGTGTGTATAGCTGATCCCTCAGTTGGTCTACTGCACTTTAAATTTATTTTTCAAGCATAGTTTTTGCATTTTATACTCTGTTCCTAAGCAGAAACAATTTGACAGTATGAAGGAGCCACTTTAGAAACAAGGAAGTAAACTTTGAGAATATAAGATACATGTTTACATTAGTTCTGTAAAAAGCATAGATAGTAGGACAGCAAGTAGTTACTTTTGACAATCTATTCACCCTAATCTGTACAATGCTCAAGAACATTTACCAAAAAGCTTCACATCTACCAATTTCATTTACATTGTCGCTAAGCACGATTGAGGTTAGCTGAGCTGGTCCTAAAAAAGTGCTCACCTCAGCTTAACTAGTTTCACCTTTTCAATTTTGATTAATGATGACATTAAATTTATTATGAAAAATGTTTAGTGAGTGCTCTTTAAAATTGTTTGTAAAGGGGAATCAGAGGGGTCCACCATAGATTTGTAGACCATCTGTAGAAGTTCAATATTACTATGAGAATCTGCTGGTCAAAACAGAAGAAAGAAACGTGACAGAACTATTGCAGGGTGCTGGAATGATGGAAATAAAATGAATGAATAACTGATTTGTTCCCTAACCCTAAACAGAGAGCTGAGAAGGAATGAACTGGTACTTAATTTCTAGGCAGTACAATGAATATCTGTGCTAGGGATAAGGTGCAAGTAAAAAAGTGCTGTGCGTGCCATCAAATAAGAGATAATACTAAACCCCAAGTACACAAAGTAACTGAATTATTAGGCATTGGAGGCCATGTACTGGACCTCCTGTCCTTGTGCTTGTATGACGGTGGCATCTGGGTATGTTGTGAAAGTAGAGAAGACATGGAAAGGTGTTCCCAGCAGGGAGAGGAGACATTGTGTTCATTACTCTGTATTTCTCTACCAATCTACAGAGCACCAATGTGTTTCCAATTTATCCCCATGACTCCCTGTGACAAAGTCCACTGTAATAGAGTATGATCGAGGCACCTGTCTAGGGAGCCAGGTGAAAGGGGGCAGCAGATCACCCTTAAAGCATCATATGTTGCCCCATTGCCCTGGGAGTGACAGAAAAATATCACTTCAACTAGGGCCCCAAAAACCTTTTATGCATGCTTTGTCAGCGCCAAGATGCTCCTTGGAGTGATAGCTGCGCTCTACAAGTGTATCCTTACATTACATTACATGACATTGTCTTTGACTAATTTTTGACCTGCGCTGCATGTATACGAATTAACTTAACTGCAACATATTCTGAAACAAATAGATGAATACATACTCGTGGAACTATCCTTTAGTTTTTTTCAGATGTATAGAAATGCAACTTCACAGACCTTTTACAACCAGGTAATATACTATTAGATTGCTTTTGAAAATAAATCCACAGTTTGACAACAAAGATGCTTAATTTCTTTCTCCAATAATTAACGTTTGTACTAATCGTACGAATAACAACTGCACAAAAAAGCAATTGGGCACAAGTATATTTTCACAAACAGTCCTTTTCCACCGCGGCCACCCAGAGCTCTTTTATATCTTTTGCTGTGGTCTTAGGAAGTGGAACATAATAGGAACAGCTAGTGTATGGTGACCCTAAAAACACTAACATGTTCTTCATGAAATTGTGTTATTAATTACTAAATAAGCTTTCGAAAACAATTTTTGCACAACTCGAAAAGTTGTCTACTCTGGGAAATCACAGATGTCCTTGGATTTTTTTTAACACTGATTAGTGACAGAAATAATTGATTAAGACATATATCTTTAAAGGTGGATCACACTGAATACATCATTTTTGCCCCAGGGAGTAATGAATAAGAGAAAAAAGACTGAAAAGATCTCAAGCAGGGCTGTATATATGGAGGGGCTTCTTACCTAGCCCCCTGTTTGTTTCTTGAAAGAGCTTACTCGTTTCTGGAATTAATATCAAGTTCAATAAAGGGTAAGCAGCTGCACAGATTAATAAAATGCAAATAATATGATTAGAGTAGCTTGTTGTAAATTATAGATGAAAAAACGTGATCACATTGGTTCCTTGCAAAATCTGGATGCTCAACTTATGATCGGCATAAGAAGGGTGATCTAGGATGTACGTCTTCCTATCTGTGGGAAAGCGAATGTAGTAGCAGTTGAAAATGAAAGACATGGAAATACTGCCAATATAATGTCATGCCTCAAGGATCTCATCTTTCAGGTTAAGACCAGTCCTGATGAAGAAAGGTGAAGCAAAAACCTAAAGCACAGATAACTGCAGCATGCACTTAGATAGGCACATAATAGCACTCAGTACAGAGTGTGCTCCAGAGATCTGGTTCAATAGCACTTCAAAGTATGGATGTTGGTTAAATAAAACTGTAGCACTGTTTTCTGTTTCCCAGGCATGGCTTAATATCTAATAATGGATTGGAGAGGCGATAAGGCTAATGACAGGAGCTTTTGACCATTTAACTGGGGAACCAGGTTCAAATATGGCCTTAGCTCAACATCCTGAGATCCTGGGCAAACTGCAGGAGACTTTAGTAAATGTGGGTTGCAGATTCTTGCATAAGTAGTCCTCAAGTGATGGACCAGTCTGTTGAACAAATGCTTTAGCTTCTTGTAATGGCTGTCAGTGAGTGGAAACAATTACTGATTGTGCTCATTATACATGTATACCTGACCGCACAGCAATGCAGACTGCAATGATATCATCTGCGGACCTAGAAATTCTCTACCACGAAATAAGCATAGGGATCAAGTGCTAGCAATATTTGCAATTCAAAACATTAGATTCTAACCAATAAAAGAGTGTTTTCATTTTAGTTTAATTATTCTAGGATTGTAAAGATGTACATAACAGTACTACAGTAAAAAGCAACAAGCATTGGCATAGCCAACAGGTCTCTCCTTTGGGACCTTATAAGTGTTTAGTTATCCAGCACAATATCCTTGGTGCAACAACATCAACTGTTGCTTGGCTAAACACCTATAAGGTCCCAAAGGCGAGACCTATTGGCTATGCCAATGCTTGTTTCCATATGTGAATGTGTGGATTTTAATTCATGAATCTTGTATCACCTCACCTGAAAGTATACAAAGGTGCAAAATTTCAGATTTAACGCTGTTGTAAAGTGACTTTAGGATTTGTATTCTCTTGATTTTTAGTTCGAAGAGTATCAGTTAGGGCCACTTCAAAGATGCATTATTATAGAATCTCTTCACCGTGTAGGTTACTTTATTCTGTTCTACACCCGAGGGCTTTTACTAGGCATCTAGTTCAGTGTGAATTGTAATTATTAAATGAGATTAGAGTAGGGCATGTTATGTGTTCTCCCGGTGAATGGTATGTGACGTGTATACCCTTGATATAGTAATGCTGTTGGCTTGTCTCTGCTGTTTTCTTAGGAGTTGCCCTATGCAAAAATTGTATGCACCTGAAAAACCAGATAGTCTGCCTCGTTTGCTCATACTCCTCGATGCATTGTTTTAAAGTCACTTTAAGAGTCTGTGTGTGCTTTTGAGTGAAGCTGCACTGTTACTATAAACTTGTATTTAAATTGCATACTTTTTTCACAGTTCATTTAAATCCTTGTACGCAGGCTCACAATGTCTTCTGCCTATAAATAAAATATTCTAGCGATCAGATGGTGTTTGGAATTATTATCGCAGAAATGTGCTTAAAAGGACAAAAACTTGGAAAATTCTTGAAAATGTTTTTGTTTTTATCGATTCAGTCAGTGTTTCTTAACCTGGGTCCTGGAACACCACGGGGCCAAGGACTCCTACTCGCGGAGCGTCTGGGACTGCTGAGAAAATTAAAGAATATTACCTGATTAATAAAGTGTTTATAAATACATACAGACATCTTAAAACGCCATGTTAATGCAAAGGAATCTGCAACCCTAGGTTCAAAATGAAGAGGTTATCCACTGCTTAATTTGTGGAAGCAGCTCATGTATAGTAAACAGCATTTGGTATGAACAATTTATGACCTCGATTAAAGCACATTTATGTGTTAACAAAACGAGAGCAAGCATTTGGAGCTAAAGGAAAATGCTAACATTGCCTCTACTTTTAGAAGTGAAAATCCACATTTTGAATGCCTCCAACTTATTAAATGTTCGCTTTTTGTACATTTTGATTCCGTAGGGGTCCATAGAGCTAAAAGGTTAAGAACTGTGAAAAGAGTTAACACCCAGTGAATGACTTTACTT
This sequence comes from Lissotriton vulgaris, assembly GCF_964263255.1. NCBI lineage: Eukaryota > Metazoa > Chordata > Amphibia > Caudata > Salamandridae > Lissotriton > Lissotriton vulgaris. The sequence goes on from NC_141698.1 coordinate 949,641,393, forward strand.
TCAACGCGTGTGCCTCGTGACTTTGATCCACATTCGGTCCATCACCTGTTTTGTTTGCAATTGCCGCCATAAGTGTGCTGGGGATGCTCAGACGTGGGTCCCAGGCACTCCACACCACTGGAGTCAAGCTAGCCGGGCTGATGAGAGGTGTTACCTCGAAACCAGTCCGGTCCTCGGATGCTTGATTCCGTTCTGGGAAGGACATGGCTTTTGTAGTTCGGACTGGACTGTTCCCATGGGGCACAGGGTCAGAGCTGATTTGCATATCGCCATTGTCTAACCCAGGGTGGTGTGGAGTGCAAAAAAACGATGGATTTGGGCCCAGATCTTTTGACTGGGTTGAATGTGTGACTTTGATCCACATTCGGTCCATCACCTGTTTTGTTTGCAATTGCCGCCATAAGTGTGCTGGGGATGCTCAGACGTGGGTCCCAGGCACTCCACACCACTGGAGTCAAGCTAGCCAGGCTGATGAGAGGTGTTACCTCAAAACCGGTCCGGTCCTCGGATGCTTGATTCCGTTCTGGGAAGGACATGGCTTTTGTAGTTCGGACTGGACTGTTCCCATGGGGCACAGGGTCAGAGCTGATTTGCATATCGCCATTGTCTAACCCAGGGTGGTGTGGAGTGCAAAAAAACAATGGATTTGGGCCCAGATCTTTAGACTGGGTTGAATGTGTGACATTGATCCACATTCGGTCCATCCCCTGTTTTTTTTGTAAAGTGACTTTAGGATTTGTATTCTCTTGATTTTTAGTTCGAAGAGTATCAATTAGGGTCACTTCAAAGATGCATTATTACAGAATCTCTTCACCGTGTAGGTTACTTTATTCTGTTCTACACCCGAGGGGTTTTACTAGGCATCTAGTTCAGTGTGAATTGTAATTATTAAATGAGATTAGAGTAGGGCATGTTATGTGTTCTCCCGGTGAATGGTATGTGACGTGTATACCCTTGATATAGTAATGCTGTTGGCTTGTCTCTGCTGTTTTCTTAGGAGTTACCCTATGCAAAAATTGTATGCACCTGGAAAACCAGATAGTCTGCCTCGTTTGCTCATACTCCTCGATGCATTGTTTTAAAGTCACTTTAAGAGTCTGTGTGTGCTTTTGAGTGAAGCTGCACTGTTACTATAAACTTGTATTTAAATTGCATACTTTTTTCACAGTTCATTTAAATCCTTGTACGCAGGCTCACAATGTCTTCTGCCTATAAGTAAAATATTCTAGCGATCAGATGGTGTTAGGAATTATTATCGCAGAAATGTGCTTAAAAGGACAAAAACTTGGAAAATTCTTGAAAATGTTTTTGTTTTTATCGATTCAGTCAGTGTTTCTTAACCTGGGTCCTGGAACACCGCGGGGCCAAGGACGCCTACTCGGGGAGCGTCTGGGACTGCTGAGAAAATTAAAGATTATTACCAGATTAATAAAGTGTTTATAAATACATATAGACATCTTAAAACGCCATGTTAATGCAAAGGAATCTGCAACCCTAGGTTCAAAATGAAGAGGTTATCCACTGCTTAATTTGTGGAAGCAGCGCATGTATAGTAAACATCATTTGGTATGAACAATTTATGACCTCGATTAAAGCACATTTATGTGTGAACAAAACGAGAGCAAGCATTTGAAGCTAAAGGAAAATGCTAACATTGCCTCTACTTTTAGAAGTGAAGATCCACATTTTGAATGCCTCCAACTTATTAAATGTTCGCTTTTTGTACATTTTGATTCCGTAGGGGTCCATAGAGCTAAAAGGTTAAGAACTGTGAAAAGAGTTAACACCCAGTGAATGACTTTACTTTCAGCGCGTGTGCCTCGTGCTGAAAGTTAAAAAAAAGACGAGAAGAGGTTTATCATCTGCTTAATTTGTGGAAGCAGCGCATGTATAGTAAACAGCATTTGGTATGAACACTTTATGGTCTTGATTAAAGCACATTTATGTGTGAATAAAACGAGAGCAAGCATTTGGAGCTAAAGCGAAATGGTAAAATTGCCTCTACTTTTAGAAGTAAAGGCCCACATTATGAATGCATCCAACTTATTAAATGTTCGATTTGTGTACATTTCGATTCCGTGGGGGTTCATAGAGCAAAAAGGTTAGGAACTGTGAAAAGAGTTAACACCCAGCGATTGACTTTACTTTCAGCGCCCTCCAGATGTGGTGATGTGAGGAATGCTCTATAACCAGGAGAGTCCGAGTTGACAGGAACATTTGTAGAACAAACAAGCACGCGCCTTGCGCTGAAAGTTAAACAAAAAAAAAGCACGTGAGTGGTGCGCGCACAGCAGTGGCAAAAGTGGAACTGATCGTGCTCCAGATGGCGCCTCTGGTGCTGAAAGCTGCCGGCTGCGCGTGTGCACACGCGCTTAACCGCAAGCGCTAGGCCAGCAAAAGCGTGGGGTAGCACTTTAAAAAGCCCACTACTAAATGTCTTACAGAGCAGCTCATGCGCTTGTATATTTGTTGCAAATAATTGCATATCAACCTCAACATGTAATTTTCATGTACCTTGACGATTCTCATTAACAAACACACTGAGAACCATGTACACAGTATCACATTTAAATGTGCTCTTCTTTAAAATGGACTTCTGCTAAAGCTTAACCAGTTTGCTAATATTTGATAAAAGTTTACCAAATATTTACACATTTCTGCAAAGTTTCTGAAAAATACCATCTGTAAAATCTGATAAAATTGCATACTGATTCTCCCACAAGTCAACAACATTTGGAAGCCGTGAGTCCTATTGTTACACATAGTGAGATGCCTGGTGTCCGATCTTCATTGTATTTGTCTGAATTTCACAAAATAAAGTGGGTGATTATATTTAAAAGGTTAATTTGTAAGTATCTGTTCTGTGACCAACACCAAATTAAAACAAGGAAATAAAAAGTAATGCCCTTTTTCTGAATTTATTGCGCCCACTAGCTGAATGCACCTGGAGGTCCAACCAGTAATGAAAATCTGGGAGGCCTTGATTAAGTCGCATAGATACATATGAAGAAGCCACACTAAGCCCGTTATGGCCTTTTCTTCAGTTTTGCCAACCTTCTTTGGAAATTAATAGAGTACAGCCCTCAACACAGTTTCAGAAGAAGATGATTTTATTGACATTAATGCAGCCAGTCAATGAAAGAAGCAAACTAACTTATTCCTATAAGTATCTGCAAGAAGTGAAATAATAAAAGAAATAAGGGACGACAGTGAGTGTCCTGCTGAACCCAGCAACCAAGTGCTTGTCTGCCTGAAGCAAATAACTTGATCTGAAACATGGTAGTAGTTTCATTACAAACATTTTTTGGGGGGAGTTTAGAAAATATTCTGATAAATTGCCAAATTATTTTGCTACCTGTATCATGCTCATGCATTATTCCACCACGTAAAGGATTCAATTTAAAGAGATATAGTCGTGGTGCAAAAACAAGAACAAACAAAGGAGACTAAGGGACTGATTATGACTATGGCAGTCTGATGGACCGCTGTAGCCACGGTGGCGGTGCGGGTACTGCCACACCAGCAGTCCGACCGCCCTGTTACGAGTTAGGTGGTCGGACCACCATTGGATCGCTGCTACCACCAGGGGTCGGCAATCCCTGGCGGTCTAGCAGTGGCCTGAGGCCCACATTATTCAGATAGTCTGCTACGGCACCGCCAAGCATATTACGAGCTTCCTCACTGCCACAGTTTTCATGGCGGTGAGCCCGCAATGAAAACTGTGGTAGTGAGTTAACTAAGGTGCCTTAGGGCCATGGGTATCCATGCAGGGCGGCGCATGGTGTGCCCCCATGTCTGTATGCATGCCCAGTTATTGCACGATATGGACTTAACAGTCCATGCCGTTCTGGGACTTGCCTGGGCGTTCCCATTCCGATGTCCATGGCCGGACTGGCCATGGTCACTGGTGGGCCGCCAGGGTGGGGCCGGTTTTGGGCCCCTGGCGGCCCGTTTTTGTTACAGGGCTATAATATCGGCCACTGTAACAAAGTCGGCTGAAACCGGCCCTGGCAAACATCTCAGCCGCACCCCCTATCCCCCGGGGGGGGGGGGCTGGGCGAGCACTTTGCCAGGGCCAGTTTTGGTTCCCAGTCCGGTCCTGGCAGTGCCTATCTATGACTCACCACCTGGGATGCCCAAAGCACACCTGCCAGGCCAGGAGAAAACTCCTATTCTGGCAGGCAGTGTCAGTATGGTTTTGGTGGTGTGGCAGCGAGGTGCTTGCTTGGCGGCCAACTGCCAGACTGCCAAACTGCCAAAAAGGTTGTAATCAGGCCCTAAGGATGTTCCTGCTGTGTCTTTCTTGTAGAATATTAAATAAACCTACCATTGAGGAATCAAAACGGATGGAGCCAGTTTATGAATCAGAGTTTTTTAAATGCCTGAACATAACCCTCAGGAAGACACATTTGTTTTCTAAGCTGACCGCATAAAAAAACTCCAGTGCCCTAAATCAAAAGCTTTCTTAAAATCCAAGGAGGCAAATGCGAACAGACGCTGCCCAGGGCTTTAAGTGGGTCGGGTATCACCGGTGCTGAGCACCAGCAGTCTTTCAAAGGAGGCTTCAAAGCGGGTCTCTATCTGGCTCTGTTTTCTGCCATGGCACAGGTGGTCAGTTTTTTTCCGGATTGCTCCTTTCTCACTAGTGGAGAAGTTACGACATGACGTCATGCCAGGTAACCGTTGTAGGTGAAGGGCAATCCTTTAAAGAGAGTTGTTTTCTCTCTGGACTCCAGTGCTTTAAATGGGCCGGTACTCACCGGTACTGAGTACCAGCACTTAATTTATCCCTCTGAGTACCAGCACATCTCTACTGCTGAGGAGAGTACTGGTACTCATGAAAAGGTAGGCTCATTGGCTGGGAGTGCTAATGAGCAGGAGTGGAACGTGTCTGGCAGCTAAGGCTCCGCTTCTGTAGCCCCGATCTGAGCCCCAGCTGAGCTATTCAGCAGGGCTCATTTGAATAATGTCCGATGCTCACCGTCACGCTGTGCTTGACAGAGCAGGGTCCATTTAGGCCCTGTGCTGTCAATCACATTCACACTATCCTCTGCATTTGCACAAACACAGGAATCATGACAGTCCCCTGGCAATTAAAAAAGCCATGGTGAAGAGTATAACATGGCTTTTAACATACCGGAGTCTTTTGTATGTCTGCTTATGTTTGTGTGTTTGCCTGCATTTGTATGCCTGTTTTACGTAAGAAAAAAGCAAGAGAATCAAGACACTCTCAGGAGGTATCTTAAAGAAAATGGGTGGCACTTTGTGTGTGCATGTCTTCTCGGCGACAAAGGTTCATAAATAACGTAGTAGGGAGAATTGGTGTGTGAATGAGTGAGTGGATGGATGAGCGAGCAAGGGTGGATGTATAGATGGATGGATGGATGAGTGAATGAATGCATGGGTGAAAGAGGGTGAATGATTGGATAAAAGGGGGAATGATGGGTGGATAAGTGAAAGATTTGGAGGATGAATGAAAGGGAGGGTGGATGGATAAAAGGGTGGATGATGGAAGAGTGAAAGGAGGGATGGAGTGAAAGGGTGGATGGAATGAAAGGGTCAATGGTATAAAAGAGCGAAAGGATTGATGGATAAATGAGTGAAAGGATTGATGGATGAGTGAAAGGGTGGATAAAGAGATGGATGAGTGAAAGGATGAATGGATAAGTTTAAAGATGGATGGATGGATAGGTTTGGATATGAAGGGTGGACAGACTGAATGGTGAAAAACCGAATGATGGATGAAAAACTAAATAGATGACAGAATGCAAAGGGTAAATGGAGGACATCAGCAGGTAAATGGTAGGTTGAAAGGATGAATGAATAGATCGATGGAAGAGACCAGAGATATCTTCTGCGGAGGGTCATGATGATTTGCTTCATTTGCGTGGTGCCATAAGATCTCTGGTTCGAAGTGGGGGTATTTTTAGTTTCTTCCTACTCACATGCTCAAAAATATAAAGTATTGTGCCAAACGACAGCAATTAACAGTATGGCATGAAGAAGGTGCAACTATTGCAACAAAAGGAAATGTTAACATATTATCGCATTTCACTTTTATTTTGTATAATGAGTTAACCTGCTTTCTTCATATAAATACATTTATCATGTGTTTTGGTGTGTGTTGTAACTATTATTGAAGTCGTTAAGTATCATCATGTCTTGCCCCTAGCCCCGCCCCTAGCCCTGTGTCCACTCACTACACCTCTAGCTCATTTTAATAACTACCTGCACTTTTTTTTCCCATTTAAAGCACTGCCGGATTCCCCTCTCTCTTTGAAACTCTGGAGCAGCAACACTGTTGTGGTTTCACGAGGGCCTTAAGTAGAAGCTTTTTTTAAATTATATACAAGCCACAGTTGCTGCTTATTCACATTATGCAGCTAACAACCATTGACTAAGCCAGTAGTCCGGACTTGTTGTAGATATGATGTTACTTGTTGTATCATATATCTGGATGAAAAAACTGAAACCACAAATAGCAAGTCGGGCGGCCACTATACTAAGCGCAGATTTTTAGCATAGGTGTTTTTAAGCCATGCCCTTAATTACATTGGCCACGCCCCTTTGTGAGACCCTGCAGTTTTTTCATCCCACCTAAAGCCCTGCGTCTGCCACTTTCTGCCACATACCAAAGGCAAGCAGTTGTGTAATTATTGTCATTTTAGTTGCAACTAGGGGTGGGTAAAATATTCAGACCAATTCCAACACAGGCAAAATTTGTATTTTTCTCCAGCATGTTGCTACGCTGCTCCTTGGGCGGGGGAAAAACACCCAAAAATACAGATTCTTTTAGAATTACTGTGAGGGGCCGGGCTCTGTATTTACCTTATTGATAACTACCATAAGGTAAATACATTGCCTGAATCGATGATAACTTTTTGAACTAAAAAACCACAGGCAGCACCAGCCTGTAGGTTCCTCCTCACTTTCTCGAACACGGGCACCACACACCCGCTGCCTGCCTGAGACATTTGCTTTTAGGCTCAGCCTGGAGCTGGGCGCTGTAATTAACTTAATGCATTTAGTATTAGCGCAGTTACATTGCTGGGCAGCTGACATTGCTGGACAACAGACGTGTTCTCGTTCCATGCGTTCCTCACTGGGCGAACGAGGAGTCTTTGTGGTGCAGGACATTCCGCCAGCCTCCATCTTGTTTGTATCTAGCCTGTGCGAGTGTGAAGCCTGGTGACGCAGGCATAATTGCCTCAAGCTTTGGATTGTTTCCATGGGCATAAACAAATAAGGAAAGTGTCTTAACTTCTGAACTTAATTCAATTTCTAGTCACAACCTGTATAAAGAAAGGATGTGGACTAACGGCCAGAGCTGCAGGCTTTGGCGCTGGGGAACAGGGTTCGAGCCTCGGTGTTGGCTCAGCATCTTGTGATTCTAGGCAAGCCATTAATCTTCCTGTGCCTAAAAGAAATGAACGTGTCCTTGTGTAACGTAACTGGTGCTCAACTTCGGGAAGAGTTCACGCTATATAAATCTGCAACAAAAAAAGCCACCTGTCCTGCTGAGTACAAGAGTGACATTTGTCTACAAAATGTATACTTTTTAGGATGTTTCACTGTTCTCACAACAGTTCAATTCTTTTCAAGTTTCCAGGATTGTGCCTTTCCTCCGTACACCACCGCTATAATATTAATAATAAGTAAGCTTATAAAGTGCATGGTTACACCGACTAGTGTGTCCCCGCGCTGTAGCCCATCACCCTGTCTGTTGCAGTAACCTGAGATAGCTTAAGAAATGAACTTATGTCTGGAAGAGCCAGGTCTTTAGTTTTTTTCGAAAGAGCCTTTCTGATGGTTCTAACCGAGGAGCGAGAGGGAGGACATTCCAGAGTTTAGCGGCCAGATAGTGGAAAGATCGCCCTCCATTCTCACTGTTTTGATTACTGGGATTAGACTTGGTAGATAGCTAGGTCCGTTTCCCTGCAGAATGCGGTGACTGACACATAGGGCTTTAAAAAAATTCTCTCCAACACTGGGAGCCAGTGTAGGGCAGCGAGGGCATTCCTGGAGGGATTTCCTGGTCAGCATCAGAATAGGGTGAGCCGCCGCGTTGTGAATGCATTGGAGTCTCTGCACACCACTTACCGCTAGCTCCTAGATATTAAGCATTCACGTAGTCCAAGCGGGAAGCTACCAACGTATGGACTAGAGTTTTTCTGGTTGCCACGGGTAGCACATCTAAGATCTTCTGAAGGCCTTTCATTATTTCGAAGCACTTCCCTGCCACAATTCTGGTGTGGTAATCAAAGGAGAGCTTAGAATCCAGTCACATCCCCAAGTTCAATTCTGGTTACTGGGGGTGGGGCCCAGGGTCTGCGGGCACCACGACGAGGATCATATCGAGGGAGCCTTACCCACGATTGGAACCTCTGTCTTGCTGCCATTTAACTTTATACAGTTACTTGACATCCAGACTGCCAGCTCCTGTAGGCAGGTGGAGAAATTGGTGGCTGCCTCTTCATGAGGTTGAGATAGTGATATCACCAATTGTGTGTCGTCCACATGGTGTGGGAACCATCCTTAACTACGAAGCTTTTATAACGACTTACCTGAACAACGAATACTGAACAACGACAATTCTAAACCATGACTTTGATTAACCACGACTTTCCTAAACCACAAGTCTCTCCCCTCCCCTCCCCTTGCGCTCCTACTGACCGGACACGACCTTCGCCCCCTGGCATTGCCACTGCAAAGCTATCATCAGGAAGGCAGGCTCTGATATGTATGTGTGGCACGTATATCCGTTCCTGTTACCAGCATATTTAAAGTCATTTGAGCTAATAAAAAACAATTGAGTGGATCTCGTAATTTATGCAGAATGTTCGTAATTCGCCAATAAAAACACACAGCAGATACAAACTGTAATCATTGTGCGTGATTTGTGTTTTGAACTGCCACGAGAGTGCCTGTCACTGGAGCATAATTGATAATTAGCCTCTGAAGTGCACTGAGACAGAGAGAAGGAGGGTAGAGGCCGTGGTTGGCTACCTGATATCACAGAATACAGGGCGTTGACCAATCAATCACTTTGCTGTTTAACTGCACCACATTAAGCGCTAGTAGAAAAAAACATGTTGATGCATACAAGTTTACACTAAATTTAGATCTGTGCAGATGCAAAAATTTCCCCGAGATAAAGTTTCCACTTGTGCAGCGTGTAGTGGACGTTGACTACACAAACTTTGTTCCCTGCAAGCGGAGCCACACATAACACCCCCCATGGCTGTCGGTTCCAACCCGCCCTCCTCTCATCTGGTGAGGTGTGAACATTTTGGTTGTTTATTATTCCAAGTTGAAGCCTTCTACCTTTGTTCTTTTCCCTAATATACATTCCATTGGATGGGCTTTCAGCTTGCACAACTGCTGACTGTTAAACTGCGGCAAAGTTGTTCTTTTTTACCATAAACAATCTGGCGTTGTTTAGAGTAGGGCAGAAATAAAGCATTTGCCAAAAATTGGTAGCTGTTGCGTGCTGCGTTCCTAATGATGCTACAGGTGCAGGTTCCATTAATGATAAAACAGTTGCAGCAGACATGCTGATACCAGAAGTAATGGCGCCGGAGTTGCCCCTTCTTTGATACTTTAGCTGCTGCCATCCGTTCAGTTTGGGGCCAGGATCAGACGGGCACATTGGTCAATCTAGCAGTGTCAGATGGGTCAGTCTAACAAGTCAGTTTGTGTGTCGGATTTATGGCAGTGTGTGGGCTGCCTTCTTTTTAATTAGTTCTCAGTTGGTCATTTTGCTTCACACACAGAAGATTGTTATTACAATTGTGCATCTATTGGCCAGTCACGAGGTGTTTTTTTTTCGTGGTTTAGGAACTCGTTGTAAAAAATGTAGTGGTTTGGCATTGCTCGTTGTTTAGCGTTCGTGATTAAGGAATTTGTGGTTTAGGCAGTAGTTGATTAATCATATATCCTATATGACACGACACTAATGCTGTATTTCACAATAATGTCTGCCAGAGGGGTCATGTATAGATTAAAAAGAGTGGGGCTTAGTATGGAGCCCTGGGGCACCCCTTGAGCCAGTGCAATGCTTTTAGAATAATACGGTCGTTTGGGCACCTGAAAGCTTCAATCTTGTAAGGATCCCAGCCACTCCAATGCCAGCCTATCCAGCCCTCCTTTCTTGAGGAGCTGTAGGAGCAGCGGGTGGGCAACGGTGTTGAATGCGGCGCTGAGGTCCAACAGGACCAAAACCACTGTCTGACCTTAATCTACGTGTCTGTGAATGGATTCTGTTGACAGAAGCAGTGCTGACTCAGTATAGTACGTTGCCCGGAAACCCGATTGTGTGGGGTGCAATAAACTGTGCTGGTTAGTGTGCGTTTTCAGTTGAGTATTGACCACTTTTTCTGCTATTTTAGCAAAATATGGCAAGAGTGAGACCGGTCGAAAGTTCCCTAAATGGCTTGCACTCACACCCGGCATTTTCTTAATGCGAATGACAACCGCTTCTTTCCACCTTTTTAGGACCACACCTTATTCAAAAGAGAGTTGAAGGAGATGCCTAATATAGGGTACTAGGATCTTCATGCTCTCCCTCAGAGTTTTAGGCATTGTAGGGTCCCTTGGTGAACCAGATTTAATGCTTGAGGTCGTCACAGGAGAGGAGGTTAAATCTGGAGAGGCAGTGTACCTCCTCCATGTTAAACAACCCCATACTCTCCGAACTCCCATTGCTTGCCTCATCCGGGAAGGTGGTATAAATCTTTGCTACCTTCTCTGGGAAGAAGTCTGCAATCAGATTTCAAGAATCCACCGAGCTGCTATTGGGAACCGTAGTTCTGGCTTGTGGTGATATGTCCTTAAAATTACGAACAGCTCTATAGAAGAATTTTCAGCTCGCTCTATCCTTGTGTTGTAATAGGCTGCCCGAGTTTTCCTTATGTGTGAGTGGTAGTAATTTAGGCTAGTTCTATAGTCGGTCTTCCTATGCTCTGAAAACTCCTTTCTCCATATTCATTCTAAACTCTTGCACAACGTCTCGGCTCTTCTGAGTTCTTCATTGAACCAAGGGGCAGATTTTGACTGTCTCCTCAGTGCACTAGAGGTTCACAGGGCTACTCTGTCTAGCGCCTCAGTAATTCGTTTATCTAGCACGCTACAGGCAGTTTCAATATCATTGCCTCCCGGTGGCCAGCCCTGCTGAAGGGCGTTATTCAAGCTAACTACTGAGAACCTAGCCCATTTCCTCTACAGTCTCCCTTCGCTAGACATCTTCAGAGATAGAGTATTAGGTATCATAGTCCTAAAAGGGATCAGGTAATGATCTGTCCACGGGACTGCGTTAGGGCTTTCAATTATTAGATCCCCACAATTGGAAAAAATTGGGTCTAATAAGTGGTCCCGTTGGTGAGTCAGGAGGGAAGATTGCAACACCAACTGTAATGCGGCTAGTTACTGACGAAGCTCTTCCACTACTGAATTAGCCATATCGCCAAAGTGTAGGTTCATGTCTCCCAACACCAACACTTTTTAGAGTACCGAAGTGCCGGTTGTATTACTTGTTACTTGAGGATAGATGCTTACTGGGAGATAGGACCCGGTGGTCTATAAATTAAAAAACCTTTCACTCAACTTCGGGAAGAGTTCGCTCTGTATGAATCTGCAACAAAAAAAAGCCACCTGTCCTGCTGAGTACAAGAATGCTATTTGTCTACAAAATGTACACTTTTTAGGATTTTTCACTGTTCTCACAACAGTTCATGTCTTTTCAAGTTTCCAGGAATGTATATTTCCTCTGCACACCACCGCTATCTGAATATCGTCTGGAAGCAATATGCTGAGTATTTGCTAAAATATTATATCCTTTCCTGAGGGCAAGCCATCCAAACTTGCTGCTTTGATACGTATTTGTAACTCATTGGCTGAAGCTAATTCAATGGCAATATTATAGATCGTGACAATTAGGCCTTCCTTACAAGTTGCCTTTTAATTCCGATGGGGCGACAACAGCACTTACTGGCCACAGCGGAATTATGAGATCTGCTGTATTTATTTTCAAACAGAGATTTCAGCTGAATGTTGGTTTGAAAATCCGAGAAGGAAAATGGAGAATTACCAGAGAAATTGCACCGGAATGATCAATTCTATGGTAATTCCTCATTTCTGATGTGACCCTCCGGCTCCCAATTGTAAAGCCCTAGATTTTCCCTACCTTTGGAGTTAATGATACTCCTGGTAATGTTTTCTTCAAGAAAGTCTGTGCTATTTTCTGGGCCACTTGTATTGAGGGCCTTCCTGTAGTTAAACTGGCATTTACAAAATTTGTTTTTGATTTCTTGCACACACATTGTATCGTCTTTGTTATACAGTAGAAGTTAATAGATCTTAAATGTCTCTAAGATTACATTTGATTACACTTTTCTCTCATCTGTTGGGCCCTGCCCATTGGTTCTTTGACCAGAATGTTGACTCTGATCCCAAGCCTTTGTTATAGGGGCACGCCCATTGCCCTGAGACTTTTCCCTAATTGTTGAACCTATTGATTACATTAAAAACATAGATTCTAACCAGGGCCACTTTTTTATTCCGCTGCAGCATTTTGCACACTGTGTAGTCTCAGCACTTGCTACATAATTCATCTTTTGTGTCCCACTGTTTTTTTGCGGTTGCAGCATTGCCCGCACTATGCCGTTTTAGCACTTGCCACATAATTCACCTTTTGCCACATTGTATATTTATATATAAAACATTTCTAGCTGAAGAAAAAAATTACCAGAAAAGTGCCACACATGGCGCAGCGCAGTGCCAGACAATTTGTAAAGGTTTCATTTGGCATTTTTTCCTTGCTGATTGCCGCATTTGGGAGTTAATTGATACTTAGGTGAATGTTTTACCTATATTCCCCAGGATTAACCTTTTTGGTGCTCATGACGGCTCCCAGGAGTCTTGAGTCACGTTAGGCGTGTGCTCATAATGGCCGGGAGCCATCGGAACATTGCCGCTCCTCCCACGCGGTGGTAATTCCCCGCCTGTGCGAAAGAATTAATCAGTGGGTGGAGTTCTGACTGCTCCCGGCCGTCATGAGCACACGCCTACCATGATTTATGACGGCCGGGAGCCGTCATGAGTACGGCAGCCCCACGCCCTCCTCGCACCCCATACCCCCCACCACTGCGGTGAAATTCGCACCGCAGCGAAAGGGTTAATGTGTGCTGATATGACAAAATAGTAAAAAAAAATTGCATTATGCCACATAATTTGCCTCTAATGCATAATTTAGTCCGCCCTGCCAAATAATTAATATCTACATTACAGCATAATTCCAGTGGCAGTGGCCCTGGTGATAGCCAAGCATGTCATATACTAGCTATTCCTCAATATGACCTCATCATTCTGTTTTCCAGCCAGCTAGACTGTCTTTTATAAATCTGGTGGGTAAGATGTTACGGCCTGGGCTAGGGCAAAGGAGCTGGCGCTAATAGAGGAGGACAATCGAGGCATAAGACGTCGCCCAATTTCAGGACTGTGGTCCAAGGTGTTGCGGGAGTGGGATTCCAGCGGAGGAGACGGGGGAAAGCTCCCCTAATACCACACAGAATGCAGAAACTCAAATTCTCACCCCTAACCTCTCTCACACAGACCCAGCACACAGGGCGTAGTCAACCCAATTGAAAATTAACCCACTCCCCCAAACAGACATTAATATTAAGGACCCCAATATGCATATTGGAGAGTAGCCTTTATGCAACTAACTAAATAATTGACCTCTAAATGCTTCAAAAGATTAACATGTTTTTTGTTTTACTATGTTTTACCATAATACAATGAGATATCTATTAGATGACAAGAGTCGAGACATAACGCGAAAACTGAGCACAAAATGCTTTCCTGTACTGATATTAGCAGCGAATACAATGTTACTCTATAGGTCACTAACCTGAGTGATATGTAAATCCTACTGAACTATATACCTAGTGCCATTGTATTTCCTTAGGTACACCTAATTGTATGTGCAAAGCCTGTAAAAGAAAATGCCAATAAAAAAAGATATTTCCATTTTTTTTTTTCAATAAATCTGGTGGACGGAGTAGTCTCACTCAGCTTGATGGACGTAAAGTCCTCCGCCAGGCTGTCCGCCAGGAAATAAATCGTAAAAGTGTTATATTGAAGTCCCCTCACCAGATTAGTCCAGAAAGCAAAAATCACATAGACCACGTAGTCCAAAACTGATAAATGATCTTATAAGGTAGCACCATTACTGGTTACTCAGTACCACAGTGTTTTTCAGTGTTGTGCACAAATCTATGATTCAGTTTTTCTTCACAAATGCCTCTGTGATTTTTTGCCTTTTACCCTTTTGTTGATCCCTCTAATAATGTATTAAACACACGCCTATCAACTCTTTGCTCTCCTTTTGCTACTGTTTTTATTTAACCACATGTTCTTGAAATCTCAGTCTTGGAAGCCATGTGATTAAAAGTCAGTAAGTACATTTTTTAGAGTATGCTACTTCTCCGCTTCGATCATATCACAGATTGACAACACGCAGTATTCATTTTTTCAAAAATGTATTGGGCTGCTTTATTTTGGTTATCTTGCTTTTTCCGTGTGTCTTCCGGTCATAAGTTTGGATATCAAAAAGCAGAAGAGCTTTTGATGAAATAAATGCAAGTGACTGCATTGTACAGGGCGTTTTGCAAAAATAAAAATAAAATTAAAAACATCTTACTTAAATGTCATATGGTTTAACTCGCCTAAGGTCCCTGTCCACAAAACGTTTTAAATGAGTAAATGTGAGGTATGAATATAAGCAATCTTACGACATGGATGCATTAATTAGTTTCAATTCACTCAGGCAAACATAGCTAAGCTATGCATGCAGAGGTGTGTGTCGTCTGTCACTGCAGGATCCATGCCTGGTCTCTGTAGCTGTGACGTTTGGAAGTGGCTCTTAGATGAGGTTATCTGGTGTTCCCATGGCACGTCACTAGCATTTGTGATGCATTTGTCACACCAATCAGTACTTTTAACTTACACTTAAATGTACAAGCAGTGTGTGGAACCAAAAGTGCAGACACAAGCGCAGCAATTCCACATATGTTTAGGGTGTTTATAGGAAGAGAAGGCGTTTCATGGAAACTCTGTCCCTTTAGGAAAAAGGGAATTTAAAAAAATGTCATAGATATTTTTGAATGTCAATAAACGTCCAGACCTCTACGTCGTTTCACATAAGTCGGTCTATTGAAAACACATGTATGCTTGAACGGCTTCAAAAATGCCCTTAACGTTTTGTAAATATGGTAACCAGTCATAAATTTCACTCGGTATAAGCATGCACCACCCAGGTTCACAAAATTGATACTTTCTTTATGAAATTGTGTCCGCAGTGTTTGTGGTGTGCATGCTCTGCAGTTTATAGACATCATTTAGGGGTTGCCAGGGGTCGCAGCTATGACCTCTGGTTTGCTGCTTGTTACTTGCTACCCCTGGCACTGCTTTTGTGACCCCTGACCTCAAAGGTGGCACAATCAGTGCCTGGAGTACAGGGGCAGCTCTTCCTAATGGAAGCTGGTTGGAGCTCCACTTGCCTGGCTTGTTTCTGTCAATACTTCTATTATACAAATATTGAATACTATTATTCACTATTAGTGTAATACAAAATAGAATACATTAGCTGGCATATGATCCTCTATGGATGATGAGGTAAGTAAAAAATGCTGTTAAATGTATGTTGTATGCATGCGTGCAGGTGAGAGTGTCTTGTGCGTGAGAGTGTGTGAATGTGTTAGTGTGTGTGAGTCAAAGTAAAGGTCAAATGGCGTGCGATGTTACTTCCCCTACTCCAGGGATTTTGGTGAATTGTTGTCCATGCTGCAGTTGTGCCCAGACTGTACTCAAGATGCTGTAGTAATTTTACACCAGTGACCATAACAAAAGTCATCCGTGCCCGAAATCTGCCCTGCTCATAATCTACAGTTCCCATTGCCAAATACCATACAGCATCCAGCTCACATATGGAGTTGCACCCTTGCTGGCTCATCCAGCGATATTGCCGAATCCACCCAAGTAGCTAAGAAATTACAAGAATGCAATTCACTGAAGTCCCCCAGAATGGCATACTTTCATAATGGTTTGAGAAAATGTGATCCCACTGGCAGAAATTAGTGGGAGAGAATGCTGCTGGAGGGCTTTCACTGCCTATAACTCTGACCTGCCCACCCCCTTCTTCTATTCACTCTCTTTGATGTGAGCAGAAGATGAAAATAAGAAAACAATCGAGACACTACATTAAGGGCCTGATGTAATAAGCCGTCTTCACAAACCAAATTATGCTATTTTCACATACTGTTTTTGAAAAGAAGGACCCACCACAAAACAGATGAACTGTCACCTAACACTAAGTCAGGCTATGCAGATGCTTAATTCCACCTTTCGTTGCAGTTTTAGATTGGCAACTCACGTTTGGAGGAGTATAAATTCACTATTCCTGATTCTGTGAATCAGGAATGTGACTGTATCTGCACAAATACTACCAAAATCATGCATCTTTGGGGCTGTGAAAGATAATCTATCAGTAGTCTGAGTTGAAAAGTATACTTTTATCATTTTACTTATGGTAGATGCATTTCAGGCGCACTCTTTGGTTCTTTCCTGATGCCCCTGATGTGAATAGATGGCTTTCGAAACAGGGTCTAGTTGGTATTGAATAGAACCGTGGGACATTACTTAGAGGATAACATGAAAACCTCTGATATGTCTCATTTGAGTTTAAGGCTGCATTTAAGCTGCTTCTCTTCACTGAAATTCATACATTTTCAGATGTGTGTGAGCTGTTCTTCCAATCCACGCACATTAAGGTAGAACCCGGTGCTACCTCTATAAGAGAAGGGAAAGTTGTAACAGGCTCACGAATAGGTTCATGTTTCAAAAGCAGTGGGGAGATACAGAAACATGAGCTTGGTTGTCACTTTTTTGTCTCCATGAACAAGAAAGTCATCCAAGGCTGCCTGTAAGCAAGAAGACATAAGTACAATGCTTGTGATGTTACAGCCATTGCAGCTGGATGGAAATCCAACATAGCCTTATATTCAATGAGAACCCAGGTAGCACAGATAATCAGAAACAGTGGTTTCTGGAATTCACTAAATATACTGCCTTAATAACGCCTAAGTGCAATTACCAGTAGCAATTTAATTGAAACATGTGCTAATATAAGCAGAAAAAGAGTCCAGTTGGTGCTGTAGACCATCCAATCGCGTATTTACATGTTATCTTAAGCAACAAACATGCAGCAGTCAGAAAGTGCAGATAGAGCAGCGCTGAGGGAAGTTGTAAAATAATACAAACTAATCAACATATAATACATATGATTGTCTCACCCGAAAATGTATTTTGTCCAGTGAAAACAGTCAATGATTTGTCCTTAGCATATGTCTATTATAACTTTATGCAGTTTCAATCCACAAATGTCAATATTTCGATTTCTTAAGGCCAAAGTCATTGGTTGTCATCAGAACTTATGCACTTCTGGTGTAAATCTGAAAAAAAGTATCTAGTGATATGTCACTACAAAGTGTGTCCATCAAGATCCCAATGGAATAAAATACCACAGTTAATGTTGGTGTAAAACGTATGATCTTTATTCGCAGCAGGTTGAAATCCAGTTGTCCATTGAAATTCACCTGCCTACTGCATTGCTTCTAAGTACATGTTAATTTTAAGTTGCTGATATCCTATCATAGCTTGTGTCTTATATTTTGCTCAGAAGTGTTCTTGAGTGATTCTTAAGAGACCATCGTTTGTCCCCTGGCATACCGTTTGCTTGTGGGGGCATCTGCTTCTCTGAGTTGAAAGATTTACATGGATAGTTGGATTTCATTCCTCCCTCGCCCTTCTTGTGATTCTTTAATACCAATATTACCTGTGGTATTCGATACCATTGGCATCTTGATGACCACACCGTGTAGTCACTTTCAATTGGCTACTTTTTTCTGATTTACACTGTACATGATATTAGTCCTGATGAGACCCATTGGCTTCAGTTTTAAATGGGTCAAAACGTCAACAGTTATAGACTGAAACCGCATAGTATTACAATACACTCAAGCGGAAGGCAAACCTTTAATTGGTTGTTGAGTAGAAATATTTTGCAATGCAGAATATCAGATTATATATGTGATTATTTTGCAAATGTTCACAACTTCACTGAGGCGTTGTGCCATCTGCTAAGTCTCTTTGTTGCATATATGTACATACATTATTAGCACTCAAGGATTTCTAAGGTGTACTATTATGGGCAGCAAATTTAGTGAATCCCATGAGCCACAGTTTATAAATATGTATATTATAGCTCTTGCAGCAGGCAATTATAAGGAGAGCTTCAATAGACAGTTCAGGAACTTGTTGTATTCCTAGGGACACATTTACAATAGCTTGCTGCCACTCCAAAGTCTGCAATGCAAACCTCTGCTATTTACTTTCAAGCATAAAAAATATTTTGTGCGAAACATGCTTTTTTTTAGCGCAAATCTCATTTTGCGCTACTTTGTTCTGCTTTGTATTCGAAGGTGCATTACTTAGTTGTTACTTGGGCAAATTAGTGGAAACACCCTTCGGTTTTGATGCAATGTCGTATCTACTAAGAAAGGCAGGCCAGGCTTTGCGTGAAAAACCTATGCCACCTTTAAGCAGGAGTCAACAAGAAGAAATGTTTTCATTTCTCAAAAACCCACATATTGCATGTGTGCTGAAGTGTCAAGTCAAGTTAAGTTAGAATTTGTATAGCGCACTACTCACCCAGAGGGTCTCAAGGCGCTTGAGGGAGGGGGGGGAGGGGGAGGGGTAACGTTAATTATCAAATATCCAAGTTTTGAGTTGTTTTCTGAAGGAGAGGTGGTTCTGTGTAAGGTGGAGGTGGGTGGGGAGAGAGTTCCAGGTCTTGGCCGCTAAGTAGGAGAAGGATCTTCCTCCCATGGTGGATCTTTGGATGCATGGAATCGCGGCGAAGGCTTGATTGGGCGATCGTAGTTGGCGGGTGGGGGTGTAGAAGGTCAGGCGCGTGTTGAGGTATTTGGGTCCTAGGTCGTAGAGGGCTTTGTGTGCGTGGGTGAGTAGACGGAACGTTATTCTCTTGTTGACGGGGAGCCAGTGGATGTCTCTCAGGTGACCGGATATGTGAGCTTGGCGGGGGATGTCTAGGATAAGTCTGGCTGAGGCGTTCTGAATGCTTTGGAGTTTTTTCTGTAATTTGGCTGTTGTTCCGGCGTAAAGGGTGTTTCCGTAGTCCAGTCGGCTTGTGACAAGTGCTTGGGTGACCGTCTTTCTTGTTTCGGTGGGGATCCAGCGGAAGATTTTTTTGAGCATACGTAGGATGTTAAAGCATGATGATGAGATGGCGTTGACTTGTCTGGTCATCGAGAGGGAGGAGTCCAGGATGAAGCCCAGGTTACGTGCGTGGTCCGTTGGTTTGGGTGCGATGCCCAGGGCCGGTGGCCACCATGAGTCGTCCCAAGCTAGGCAGGGCACTCTGATCTATACGAGGCTGTGCTTCACACAAGACAGCCTTAGTAGAGCACCAGTGGAGTGGAAACCAGCAGCACAGGCCAATCTTAGTATGTATGTCTCTGTGCTCTGTTTTCCTCCTTGCGCATCGCTGCACACAAATACGGTTGCTGCACTGCGTTACATGAAGGATTAGTAAATCTGTTCCTTAGCGTGACAAGTATTGCCCTGGTTACTTACCCGTAATCTTCATTACTCCGAGTATTGTCTTCCTCGCCACATGAGTTCCCATCCATCCCTCCCTCCCTGGGGTGCGATCGGCTTCATTATTGGGGCTCGGTAGTTCTTCAGGCTGGGGGTTGGGCCGACACTCCTCTTATAGAGGTCAGGGTTGATATGTGTTGGGAAGGGATAGGAGGCAGGGGAGGCTAATTTTTGCTTTGGAGGGTCCTGGTGTGGAGCTGAAGCTCACTTCGTTTAGCATGTGGCGAGGAAGACATACGAGGAGGTAATGCCTGTCACTCTTATAAGTGTGTGTGTGTGGCATCACCCTGCCCTTACCCCTCTTCTTTAAGCAGGGTCTCTTGGAGTGCATTTCTTAATGGCCTGGGTCAACAAGCTCCATCCAGTAAACACTAAGCACCCATTGCCTAATATAATAAATAAATCTGGTATAAAACCAGCCCATGAGCCCGGTGTTACCTACAAAATGTGAAGTTGCTTGGCATCACACACGTGCCTCTCGAGGCAATGGTGCACATTCATCTACTTGTCATTTTCAAGTTTAACAGTTCCAGTTCTGACACTGTTCTGACGGAAGCAAAAAAGAAGTCCTTGATTTTTAGGTCTCGGCCTGATCCAGCGCATGCTCTGGTCTCGGCCGAGACATTTAGTAGGGCTCTGAGAAATGCTACTTTGCCGGCGATCAGCTTGCTAGAACGCGCACAAGAGCGAGCACATGCGCGTTATAGCATGCTGATCGCCGGCAAGGTAGCACTTGCGGTGATGCGCGTGCACACCACTTGCGTCACCACTCGCATTTTTTTTATTTATTTAATTTCGCGTCGGCGCGGCTTTACTTTTAAAGCCGCGCAGCCAATGCTTGTTAAATAAATAGTACGTTTAAAATACATTAACTTCCTAGGTTTAACCAGACTTTACAGGATTCAGCAGCTCTAACTTTCTCATGTTCGTGCGACAGGGTTTCCAGCACGTACGGGAAAACAGCAGTTTATCATAAACGGACGTCATTGCTGTGCCCAGCATTCTCCAGCAAGTGGCAGCATAAAGCAACGATAACGAGCTATCGTTAGCTGTTTATGCGCAACAACAGTCTACTAGCGTTTGGTGCTAGGTTTATTATATTACAGCACAAATTCACACTCTGTATGGAACGGACAAACTCAATACCTCGAAGTCACCATTAGCTACTGTCCTTTCACCTTATTCTAAGGCAGGGACGCAAGATAGATAGTGACAGGAGAGAGTATCAGGTTGACAGCTTTTGGTGATATTACGGGACGGGTGGTAGGAGCCTTGCAGCCAAAATGCTGCCTGAGGCGAAATAGCTGCTAATTTGTTCCCCCCCTCGTTTGGCTCTCCTCGGCGTTAATTATTGCAGGCCAAAAACTACCAGCCAACGCCCTTATTTGAGTGTGTAGCGCTTTCCTGCCCTTTGACGTAATCTCTGTGCGCTTTCTGTTTGGTGCTGGATCGTGCAGCTCCTCAGCTTGTTGTGTATGCATGGGCGAGGGTTTATTAGAGCAGTTTATGTGGAAATTATTTCGGTGACAAGCCTCGGACCAGGAGACGTGCTCCAGACCTGATGCAACCGATCTCCGCAGCACAACTTTTTTGATGAACTCCAATCCCTTCCTCTTAGTTGTACGTACGAACCTAATTGCTTTCTTTACCAGTAACATGTGCATGTTATTGCGAATATTGTTAGAAATATCACATTATCAGTCAGACACAGATTGATGCTGTTCAGAATTACTAAGAATGACTAAAATGTAGGACAGCACCCACAGATGTGAGCAGAAAATCCAAAACAAATAAAGTAGACAGAGGAGGGCTGTGTTGTACATTCGCATTTGTATAGCGCTTATTCCCCGTATGTGGGGCACTAAAGCGCTTGTTGCAAGAATGCTTTTCCACCGACCAGTTGCTGATTGTTCCACAACAGCAAAACGTAAACAAATTGCTGGTATTTTTCTTTTCTAAAAAAGGTTGCAACTCTACCCAGCTAAACCTGGTGACTCAGGGGCTTGGTCTTAAGCTGTGGGTGTGCACGGATTTCACTGTCCAATGTTTGCAAATGGGAAAAACTTGCAAACTGCAAAAAAAAAAATGATTTAATTTCCCAGCCAAACATGCTTTTTCTTACCAGCTATTTTTAAACCTTCACCAACTGCATGTTCTTGATGTTTAAGAAAACGCCAGAGGACTGGCAACAGTTAACTTTGCAAACTTCGGACAGCCCTGTTGATGTCTCACAGCCGTCCTGCTGGCTGCCCTGGAGAGGAGGCCACTGCAGAAATAAATAGCGCTGTCGCCTCCCACACAAAGCAATAACAAGCGCTTGTTTGCCACGGAGCTTCACGAGACGCACCTTGAGGGCACACAGGACGTGGCACAACTCCTTTAAAACCACTTTCATGCATTGAGCGGTGCAGCAAAACAGATACCACAACACCCCTGTACACAAACTAAAACCACAGACTCTTCTTGATAATACAGAAATATAATACTAGATTTATTTGGGGGGCGCCAGCCTACTATCTGGTTTACTTATTGTCATAGCATTGAATGGCTGCGCCTCCGGTGTATCTGACTTGGCTGCGGGACGGGCTATCAGAAAGACAGGTTGCACATCATTTGGGCCAGTGGTGTACGTGTGGTATTTTTTTTCAAAGTATCTAGGCTCCTCTTTGAGGAAGGTCTAAGGTACTGTTTACGAGGCTTTGAAGTTTATTATTTGGGACATGAAATACCTGTCAATGTTCTGTAGGGTAGGCGTGCTATTGGTTCAAATATCTCATTCTCTTTTCTACCATTTGTGCCCTGAGGCAAAGGCTTTTTGATTTGCTAGGTTCAACAAATCACGTTGCAAAACTCAAAATCAGCCACGTAACTATGGCAAAGAAAACTAGCATCAGGGTACACACCTGCCCTTATCTAAAGACCCACCATTGAGTCACCAAGACCACCCCTTCAGAAAACAAGCATTGGCATAGCCAAAAGGTCTAGCCTTTGGGTCTTAATAATGTTTACTTATCCAGCACAATATCCTCGGGGCAACAACATCAGCTGTTGCATGGATAAACACTTATAAGGTCCCAAAGGCGAGACCTATTGGCTATGCCAATACTTGTTGTTGTTATAACTTGGAAGGTCTGAAGCCTGCCTTCCTTTTATGGCCTGATTCTAGGGAGCTGGCCCAGCTGTTGCCCATTCCCATCGAGATTAAGGCATATTCTCTCCTAGCACTGGTATGAAAGATCTTTTTTGTTTCTCCGACAAAGGTGTCCAAGTCAAGTAAGTCATATTAGCTGCTCAGAAGGGAGTGCATTCTTGGGTCAGCCCTGTCAGCTTATCAGTGTTTGTTCTGGGTCTTCAGGCATGTTTACCCTAACTCTTTAATTAACTGTTGACAGCCTGTGGTTGGTGGCCTTTCATCTCAGTGTGCTATTATTTTCTCGCTCAGCCACTTAGGTAACCTGCATTATTATCTTTTCTCCCACCAATAGTAGCTAGCACAGCCCACCGACAACATGAAAATGACATAATGAGATTGAGTCAATGTAGTTTGCCTTCACATGAATGGTTATATTTACGTCCAGTTACAACTCAAAGAAAGAGGAAATAGACTTTTCCTGGTAATTATAGCGCAGAAAAATAATTTCATAAACAAGATGCAATGTTGTTTACTGCAGATATTAAACCCCCCAACATTGTGAGACACGCACCCCATCGCCTCTTCTAAATGAGGGCCCGATGACGAGTCTGGTGTTGCGGTATCCTTGGGTGAGATACCACCCCAACTGAACGCGAGTGGCTTGGTATACCCTCCTTTTCTAGCCTTCAATCCTGGCTGGTAAAATAGTTTTGGCTGCAGTACCTGTCAATCCTTTGTACTCATGCCCCACTCAGACCTTTTTTCTCTGGTAAAAGGCGAGCATTCAGTGTTTCCTTGCCAGTCGAACTATTCCCTTCACTGCCCAACCTGACTCGCTACCTGCCATGAGCAGGTGGTAAATAGAAGCATTAAACGCCATGGAATTGTGAACTTGTGCTCTTTTACGTCCAGTAAATCTGGGTCAACACAGATATTCACTATTCCTTGTGGGTTAGCTTGCAATCCGAGCAGTGGTGGCTAGTAGGGAACAGGGGTGGCGGGGCAGGGGGGCTAAGAAATACAAACTATACATAAAAAAACACTTACCTCTTCGGCTATCCCTCCTCGTCATCTCTTCACTTCTCTTCCTGACTCAGAGTTCGGAAGAAGCAGGAAGTACACAGGCTCCCTTAAGCCAATCACAATGCTGCTTTTAGTTGTGTTTCAGCGCTCGGACGGGGACTGCAGTCTGTGCATGTTCTCCACCCAAGCTGTGTATTAAAGCCCAGTGGAGAATTTTACAAAGTACGTATGACTGTTTGGCCGGTCGTCATGCGCACTTAAGTGCATGAACCACTTCTCCCCCTGTGACAACAGCACCATCCTGCCCTAGCCCAGCCCCGTAGCTGCAAAAAATAAAATGAAAATAACCTTCTACCTATCATTTTATTTTTCTCTTTTCCGCGGCTCTGAGAGCAGCGGGGTGACACTCCTCCGCCTTAGTGGAGAAGCCGCCCTTAAATAGTTGTCTAAACATATACAGAGATCCCGGTTGGAAAAAGTAATTCTGGTAGCCTGCAACCTCTACACTATGTTCACTCATAATTGAGCATAAGTGTTAAAGTGCATTTGTGAATTACCTCGTCCTTGTGCACAAGATTGCCGAGTTTGTTCAGTAGCAGCCCAAATACAAGTATGAACCATGTATTAAGCATATCTGTCACATACAGCAGCCCTTGCAGTAAATTACTCTGGAAATTATGATCATTTATGAGACACAAGATGGATCACTAAAGAGTGTAGAGAAGTATTTTGCTTGACCTCACCTAGGGCCCGATTCACAGAATGAACTTAAGACTCAATCCTAAACTGACTACTGTTTTGGTATTCACAGATTGCACTTACTACTTTTGGTATTCACAGAATTAACTTACTACTTTTGGTATTCACAGAATGAACTTACTCATTTCGGTATTCACAGAAGTTAGGACTCCTAACTTTAGGACTCCTAAATGCCTTCTGTGAATACCGAAAGTCTTAAAATTAGGATTTTTCTCAATTTAGTAGTAGTGTAGTTAGGACTCCTAACTTTAGGACTCCTAAATGCCTTCTGTGAATACCGAAAGTCTTAAAATTAGGATTTTTCTCAATTTAATTTAATGTTGGTATATAGTGACTCCACGTCCAGAGTGCACATTGTGTCAGATATGGGGTCAAAGGGGTGTTCCTCAATGAGGTTTATCGTGGCCATGCTATATACGAGATAGCATGGCCATGATAAACCTGATTGAGGAACACCCCTTTGACCCCATATCTTACACAATGTTTACTTTAGACGTGGAGTCACTATATACCAACAGTCCACAAATTGACTCACTTCTGGTAATTGAACGGGTTCTCAATGAACGCCCACGCCCCCATGCAGTCCCTACGCTGTTTATACTGCAGCTTCTTGAAATATGCCTGATAAAAAACGTCTTCCTCTTCAATGAGCAATATTACGGCCAGGTCAGGGGTACATCCATGGGGGCTGTCTTTGCCCCAAATCTAGCCATTCTCTACATCATGGTACTCACAAACTTTCTGTCGGGGGCCAAAATTACAATGTGGTTTGTGGCTGAGGGCCGCACCGGTAGGGGTGAGATCAGTTGGGCCGGGGTCAGTGTGTGTGTTTTGGGGGGGGAGTGGGGGGAGAGGGGGCGGGATTTCTGGAGTAAAAAAAATCAAACCTGTTTCAAGACATTAGACAATGCGACAATGCTGTATTTCAAAATCAGATGTAACTACAAAGAGCACATTTTGAAAATATATTTTTATTAGCAGACAATAGCTATCTTAAGAGGCATTGCATAGCTTCATACACATTTTGACCCCACTTCCATCACAGTCTCTCTCTCTCTGTCAGTCAGTCTCTCTCTCTCTGTCAGTCAGTCTCTCTCTCTTTCAGTCAGTCTCTCTCTCTTTCAGTCAGTCAGTCTCTCTTAGTCAGTCAGTCTCTCTCTGACAGCCAGTCAGTCTCTCTCTGTCAGTCAGTCTCCCTCTCTCTCGATGTCAGTCTCTCTCTCCCTGTCAGTCTCTCTCTCTCTCTCTCTCTCTCTGTCAGTCTCTCTCTCTGTCAGTCAGTCTCTCTCTCTTAGTCAGTCTCTCTCTCTCTCTCTCTCTGTCTGTCTCTCTCTGTTAGTCTCTCTCTCCCTCAGTCAGTCTCTCTCTCCCTCAGTCAGTCTCTCTCTCTCTCTGTCAGTCAGTCTCTCTGTCAGTCGGTCAGTCTCTCTTTAAGTCAGTCAGTCTCTCTTTAGGTCAGTCTTTCTCTCTGTCAGTCTCTCTCTCTGTCAGGCAGTCAGTCTCTCTCTGTCAGTCTCTTCTCTCTCTCTGTCAGTCAGTCTCTCTGTCAGTCAGTCAGTCTATCTCTTAGTCAGTCTCTCTCTCAGTCTGTCAGTCTCTCACTCTCTCAGTCAGTCTCTCTCTCTCTGTCATTCAGTCTCTTTCTCACACAGTCTCTCCATCTGTCAGTCAGTCAGTTTCTCCATCTCTGTCAGTCAGTCTCTATATCTCTCAGTCAGTCACTCACGCTCTCTCTCTGTCAGTCTCTCTCTCTCTGCCAGTCTCGCTCTCTCTGTCAGTCAGTCTCTCTCTCTTAGTAAGTCTCTCTTTCTCTCTGTCAGTCCCTCTCTCTGTCTCTCTCTCTCTGTCAGTCTCTCTCTCTCTCTCTCTCTCTCTCTCTCTCTCTCTCTGTCAGTCAGTCTCTGTCAGTCGGTCAGTCTCTCTTTAAGTCAGTCAGTCTCTCTGTCAGTCTCTCTTTCAGTCAGTCTCTGTCAGTAAGTCTCTCTCTGTCAGTCAGTCAGTCTCTCTTGGTTAGTCTCTCTCTCAGTCTGTCAGTCTCTCGCTCTCTCTGTCAGTCTCTCTCTCTCTCAGTCAGTCAGTCTCTCTCACACAGTCTCTCTTTGTCAGTCAGTCAGTCTCTCTCTCTCTGTCAGTCAGTCTCTCTGTCAGTTGGTCAGTCTCTCTTTAAGTCAGTTAGTCTGTCTCTCTCTCTCTGTCAGGCAGTCAGTCTCTCTCTGTCAGTCTCTCTCTCTGTCAGTCAGTCCCTGTTAGTCAGTCTCTCTCTGTCAGGCAGTCAGTCTCTCTCTTAGTCAGTCTCTCGCTCAGTCTGTCAGTCTCTAGCTCTCTCAATCAGTCTCTCTATCTCTCTGTCAGTCAGCCTCTCTCTCACACAGTCTCTCCATCTCTTAGTCAGTCAATCTCTCCATCTCTCAGTCAGTCAGTCTCTCTATCTCTCAATCAGTCACTCACGCTCTCTCTCTGTCAGTCAGTCTCTCTCTCTTAGTCAGTCTCTCTTTCTCTCTGTCAGTCTCTCTGTCTGTCTCTCTCTGTTAGTCTCTCTCCCCCTCAGTCAGCCAGTCTCTCCCTCTCTCTGTCAGTCTATCTCTCTCTCTGTCAGTCAGTCTCTCTGTCAGTTGGTCAGTCTCTCTTTATGTCAGTCAGTCTCTCTCAGTCAGTCTCTCTCTCTCTGTCAGGCAGTCAGTCTCTCTCTGTCAGTTAGTCTCTCTCTTAGTCAGTCACTCTCTATCTCTGTCAGTCCCTCTCTCTCTCTGTCAGTCTCTCTCTCAGTCAGTCTCTCTGTCATTCTCTCTTTGTCAGTCAGTCAGTCTCTCCATCTCTCAGTCAGTCAGTCTCTATCTCTGTCAGTCTCTCTCTATCTCTCAGTCAGTCTCTCTCTATCTCTGTCACTCTCTCTCTCTCTCTCTTTCTGTCAGTCTCAGTCTCTGTCTCTCAGTCAGTCAGTCTCTTTTCCAGTCGCTGTCTCTCAGCCAGTCAGTATCTCTCTCTGTCAGTCTCTCTCCGTCAGTCAGTCAGTCTCTCACTCCGTCAGTCAGTCAGTCTGTCTGTCAGTCTCTCTCTGTCAGTCAGTATCTCAGTTAGTCTCTCTCAATCAGTCACTCTCTGTCAGTCTCTCTGTGTCAGTCAGCCTCTCTCTCTGTCAGTCTCTCTTTCCTTGTCAGTCTCTCTCTCTCTCTCTGTTAGTCTCAGTCAGTCTCTCTTTCAGTCAGTCTCTCTTTCGGTCAGTCTCTCTTTCGGTCAGTCTCTCTTTCGGTCAGTCTCTCTCTTCCGGTCAGTCTCTCTCTTCCGGTCAGTCTCTCTCTTCCAGTCAGTTTCTCACTTCCAGTCAGTCTCTCAGTCAGTTAGTCCCTCAGTCAGTCTCTCTCTCTACTCTCTCCACTCTGTCTCTCTCCCCTGTCTTTCTCTCTCCACTCTCTCTTCAATCTCTCTCGCTCTCCACTCTCTCTCCACTTTCTCTCTTTCCACTGTCTTTCTCTCTCCACTCTCTCTCCCTCTCTCCACTTTCTCTCTTTAGGGGGCCATGGGTACATTACCTGCAAGGTCTGCGGGCTGCCAAGGAAGGCCTGCCGGGCCGCTGGCTGCCCACGGGACGTACTATGAGTACCACAGCTGTAGAGGAAAGCGAAGAGGTATCAAATATGCAGATGGAGGATTTCAGAAATATCTGGGGGTGGGCCGGGCACATGTTTTTAACATTGTGAGAGACTGTAGAGGAAATGGTACGAAAGGAAGAATTGGAGTTATTGAGAGACTCCAAAGACCGCTTAGCCTTCTACAGACCTTAGTATGTTTAATTCACAGAATATGTCCATTTTCAATTCTAAATATTCACCACAAAATCACTGCTACTTTATCTGCTGCTGTTAATAACCGTTGGGAAAGCCAATAGGGCTTGCTTCTTTTAAGTAAATGTATGTTATTGGGTGACATGACTGGATGCAATTACAGAAAGCTCACAGAGAGGAACCAAAATACTGATCGGGGGGCAAGGTACAGGACTACAGGATTTTAGATTTAAAGGTTTTAAACCACGCCCTTCTTAACACAGGAAAAAATAACAATTGATGGACAGAATGCAGAAAAATGTCATACCTTCACCTCGGTACAGAGATCTGGGCCTAAATCCAAAGTAGTTCGTGCTCACCATGCCATTCCAATTTGAACCCAGCCATATGTAAATCAGTCTTGATTGACCCTGTGCCCAATAGGAACAGTCCAGCCCAAACTGCCAGGCCAGGTCCCCCCTGGACTGGAAACAAGCATCCCAGGACCAGTTTCAGGGTTTCACTCCTCGTCAGCCAGGATAGCTTGAATCCAGTGGCATGGAGAGCACGGGACCCACATCTGGGCATGACAGGCCCACTCAGGGTGACAAATGCAAAAAGAACAATTGGACAGAATGCGGAACAAAGGCATACATTCACCCCAGTACAGAGATCTGGGCCTAAATCCATCGTTTGTTTGCTCACCATGCCATTCCAGTTTGAACCCAGCCATATACACATCAGTCTTGACCCTGCGCCCAATGGGAAAAGTCCAGCCCGAAATGCCTTCTTAACGCAAGCCACACCTCTTGGAATAGGTTTCCTATTAGAGACACTTTTTCAGGTCCACTTAAAGCCATGTTACAATTACAACGCGGGCACGGCTGCCCATTGCTCGCCAGTTAGCAGGTTTGTATTCAACACAGTGTTGTGGCTCTGCGTGTGTGAGGTTTACGCTTGCTCTGACTGGGTTTGACTTGATTTGTAGTTAGGTGTTAGTATCTTGAGTGCTTTGGCACTAACGGGATAGATACAACACTACATAAATACACAGTGAATATTACCATGGGAAGACTGGAAAGACTGTGCTCTGTTCCTCTATGCATAAAATCTCTAGGTAACGTCTACTTGATGCTAACACAAACATATAGTCTGACAATTTATAGCATTCTCCAAAGAAATGTGAGCTGAAAATGCAATCGTTCAATAGGTAGCACCTTCCACCCGACCACACAACAGTGCATTTTACAAGCTGGACTTTTCACACTGTTTGTTTGCTCAGAAGAAACATTGTTTTCTCACGCAGCACTCGCTCGGTACAACTGTATCTAAATGTTTCGCAGAAATGCGGTCGTGTCTGTAGTAATTGGCTTTACACAGAGGATACCGCCAAGAAAAACACAGTTGGCCAGGAGACAAAGGCCACGAAAGATGTGGCTTTCATCGCCGGTCATTGCCGTCACGAAACCTCGCCTCGGTTACTGGAGTTCTTAGTCATTTTCCCTCCTCTGACTACTGTACTCCGGCAGCCAATAAGATGCCGGCCTTGTGTCACGTGACGGGCTTCATTTAGCCAGAACCCTGGATGGCTCTCTCGGTACCCTTTCACCTCCTGTGTACTTTGCCATCCTCCCTCCCCGCTTACTGTACGGGATCAAGTCGCGAACAGTCTAATAGAGCAGCTGGCCCGGCTTTTGTTTTCTTTTTTTTTTCCTTTTGTGTTTTTTTATGTTCTTCTGGCTCTTACAGCTTTAGATGAACACTACATGCCAGGCAGTTATTTTCTTCCCCTGCTGACACCGAGAGGTTCTGTTTACCGACTCTGGGATCATATTTAAGAGCAGAGTGAGCGTGGGAACCAGGCGGCGCGGAGTTTCATCGGCAGGCGAGGCGCTCGGCAGAACTTTCAGCCGCTTTGCGCCCTGTTTTGCCGGTAGTTGCCTTTCCTTGTGGACCTTGTTAGTCCTGGGACATGCAGGCTTTGTAGCATCCATCCACCCTGGAAGTACAATCATGTCCCTTCATGACAGCGAGGACTTTGAAGAGGTAAGACTCCAGTGACCGAGGTATGTTATGTCTCTTATGCTCGACATCACCACATGCATAACAGATTCGTTTTTTAAGGGGCTATTTTAATTCAAGAGTTCTGCATTCTGCTCTCTATTATATTTTTTGAAATAGTATGCTATTTTTGTTTTAGAAATGAACACTTCACGTTAACAGTATCACAAGGGCTTTTGGAATGACTTCAATGCAATGAAAAACATGTTCTTTTTGAGTGCACAGGGCGTGCGTGACTTTGTCATATGCACACCCGGTCTTACAGTCGTGTGCGTCTTTGGAACCCTGACAGTGTGACTTGATGGTTATGGATTTTCTCAGATTAGGCTACTATGTTCGGTTGTCATATGCTGTGTTATGCCGAGGCATGGCATTGTGCTTTATGTTCTGGGATTTTGTAAGCATTTAATGTTATGGTATGGTGTTGTGTACCATATTTTAGGTTTTATGGTATTGCATTTATGGCACATTAGTAGTCATTGTGTGATAATTAGTATGTAGTTAATGTTGTGGTATGGTTTTGTATAATGTTTGATTTTTATGGTGTGCTCCCGTGGTGTGTGGTGTAACAGCATCATATGTCGCAATTCTAATGCACCACAAAGCACTGGGGCAACTTTAGAACACTGCTCCGCGGGACGCCAACGTTGATACTAACACAGACCAAAAGTAAAAGACTGAATAAATGATGGACCCTTCCTAGAGTAAGCACCTGACTAGCTTTCCCCCGTAAGGTACCTTAACCCTTAAGTTTAATCAAGGGGGTTGTGTGCACACTGAATGGCACCCATCATCACCGTGCCTATTCCCTAGGGAATTTTAATTCAAATCAAACAACCGCAAAGGTGCACCACAAAACATGAAACAGTAAGTGCAAATGGTGTTTAAGCACAATAAGGAGATATTCCTCAGAAATGTTGAAGTTCTTCTTTAAATCTTTATTTTCAAAAAGCAGTGAAACACAAACAGCCGACGCGTTTCGTCCCAAACTGGGACTTCTTCAGGGCTTTTAATTAGTGGGACGTCGCATATGGGGAAAAGTGTGAAAGGAATCGGGGTCCAAGGGTCATCTTCCCGGCTACTGTAATCCTGTTATGTATTGGTTCAATCAAAGGTTTATTATGCAAGCATGGACCTTAATATAGGCATGCTACTGGGTAACAAAGGAAATGTGTACTCGAAGTTCCTAGGTGGTGTAGAGAGTCATGCCACCTTAATGATATGATTGTCTCAGTCCGTTTGCTGAGTCAAAAATAGAACTGGTGATGGACTGAAGGTCCTATTAGTCCAATGGAGGAGGGTGTGGGCACTGTATCCCAGTAGGCCGTTCTAGATATAGCGGCCGGCGCCCATCCACAGCCCTCGTCCTGACGAAACACCCGCAGCGACGTCGTGTTCACAGACCGTCATGACGATGCTGTGCGATTTGTTGCCAGAGAGTTGCGTGCTGATGTGCTCTCCCTTTGCTAGATAGTTGTGTGCTGCTGTGCTGTTTCTTGCCAGAGAGTTGCATGCTGCTGTGTGGTTTCTTGCCAGCTAGTTGTGTGCCACTGTGCTGTTTCTTGCAGGAGAGTTGTGTGCTGCTTTGCTGTTCCTTGCCATCGAGTTGTGTGCTGCTGTGGTGTTTCTTCCCAAAGAGTTATGTGCTGCTGTACTGTATCTTGCCAGCAAGTTGTTTGCCGCTGTGCTGTTCCTTGCCATCGAGTTGTGTGCTGTTTCTTCCCAGAGATTTGTGTGCTCCTGTGCTGTTTCTTGCCAGCTAATTGTGTGCTGCTGTGTTTTTCCTTGCCAACGAGTTGTGTGCTGAAGTGCAGTTCCTTGCCAGCGAGTTGTGTGCTGAAGTGCTATTTCTTGCTAGCGAGTTAGTTGTGTACTTCTGTGCTGTTTCTTGCCAGCAAGTTGGTGCTGCTGTGCTGTTTCTTGCCAGAGAGTTGTGTGCTGCTGTGCTCTTTCTTGCCTGAGAGTTGTGTGCCACAGTGCTGTTTCTTGCAGGAGAGTAACATGCTGCGTTGCTGTTTCTTGCCAGCGAGTTGTGTGCTGCTGTGCTGTTTCTTGCAGGAGAGATGTGTGCTGCTGTGCTGTTTCTTGCCAGCGAGTTGTGTGCTGAAGTGCTGTTCCTTGCCAGCGAGTTGTGTGCTGAAGTGCTGTTTCTTCCCACCGAGCTGTGTGCCGCTGTGCTGTATCTTCCCAACGAGTTGTGTGCTGCTTCTTGCTAGTGCGTTAGTTGAGTGCTGCTTTGCTGTTCCTTGCCAGCGAGTTGTGTGTTGAAGTGCTGTTCCTTGCCAGCGAGTTGTGTGCTGCTGTGCCGTTTCTTGCCAGTGAGTTAGTTGTGTGCTGCTGTGCTGTTTCTTGCCAGCGAGTTGTTTGCCGCTGTGCTGTTCCTTGCCATCAAGTTTTGTGCTGAAGTGCTGTTCCTTGCCAGCGAGTTGTGTGCTGAAGTGCTGTTCCTTGCCAGCGAGTTGTGTGCTGAAGTGCTGTTCCTTGCCAGCGAGATGTGTGCTGCTGTGCCGTTTCTTGCCAGTGAGTTAGTTGTGTGCTGCTGTGCTGTTTCTTGCCAGCAAGTTGTTTGCCGCTGTGCTGTTCCTTGCCATCAAGTTGTGTGCTGAAGTGCTGTTCCTTGCCAGCGAGTTGTGTGCTGCTGTGCTGTTTCTTCCCACCGAGCTGTGTGCCGCTGTGCTGTATCTTCCCAACGAGTTGTGTGCTGCTTCTTGCTAGTGCGTTAGTTGAGTGCTGCTTTGCTGTTCCTTGCCAGCGAGTTGTGTGCTGAAGTGCTGTTCCTTGCCAGCGAGTTGTGTGTTGAAGTGCTGTTCCTTGCCAGCGAGTTGTGTGCTGCTGTGCTGTTTCTTGCCAGTGAGTTAGTTGTGTGCTGCTGTGCTGTTTCTTGCCAGCGAGTTGTTTGCCGCTGTGCTGTTCCTTGCCATCAAGTTTTGTGCTGAAGTGCTGTTCCTTGCCAGCGAGTTGTGTGCTGAAGTGCTGTTCCTTGCCAGCGAGTTGTGTGCTGAAGTGCTGTTCCTTGCCAGCGAGTTGTGTGCTGAAGTGCTGTTCCTTGCCAGCGAGTTGTGTGCTGAAGTGCTGTTCCTTGTCAGCGAGTTGTGTGCTGAAGTGCTGTTCCTTGCCAGCGAGTTGTGTGCTGAAGTGCTGTTCCTTGCCAGCGAGTTGTGTGCTGCTGTGCCGTTTCTTGCCAGTGAGTTAGTTGTGTGCTGCTGTGCTGTTTCTTGCCAGAGAGTTGTGTGTGCATCGCTCTCTCAGTGCCCCCGAAGCCCAAGCACAGCGCACACTACGAAAGGCTTCTAAATTACGTTTTTGAAAAGTTTGTAAAGTGATACTGTATTGATTCACTCACCGAAACACACTTTTTTCTTGATTATTTTAATCTGTACTTTTTTTTATTGTTAATTCATATTTGTCTTTCGCTATAGAAAACTTATATTTAACATATAACATTTTACAGGAGAAGGTTCGATAACAAGTAACATTAGCTCCACAAATTTCCCAAAAATGTGTGTTGTCCCCTGATGAAATGCTAAACGCGGTACAACTTCTGTGTATGGCACCACCGTCGCCTTCATCCTTCCAGGGATCTGTCATGGTTATCACTCATATTCTTGCATTTCTACCGGAGGTAGTGTTTTGTGACACAAGCACACCAGATAACACGGAAAGAGCACAGAAAAGTGTCCCTATGAAATTACCAGGCAGAAACCTCCGCACCTTTAAGCAGACGATCATTGTGTTGGAAGCACTGCGCTTCGTGCTGTGCTTGAGACTAACTTTAGGAAGCAATGCAGCTTGTTCTAAAGAGCTTGCTTGTTAATCTTTACATTCTGCACCGGTCTCCAGTTAAAGTTATGTGGTGTTCTATGATTTTATAAAGCGCTCGAATAACAATGAGGTGTCTAGGCGCTTCAGTATAAAAACCATCTAAAGAAACACTGACGGTCGTTGCAAACGCTTAGCATATACAAATGCTAGTTTCTGTATCTTATACAGACCCATTCCGTCCACTGCAGACCTTTTTATCCACAAATGGCAAATAATTTGTCCATTGTTGCAATGGAATCCAAGAACCACACGTGCGTTTTGAAGAGATGCTGCCGGGTTGGCTGTCCGGATGTGGACAGGAACCGAGCCCATGCCAGGGACGCCAGGAAGGAGCAGGAATGGAAGTTCAAAGCATCGAGAGGCGGGTGGGGAAGGGACGGGAAAGAAGGAACAGAAGCATTTTGTCTACCGGAGCTGTGGAGGAAGCAGGCAAGCAGTCCATTGTCAGATCTCTGTGGCTGTGGGCGGAGCCCGCGCGAGCGCAGGCAGAACAAGACCTTCCAGCTGGCCAGGGACAGTCCCATGTTAAGTGTTGCATCTTAAAGTTCAGATTTGCGTTAGCCAGGGTGCTCAGTAGTCTGCAACAAGTCCCTTTTAGCCTGCTTTCTCAGCCTGGCACTGAGCCAGCCTTAAATAACGAAACGCTAAAAAATATCCCCTCTCCATTATCTGAGAGGAAAAAACGTGGCACATCAGGGGGAGTGGAGGTTAGTTTCTCTACAGTATTCTACAGTAGGTTGTACTCAAAGGTCAGAGGTGGCTTGCGGAATAATGCCTAGATGGCAGATATATTAGATTAACATCATCAAATGGAACAGCACAGCAAGTTAAGTTCCTGCCTCTGAGAATGTGTCTAAATCTCACAGGTCAGAAGTACAACTGTTGGTTAGATAGACTTTCTTGTTGTTCCTCTGTGGTCAATAAAATGGCTAGATGTACATATTCTATTTATACATTTTTCCAGCTATATCACAGTATATTCAATCTTATGTTCTGAAGAAAGTCAAGCTATTTGGTCCATTTGGTAGTGACATCTGTCCAAAAGTGTTACCTTTTTGTCCGAGCGTTAGCTGCTGTCAGCTGCTGTCATCGGTCCAATCCTTCATGAGGCAACTGTTATTACCAGATACATCTCTTCAGTAAGGCTGTTAGCATCATTTGCCATAAACTCAACCAAGTAGATGGCCTATGATTAGTGGCCCGATTGTTGGCCCTCGATTCCTCCTCCCAGAGTTACTGAATCCGTAGACAAAGGTAAATCCAGGGGAGAAAGGGGAATTACTCCTCATTACGGGATAGTTTGGAATAACATTAAAATATTGGTGTTTCTATGCCAGGATCCATGCCTTCCTCCCAATTTCTGGAAAAAACAAAACAGGGTCTAGACTCCTTACCAGCAAGGCTAAGTCAAAATTGAACTGAGCTAACACAACAATCGCCAGTACTGGACTTACTTTTTGGTTAATTGCCAAAGAAACTGTTATGAATTAAACATGACAGTCTATACTCACGTTTGTTTCAAATTTATTTTCAAACGTATTCAGAAATTTTCTTATTTTTAAACAATACTTTTTAGTGCATACCACAAATATATACAAAATATACAACAACATACACATTATATACAAATATTAACAATACAAAATTTATTATATCAACCACACTGGCCACTTTCATTCCTCATGCATACCATTTATCTACAAACCAACAATTCTAAAAAACATTTACAAACAATAAATACCACTGAGGTACAGGTCCGTGTCTGAATAATGCGCAATTGTGTACTACGTAAATCAAAAATGTAATCCCAGCATTACTCATCAGAGAAACTAAATCAAAAATGATCAGAATCTACTTTGTCTTGTTTACAATTTTATATATGACACTGGACCGTCCAGGTCGACGCGTTTCGAACCCCCTAAGTATAGGGGTTCTCCTCAGGACCAAAACACGATTTCTTAATTGCCTGTGTCTTGGAGCAAGGTGCAGTGTAATCTTATCTCTTTGAGAGGCTTTTTTTACCCTGATAATGAAAGTGTTCCCGCTGGACCACGACGAATCTGGTCGGGTTTTGTCCGTACGCGGCGTTGGAGTTTGTTTTGCTTAGTTGTTAGGCACCTAATGCGTCATCACTGGGGCCATAATCGTAGTACGATTATGGCCCCAGTGATGACGAATTACAAATTGTAAACAAGACAAAGTAGATTTTGATCATTTTTGATTTAGTTTCTCTGATGAGTAATGCTGGGATTAAAGTTTTGATTTACGTAGTACACAATTGCGCATTATTCAGGCACGGACCTGTACCTCAGTGGTATTTATTGTTTGTAAATGTTTTTTTGAATTGTTGGTTTGTAGATAAATGGTATGCATGAGGAATGAAAGTGGCCAGTGTGGTTGATATAATAATTTTTCTATTGTTAATATTTGTATATAATGTGTATGTTGTTGTATATTTTGTATATATTTGTGGTATGCACTAAAAAGTATTGTTTAAAAATAAGAAAATTTCTGAATACGTTTGAAAATAAATTTGAAACAAACGTGAGTATAGACTGTCATGTTTAATTCATAACAGTTTCTTTGGCAATTAACCAAAAAGTAAGTCCAGTACTGGCGATTGTTGTGTTAGCTCAGTTCCTCCCAATTTCTGCCATTTCTTTACTTGTAGGCATCACTTGCATTCAGTAGGCAATGTCGTCCATTGCAGCCCTCCGAGCCGCAGTGTTCCCACACTTTTTGTAATCCTGATATGACGGCCTAAGCATCTTGTGCTCAGTCTTGCACATAAAAACTTAATTAGGTCTGGGATACCTACTGGTCTGGTTTTGGTCTTTAGCCGGATGATGATCTTGACAGCCCTCAAAAACTTCCGTTAGTCAACACTTAAAAATGACTTTAAACTGGTGTAAATACACATTTATCTGTATTCAATTAAACAATCACGCACTGAAGACATAGAGTTTAGGAGAGGATCCTATAATTATACAGTGATTAATTTAGTGCAGTTAACACAAATTCAAAAACAACTCAAGTCTGTTCTCTAGTGGAGTCAAATATTGTGCCGTGTCCGGTTACAATTACATTTGATTTCATTTGACAGTATCACAGAAATACATTTTAAACGCTATATATTTAAAAATAAATAGTGGTGTATGTTTGCACATAGAAAATAGCATATGATATGAAAAAGGAGACCCTTAAGTTTAACAGCTTGTGCGGTTCCGTCCTGCCATATTTGAAGGCTTGACGAGCCCAGCTAAGGTTCGAGTCCTAGGCTTGCTAGAGAATGGGAGGTATAGGTTTATGAAGTCCCATGCATGACTGAGGGTAGGATGCTTGGAGGCGTGCAATCTGAAAAGTGAGCATCAGGGAGGTTGGGTCTGGTTTGGATGGGTATATGGAAGCAGAGTTTTAAGATGTTTAATACGGGTATGCCTGCCTCAAGTTTTGCAACATGAAATAAAAAATCTATCGAATCCTAAAAATTGACATGCAGTTTCAGCTCTATCTTTGAGATTTTGGCTTTTTGTTTTATAACATGGTGGATTCCAAGTAATAACATAATGAGTTTCTAAATGCAGTAAATAGATAACGAATGTTAAAACAGTCAAAATAACATAAATGTTTAGTTTTAAGAGTATGACCATGAAATGATTGATTTTCGTTGGAATCAGTGTTTAATTTGTAAGTGTGCTCAGAAGCTCTCATTGGTACAATTAAATGTCTGTGTGCCATATGCAAATCCACCCCAGGTCTTTTTAATCTACTATCAGAGATTTCCTGCCCCCTTATTACATTCTTTTAGGTTCCTGATTTCTCCCTTTGTGACGCTTTTTCCTTCTTTTGCTTCCTTCTTCTTTCGCTTCCTTCTTCTTTCCCCATTGTTTGTTTTTCCGTATCTTGTTCCTGGGAAATGACTGAAATAGAAAACTAATAAGAGTCTTTCCCCAAAAATGAGTGCCACTGGCTCAAACTAAGCACTGAAATATTTGTAAAGTGAGCTAACAAAGGGATTGCAATTTACGTGCTGAATTTAAACAGCAAGTCTCAGATGTTGGCTCCCTAAATGACCTCCAGTTATATATGCAGCCCTCACACATAAAATGGAAGCAAGGTATCTATAGTCTAACAAAGCTGTCAGAAACACAACTCGCATCCTTGGTAAAGTGGGGCAGGGGGAAGCTAGTTTGATTAGTTCATGTGATGAGGCCTACATTCTTGTAAACTTACCTGAATTCATGGTGGCAGTTATCTCTCCCAGGAAACGGATCCTGATCTTGCTCTCGGTGCTACAATATGAGCAACAACATTTTCCGCTGCTTGCTGTGGAGAACCAATCACAGGGAACCAATCACAGATTCAGGAATCCAAAAACGAAATGCTATCCAATTACGTTAACTTACCAGCAGAAGCACATAAAAGGAGTGAAGAAGAATGGCACGAATAGTGGTGTCTTCACTGTGCCAGTTATAGCTACTGGTTATTACCGCCTAGGATTGTGCTTGTAATGCATTTTTCAGGTAGCATCCTTTCACTCGGGACTTTTCCATTCTCCAAAGCCGGTTCTGTTGTTTCTTTCTTCAGCCTGTTCTTCATCGGTTATGAAAGATTTTGTTTCTTGTGGCCTGGAGTTCAGTTGTTGGGAAACATTCCTGCTGTGCACCAGAGTCTCTTTTTGTGGCAGAGAGAGCATGCAAAAAATATAAGTTTGTTTCCTTTCTCCCCCTCTGTCCACTATGTCTTGTATTATCATTTTTGCATTGGGCCGAGCCCCACTGAATTGAGTGGACTAGCAGTAACTTTCGCAGTAATATTCGTTCAGCCCTGACAGATATGAAGGCTTCACATTGGCTGCTGAAACAATTACAAATGAGTATTAGCCTATTTAAAAACCCTACCTGTGCCCCCCCCCCGCGTCCTCTTCTGCAAAACTAAGTTTGACTTTCTCAAACTGAGCTTTACCAGAACGATCTTGTCGTCTGTCTCCTTGACTGGTAAGTAGGGTTTTCGAACGACTTCTAAACTTTGAGATACCCAATAATTTTGTTTTTGTTTTTCCAATATCGAAATATCCATAACTACTCAATGTGTGTTCCATAAACACACTCGAATTGGCAGATGTTCATATCTCACGATCTAAATATGCCAGGGAGCAGTTTAACATTTGTAGTGGAAGCTCGTGAATAAACACTTGCAAATGTTGGGATTTTATGAGAAACTCTGATTATTTTGTAGAATACATTTTCATTTACATTTTTCAGGTGACTAAGATTTGATCATTTTCCTCATTGTGAGTTGTGTCCCAATTTAATGCAGCACTGCATCTTTTACTGATTCATTTTGTGAGCGTCCAGCTGTTTCATGGGTAGTTCAGTCAATTTTCCATAATTCATTGTGCCCACCATCAACTCTTTAAGCATTTAAGCACCGAACACCCGTCCGTGCCTGAATGCCGCCAATCATGCTGCCACAAATCGCAGTGAAGGGGAGATTAAACATAGAGCTTACTATTCAGAGTTCTAACTTGTCATGACCCGGGCTTGGTTAGCACTGAGCACATTAAGGCCAATCCCTCCTCCTCCGCTAGGGGTGTGCTTCACCCCCTGTAGTTAATGTCAAATTCTGTGAACAAATTCAAGTGTAAGAGAAGAAGAGGGTAAGGAGAGGGAAAAAGGAAGTCAATCTCCTTCAGGTTAGTTGTTGGAAATTCTTGACTGGATGGTTCTGTCACAGCATCTTTCATCAAGGTTCAAGGGGGGTCTTCAGATCTCTACCTAGGGGAGAGAAGGCAAAATCCAGCGAGGAGACAACACACTAAAGCGATACAAATGTAGTTGTCACAATTTTATTCTAGGTATAGCACTGGAATTGACCCAGTGAAGTACTATTATTCTTTCCTTTTCTACTGGAAGTAGTGTATTGTGCTACACAAACTTCACCTGACACAGAAAGAGAAGAGCAAAGTATCTCTGTGAATTCATCATGGTGAATCGTCAACATACATACAGTAACTCGCCCCCCAAGCATACCCGCGGTCCTGCTCAAGAGCCAGAGTAACACACAGCATCAATATATCACCAGGAGGGAGGCACTATGGGATCAGTGAGGCACAACTAACAAACATAGAACATAGGAAAGTCAGAGGAACAATAAGGATAAATGAAATGAGGGAAACAAGAAGGGGAAAAAATCAACAAGTGTGAAGGAATGAATAGGGTAAGTGTGAAGTGAAGCTTAAGCAAACCATAAGCAAAGTAGTCATAACAGCCGCTGCTGCCAGACAACTTGCTGCTGCATATGGTAGGTCTTTATAATATCTCTACCTACACTCATTCAGCTGGTGCAGTGGAACTTATTGGCCTCATTTTGGAAGTTTTGGCTTTGTCTATGTGGGTTTGCATTTTCTATTGTCTTATTTTCCACCTTTTCCAAAATTGAAGCCTTCAGGCCTTTTACAGGCTACTCTCTCTGTTTACCTGACAGTACTTTCCATGTTCCCACCATAAGAACAATGTCACCAGTCACCATTGCAATTCTTAGGGTCAACAGTGTTTACCATTCAATTATCTTGCTAAAAGTGTTCTCTAATGCCTATTTGAAGCATCATTCAGACCCCCACTTTAATGCTATCTTATGTAATACTTATTCAGCAGTTAAACACCAAATTACCTACCTTATCAACCAGCATCTACGTAACCTGTTATTTTTTATTCTAGTTTTTTAAACTGTATTTTATACATTTTTCACTAAAACAAACATACAGTGCATGTTGGCAAATCCAGAAGAGAATCTTTAGCAGACAGAAATTAAAATTGCATGAAGTCCAACCAGATCTAAATTACAGGTATGGAATATACATATAACCAAGGGTGTCCCAAGACAGCATAAAATGGAACCAAGGCATCGAGCTCCAAAACAAGCAGCGACATATTAATGCTCAGTCAGTTGTCATGAAATCTACAGAGAAATGGACATTTCTTTCACCCTTCAATCCTCCCTTCCCGAGCCATCCTCCATGGGGCGGCCCCTATCTTCTTGGAACATACCCAGCAGTTGTACCCATGGTAATATAGCCGTGGATGCCCCATCATCAGTATGTGAGAGGCACATGTTTTGTTCCTCTGCAGCCCCCCACTCCATCAAATCCTTTAACCAACAGGCCAGCAGCAAAGCACTTGCCCCCATCCACACAATAGCCACCTGCTTCTTTGCCAGGAGTAGGGCCAGTTTAGCCGATCTATGAGGGATCCTACGACCTCTGGGGCGCACCACCACTCCCAATAAACAGGCAAGCTTAATCAATGGGACACTAACCCAGTGGCCGTGGCTATGCAAGGTACCACCAGTGCCCAGTAGCCTGGACTAAAGGACATTCCCAGGCGAAGTGCAGAAAGGTGGCACCCACCTTCCCGCATCGCAAACAGGCAGCATTCCTCGGAGGTTCTATCCTGTTAACGCTGTGTGGGTTGACGTACATGTGGTGTACGAAGTAGAAATGTAATAGTTTAAAGTGATTATTACACGATACAGTGCGAACAAGGTTCAGCACCATCTCCCAGTCCACATCGGAGATCAGCACCTCCATGTCGCCCTCCCATGCCCTAAGCGCAGGATACTGCCGCGGCCGCATGCCGTTCCTAAGGGCTTTGTAGAAATGAGTGATTGATGAGGTGGCACCCCTACCCCCCACACCCTGAGGCCTTCAAGGACCCCCGAGAAACGTGACCTGCTATTTTTAACAGTAACCTGGATCTCCAATATTATTGCACCCTTTTTGCATTTGATAGTTCCTCCTAATTGTAAAATCTTCAGAAACAGCAAGTTGAAAAATATCTGAAGGGTCGTGGTGACAATCTCACATGATCTCACTGATGGTTGAAACTTTTTCTCATCAACTAAATATCAAATTAGAAACTCTTCTTAATAGCATTGCATTGCACTCCACTACAATGAGTTTCATATATATTGATATACATGCCACCTGACTTCACTGTCACAGCTCACACATCACTATATGAACAACTGTCAGACTTATGCATTGATATACAAAACCTGGTCCCCTTTGGGGACTTACACCTATGTTACTGTTTAAATAATTCTGCAAACTTTAGAACTAAACATAGCTACCATAAATTCCAAATTATTAAGCAAAAAGCTGAGCCATATTGCAGGCCATATATTGGATGTCATTTTTGTAATCGAAGTGCACAAAACTATCCTCCTAATCTGACCTGACTAGCATGGAAACATATTTCATATACAATTAGCAACCTCTCTTGTAACCCATAACATTTTAACCACCGTCAGACACAACTGGAATCTGTTAATCCCAGGTGCCACATAATGAATGCATCTATTGACTCAATTAGGCATACAACTCCACGCCTAACATTCTGCTTCACCATTTTAACGCCTCACTCCTTGCAGTCCTGGATGACAGATTGTCAGTCCAGCAACACAAATCTGTGCACCCGCTAAACAGAAATAACCCTGGTTTTTCTTGTGAGCTAAAAAACCTTAAATTAGAACCTTGAGAGTTGAAAGAAAATGGAGACGAGACGACTCTACTACTGTTAAGGAGGCATACCGCTCTATAATGCTTATATATAAGTCAAATATCAAAACTGAAGTGCTGAAAAATGTCCTGCTTCACTGCAAGTATTCATAAGTCTGCTAACCTCTTTAAATATCAAATGCATCTTTCACGTCTCTCATCTTCAAAAATCCACTGCTGGAAAATTCGAAATAGTACCATCCCAAAGTCCTCTGTGATAACATGGCTTTTTTTTCTCAGAGAAAATGTCTACTATTTAGGATTCCATTATCAGTGATCCAAATTCTATACTTGACACTCCACTTATATCTAGTTTGCACAAAGGGAAGCTCCTTGACTATTTTACAAAAAAAGGCACAAAAATCTCTTCCAGGCCATAACTAATAGTCATCCTTCGGGATTTTTATTTTTAGCATGACTTCTAAAGATATTTCTTTTAGCAGTAACTGACATCCTAATGATTGCGTTTAACTGCTTTTGGAAGCATGGTATTTTAGACCCCTTTAAGGTAGCTACAGTGAGACCTCTGCCAAAGAAATCAATCCTGGGATGCAACAAGACGAACAATCTTACCTCTATCATTATGTCCATACATGGGCAAACTACTGGAAAAAGTCAAAAGCATCAGGCCTTTGCAGAATTAGGTGACTTCATAAAAGGGCTTTAAGCTGGCTTTTGTCAGATCATGGCACTGACTAGGTTGGTCTTAGCAACTAGATGTAGCACTATGTGTAAAAAATGAATTGTATCATGGGGAAAAAATAAGCTTCACCAGAAGCATTTTTATCTAATGCGGAATAGCTGGGCAGCAGTGCATTGTAAGGCACCATGACAAGGGCCTTAATCAAGGGATGTAACAGGCATGAGTTACCTGATCATGAACATACTTTGAGCAGCACTATCCGCATATTTGAAAAGAAACAACAACATAGTTGATCTCCACCATGAACACAATTAAGTACTTGCTTGACTATAATTAAATGCATCAAGCCCATAATTTAGCTGCACCACAGGACATAATTGAGTAGGATCAGCGTGCTAATTATCATGCCTCAAAGGGTACTGTATATCAGCACCACAGGGCATACAAAAGGAGCCCTAGCAATACAATCCAGCTGCAAAAGGAGCATAAGCAAGATGCTTCTGGTCAGAATGAGCTGCCGCATTGGGCATACATTAGGTGCACCATAGACACAACTGAACATTAACATGGAGAATAAATTACATGCACCAGGGTCATAAGTGATCTTCGCTATGAGGCATTTTTGACATGTACCTCCAGAGGCATACTAGTCCAACCATAAGGTGAGCTGCATCAAGAGATGACAGTGAGAGCTGTGTTGGTGTATTTAAGCACCACTAGGCTATTACTGGAAGCAGTCTGCAATATGTGAGCAGCACACAGAGGACTGTGGAACTCATCCATACCTATGGCGGCAGCAGGCTGGCGCACGAGGGTAGTACACGTGTTTTATTTCTCATGATTGAGTATTCCTGGGCACAAAGTAGGACAGTCACATTAATGTCTTGCAGGGTATTTAAAACTGGTGTTATTACTCCTGGCAAGGTATTGATGAGGGGCTTTTTGATCACTTGTCGACAGTGTTTCTCAAAACCTTTCTCCAGTG
Organism: Lissotriton vulgaris; assembly: GCF_964263255.1. Lineage (NCBI taxonomy): Eukaryota > Metazoa > Chordata > Amphibia > Caudata > Salamandridae > Lissotriton > Lissotriton vulgaris. The sequence continues at coordinate 949,685,871 of NC_141698.1, forward strand.
GGGCACTTTTATTGCTGCTTTTTGTTTCTCCCAGGCACATAGTTTGATTATTTTGTTAAAAATGTCTTTATTGGCATTTTCATTTATACATATCAGTATAGTCAGACAAGGGCAGTACTCCCATCCATTGGCACCAGCATAATGAGTGCCGTTATTTGCATACAGGTGCATTAGAGTCAAACATGGTATATATCTGATTGTACAGCTTTAGTGGAATCTCTTGGGGCTCTTGGCTCAGCTTGAAAAAAAAACCTTTAGTTAGACCTGTTTGGAACTGTACCTGACCCCCTTTCCATTGCAGTCGGCCTGAATTTTGGATTCACCCTGGCCTCACGAGATCTAAAGTAACCTTTTAGCGCTATTGACTTCTAAGCCCTGTTTTTGCATATACCCTTTAAAAATTCATTTCTTGACTTCAACTGATTGGATTTTTTCCATGTTGGTCTTGTTTTACTCAGATAAATATGATGTATTCATTGTGTTACTGTGTGTGTGTGGCACACGTATTTTACACATTGCCTCTTTAGCTAAGCCTGACTGCTCTGTGTCAAGCTACCAGAGGGTGAGCACAGATTATCTTTTAGTTTGTATCTAGTTTACCCTGATTAGAGTGGTGGCCTCTGCCTGGCCTGGGTGCTTACATCAGTCAACCAGCAATCCCAGTTCTAACCGTCATGTTGAGAAAGCCCGAGATTCAGGATTGAGGAGATGTGACAGTTATCTGGTACTTGTTGGATGCCTTCAAGCTGATAGATGCACCTGTTGCAGTAGGAATGAACACAGTGGACATTAAGGAACCTATTGGATGCTATAGAGCATATAGGTACTTCTACTGCAGATACATTAGGTAATATTCTGTGAAAGATGATTACAATGGGAGAACCAGTGATACACGATAGGATTGCTCTACATTACATCCTAACCAGCAAGAGAGGAGTGTTGAAACTGGTACTTTCTGGGAAGAACCTACCACTCCTGGTAGGGTTAGATGATTACACTCACTGTATAACCAGTGCTCACCCTTGGGTCGCTTGGCACTGAGCAGTCAAGCTTATCAAAGAGGCTATGTGTAAAGCCTTGGCACAGCACTCTCAATAAATACACTGAGCATTACAAAAGAGTCTTCAAACATGACGTATGTAAATAAAGATTGTATTCAACTCACATACTAATTAACACAACATGAACATCATGTATTTCTGAGCATAAATCACACATGGAAATATTGCTAGCAGTACTAGATCCAACCGTGTTAAAATGACATCCGTAATATGCACACTTGAGATAAATCCCATTTTACCCCAGCAACGTTAAGCGGTGTGATACATTGTCAGAACTGGGCCCACCCTGGTAAATAACGCAATTCAAATCCACACTTTTCTAAGGTGCACCCCAGGTCACAATGATCTCCCTAACTTGTGCATATAGGATTCTATAACACTTTTCAGCAGCACTGTGGGCCAATGCTGCATGGGTAAAACCGATGTCAAACCTAGTATTCGTTAGGTAATGAAACAAACGAGTATAACAACACAGCTGCCCGGTGCAACGATTAGAAGGCTGTTCTCATGCAGCACACTCTCCCACAGTCACACAGCACCATTACGCGGTGAAATAGATAACGTCAAGTATGAAGCACAATAGCACACACACGCACTCTGCACCATGACGTGGTGCAAATGATATCAGGCAGGTCAGTTGATAATATGAATGCGGACCCCGTGGCACAATTCCTCCCACACATCTCAGTTAACCCACTCACTACACTGCCCACAGGTTAGAGTAAAAAAACAACAACCCCTACTATACTGGTGTAAGGCTGGAGTCGCACTTAATCAGGAGCGCTGGGGAGAAGGCTTGAGTAACTATCGGGTTAACAGGACAACAGTCGACAATTGGGGGATTAGCCAACACTCAGAAAGTTCACCCACTTTATGCAGAGCAGAAACAGCTAGAGGCTGTCCCAGTTCAATCAAAAGGTCCCCCAATTCATCCTCCTGCAGCAGCCAAGTTCTGTGAAAAACAGGGAGGTGACGCAGCCTCTCAACCGGCTCACGATCCCTCTCCGAAGTGTTCATCAGCCCAGTCACTTACTCTCACCACACAGGCCCGATCCAGGTGATACCACCTGGTAACACAAAGTCGTTGGGCCGGGTGAGGAGAGGGCAGTTGATTCACTGCACTGATGGCAAGGCAGAGCACTCAGTGAATGGATGGGGGATGCAGCTGTCCCAACACCCCATGGGAAGTGATACACAACGTCTGATGCACGTTGATCCGAGTCGCACCAGACAATCAGGTCACAATGAACCACAAGTCGGGTTACTCATACCTCCCTGGTAATGAGGCACAAGCTCTGGTGTGCAAAGGTACGAGTTGTACCAGAGAATCCAGTCACAATGAACCAAAAGTTGGGTTCATTGTACCTCTCTGGAAATGAGGCACAACCTATGGTGCGCGATGATAGAAGCCACACCAAACAATCCAGTCCCAATCTATCCAGGGTTGGGTTCCCTGTACCTCCCTGAAAATGAGGCCCAATGTCTAGTCTGCGATGATATGAGTTGCACCTGACAATTCGGTCACAGTCAACCCACGTTCAGGTTCACTGTACCTCCCTGGAATGAGGCACAACGTCTGGTGCGCTATTATATGAGTCGCACCAGACAGTCCAATCCCCCACACACAGTCGCAAGTGTATGTGTTTTCTGCAAGGCCCATTGTAGTTTTCCCTATGTTAACCTAACTTCATGTTGTAGACCTCATTCTCCTTTGCACACCTTACTATATAAACATGCTTGCTTTTGTGCCACATTGTACTTTCACACAGAACCTGCATATGTTTTCGCAGTCTGTTCTTTTACTGGGATTTAGTCTGAGCGCCACAGACAAGGTCAAACACCAGTGTCCCTTGTTATTCTTTCTGACCAGACACTAGCACCTAGACATAATATAAGAATGCAGCTGTTTTTTTATGTGCACACATGTCCTGGCAAATAGATGAGTATGTGAGCCAAAAATACCCACATGGAACAAGAGTTCGAGGACAAGAGCACGAAGTCTGCTGAGATTTAGTGCATTCATCTGTGTATGCTGAGGTACAGGATCTTCCTATAATCCCAGAGATCTTTTGTATAAACATTTAGTTTTAGTTGCAGGGGATGGGGGTAGGTTACTCTGTTTTATAAATTGACCGCACTCTTCATGGTATGCGGATTGTTAACCATGCTAACAGTATTTTTTATTATGCATTTGTTTTTTAATTGAGGCACGTATACTGCATTTCATAGCACAATAGTTTGAATATATATTCTAAACTTCTTTTGTGTCTCTTTGTTATCTTATTGTGGATGAGTATGAGTGAGAGAGTGAAAGGGTGTGTCCTGTTACCACGAACCCTGAGCGGGTCGAGAGTGTTGTGTTCTGGCGGTGCCAATTCACTTGTTTCTCTGGTAAGATTAGGAGGGCAAGTGAGTCACTATAGCTAGTCAGACTCGGGCTATTAGATACTGAGGTGGTATGGTGACTCAGGCTCTACAAACTGATGTTCTATTGTTTCTTGTACCAAAGGGGCAAAAACCTGTCCGACCATCTGTTGCATGCCGTTACCTGGCCACAAATCAGAAATAGGCCTGAAACAGTGAGAGAACTATGGGACCTCCCTCCACTTCTTGGACATTACAAATGCCAAAACATGTTCTGCATGCGCCACAACACTAAACACTAAATGTTTCTAACATAACTGACGGAAATCCTTCACCAACTGCAGGTCCAAGAACGTCATCTGTTGCATACGCTGTCCATGCAACCTTCTGTATAGCGGCCAAACAACCCCGATGTTAAAAGAGTGCATCCTACAACATTGCAGCCGGATCAGGTGCGACGTGCTCACAGCCCCCCTGGTAGCACACTTTAAGGAACACAATCACCCTGAAACTGACTTTGTTTGGATGGTGATTGATCAACCATCTATCCCAATCAGGGGTGGCGATATCCAGAGACTCTTAAGCAGATGTGAATGCCACTGGATTTCTCTTTGCAACACCATTGAACAAGGATTGAACACTCTGGATGAATGGTACACCACAATAGCATAATGTACCCGCAAGTTTGTTGATCTGAAACTTCCTCCCGATCTGAAACTTCCTCCCGTTTTCCCACAGCAACTGCCTTTCTACCCCCACCTCCTAATGCATTAATTCTTTACCTTAATTAGCTTAGCTAACTGTGGACTACTCATCATATGTGATATCAATGCTCACTAGCACCTATTTCCAATTATTGTTCAGACTTTCGTTGACTTAATGTGCTTCCCATGCAAACACCCGGAAATATACATATATATATGTATTCCCCCGCTTGATATATGCAAAGTATTAGATAGATAGATAGATAGATAGATATAGATATATATATATATATGCCACAAACTGTAATATGTGTTAAGATCTGTTTTTTCCTATGAATTCATACCCTTCTTCTCTGGATTCCCTTCACTAGTCTTTCTTCCTATTTCCCTCCTTCATTGCAACACCTTCACTCCCAGCGCGCTCTAGCTGCTGGTTCTCCAGCACCCACTTGACCGGCTGCACGTCCTTATCCACTTCCGCCCGAGCACCTTCGCATAGCCTGACTGACGCCGGCTACAGCACTCTGATACACAACTGCTGATTCTTCGAAGTAAGTGGCCCCCTTTGTTTTTAACTCCCCATCCTCCAGTGAATCAGCCCTTGAGGCACTCCCGTTCCAGACCCTGGCCCGCCCGAGGTCCTCACAACCTTGATTCCCCCTCCCTGCCCCTGGACTCCCGGCGGCAGGCGCTACTCCCAAATATGCTGCGTCAACCAGATGATATCCCTGCCGCCAGAGATCCTTTCCACGCTGCGACCCCCTGATCCTGGCTCCTCAGCTCTAGCCGTCTCCCTGCGCGATTGTTATCCTACCGTGGTGTGCTACAGCTGCTCGACCCACCGCGGGCCTACATGCACCGGTCCTGAGCTCTTCCCCGATCCAGTGATGCGGGACTCCTTGCCAGGATTCCACGCCCCCCCCACCCACCCCGCGGTAATCGTTTTTAGCGCTCCCTACTTGTTTTCTTACCGTCATTTTTGGCTTGTAGTTTAATGCCTTTTCACTGCGGGCCGGCACGCACTGTTCCTGAGCTCTACCCTGCCTCCGGCATTGCTGCACATTTTGCCAGTATTCCACGGACCCCCACCCACCATCCCTTCCCCAACCACCTCGCGCCCACGGCCCTCTGCCAGACACGGGCAATGACTCCCACACCCCACTCTCAGTGCCTTACTACTTAGAACACCCATTGAAATTCTCCTATTCCCATGTAGGCAGCGCTCTGGAGCTCGCTCGCAAATGATTGACCCGTCGCTTTTCACCCTGCCAATTCAACTGTTTCCTTGGGACACCCATGGCCCTGCTGATCTGAGCCCGACCACGACTCCTTAGTAAGTCCATTACTGCTGATGTACAGGCGCCTCTAGCTCACCTTTCCTTTCTTTTCAATGAACCTAGGTACGCGGTAATAGTTTTTAGCGCTCCTTAATTGTCTCCTTCCCGTCATTGTGGGCTCGAATTTTAAAGCCTTTCACCTTTCTCACTTTACTTGTCCTTCTAGGTCCACCAACCTCTGCGTATATAAAGAAATACAAGTATCCTTCTATCCCCAGCACTGCATATCAAATATTATGTAAACCTGGCCCTGATGATGGCCTAATACCTCTACAGGCCGAAACGCCGTCGACTTCCACAGTGGAACTCTTGGCGCCACCATGAAACGTATAACCTATCAAATCAGTGTAATTCTGTAACAATAACTGGGTATTTCAAATGTAAAGAAACTGTTTTAATTTCACCTGCGCTGTTGCGCCCACTACAGTCGCTGTATATACCACATCACGTGTCACTTGCGCCCTCACCAAAACTTCACGAGCACTTGTGCACAGTATCCTTATAGTTACATGTCATTTAAATGTAATGCAGTGCTACAACCTCATGTGCTTGTACATATGAAGTTTAATATTTCCAACATGTTCTTTGATTGAAATATAATTTACCGTCATAAAAAATGTCTTCTTGGCTTTCTCCTCTTTTGGAATTAATCCATAGCAATTAAATGTGCTATATGTATTTGTACGTTAAATAATACCCTTGTTTGAGACACTGTTGTTTGTTACCAATTACTGCCCCAGTCTCCCTGTAGTTTATGGGCTACCTCCTGTAGTCTGATGCTGTTTAACTATTTCAAGCATATTTCTGTTCCACAGCAGAATCCCTGCAACAATGATACAAGTAGCAACAGACAATCCAGTCCCAGTCAACCCAGGGTCGGGTTTGCTGTACCTCCTTAGAATGAGGCACAACATTTGGTGCTCAATGATACGAGTTGCACCAGACAGTCCAGTCCCACATGGACAGAGGTTCAGTAGTACTTCACAAGGTAGAATGAGGCCCTACTACGGATGTGCCCTCCCTCCTAGGGTCGCAACTTGTGAATCAGATATTGCATGCAATGAGCATTTAGTCTGTGTTTTGCACGTGAGCGATGGGACACGGACGACGAAGGCAGCCACGCTGAATCCCCTAATGGGTAAATCAGCTCACCATCGGCAAGATGCTTATGTGCTGAACCCACACGATGTAGGGGCCACACTCCTTAGTTGTGGGCAGTGTTTGGGGCTCTGCACAAGGCAATCCAGCCCCCAGATACAGTACTTAGTTGCACGCTTGCACCGCACTGTAGGTAGGATGCAGCAGAGGAAGCAGGTGCTTAAGAGGTCACCACTCTCCAGGTGAAACACATAAATGGTGTATGTCCCTTACAGGGGGTCTTTGATGTCCCTGAGACCTCCACAAAGAACAGGAGGCAAGCTAACACGTCCTTGGAGAGCACACTTCAGGGTGCCATACTGCAGCAGGGAGTCAGCCCAGGCCAGTCACTATTCAGGCAAGGTGCACGGTCCCTTCCAGTGGCAGTCTCCTCCTTTTGCACAACAGATTCCTCTGGGAGTGTGCACCACGCAGTCCAGGATGTCTGGCCCACGTCCCCACAAATGTATCTCTGCCCTGGGTATGTGCCTCTTCACAGGGTACTCACAGGTAAGCACCACTTCCTAGCATGTGTAGGAATGGTGTGCATGCTTTCACACTGCTTTACAATAGGAAAGTGCCCGAAGTCCTAAGGCCACGAAAAGAGAATCAACAAGAACCAGTAGGAAGCAAGCAAAAGGTTTTAGGAAAATCCCATAAGAAGGGCCATGTCCAACAAGGAGTTTGTAAAATAGTTGAGCGAGATTGTTGTGCTTTCATTCCTGACAATTGTGGGTACAATATACAAGTCAATATATAACATCACAATTTTATGAGATGTCAACACTAGGGATATGGGAAAAAGGTTAGTGTTTGATTGGGAAGCTAGGGAACCTACATTTTATAGAAAGGTATTGCACTTATTGGAGGAATTATACCTAGTACAGTGATTGTTCAGCTGCTTGTGTGCCTTATTAAGTGTTACGTTAAGAGACCATGCAAGAATATAAAGGAAATTGAGATGACCACTATAAAGCACATGCTGGCAATACAGAGAGAGCAGGGAAGGACAGAACAAGAGAAAATTGATATATTGATGATTGTAGATTACTGAGTGAGTGAATGATCTTTTCCCAAGAACCCAATTGGGAAAGGTGGAAGAGGAAAATTGTAATGTGGCTTTCAGTGAGGCCTTTTAGGCATGAGCAATAGCATGAGGACTGTAGTGATAGAGAAGGTTGAAGCATGTGATTGAAAGCAAGAACACCATAATAACATTGTATGCTTACAAGGTAACTTTTAAGTTGAGAATGGTGCTACAACAAGGGTTCCATGACAAATAAGAACAATTGGGGACTTGCTGTTAAACAGACACACCCTTTACAAGAAGCCCAACTGTGGTCAGGGACCGGGTAACCCTTACTTGAACTTGGTCAATAGGTTGGAACACCCATATTATACACATTGACATTCAAATATGGAGAGGATGTGCTGTTGCCATGCTGGTGTAAACTTCCTCACTCCCTGTCCACTTGTCATAATCGAAACAAATGTGTAATCAACAATAGCACAGTGCCTCTGACAGTAATACTTGTGTTATAAAGTGTCACCCGGGGGCCTCTGCTGATTGGCTGTGTAATGACCAATTATCTTCTGTTGAAAAGTGTAATAATTTGTTTAATCGAGAGAGCATCATGGAACATGATTATCAGGCCTCCAAATGATCATTTTGTTTCATTGAAATGCTTCATACTGATACCAGAAGTGTCTGAAATTTTCTCAGAAGTATAAGACTGTGTTTTCTTCAACAGCCCTCAACATTCTTATCTGTATAAGCAGTTAGGAAAAATGTTTTGACAATAGATTTTCTACTAATATACCTGTCATATCTATGCCAATTGCTTTCTGTCTGAAGCTTGAAAGGTTTTTGTAAGCTTTAGGGATGACTCTGCTGTATGAAGCCTGAGCATCTAGGCTCCCTAACTGGAAGGATTTATAAGCTCTCTAGTGCATCTGCCTATAATACAGAAATAGTAATGGTAGATGTTTCCCCATGTAGTAGCTGTGTAATCTGAGTCGTTTGCATTTCTCTCAGATGTATGAGCATGTATGTTTTTATTTATCATAGGAAACGTTATGCTGTCTAAATCCTAAATGTGTGTAATCACATTAAAAATTTTTAGGTCAAGCCTAGGCAGCACATGCATTGTCTCTTCGAGGCATGCTGTATTCACTCTGTTGGCGTGGAGTCCGCCCATTGCCTTTTTATTAGTCTCCTCGATTTTCATTAAAAAATGCTTGCTAGTGGTTCATCCTTCCTCTTTGACCATGCTTTTTGTATTTGGTTCCCTCACACAGAGCACCAGTTATTGTTAACATTACGTTTCTGTGTTTTATGTGTCACTGTTTGTCCGTCTTTAGTGGTTCAGCTTTGGTGCTGGTCACTTAATCTCCTCATCCCGTTCAAATTCTGAGAGGAAATGTCAGATGCTTCAGACGCTGTTTTCAAAATTGCCTCTTTGATTTTCTCGGACTTCAAATTGCGAGGATTTTCCCCAAACCCCTCCCACTTTGCTGCTTGTTGCTTTAGCGAGCCTCAGTCCCCAGACCTTTAGCAGCCCAACCTTGCAGCACAGCTAAGAGCAAGGCTTGGACAACTCCGATGCTGGTTTATATAATGTGAACTCAAGCGACCCGAAAGTATTGGAGCGCTTTACACAAGTGCCAGTTACATTAATCAAGGGCATGTTAATTTTTTCGTGTTTAGGTGCACCGAGATTAAGTGATGCTGACGCAGACCAGGTTTATTAATTATTTCCCCTTTACCTGACAAATGAGAGTACTTTGTTGTTGCTGCTATGTCCAGTGCTGCTATACCCTGGGGGCAGGGACAGAGGGCGGGGCCGGGGCTTGCTGTTAAAGGGATGGTGCAAGCACTGTTTTGAACTAAAATCTCTGGAGAAGGGTGCCTGGTGAATAAAGGCTTGGGGAGGAGGAATGTGAAGTCTCTGCCATTGAAAAGCACTTCACTGCTTTTTTTCATAGCTTGTTCAGTAGTCTAGTGATGCAGTCACACAAAGAATGTTATAGTGCTGTTGACTTACATGAAGGCACTTATCTCTCTGTCTGTGCATTACAAAGCCTTGGAAGGTGTCCATAAATGTTTTCTGAGGTGAGCTCGTATGCCTCAATCGCACTACATGGCCCAGTGTGTAGTAATTGTATAGCTCAAATCCATGGCAGTACAGCACCCAGGATAATGTGCTGCATGGCTAAACGCGAATAAGGTCCCTAAGGCAAGACCTATTGGCTATCCCAATGCTTATTGTACCTGCAGCCTGACATGTTAGCCTATCGGATCTGTGTTACCTAAGTCCTAGCTGTGCTGTAAGATGCCTCAGCCTGTGACCTCTTCATGTTCTTATGGATAATTTATCTGTCTGAGTCACTGCCCATAAAGTGTAAAAACTGAGTAACCTGAAAGGTTTGTTGTCCATAACCTTAGCCTCCTGAAAGATCTGAGCACCTTTAGTGGTAGCTCTGTTTGAAGACTTTTAACGTTCGGAATAATTTATTTGTTTTTTTTAATCTATGTAATCTAATGAAAATCTTTGCTGTGAGATATGTGTTTCTATGAAATACACACTACTAAAAGAATAGCTTTTCCTCAATGATAGGTCTGCTGTCACAGGTATGTGCTTGTTATACCTCTGTAACCGAAGAGATAGCCTTTCTGTCTAGTCTCTAAGCATGCAATAGAAGTCTAAACCAAGGCATCATTTTCTATTGTATGCTTGAACCTGTGAGGTCGATGTATCATAGTAAATCTCTGCTGCCTCATGTTTGACACTTTGGGAATACAAAAAATAGGTAATGCGACAGTTCATGAATCTGGAACACTACGAAAACTCCCAGGGGATCCCAGCCCAGATATATACGGAATGATGAAGGATATTACACAGAGAAGCAAATATGTGGGTTATGTAACAACTAAGGAACTTGAATTCCTCAATAAGAAGGGAGCAATGATACTGTTTATTACCAAAAGCCCATACAAATCCTGAGCATCACTTAGGCTGATCAATAGTGGCAGGCTCTGGGTTTCTTTGGAACCCATTTCTCAATTTAGTGATTGTTTTTTAAACCATTTATTCATTTGATCAAATTAAATCGTATGTAAGGGTATCTATGCATTTCATTACCTTATTGAGAATACACCACTGGGCATTGAACAAGATATATTTGTAAGTTTTGAGGTAGGATCACTTTACACAAACATTTCCCAAGGGGAAGCATTTTTGGGTATGAAGGACATAATGGATACAAGGATGGGCATACAAAATATCCCTACATACTTCATCATTGAACTAGCATCTATTGCACTCTGAATTTTATTTTTTTTCCATTTGGGGAAGATTTCTTCCTTCAAACTAAAGGTGTTGCAATGAATGTGCATTTGCTCCTGAATTGGCAAACATTTATATGACATATATTGAAGACAAATTCATTTACAAAGAGATTAATCTATTAAGAAATAAGATCAGGTCCAATATAGATACTTGGATGACATATTCCTAATATGGAGGGGATTCGAAGAGGAGATGAATGAATTTTCAATGTGGAACAACCAACCTTTCAAAATGTTTTCACGATAAGGTGGTCAGAGTATACAATGAATTCTCGAACGTTACTACTGATAATTGACCAGACGAGCATGATATGGACAAATCAAACACGCAAGCTCTCCTACAAGAGTTCAGTCCCCTCACACAAGATAGAGTCGAAAAAATGTATCTTGGCAATCCACTCAGGCTCTCCATTGGATCCGTGCCCAACCATGGTTCTCCATATGATCACGAAGACTGTTGCTAACTGCCTGGCACCTCTTTTGAATAATATCCTTAACCTAGGACACTTCCCGGTTGACTGGAAAAATTCCTTGGTAAAACCTATCCTAAAAATGCCGACCCTTGACCCCTCGGACGTTGCTAATTACCGCCCCAGTACCTGCTTGCAATTTCCCTCAAAAGTTCTAGAAAAAGAACTAAATGAGGAGCTGCTGGCTTTTATAGAATCAAATGATAAACTTGATCCAGCACAACATGGATTTAGGCCTCGGCACAGAACCGAATCTGCACTGATAGCAGCTACCGAAAATCTATGTGCCCAATTTGATCAAGGAGGGAAGGCCATACTAATTTGGCTTGATTTATCCGCCACGTTCGATACAGTGGATCATCGTATACTTCTTCAGTGTTTGGCCGAAATGGGGATTGTTGATAAGGCCGCAGACATCCTTCAGTCATATCTTACTAACAGAAACAATCTGTGATGCTAGATGAGCATAAATCACCCCCTTTACCATGCCTTGGAGGGTACCCCAGGGATCAGCACTTTAGACGACCCTGTTTAATGTATATGTTACCCCACTTGCTAAACACATACGTTCCCTCGGCTTCAAAGCCACATGCTATGCCCACGACACACAAATTGTTGTCTCCCTAGCTGCTAAACCAGAGACTGTGGCAGTACGTTTCAACCTTTAGATGAGCCGTATCATCAGCTGGATGCAGAATAATTGCTTAAAATTGAACACTGAGAAGACGGAAGTGGTTATGTTTGGAAGGGACATTTCACTTTGGAACTCCGCCTGGTGGCCTGGGACAGCATGGCCTTGCCCCCAGCCCGTAAAGAAGGTAAAAAACTTTGGAGTTCTGATAAACGACCACCTTTCCCTATCAGACCAGGATCAACAGCATTACTTCTTCGTGTTTTTACACCTTGAAAATCCTTCGGAAGATCCTCCCTTTTATTCCCATGCCCCTTAGAAAATTGGTCGTCACTGCCTTGATTTTATCAAAAATTGATTACTGCAACTCTCTCCACCTTGGAGCCAAAAAGAGTGTGATATATAAGCTACAGACCGTGCAAAATGCCGCTGCACAGCTACTACTAAAACTCCCTAAATTCAGCCCCACAAATCAAGTAATTCGGTAACAACTACACTGTTTGCCCATTTCAGCTAGGATCCAGTTTAAATCTATGTGTATCGTACACAAGATCCTGCATGTCCAGATCAGCCAATACATTAAGCACTATACCCCACAGAGATCCCTCCGCTCTGCAGCTGCATCAGTTTTCGACACCGGGCCCGAAGGCTATGGAATTCCCTGCCCCTGCACCTTAGAATTCAAAACAACTTACTACAGTTCAGGAAAGAACTCAAAACTTGGCTATTCACTCGTACCTAACTGGCTGGCTGATTTTCTGGTTGTACTGTACGGCAGCAAGGGCTAAGACGCCACGGCAAACATGTGCTCTATAAAAACCTATATTTCATTTCAACAACCATAGATCTTAAATCTTGTATCCACATGTATGAAGGACAGGTACAGGATTCACTTTCTTGACTGTGAGGTCTTTCATTAGGAAGTCAGTATTTGTTCCACTCTGTACATCAAACCAACATTTTTCCAGTTGTCATCTCAGGCCGCTGAAAGAGAACTTGCCTTATAGTTCGTTCTTAAGGATAAGGAGATAGTGCTACAAAAAATGGATTATTTTGACAATGCCACAATACAGAGCAATACACTCATTCATGGGGGAATCCCAGGAAATTGGTGAAACAGGCACTTTAAATGAGCCTAGTTTACCCTTAGAGAAACACTTTTAAGCCCCAAGTCTAAGAAGGAGGATCAAAAGCTGACATGCGTTATGACATTATTTCCAATAAGATTAGAAAATCAATTAAGAAAAATTGGGCAGCTTTAGAACAAATAGGCCTTCTAGAACCTATGTTTTCATTTAAGAAACGGAATACTTATGGCAGCCCTTAATTTGTTCCAGCATCACAGTTATGAAGAGCAAACAGTAAACACAGTAGAATCTCCCAGAGGTAACCGGGTTTCACAAATGTGGCTCCGTTTAGTTCGCCAATTCACACTGAAAAATAAAGAAATTTCTATCAGTGGCATTGTGCATACTCAAAATGTTTTCAGAAATAGTAATAGGTATAAAATGGTATATGCAATTACATGTCCATGCCAAAAAAACATAGATAGTGGAAAAAAGAAATATTGCTAGCCCACCTCATTATTTAGTCTCACTATAAGTTTTAAGAGACAACAAACAAATAACAACGTCTCTTTGTTTGTATGGGGAATTTTATTTAACCCTTTTGTTCATTATTTTTGGAATGATTTAACAAATCAGTAGGCGAGAAGAACACTCCATACACCTATGTACAAATACAACACATTAAGACATATTTCACAAGTGCTAACAAATATCACATAAAAAAAATAAATCACACATTCATCAACAAACTCCTCGTATGAGAAATCAATAACAATTCTATATGCGCAAATAATTATTCTTTGCGAGATAATCAACAACCGTTATTGAACCCAAAAGGTTGTAAAAGATTAGACAGACATCTGAAATTGATCCATAATTAGTCTTGACCATCAGAGATGCACCCAAAAAGTGCAATTATTTAAAACTCTCTGTCTGTCGTTTGCCTTGCCAACGCGTTTCGAATCTGTCAAAGATTACAGATTCTCCTCAGGGCTCTCTCAATGTTTTCAATCTAAACAAAAAATATAAAACGAAGTTTGTTTTCAGTATTTACACCTTATTTACAACAGAACATTTTTTACAACAGAACATTTTACAAGGACCCCCTAGGGCTGGTTTGACTTTGCTGAACTAATTACCTCTATGGAGAATGCGGGGGACTCTCGTGGTGGTGTTTGTTCACAAGGGGTTGCCGCAGAAATCAATGATAATGGGAGGTATTCTGAAAAAATAGTAGTAATGAAGACTTAAAAAGCCATCTGGGCCAGTGCCAAGCGACTACAACAGACCTAAAGCAACACGTTCATACCTTCTTCAAATGCTGCATTGAATGCGGTATTGAATTCTCCGTGTGCTCCTTTTATAATTTCTTTGCGACCTGTAAAGTATAAAGGTCCGGCTCAGTATTGGCATAAATTGTGTTAAAGTTCGTTAAGTATTGCGGGAATGGTTGGAAGCCACCTACCCAATTTGGTGGTAGTAGACACGGGGCGTCAACGACAGCCATTCCGTGTGTTGATTGTCTAAAACTTGCTATGTCAGTCGCGAAGTCTTGTTCCTCACCGTTCTATCAAGAAACTTTTCTCTCGCGCTGAAAGACAAAACCGGGGCCTTATGGTCATTAACCCAGTATAATGTGAGGGCACCGCAGTCTCACGCATAAGGAGTATCGCGGACGCTCACCTTCCTTCGACCAGAGCGAACCAGGAAATGAAAACGCAGGAGCAGCCGGGCGGCTGTTCAGGGCTCCTACATCATTGCAAGCCCACAGCTAGGCATTGTGGGTATTGTAGTTTCCGACCTTGTGGGTGCACGAATACATTACAATCTCGAAATTTCAGAGAGTGAGTTCAACCCGGTTTGGGTACTGTTGAACTTCAGTATTAAATAAGCCTCTTTTTTCAAGAGAATGTGATCAATATTGATCCCCGTTTTTGGTTGATTGATACTGAAAAGTACTGTCCAAGTGAAATCATTTTCCCCGTGTTGTTTTTCGGAGAAATGTTGGACCAGGGGCGCAGTTAACACTTTCTTTTTAATGCGTGACCTATGTTGTGTCATGCGTACATTGACCTGCTGATTGGTCTTGCCAATATAAATTTTTTGGCAGGAACAGATTATGGCGTAAACAACATTTTTTGTTTTGCAGTTGGTAAACCTGGTATGGGTCCAGGATATGTTAGAATGTTGAAAAATCGTGCCCTCAATAGTTGAATCACACGCGATGCAATTTCCACATCTGTGGTGTCCCTCAATGGGTTTGAGACCCCATGTTGATAACAGGTCACTTTTAGGTTTGGCCAATCTTACGTCCGCACGGACTAGTTGTTGGCCAATATTCTGGTTTCTTTTGAAAGCGAATATTGGACGGGGAATCGGTGTCTCTAATTGTTCCAGTAGATGCCAATGTTTCAAGACCATTTGGCGTATGTTATGAGTTTCTGGGCAGAATGTCGTCACGCAGACCAGATTCTGAAGGTCACGGTTAACTTTTGTTTCAAGAAGGGTCTCCCTTGGTGTACAGCGTGCTCTTTTAAAAGAATGCTTTAGAAGCTTTTTAGGGTACCCGCGTTGTGTTAGTTCTTCACAAAATCTTGATCCATGTTGTTCAAATTGTGTTAGCTCTGAACAATTTCTCCTTATTCGCAGGAGTTGGCCATATGGCAAATTTGCTCTCAAATTTCTGGGATGTGAACTCCCATAATGGAGTATGGTATTCCTGTCCGTTTCTTTCTTAAAAAGTGTGGACTTTAAGGACCCGTCAATACCTCTCATTTCTACATCAAGGAATGTCATTTTGACGTTACTTGAGTCGATAGAGAATTTTATGTCCCTGTGTCTATTATTGAGCCACTGGTGGAAGTCACCCAACTCGGTGTGGCTCCCCTCCCACAGGAGCCACACGTCGTCGATGTATCGGTACCAGTGCACAATTTGATGTGCAAAAGGGTTGTCTGACTCGACAAATTTTTTCTCGTATTCTGCCATATATAATACGGCCATTTCTGGGGCATAAGGGCACCCCATAGCGGTGCCCTTGACCTGCATGTAGTACTCGTCATTGAAGCGAAAGTAATTTCTTCTGAGGGTTATTTCGGCCAATCGCACAATGAAGGAAGTTGGGACTCTATGTGGTCTTTCCCTCGAATCAAGATAGAGTTCCAACACCTCCAATGCTTCATCCTGTGGTATCTGGGTATAAAGGGAGGCCACATCCATGGTTACCATCAATTGTGATTTATCATTGAATGGGGTCCCTTCCACCTTCACCAGAAAATCACTCGTATCTCTTAAATAGGACCTCACATTTGTCACAAAGGGTTTCAGAAAAAAGTCTATGTATTTCGACAGGGGCTCGAGACATGAATCGCACCCCGAAACAATTGGTCGCCCTGGTGGATTTGTTAAATTTTTATGAATCTTTGGTAAGAAATATGCCACTGGGGTTCTAGGACATTTCTTTACCAAAAAATCAATCTCTTTGGGGCCTAGGAAGCCATTTTCTTGACCTATTTGTACAACTTCTGTGATTAGAGACTGGATCTGTTGGAGTGGGTCCCCCTGCAGTTTCCTGTACCATTCTTGGTTATTTACCTGCAGTGCCCCTTCCGCAAGATATTGGTCTCGGGGCCATAGCACCACTGCTCCACCCTTATCGGCCTGTTTGATGATCAAAGAATGATCATCTTTCAGACTTTTCAGGGCCAATCGTTGTCCCTTTGAGATGTTTTGTTTCACGAATTTATGTTTACTCTCTAGTTTGTTGATAGAGGATAACAGGATTTGTTCAAATGCGTGAACCTGTTTAGGAATATTCTGATGGGGTACAAAAGTGGACTTGTTCCTAAGGCCTGTGGTTTCCAAACTCATACTGGGGGGTTGGTTTGCAAAAAAGACTTTCAGTCGAATTTTACGGCAAAATTCAATTGCCTCTAGTTTTATTTTAGTGAAATCCGTTTGTTTTGATGGAACAAATTTGAGTCCTAAATTAAGGACAGATTCCTCATCCTTTGTCAAGGCCCTGGCTGATAAGTTCACTATGGTGGAGGAGCCCGCTACGTTTTGTAATAGTTTCTCCTGGTTCGCATCTCCCATGCGGGTTTGAACCTCACCTTTTGCTGTTGGCCTTTCTCTAAAAAAGGAGTTTGTTTCTTGTTACTATTCCCTCTCGCTTCTGATCCAGAAGACCCTGAGGATGACGTCTCAGAGAATGTTTTAAATCTGTTTCTGGATCGCCCTTGAAAGTTTGTCAGTGCCCCTCGAGATTCAATTTGAGAATAATAGTCTTCTTTAAGGAATGGGTAAGCCCTTTCCAGTGTGAAGGATTTAGAGTCCCTTTCAAACTGAGCTGTTTTGTTGTTGATGGTGTTATCCTTAAAAGCTTGTATTTCTTTATCTATTTTGTCTAATAGTGCTTTAGAGTCTGGAATCACTTGACTTTCTGCAATGGCTTTAGTTAGTTCATCAATTTCTTCTAGTTCTTTGGCACACAGTCTCTGTGCTGTCTCAATGGTGTGGACCATAAGGTCCCTGCTGCACTTAGTGTTTATGCAGCTAAAACCCTTTTTATAGTCCGCATCCTCCGTAAAAATCACTGGTACATTCTTGACCTGTAGCCCCCAAGGGATGGTCCCACCTCTTAGGTGCTTCAGGAGAAAGTATCCGTGGAGTTCAGTACGAATATGTTTTTTTCGAAGCCTGGTCAGTTTATCCGTTTCATTCTGCTGTTGAGCAGTAGAACTTAAAGAAACCTCAGCAAAGGGGGAATTAGCCAACAAGTTCTGAATATGGCTTTCCGAAAATGATAGAGTGTCCTTCTCGCCCATTATTTTGGAGGGACAAGATGTCACTCCCGGTTTTTAGTTCACAAAACTTATACCGTGGAAAAATCTTGTTGCCCTTTTGACTCTCGCGGGTATGCACCCGCTCTATAGTTAGTACAACAACGGAGTTTGGTCCTGGGACAGGGGGCAGCTGGACCCAATTTACAAGTGGAAAAAAGAAATATTGCTAGCCCACCTCATTATTTAGTCTCACTATAAGTTTTAAGAGACAACAAACAAATAACAACGTCTCTTTGTTTGTATGGGGAATTTTATTTAACCCTTTTGTTCATTATTTTTGGAATGATTTAACAAATCAGTAGGCGAGAAGAACACTCCATACACCTATGTACAAATACAACACATTAAGACATATTTCACAAGTGCTAACAAATATCACATAAAAAAAATAAATCACACATTCATCAACAAACTCCTCGTATGAGAAATCAATAACAATTCTATATGCGCAAATAATTATTCTTTGCGAGATAATCAACAACCGTTATTGAACCCAAAAGGTTGTAAAAGATTAGACAGACATCTGAAATTGATCCATAATTAGTCTTGACCATCAGAGCTGCACCCAAAAAGTGCAATTATTTAAAACTCTCTGTCTGTCGTTTGCCTTGCCAACGCGTTTCGAATCTGTCAAAGATTACAGATTCTCCTCAGGGCTCTCTCAATGTTTTCAATCTAAACAAAAAATATAAAACGAAGTTTGTTTTCAGTATTTACACCTTATTTACAACAGAACATTTTTTACAACAGAACATTTTACAAGGACCCCCTAGGGCTGGTTTGACTTTGCTGAACTAATTACCTCTATGGAGAATGCGGGGGACTCTCGTGGTGGTGTTTGTTCACGAGGGGTTGCCGCAGAAATCAATGATAATGGGAGGTATTCTGAAAAAATAGTAGTAATGAAGACTTAAAAAGCCATCTGGGCCAGTGCCAAGCGACTACAACAGACCTAAAGCAACACGTTCATACCTTCTTCAAATGCTGCATTGAATGCGGTATTGAATTCTCCGTGTGCTCCTTTTATAATTTCTTTGCGACCTGTAAAGTATAAAGGTCCGGCTCAGTATTGGCATAAATTGTGTTAAAGTTCGTTAAGTATTGCGGGAATGGTTGGAAGCCACCTACCCAATTTGTTGGTAGTAGACACGGGGCGTCAACGACAGCCATTCCGTGTGTTGATTGTCTAAAACTTGCTATGTCAGTCGCGAAGTCTTGTTCCTCACCGTTCTATCAAGAAACTTTTCTCTCGCGCTGAAAGACAAAACCGGGGCCTTATGGTCATTAACCCAGTATAATGTGAGGGCACCGCAGTCTCACGCATAAGGAGTATCGCGGACGCTCACCTTCCTTCGACCAGAGCGAACCAGGAAATGAAAACGCAGGAGCAGCCGGGCGGCTGTTCAGGGCTCCTACATCATTGCAAGCCCACAGCTAGGCATTGTGGGTATTGTAGTTTCCGACCTTGTGGGTGCACGAATACATTACAATCTCGAAATTTCAGAGAGTGAGTTCAACCCGGTTTGGGTACTGTTGAACTTCAGTATTAAATAAGCCTCTTTTTTCAAGAGAATGTGATCAATATTGATCCCCGTTTTTGGTTGATTGATACTGTCGAGTCAGACAACCCTTTTGCACATCAAATTGTGCACTGGTACCGATACATCGACGACGTGTGGCTCCTGTGGGAGGGGAGCCGCACCGAGTTGGGTGACTTCCACCAGTGGCTCAATAATAGACACAGGGACATAAAATTCTCTATCGACTCAAGTAACGTCAAAATGACATTCCTTGATGTAGAAATGAGAGGTATTGACGGGTCCTTAAAGTCCACACTTTTTAAGAAAGAAACGGACAGGAATACCATACTCCATTATGGGAGTTCACATCCCAGAAATTTGAGAGCAAATTTGCCATATGGCCAACTCCTGCGAATAAGGAGAAATTGTTCAGAGCTAACACAATTTGAACAACATGGATCAAGATTTTGTGAAGAACTAACACAACGCGGGTACCCTAAAAAGCTTCTAAAGCATTCTTTTAAAAGAGCACGCTGTACACCAAGGGAGACCCTTCTTGAAACAAAAGTTAAACGTGACCTTCAGAATCTGGTCTGCGTGACGACATTCTGCCCAGAAACTCATAACATACGCCAAATGGTCTTGAAACATTGGCATCTACTGGAACAATTAGAGACACCGATTCCCCGTCCAATATTCGCTTTCAAAAGAAACCAGAATATTGGCCAACAACTAGTCCGTGCGGACGTAAGATTGGCCAAACCTAAAAGTGACCTGTTATCAACATGGGGTCTCAAACCCATTGAGGGACACCACAGATGTGGAAATTGCATCGCGTGCGATTCAACTATTGAGGGCACGATTTTTCAACATTCTAACATATCCTGGACCCATACCAGGTTTACCAACTGCAAAACAAAAAATGTTGTTTACGCCATAATCTGTTCCTGCCAAAAAATTTATATTTTCCAAAAAAAGGGGGTGGTGATGAACAGAGTGTCTGAGTTAAACAGACCACTCTTACCCAGTCCAAAGATCAGGGCTTGATCCATCACCGTTATTTATCTCACTGCCCCATCCCAGCTCAGAACCTGGCTATATGCAAATCAGTCTGTCCCTGGCCCAGTGCATCATGGGAACAGGGCAGACTAAACTACCAAGCCAATTCTTCACCAGAAAGGAGACAAGCTACCGGGGACCGGTTTCTGGCATTTCAGCCTTCTTCGGCCCGGCTTGCTTGAATCCTGATGGAGCAGTGAGAAAGGGACTCATGTCTGAGTATACCCTGCCACACCTATAGTGGCCAAAAACGATTTACAAAAAGGGGGTTGGTGATGAACAGAGTGTCTGAGTTAAACAGACCACTCTTACCCAGTCCAAAGATCAGGGCTTGATCCATCACCGTTATTTATCTCACTGCCCCATCCCAGCTCAGAACCTGGCTATATGCAAATCAGTCTGTCCCTGGCCCAGTGCATCATGGGAACAGGGCAGACTAAACTACCAAGCCAATTCTTCACCAGAAAGGAGACAAGCTACCGGGGACCGGTTTCTGGCATTTCAGCCTTCTTCGGCCCGGCTTGCTTGAATCCTGATGGAGCAGTGAGAAAGGGACTCATGTCTGAGTATACCCTGCCACACCTATAGTGGCCAAAAACGATTTACAAAAAGGGGGTGGTGATGAACAGAGTGTCTGAGTTAAACAGACCACTCTTACCCAGTCCAAAGATCAGGGCTTGATCCATCACCGTTATTTATCTCACTGCCCCATCCCAGCTCAGAACCTGGCTATATGCAAATCAGTCTGTCCCTGGCCCAGTGCATCATGGGAACAGGGCAGACTAAACTACCAAGCCAATTCTTCACCAGAAAGGAGACAAGCTACCGGGGACCGGTTTCTGGCATTTCAGCCTTCTTCGGCCCGGCTTGCTTGAATCCTGATGGAGCAGTGAGAAAGGGACTCATGTCTGAGTATACCCTGCCACACCTATAGTGGCCAAAAACGATTTACAAAAAGGGGGTGGTGATGAACAGAGTGTCTGAGTTAAACAGACCACTCTTACCCAGTCCAAAGATCAGGGCTTGATCCATCACCGTTATTTATCTCACTGCCCCATCCCAGCTCAGAACCTGGCTATATGCAAATCAGTCTGTCCCTGGCCCAGTGCATCATGGGAACAGGGCAGACTAAACTACCAAGCCAATTCTTCACCAGAAAGGAGACAAGCTACCGGTGTGGAAAATAAATACAAACTTGGTGAACATTATCGGCGCCATCTTGCCCCTTTCCAAGCCCATTCGTGCGCGTAAGCGGCAGCCATTTTGAGCACCATGGCCTCCCTGCCCCTCGCTAATAGCCAGCGCGTCTCTCTCTCTCTTAACCTCGCAAGCATTCCCCCGCACGCTGACAACCCCCGCTCTCTCATGCCTTGGGTCATAAACCCCTCTTCAGCGCAGCTTCACCACGGAATCCCATCCTGTTCCCAGCGCGACACCTCCCCTCATTCCTTTCATGGCCTCAAACCCTTCTGATGCAAACCCCTTTTCCTGTGTCCCCGTTTGTCTTCCCTGTTCCCAGGCCGCCACCTGGCTCTGCGGATACTGTTTATTACCCCGTACAGTAGGAAGTTTCCCCTCCCCATCAAAAGACCCCCGAACCGATCAAAGCCCCCACCCCATGAGATCCGATCAACCCCATGCATTCCGTGAATCGGCGGAATGCCCTGCTGTGCGACAACCATCACCTGTTGTGACCGGGGTGGGGAATCCAACTGTAAATGTATGTGGGAACGGGTCTGAAGGGGAGATTCCGAGGATGTTCTTTCAAGTACTAAAGTATTGCGAGAATGTGTTATGTGCAATAAAGGTCATAAACCCTAGTATAAGAGGCCAGGCCTCAGAGATGTGGTTAGAGCACCTCGTGACGATACTTGCTGTCTGAATTGAAGTGTTCTCCTCCGGAGAGAATAAAATCCTCGTTTCCTGCCTTCCAGTCTCCAGCGCCTGCTTCTTCATTGATTAATATTGGTGGGTCATAGAGGCGATACCGCCGGGCAACATAAAAGGGTCTTTGGTTACCGGTTGTCTTTGGAACCCTTTTTAACAATTGGCGTCCCAAACGTGGGGCCCATCAGCGACTCGTGGATCCAGTGGGAGAGGTCCCGACGACAGAGTGAACGACTGCAACGATCGGAAGGTACCCTGTCCGATAGACCCTCGTCTGACAGCCGATCATCCGAACTTCACTGGTTCCGAAGAGACCTCTCTCGAGTGATCTGCGGTCCTGACTGGGAACCATCAGGAGTGCCACGAGAAGTACGAAGAGAAGAGGACGATCGGGCGCTGGATTCGGAAGACGAGAAACTGTCCATGCGGTCCGGGTAAGGTCGTGTAAACACGACGAATTGCGAAAGTGATAGATAGTTGAAAGTGATCGATAATTGTTGAGAAAATACTAGTATTACTTTGTGTTAATTTATTGGAGATTCACTGTCTACAAACGGAGAAACAACAGGCTCTCCCTTTATAAACAGCGAAGGATAGGTACGCACCCGTCGGACCTATTTTTCTCCCCCACTAAACAATTGCCCCTTCTCCCCATTGATTAACTGTTATAGATTGTTTTCTGGAGATTCTCTGTCTGCAAACAGGGAAAAATAGGTCCCCTCTTTGCAGATAGTGAAAGGGTAGGTGACGCGAACTTTTGCGAGCCTACTTATTCTCCCCATTGACCATATTGATTTTTTATTTTTGACCTAACATTGATTGCTCAGAATTGGTTCATGAGGTATTCACTACGTGCAAACAACGTAGAATAGAAATATTCTGTCTAGTCTTTGCGCGCAGTGATAAGATAGGTAGTGCTGACTATTATCCCATTGTGATCCGTCATGCCTGTCTTCTCCCCACTGGTCAGTAGCCTGTTTTACCCGGACCGCTTATTAGAGATGAACCATCCGGCTCCGCTGGAAGGCACCCCTAATAAGGACATGTTCATGAAGCATGGATTAATTGCTATAGCCTACAGTGAGCTGTGGCATAAATATACGAAAAAGGATCGAGAAAGTCAGTGGCCACTGAGAGGATCCTTTGATCTTGACAAAATAGAAACGGTAGAAATAGCCCTTCGTAGGAATGAAACAACACCTATTATGCTCGATAGTCTCGGCATGTGGCGCAAAGAAGCCACACGACGAAGGGAAGGCGACGAATTTAGAAAAGATGAGGGGACACGACGGATAACCCTCCAAACGTCTAGTAGGCAAAGGGAAGGGCCAGCGATGGCACAGTCCCGAGGAGTAGACATGAAAAGCGAACGGTGTAAAGGGATGTGCCGACAAGCCAACCCCGGAACACAACGACCCGAAGGTAATCCCCCGACACTATGCACAGGACGAACAGATGTACAACAAAATCAATGTGCTTTCTGTAAATGTCTTGGACACTGGAAAGCCCAATGCCCGACTCTGCAAAGCATAGGTAAGAACGGAGGGTCGACAGAAAGAACAGGCCGACAGAAAGGGAAAAGGCACGAGATAAAAACCAATCAGACTAGTGCAGACAGGACCACCCCGTTTGATTATGCTCGGTGGCACAGATTTCGTCAGACCAATTTCAACGACATGTTAGAGTTCTGGGACTGATTGCTCTCTGTTGCTCCCCCACTCTGAAAAACAAACACAACTGCAGGTCAGTGTAAACAACCCCCCGTTAGAGAAAAGACTCAAGAAAGCCAAGCGTCTATTATATAACTTAGGATTTAATTACGGTAAAACACACAACCAACAGTAAATAGAATAACTAGTAGAACTCTCTAAAAAACAAACTTTACTAATAGGAAAAATACAAAACATATTATGCTCACTCCGGAAGTCTTCCAATGTAACAGTTCGATGGTCCCGCCCATCCGAAACACATAGCACGTGTGGGGCGGGGCCTGCCAGCAACCATGGGCCAAAAAGAGACCGCTGGCGAGAAGGTACTGGAGACTCCACACAGCAGGCAATGAAATGGTCTTCCCATACTGCCCTTCCAGGGATGGCGTCCCCCGGACTGCGAGTAGGGAGGGGGCGGATGAAAATGACCCCCTCCCTTGTATCTCCTGGTCCGGCCATCACGAATTTCTCCATCGAACGGATGCAGGGTGGGCAGGGAGGAAGAGGCGACGCGGACGAGCCTCTTCCACCTCCACAGGTAGGAGGCTTCCCTGCCCTGGCCCGGCGCCGATGTCCTCCAGCCGGGCGACGGCCATATTTCCGCAACACAGGACACACAATGCCCGACTGGTATATTTTCTCAGTACAGGACATACA
Organism: Lissotriton vulgaris; assembly: GCF_964263255.1. NCBI lineage: Eukaryota > Metazoa > Chordata > Amphibia > Caudata > Salamandridae > Lissotriton > Lissotriton vulgaris. The sequence continues at coordinate 949,710,666 of NC_141698.1, forward strand.
AGACCCGGCTGGTATACTTGCGTAGTACAGGACACACAATGTCCGACGGGCATATTTACGGAGCACCGGATGTACAGTGGTCCCCCAAGAGTCGGAATCAGGGGTGTAGGGTGGTCATCATGTGCGCCCCTGATTCAAAGGGACGGCGTAGGATGCGCCGGGAGAGGAAGGCGGCACGGACGAGCCTCCCCCACCTCCCCAGATGAAGGCTCCACTGCTGCACCCTGGCGCCCCGAACCAAAATGTCCTGCTCCAGCAACGTGATGCTCCGTCTCTCGCCATCACAAGAAGTTTCTTCCTCTCCTGATAGATACAACGAAGGGCGGTTGCTGCAGGGTCTCAAAATGGCGTCTGGGCCCTCGAAAGGCGGGTCTAGGCCGCTGGAGTAACTTTGTCCGAAATTGCAACTCGGGCACTTGCCCACCTGGGCGCAAGCCCCCACCATCGACAAACATCCCCTCGACTTTGAAGATTCTATCAAAGTCCCAAGAGCCCTCGGCCCCTTCAGGCTTCCGGTGAGGAACAGTTGCATTGATCTCAAATGAAATAACCACGGCACAGCAACAAGATGGCGGTGCTCTCGTGCCTGCATCAGCTTCCGTCTGAACCACCCAGGAACATTATGGGCTAACGAACTCGAGCAAGTTCCGGCTGAACATCAACATGACCCGGTAAGAGAGACTCTACCCCCTCCCTCTCTTGATTGACGGTCCACACCACCAGCCCCTCTGTTAGCACAGTTTTCTTTTGAACTGCCGAAAGGGACTCTGGTCCAACCGCCAATTGTCGGGGATATTTTGCCCCTGATGCTACTTCCGGACTAAACCGGCCTCGCCCAAAATGGCGCTGGTATCAATGGAAACTAACGGATGCCTCGTGGTGTTCCTTAGCTAATGAAACTTGATGTACTAAGATATATATATATATATATACGAACCATTGCGCACTCGATGTTAAAGGGAGGAGGGTTCACTTGGCGAACATTTAAGAAGGGTTCCGTAAAATGTTGATTTCAATGAACAATTTATTTTTGATATTTGTTGTAACTGATACATAACGTCGCTCATGATGCACACCCGCGGCTTACATCTAGGAAATGTGATTACGATGAGCTTGACTGTGTTTCCATTTATGAACTGAAATGCCCCTGATTCCTTCGTCACGCAATGAAATGTTTTTGGTTACTTGCAAATAATTAATTAGACCTTTTTTACATGTTCTTGTGCTACAAAATAACCCCCTACTGTATATGCTTCCATCGACGACATGTCAGACCAAAATATGAATTGCGCTCTCACATTTTACGTACTGAATAATTCTACAAATAAAGGTCTTAAAAAGCTATGAATAGGCATCGCATACTTTTGTAAATGCGGGTATCGGTGGGAGGGTTTTTCTGTGCACAACTGTTCTGCTCTTTTTTTAAGGTTATCCGAGAAATGGTTGTTCGGCCCTGGGTTGATGGTCGAATCGAAGGTATGATACATTGCCTCCAAAATATGCGACTAAGCTCAGGAACTAACATATGAAGAAGGACCTCGACTTCTGAGAATGGGTAAAGTAAAGTGGGGTGACTAATAGAATGTTATAAAGGTATGGTGGTCGAAGGTACTAAGGTACAGGGTTGAACGAAGAACTGATATGCCTTAGAACATCACAGCTTTTGGAATGATTTAGGGATCCCGATGGCCGGATACATCTACAAAACCGGGTACCTCACGCTAGGCACCTCTGATTCCTCTTTTTAGCGTTTTTTACTACACACGATCCTTAATGCCATCCTCGAACCTCCCCATGAACCACCTATCACATTGCCTGCCCCCATGACTTTAGAAAACCAAAACCCTAAGGGATTATATCTCGAAGAGATAAGTACGAGTATGTGGTAAGTAAAGGACTTTCGTGCCCATACATTTGATGTGTTCAAATGTTGTCCCCCTACCTCCCCTTTTCCCCCCCCCTTTTTTTCCCTCTGCAGGTTACATTAGAATCCCGATTGGAGTATCATAAGGGATCTGGAACCACGTCACGCCCGATGCATGAAAACGGACTACCGCTGCAAGACGACACAAAAAGGACGCCCTACCCAATGCACGACCTTTTTGTACTAGATCTAATGCTTTTCTGTCCCAAAACTGCATGCTTTTTTACATCCTAACACAGACCCGAAACGTCTAACGTTGGGTAACGCACTGAATAGCCCAAACAATACACGGTCATTCTCTATGTCCCATGTGTACTGTTTTGCCTATTGTCTCTCTCTCTCTCTCTTTCTCTCTTTCTCTCTCTCTCTCTCTCTCTCTCTCTCACTCTTTCACCCCTCCACACTTTCCCTCTTCCTAGCGACTGGCACCTAATTGGCGAACCTGGTGCACCCCCTGATTGGCCCCAAATACCACAAGTATTTGCACAAATTTGTCCTAAATAAAATTGTATCGGTACCACGTTACTACCTCTCCTTTTCTACTAAAATATGGATGAAATTTAAATTGACCGAAAGGAAAGGGACAGGTAAGACGACTAAGGTTCCCTAAATTTGACCCACCCTCAGGGAACTATTTGTCAGTGGCTTCTATGATAAAATGTGTCTGTGGTAACGCGACCATCCCCATTGAAAATTGTCTCCGTACCCCAAGCTGTAAGAAATGATTGAGACACCCCCATCTACCCAAAATGCCCCCAGTTTGGTATCAGCTGCCCTGAACGAGAACTTGAAAAACGCCCCTTGCTCCGACTCGCTGTGCTCCTAATCGTTTTTTATAAGATCCCACCTTCCCCGAGGATAAGTTTAATAATTATCGCAAACCACCCCCCCGAGTTTTTGTAGTAACCAGGTTGCGAGGATTTATATAAAAAGTTAGAAAGATGTATGCAAAGTTAAAAATTAGATCGAAAATCGAAAGACCTTGTTGCTGTAAGCCTTGCTGAAAATAAGATGTTTTGATGTAATGAAGACTTGTTTAGCCTATGTTCATCCCTCAGAAGGATGCCTATCAGACTATGGTGAATAGCACGTTGCACTTTTTGTAAAATACAAGGCCCTGAAGACCAGCCTAGCCTTGCAAGACTCGTACTAGGGAAATGGGTCTCTGCCAGAAGAACTGACATCTACTATAATAGACATATGACAAATGAACGTAATAATCATCAAAGCGTCAAAGAATTAGCCAACAAAAGGAAGTTGTAAGGAATCCAGCAAATCCATCATCAATTGTTTATACGTTAGCCGCAAAAATCTCAAATGTAGCGAGTGCTTACCCCAGTTGCTTGGTGTTGGGAGAGAAAATAGATTTATGTAATTACCTTTTTCTGCAAAATCTCTAAAGACTGTCTTTTCAACACTCATTTAAGGGTATCACTGTCGGAGGGGAAAGAGACCGGATGTGGGAGCACGCGGCCTGACTGCGGATTGTGGAACATCAGCGACGGAGGCCGAGGCGAGACCACAGCAGTAAGGAGTCGCAGGACGGGGCACTGTTTCAAACAAAGCTAAGGAAAGGGCTGACCTGAAGCCCCTGCTCTATGATCAACGTGTGCCAAAAAGTCCCCGCTCTCTGAACATGGTTACGGACCCGCCTGTCGCAAACCCTCCGTCCCCCTGATCTGTTCCCGACTTGGCCTAGCTCCATCCCCTCCTCCTCTGACCTACCATAAGGACTGTTCACACCCGCACCTTTCCACCCGAACTCCCAAGTTCCTCCAAATCCTACTGAACTACCCAGAGAAGAGTACTCCCTGCGTCAGAAGGGAGGGAGCTCCGACTAAGTAGACCACGAACTATGTTAAATCCCAGAACGGTGACCTAGAACTCCACCAAGGGTCGCCCCCGAAGAAAAGATAAACAAAGTCTGTGGTTCTGCCCGCTACCAAGCACCCTGAAGATGATGGAAGCAACAGGAAATGCCCACCACAGAGACTCAAGAAACGAACAGATCTCACAATTCTGGAACAATTGCACTTTCCATTGCAAAATCTATGCTCTGCATTACGGAAGAAGATGCACCTGCCCCAAAACCGTAACGCATTCCTCCTACGAGGTCTGACGAAAACCAAACAGAATGCACCCCTACCCACAGACCCCCAACGACTCAATCCACATGAACATTTCTGTTGATAGGTAATCCAGGTGCTCAACAGTGCCGACAGAAGACGACAAAGGACTACGAGAACTCTGATATATATATTTTTTACTGTATCTCATTTCTCTCCCAACCACCATTGGACTGACTATGCACCCGCCGTATTCAAAAAAAGGACTTACTTATATGATAACTTACCAGTTCTTATTCTATGATCTGTACCCAACGCCCTCGCTACATAATTCTAGTCTGATATTGCATTACGATGACTTTTTCTGCAACCAACTTAACGATGAACCCGCCTACTAAATGATGAGATTTTTCAATATGATGTTTATAATGTGATGTTTATGTACAGTTCTTTCGCCTAAGTCTCCTCTCCCTTACTTATGATCGCTGCATATAGGTGTAGATAGGAAATAGGCCAGCAAGATGTCTTGGAAATGTTAAAGGGAGGACTGTGGAAAATAAATACAAACTTGGTGAACATTATCGGCGCCATCTTGCCCCTTTCCAAGCCCATTCGTGCGCGTAAGCGGCAGCCATTTTGAGCAGCATGGCCTCCCTGCCCCTCGCTAATAGCCAGCGCGTCTCTCTCTCTCTTAACCTCGCAAGCATTCCCCCGCACGCTGACAACCCCCGCTCTCTCATGCCTTGGGTCATAAACCCCTCTTCAGCGCAGCTTCACCACGGAATCCCATCCTGTTCCCAGCGCGACACCTCCCCTCATTCCTTTCATGGCCTCAAACCCTTCTGATGCAAACCCCTTTTCCTGTGTCCCCGTTTGTCTTCCCTGTTCCCAGGCCGCCACCTGGCTCTGCGGATACTGTTTATTACCCCGTACAGTAGGAAGTTTCCCCTCCCCATCAAAAGACCCCCGAACCGATCAAAGCCCCCACCCCATGAGATCCGATCAACCCCATGCATTCCGTGAATCGGCGGAATGCCCTGCTGTGCGACAACCATCACCTGTTGTGACCGGGGTGGGGAATCCAACTGTAAATGTATGTGGGAACGGGTCTGAAGGGGAGATTCCGAGGATGTTCTTTCAAGTACTAAAGTATTGCGAGAATGTGTTATGTGCAATAAAGGTCATAAACCCTAGTATAAGAGGCCAGGCCTCAGAGATGTGGTTAGAGCACCTCGTGACGATACTTGCTGTCTGAATTGAAGTGTTCTCCTCCGGAGAGAATAAAATCCTCGTTTCCTGCCTTCCAGTCTCCAGCGCCTGCTTCTTCATTGATTAATATTGGTGGGTCATAGAGGCGATACCGCCGGGCAACATAAAAGGGTCTTTGGTTACCGGTTGTCTTTGGAACCCTTTTTAACAATGGGGACCGGTTTCTGGCATTTCAGCCTTCTTCGGCCCGGCTTGCTTGAATCCTGATGGAGCAGTGAGAAAGGGACTCATGTCTGAGTATACCCTGCCACACCTATAGTGGCCAAAAACGATTTACAAAAAGGGGGTGGTGATGAACAGAGTGTCTGAGTTAAACAGACCACTCTTACCCAGTCCAAAGATCAGGGCTTGATCCATCACCGTTATTTATCTCACTGCCCCATCCCAGCTCAGAACCTGGCTATATGCAAATCAGTCTGTCCCTGGCCCAGTGCATCATGGGAACAGGGCAGACTAAACTACTAAGCCAATTCTTCACCAGAAAGGAGACAAGCTACCGGGGACCGGTTTCTGGCATTTCAGCCTTCTTCGGCCCGGCTTGCTTGAATCCTGATGGAGCAGTGAGAAAGGGACTCATGTCTGAGTATACCCTGCCACACCTATAGTGGCCAAAAACGATTTACAAAAAGGGGGTGGTGATGAACAGAGTGTCTGAGTTAAACAGACCACTCTTACCCAGTCCAAAGATCAGGGCTTGATCCATCACCGTTATTTATCTCACTGCCCCATCCCAGCTCAGAACCTGGCTATATGCAAATCAGTCTGTCCCTGGCCCAGTGCATCATGGGAACAGGGCAGACTAAACTACCAAGCCAATTCTTCACCAGAAAGGAGACAAGCTACCGGGGACCGGTTTCTGGCATTTCAGCCTTCTTCGGCCCGGCTTGCTTGAATCCTGATGGAGCAGTGAGAAAGGGACTCATGTCTGAGTATACCCTGCCACACCTATAGTGGCCAAAAACGATTTACAAAAAGGGGGTGGTGATGAACAGAGTGTCTGAGTTAAACAGACCACTCTTACCCAGTCCAAAGATCAGGGCTTGATCCATCACCGTTATTTATCTCACTGCCCCATCCCAGCTCAGAACCTGGCTATATGCAAATCAGTCTGTCCCTGGCCCAGTGCATCATGGGAACAGGGCAGACTAAACTACCAAGCCAATTCTTCACCAGAAAGGAGACAAGCTACCGGGGACCGGTTTCTGGCATTTCAGCCTTCTTCGGCCCGGCTTGCTTGAATCCTGATGGAGCAGTGAGAAAGGGACTCATGTCTGAGTATACCCTGCCACACCTATAGTGGCCAAAAACGATTTACAAAAAGGGGGTGGTGATGAACAGAGTGTCTGAGTTAAACAGACCACTCTTACCCAGTCCAAAGATCAGGGCTTGATCCATCACCGTTATTTATCTCACTGCCCCATCCCAGCTCAGAACCTGGCTATATGCAAATCAGTCTGTCCCTGGCCCAGTGCATCATGGGAACAGGGCAGACTAAACTACCAAGCCAATTCTTCACCAGAAAGGAGACAAGCTACCGGGGACCCTTGCTCATTGCACCATCAGGATTCAAGCAAACCGGGCCGAAGACGGCTGTAATGCCAGAAACCGGTCCCCGGGAGCTTGTTTCCTTCCCAGTGTAAGAATTGGCTTTTGTAGTTTGGTTTGCCCTGTTCCCATCATGCACTGGGACAGGAACAGACTAATTTGCATACAGCCAGGTTCTGAAACTGGGATGGTGCAGTGAGCTAAAAAACGGTGTTGGATCTAGCCCTGATCTCTTGACTGGGTGAGAGCTTTCTGCTTAATTCAGAGACTCTGTCCCTCACCACCCCTTGTTGTAAATATTTTTGTCCACCCTAAGCGTGGAAGGGTATTCTCAGATGTGAGACCCTTGCTCATTGCACCATCAGGATTCAAGCAAACCGGGCCGAAGACGGCTGTAATGCCAGAAACCGGTCCCCGGGAGCTTGTTTCCTTCCCAGTGTAAGAATTGGCTTTTGTAGTTTGGTTTGCCCTGTTCCCATCATGCACTGGGACAGGAACAGACTAATTTGCATACAGCCAGGTTCTGAAACTGGGATGGTGCAGTGAGCTAAAAAACGGTGTTGGATCTAGCCCTGATCTCTTGACTGGGTGAGAGCTTTCTGCTTAATTCAGAGACTCTGTCCCTCACCACCCCTTGTTGTAAATATTTTTGTCCACCCTAAGCGTGGAAGGGTATTCTCAGATGTGAGACCCTTGCTCATTGCACCATCAGGATTCAAGCAAACCGGGCCGAAGACGGCTGTAATGCCAGAAACCGGTCCCCGGGAGCTTGTTTCCTTCCCAGTGTAAGAATTGGCTTTTGTAGTTTGGTTTGCCCTGTTCCCATCATGCACTGGGACAGGAACAGACTAATTTGCATACAGCCAGGTTCTGAAACTGGGATGGTGCAGTGAGCTAAAAAACGGTGTTGGATCTAGCCCTGATCTCTTGACTGGGTGAGAGCTTTCTGCTTAATTCAGAGACTCTGTCCCTCACCACCCCTTGTTGTAAATATTTTTGTCCACCCTAAGCGTGGAAGGGTATTCTCAGATGTGAGACCCTTGCTCATTGCACCATCAGGATTCAAGCAAACCGGGCCGAAGACGGCTGTAATGCCAGAAACCGGTCCCCGGGAGCTTGTTTCCTTCCCAGTGTAAGAATTGGCTTTTGTAGTTTGGTTTGCCCTGTTCCCATCATGCACTGGGACAGGAACAGACTAATTTGCATACAGCCAGGTTCTGAAACTGGGATGGTGCAGTGAGCTAAAAAACGGTGTTGGATCTAGCCCTGATCTCTTGACTGGGTGAGAGCTTTCTGCTTAATTCAGAGACTCTGTCCCTCACCACCCCTTGTTGTAAATATTTTTGTCCACCCTAAGCGTGGAAGGGTATTCTCAGATGTGAGACCCTTGCTCATTGCACCATCAGGATTCAAGCAAACCGGGCCGAAGACGGCTGTAATGCCAGAAACCGGTCCCCGGGAGCTTGTTTCCTTCCCAGTGTAAGAATTGGCTTTTGTAGTTTGGTTTGCCCCGTTCCCATCATGCACTGGGACAGGAACAGACTAATTTGCATACAGCCAGGTTCTGAAACTGGGATGGTGCAGTGAGCTAAAAAACGGTGTTGGATCTAGCCCTGATCTCTTGACTGGGTGAGAGCTTTCTGCTTAATTCAGAGACTCTGTCCCTCACCACCCCTTGTTGTAAATATTTTTGTCCACCCTAAGCGTGGAAGGGTATTCTCAGATGTGAGACCCTTGCTCATTGCACCATCAGGATTCAAGCAAACCGGGCCGAAGACGGCTGTAATGCCAGAAACCGGTCCCCGGGAGCTTGTTTCCTTCCCAGTGTAAGAATTGGCTTTTGTAGTTTGGTTTGCCCTGTTCCCATCATGCACTGGGACAGGAACAGACTAATTTGCATACAGCCAGGTTCTGAAACTGGGATGGTGCAGTGAGCTAAAAAACGGTGTTGGATCTAGCCCTGATCTCTTGACTGGGTGAGAGCTTTCTGCTTAATTCAGAGACTCTGTCCCTCACCACCCCTTGTTGTAAATATTTTTGTCCACCCTAAGCGTGGAAGGGTATTCTCAGATGTGAGACCCTTGCTCATTGCACCATCAGGATTCAAGCAAACCGGGCCGAAGACGGCTGTAATGCCAGAAACCGGTCCCCGGGAGCTTGTTTCCTTCCCAGTGTAAGAATTGGCTTTTGTAGTTTGGTTTGCCCTGTTCCCATCATGCACTGGGACAGGAACAGACTAATTTGCATACAGCCAGGTTCTGAAACTGGGATGGTGCAGTGAGCTAAAAAACGGTGTTGGATCTAGCCCTGATCTCTTGACTGGGTGAGAGCTTTCTGCTTAATTCAGAGACTCTGTCCCTCACCACCCCTTGTTGTAAATATTTTTGTCCACCCTAAGCGGGGAAGGGTATTCTCAGATGTGAGACCCTTGCTCATTGCACCATCAGGATTCAAGCAAACCGGGCCGAAGACGGCTGTAATGCCAGAAACCGGTCCCCGGGAGCTTGTTTCCTTCCCAGTGTAAGAATTGGCTTTTGTAGTTTGGTTTGCCCTGTTCCCATCATGCACTGGGACAGGAACAGACTAATTTGCATACAGCCAGGTTCTGAAACTGGGATGGTGCAGTGAGCTAAAAAACGGTGTTGGATCTAGCCCTGATCTCTTGACTGGGTGAGAGCTTTCTGCTTAATTCAGAGACTCTGTCCCTCACCACCCCTTGTTGTAAAAAATTTATATTGGCAAGACCAATCAGCAGGTCAATGTACGCATGACACAACATAGGTCACGCATTAAAAAGAAAGTGTTAACTGCGCCCCCGGTCCAACATTTCTCCGAAAAACAACACGGGGAAAATGATTTCACTTGGACAGTACTTTTCAGTATCAATCAACCAAAAACGGGGATCAATATTGATCACATTCTCTTGAAAAAAGAGGCTTATTTAATACTGAAGTTCAACAGTACCCAAACCGGGTTGAACTCACTCTCTGAAATTTCGAGATTGTAATGTATTCGTGCACCCACAAGGTCGGAAACTACAATACCCACAATGCCTAGCTGTGGGCTTGCAATGATGTAGGAGCCCTGAACAGCCGCCCGGCTGCTCCTGCGTTTTCATTTCCTGGTTCGCTCTGGTCGAAGGAAGGTGAGCGTCCGCGATACTCCTTATGCGTGAGACTGCGGTGCCCTCACATTATACTGGGTTAATGACCATAAGGCCCCAGTTTTGTCTTTCAGCGCGAGAGAAAAGTTTCTTGATAGAACGGTGAGGAACAAGACTTCGCGACTGACATAGCAAGTTTTAGACAATCAACACACGGAATGGCTGTCGTTGACGCCCCGTGTCTACTACCAACAAATTGGGTAGGTGGCTTCCAACCATTCCCGCAATACTTAACGAACTTTAACACAATTTATGCCAATACTGAGCCGGACCTTTATACTTTACAGGTCGCAAAGAAATTATAAAAGGAGCACACGGAGAATTCAATACCGCATTCAATGCAGCATTTGAAGAAGGTATGAACGTGTTGCTTTAGGTCTGTTGTAGTCGCTTGGCACTGGCCCAGATGGCTTTTTAAGTCTTCATTACTACTATTTTTTCAGAATACATCCCATTATCATTGATTTCTGCGGCAACCCCTCGTGAACAAACACCACCACGAGAGTCCCCCGCATTCTCCATAGAGGTAATTAGTTCAGCAAAGTCAAACCAGCCCTAGGGGGTCCTTGTAAAATGTTCTGTTGTAAAAAATGTTCTGTTGTAAATAAGGTGTAAATACTGAAAACAAACTTCGTTTTATATTTTTTGTTTAGATTGAAAACATTGAGAGAGCCCTGAGGAGAATCTGTAATCTTTGACAGATTCGAAACGCGTTGGCAAGGCAAACGACAGACAGAGAGTTTTAAATAATTGCACTTTTTGGGTGCAGCTCTGATGGTCAAGACTAATTATGGATCAATTTCAGATGTCTGTCTAATCTTTTACAACCTTTTGGGTTCAATAACGGTTGTTGATTATCTCGCAAAGAATAATTATTTGCGCATATAGAATTGTTATTGATTTCTCATACGAGGAGTTTGTTGATGAATGTGTGATTTATTTTTTTTATGTGATATTTGTTAGCACTTGTGAAATATGTCTTAATGTGTTGTATTTGTACATAGGTGTATGGAGTGTTCTTCTCGCCTACTGATTTGTTAAATCATTCCAAAAATAATGAACAAAAGGGTTAAATAAAATTCCCCATACAAACAAAGAGACGTTGTTATTTGTTTGTTGTCTCTTAAAACTTATAGTGAGACTAAATAAAGAGGTGGGCTAGCAATATTTCTTTTTTCCACTTGTAAATTGGGTCCAGCTGCCCCCTGTCCCAGGACCAAACTCCGTTGTTGTACTAAAAAAACATAGATAGCCATGACCACACAACTGATAAGAAAGTGGATCATTCAACATCAAGCACGGGTGTCATGTAACGTGGCTTTGGCCCCTCTGGTACCTCATTCTTAGCGATGAGATCTGCCAGAGGCGTCAGATAGATACTGAAAAGTAGTGGGCTCAAAGCCGAGCCCTGAGGCACTACACATCTAAGTGGTTTCACAGAGGAGGTGTAGGGGCAGAGAAAGACTTGTTATTCTCTGCCGTGGAGGTAGAAGGTGATCCATTCTAATGCAGTCCCCCGGATGCCTATTTTCTTAAGTCTATCAAGCAGGATAGGGTGTGACACCGTGTCAAACGCTGCCGACAGATCACGAAGTACCAGCATGACTGTCGAGCCTCCGTCCACCAACCATCAGATGGAATCTGCTACTTTAATCAATGCCGATTCCGTGCTGTAACCAGTGCGAAAGCCAGATTAAGAATCATGCAGCAACTCATTGGCTTCTACAAAGTTGGCCAGTTGCTTAGAGCAACCAAAGTGCTACTACCCCTTTTAAAACAGCTGTGAAACGAAGTGCACACTTCTATTATAAATACAACTGACGTGACTGATTTATTTCCACCATAGCGATCCATGAACCTTGTTATAGTCAAGAGTGGCTTTGTCTCAGTTTGCCAAAAAGTGATACATGACATTTTATTTGGATAGGGTAAGCCAGGATTTCTCCTGGTATGAGACCATACAGATCCCCTTTTATATATCCATTTTTTCCATACATTAAGGTTGTAAATGACAATTTGTTTGTTAGAGATATTCGATTCCACTAAAGTCATAACAGTACCTTGTTTGGAAACACCTGCATATTACAAACTAAGAGGTATTCTGAGCGTTTAATTAATTTTGCATGATGCATACCTTAGGTGATTGTTCTCACTGGGGCGTCCATCTTGACATGGGGTACGTGTTTATAAAGCAATGTGCACTTCGTTTCACTGCTACTTAACATCCACGGGCCCCACCACTAGTGAATGACCACATTTTAAACCCTCTTCTCCTCAATATCATTCATGTAATATGCCCTTAAAATAAAATACCACCATCATGTCTTTCTGAGACGCTCTAAAAAAAGAAAGTCCACATTCATCTAAAATAATATAACCCCTCAACATATCTGAGTTTTGCGTCCAAAACGTCAAACGCTAAAATACTAATGGAGCATACATGGACACTCATCTCATGCCTATACCACTGTACAAAAAAGGTAAATTAAAAAAAATATTTTTTTTTTACATTAAGGATACTTTTATCTGTTATAGAGACTTCTCTGAATCCTTTAAGTTCTCTAAGATTGTCAAAATGCCATATGGTAGGAAGTTCATCATCTCAGCCTCAAATAATCTCATTAAGTATACAGAACATTGATGGATGGAATGCGTGTATTAATCTGAGCCACTGGTAATCACTACGGCCGCATCCCAATCCATTTTTTTTCACACCATGCCAACTCAGTTTGAACCCAGCTATATGCAAATCAGTCTTGACCCTGCTCCAATAGCAACAGTCCAGCCTGAACGGCCAAGCTTGGTCCTCACTGAACTGGAACACAGGCAACCCAGAACCAGACCTATGTTGCTTGTTGTCTGGTTCAGGGAGGACCTGGCTTGTCAGTTCGGGATGGACTGTTCCCATGAGGAGCAGGGTCAAAACTGATTTGCATATAGCTGGGTCCAAACTGAGGAGGCATGTTAGTCGAGAAATTATGGATTGGGATGCGGCCCCAAACTGCTGCAAGTGGCTGAGATTAAGTGAAACATTGCATCCATCAAACTTATTGTTTTTGCATTTGATGCCCTAAGTGTGCTGGGTATGTCCAGACGTGGGTCCCAGGCTCTCTGTGCCAATGGAACCAAGCCATACCTGGCTGAAAAGCCTAAACTAGGGCAGACCCAGTTCAAGATTATTTGTGTTCTGGGTCACGGAGGACCTGGCTTGGCAGTTCAGGCTGAAGTGTTCCCATGAGGAGCAGGGTCAAGACTGATTTGCATACGGCTGGGTCCAAACTGAGATGACATGGTGGCTAAAAAATGATGCATTGAGTTGCAGCCTGAGCGATTGCCAATGGCGGAGATTACATCCATCACTCTGTTGTTTTTTAATCAAATAATCTCAAAGCAGAAATATCCATCTCATTATGTGCCAATCACAAAATCCTAGCCTAAGTTTCTGACACCAACATTAAGTGCATTAATTCACACTTCTAAATGTTCTTAAGCATGAATATTAACCTGAATCCAAGGAGAAACTCTCCCTCTAAATTCCCTCCAGAAGTTCAACAGACCCCCTCTATGGCAAACAAGCCTTACCTTATCCACCCAAAGCCCTTTACCTACTCTACCTACCATGCTCATCTCCCAACACCCACACACACCAAGCAAAACATCAACACTTCCTAAGTTCTCAATTCATTCCCTGGGTGGGTCATAGAAGGAAGATCAACAAAGCATTCCTCACCCAAGCCCACGTGATCCTTCCATCGCCCATGTTCTTTACCTGCTTCACCAGACCAGCTACCAACTATATTCCTTCCACTCAATCATCCCAACACAACTCATTCCAAGACCGTCACACTGTGTTCATCACCTTTATCACCTATTAACCCCACTCACAATAATCAACACATAAATCATGCCAGTACCTACATAACCTCCGCTCCACAAGGCTTCCAAACAACACAGCAAAAACATGTTCTAAGCTTCAGTAGTCTGACCTCCCAAACAATAAGACCAATGTCATCACTCCTAATCAGTCATGACATAGGGAAATGCATCCTTAAACAATTATTAACGTCAGTAAGTCCTAAATCAGCACACCCACTAAAGAAAGTAAACTCTTTGATATCTGTCTTTCCAAACTCCTATGAGAATTTATCTGCTCTGGTTAACACGTTCAGCTAACAATGACTGCAAATCCAAACATATTGATTCAAGAATGCTTCCTCCTACACAAAACCTTGCAATAACAAAAAATCACACCCCAGGAGAGACACTTCAGACCAATCCAACTAATGTGTCCCTTTTTCCACAAATCTACACAACAGTAATCTCATCCTGCTGTTATCATCTCGATAGCACATAATGCTTGAACTTGGACTCTCTTATTGGAAAACATGGAATAAAGAAGTTTGACACCTTAATACCAGTGGGATTTTAGATCACCCATTCATCTTCATGCTACTCAACTCTACAAAAATTACAATCTCACACCAACCAAAAAGAGTAAAAACGTGAACTAAAGAAACCTGGACACATCCTCCCTATGATAAGAAATAGTGTACCGACTTCTAAACATCACCCAACACTGGAAGTCCATGATCTTACAAATACATAGAAACCATTAGTGAAATACTAGATGAATAGTCCCTTACTACCCTGAATAGACACCAGATCAAATAGCCTCCTCATGACTGTCATAGGGACTTTATAAAGAAAGGAAAACCTTTCAGACCATTGAACAAAAATTGCAATAATGCACAAGCCTTTGTAACCAACTCTGGATTGGAAAACACATCTTTAACCCGTTTGCCGCGGCCACGATTTCGTGGCAGTGCGGCACTTCCGTAAAATGAGCGGGCCGCGTCGGCCATTGGAAGTGTGCAGCACTACGAAGGTAGTGCTCGTGACGTCCAACGGGCGACGGCAGCTCTTAAGGGGTTAAAGCAAATCCTCCTTCCTAAATTCGTAAATAGGTCAGGCCAAAGATTAACCGGAATAACCTTTTTACAACTGTAAAATACCCCACTGAGCAGTCTCTAACAATGATCCCTAATGCATCGAATGAGAATTAGGAGGCATTCTCAAACGTCTTTGTTTAGAAGGTGAAAAAGATCAAGCTGTCTCTTAGTTAAATGTCTAAAGATCAGAAAGTCAGCTGGTCCTCATTTAAAGAGGTGACCCTTAATGGTGATCCCATTCTGGTGTAACCTCTTCAACTCGTCTTTGGATCAAGGAAACAATCAGCCAAAGTTTTAAAATGCTGCTTAAAAGCCCAACTATACCTGATCCTAGAGGAAAATCAGGGATTAAATGATTGTCCGTCTGAATCCAGAGTCAATGCAGCAAGAAAACCACAGTCCTAAATATAGATGACAACCCCCTCCACATTTTAGGGAAAGGAAACTCATGCATTCTTACCCTGCTCGACCTCTTGTCAGTCTTTGGCATGGTGGACCATACATCTCTCCTTGAAATACAAAAGGAAAGACTGGACATAAATGAGCCAGTCCTCTAGTGGTTCTCTTCATTTCTGGAAAATCATAGTCCATGCATCAAAACTGGCAACTTCACATCCAAACCAATGGCACTACACTAAGTAGTTCCACATAGTTCAACACACTTACACTCTTTGACATCTACACGGAACCTCTTGCCTCCATCCTTAAGCAGTATAACATCACTTAACTATTTCTTTGCTGAAAATACCCATCTCCATTTAAACATTTCAGTACCCAAGAACATCATTCCTTTGTCTCAGTTCCTCTACGAGACCCCATCCTGGATGTCATTTCATCATCTAAATCTAAACCAAATAAAGATTGAATGTCTCCTCCTTGCTCCACAAAGTACAACATAACAGTACAACATTGGCACAGAGAGATCATTCCTTAATTGCTATGTAACCTTTGTTGACTCTGAAATCCTTCAACCTCATCCTAGACAAGCACATGCACTTACAACAGCACCCTATAACCTGACAACAGGAGCACAATCTCAGCTTAGACTGCTGTGAGGCATCAAACAGTTTAACCCAGAGACTGACTTCAAACATGTTGTTTAACCTTTCTAGAATGGCCTAGTCCTTCCTAAAATGGAATATAGTAGCTGTTTTTTGATAGGGATACCCAAAGTACACCTAGCTCCTCTTCACCTAGCTCCTCTCTTCACATAACTACCATAGTAGTCATGTGATCCAGCAAATATGACCATATATTCCTCATTCCGATGGCTCTGAAAGGGCTGCTCAGTGAAGCAATAATATACTAAAACTGGCATATGTTACCCATAAGAGGTCAAACAACTGAAATACCTAGCTAAGTAACTTTGAGTGTCACGTGACAACTGAGAATTTCTGATATCCTCCCTCTCAGGAATCCACTCTGAAGAAGTCTAGAACTGTGAATCAGTCATTCTCAGGAAGCGCTCTAAGAATCTGGAACTCGCCCTCCTGCTCGCAGGACAGGATCATCCTATGCTGCTTTCAAAAAGTTAATGAAAAATGTGCTATTCAATCGCCACTTCCACCCAGATTTGACATGATCCTCAAGAAAATCATTGTTTACATTTGTATCATGCTTTCAAATTGAAAAGAATATTACTGATGATGTGGTTTGAGAGGCAAATAGCTGGTAATGACTATCTCTGTATACATGTTTATACTGCCCACCTTTTTGATTTGCATCACCAAACTTCTGTGAATTAATTACTCTCTTCATCTTAATGTTGAAACTGATTTAATCTGACATGTTGCTCAGCTTGTATGTAAAGCACTCTGACACATTTAGGTGAAGAAACTACTAAATAAATAAGTAAGCAGCACATGGTAAGTGCCACTCTTCATTATATCAGAATTTACCATGTGTAGCAAAACCATACCAAATTTCCTCATATACGCACCGGCCAGACATCAACCTGAGCTGTTATTTCTATAGACATAACTAATTGGTCTGTCATCTTGGACTTGCTCTTTAAAATTCTTTATGTCTTGCCTGGTGAGTCATAAATATCTTCTGGGTATTTTGAATATTAGAAAACATGATTCTTTTGGCAATTTAAATAGATATTTATAATTATTTTGAAATTTATAGAGAGCACAGCTACCTCTGGCGGAGGTGTCCCGGCACTAGGTGCAGCGTACAGAAGGAGGAAGCAGGCTACTAAACAATTTAGGTGCTAGAGGAGACTAAAAAAACAGGTTTTTAGGAGTTTACGGAAGTCAAATTACGAATTTGCCTTCCTTATGAACTCGGGTAAGGAGTTCTATAGCTGGGCAGTCCTTACCGTGAAGGACCGGCCCCCCAATCTGGCTCTTTTGAAGCGAGGAGTAACAAGTTGTACTTGATGGTTAGATCTCAGATTCCTCAACTGATGGTAGCTGCGGAGTCTTTTCCTCAAGTAGAGGAGGTCTGCTTCTTTAATTGCCCTGTAGGCAAGAGTTAGCACCTTGAATTCTACTCTCCTCCTTACTGGCAGCCAATGTAGGCTCCATAGATGAGGGGATATGTGGTGTTGTGTTGGGATATTTCTAATGAGCCTGGCGGCCGCATTTTGTATAATCTGTAAATTTCTGATCATGTAGTCAGGTAGACCCAAGTACAGACTATTGGCATAATCTAACTGAGCTGTAATGAGTGCATGAACTACTGTCTTTCTGCAGTCCATGGGTAGAAAATGGAGGAATCTCCGTAGGTACTTCATTTTCCAGAAGCAGATAGAGGAGACATGATTAATCTGATTTTTGCATGAGAGGGCGGAGTCAAACTTGAATCCCAGGTTCCTGGCAAAGTGCACAGGGTGAGGTGGGGGGTTGAGCTCAGGTGGCCACCATAAGTCCGAGTGAGGCGGAGATGGATGATTGAAGAATAAGACCTCAGTTTTATCGGTATTTAGCTTCAGACAGTTCTCTGTCATCTATGCTGAAATATCGACCAGACAATGTCTGAGGTTAGAGAATGCTGCCTCGGATGTGTTCTCCTTTAGGAGAACACGAGCTGTATGTCATCAGCATATGAGATGACCCTCACCCCGTGTTGTTCAATGAGCGGGGCCAGCGGGGAAAGATAAACATTAAAAAGAGTCGGGCTCAAGGCGAGGCCTGGGGAACTCCACAGACTATGGGGCGTGAAGATGAGATGTGAGGATGCAGCAGTACTTTCTGGGAGTGGTCTTCCGGGAATCAGCCAAGCCACGATAAAGTGGTCCCTGTCACTCCCAGTTGTCTAAGTCTGTCATGCAGGATCATGTGTGACACAGTATCGAACGCTGCCGACAGATCTAGTAGCACAACACTGTCTCTGTGCTGTAACCTGCCCTGAAGCCAGACTGGGAGTCATGGAGAAGTTTGTTGGAGTCTACATGTTCGGATAGCTGTTTCTGTACTTCCAATTCCAGAATTTTGGCCAGTGCTGGCAGGAGGGAGATGGGCCTAAAGTTCTTCAATTCAGTCGGATCTGCATCTTCCTTCGTAAGTATAGGTTGAACAAGTGCAGTTTCCCAGAATGTAGGATAGATACCGGTGATCAAAGAGGAACTCCAGAGTAAATAGAGATTGGGATTAATCATGGGGCCTGAAGTTTAAAAAGCCTAGCTGGACAAGGGTCTAGTAGAGAGCCGGATTTCGTTTTTTCCAACTGACTAAGGGAAGCCTCCGGGCTAAAAGGTCTGAATTCAGACCAGGTATGAAGAAGGGGAGAGGAGGGGAGAGGTGAGATAGTTGGTTCCCTTGTGGGAAAGGAGGAGTAAATGGTTTGTATTTTGTCTTGAAAAAACCTGAGAGGCTATCACAGAGATTGGCAGAATGTACTATGTTGCTATGTGTTGACTCAGGTTTAGTAAAATTTTGGACAATCTAAAAAATGTCTTTTGCAGAATTATAGGCAAGTTTAATTTGAGCTGCGGTGTAGTCCATAATGGACTGATGCTTAGATCTATGAAAGTGTTTTAGTGCGGTTCTGTAAGCCTTTTTGGACTCAGTATTGTAGGTTTTACGCCAGATCTGCTAGAGCTTCTTGCATAAACTCTTCTCAATACGGAGTTCAGGAGTAAACCAGGGGGCCGCGGGTTTGTTTCTAGTCAATTTAAAAGTTTTTATAGGGGCTAAAGCATCAAGGGAGGATGTGACCCAGTTATTGAATAAGATGGCGTCACAGTTGATTTCACCGGTCAGTTCTATAGGAGTTTATTGAAGAACAGGACCTATTATATCAGGTGTAACTTTCCTCCAGTTCTTTCTCTCTTCATAGGCCAGTTTCACTTGGTTCTTACACTTAGTCACGGACAAATTAAATGGTATCAGACTATGGTCTGACCACGTGAGGGGAATAGGATCCTTAGTGGTAAGGGTAGGAATATTGGTAAAAATAAGATCTAACATATGACCTGCTACGTGTGTAGGCATGGAGACCTTTTGAATGAGATTTTATCCTTTAAGAATATCTGCCAATGGAGAGGCCAGCGTACACTGTTCGCTATCCATATGGACATTAAAGTCGCCCATGACCATAAAATGTGCATATTTTAGCGTGAGATCTGCAATAGCATTGCAAAGCTCCAATGTCTCAGGAGGTTTAAAGTCCTGGGGTCTGAAGACTAGTACTCCTGCAATAGATAAAGTGGGGGAGATTTTAATGCAAAAGGACATTGCTTCTATCAGACCTATTAGTTCAATTCTCTTGTTTGAGATCTCCCAGTTGTCGCTTGTAATCATAGCCAACCCACCCCCCACTCTATTGCCAGCTCGATTGACTGTAGTAATTTTGTAGCCAATGGGAATGGCCATCTTGATGTCAGGGTTGTAGCTGTCTTTAACCAGGTTTCTGTAAGAAATATGAGATCCCAGGCCCCAGAATCTAGTGTTAGCCAGATATAATCTGCGTGTTTGAGGAGGGATCTACAGTTAATTAGGCAAGCGTCCATGGTAGTTTTAGAGTTTGTGGGTAGTGTTCTAGAGGGGGAGGCCATATCCCCCTCTAGAATACATAGATAATGACCTGATTTGCTTTGTTTCATGACAAAGTATTCCAGTTCATGTTAACGCATCCATTCTGAAAAAAGGTTGTTTTCTTTTTAATAACTGTGTTTATAGGATACTTGTATATTACAAATCTAGCAGAGTAGCAACTGAATACAAAGCAACAGCTTAGAGCCCTTGCACTCAAGTCACATTTTAGAACATTCACAGAAATGTAGGGTCAGTTGGTGTCTGACATGGAGGGAGGTCTTTTTCCTACTTGGCCCCTTTCTATTGGAATAAACTTCCCCTAAACATTCGCTGATGCAGAGAGCTGGGAAAGATTTTTTTAAAAACCTTCCTCTTTTAGTCAGTTTTTGCTAGGCATTTACTTCAGCAGAAGGGCCGAGATATACCTTTGCGGATGATGTGTTGCGCTATACCAAGAGAGCAATACATAACAAGATATTCTTCTTTGAAGGAAGATGTCTTAAGTTTCTTTCTCAATTACAGAAGAGGAGGAGCTGTTGTGTTAAGTGCTTAATTTGTTAAAAAAAAAAAAGTGCCAGGACCCTTATCAGGAGGCTACTGCTGCTTACACCTTCCTCTGCCCATGCCAGCACTGCCAATGACTGTACTGACACAACTACTTACTGTCACACCCCTACAAGTGTCGCAATTCTGACTATTCCAGACCCCCGAAGCTGTAAGAATGGCTTTGGCAGCAGGCATTAATCAGTTTTAATGTACACTGAATTAAGAAACTGTTCCTGCACTCATCTCTAAATTAAACAAACAGCACCAACATGTGTCAGACTGTTAAAAGTGCCGGTGTTGACAATTAAGTGCCGGTGGCAAGCACCGAAAACCACTGGCTCAAATAAAGCATTGGCTGTGTTATATGGTGAAGAGATTTAAATCTGTTTTCTTCTTTCCCGTATTTCCTGATCTCCAAGCTGAAAAAGTCTTGGCTTACATTCCCATTGTGAATGCTAGTTCTGCCAATATTGGAATAAGACGAGTGAAAAGTTTTCACTACCTTTTTAAGTGTTCCAATATTTTGCCTCCTTAGGAAAGATTTTCTTTTTTAAATTTGACATCCTTCTCAGATTATCGCATGCTGATGACACATTCTCCACCGTGGCTTTCATTAGGGAACATAACACCTTATTTTTAGCAGGCTCATTCAGTTACATAACTTTCTGCAGCTCAGAGGTGCAAGTACATGGTAATAATTTAAAAATGCATATTATAGGTATACCAAACAGATGCCATCTTCTGAACTGTACTACTGTGGGTACTATAAGATTTACACCCTCGAATGGTAACAGAAGGGCACATTTCAGACATCATTCTATATTTTTTTTACTATGGTTTGTTAAGTGAAATGATGGGAAAGTAAAGGTAAAGAGATAAAAGTTGAAGATTTGTCATATTGCGGCTAGGAGTAATACACTTGAATATAATAACTAGCGCTCATCCACTTTCCTTCCTGCTATTTTTTTTATGTGACCATCTTTCTAAGCTGCTGTTGCCGTGAACCTATTAAACTGGTGCAGTAAAAGTACAACATATCGCCCTCTTTTCCGGTTTTAATGTCCTCTCAATTTATATAGAACATTTCACAGGGAGATAGGTTAGCTGCCTGCCAGCAATTCCTTCCAATGGGAATCAACAAGAAGCTTCAAGCTGGTAATACACCTCAAAATATTCAAATTCCCACACAATGTCCATTTCAGTGGCAAGCATGTTTTACATTGATGAGAATGACCGTGGACAGAATAATAGAAATTTGGCAAATAAAGCTTTGTATGGCAAAACCAGAACAAAATATTTTTTATAAGAGTAAATACAAACTATTAAGGAATCTGAGGCACATTGGGGACAATTTCATGATTCAGGCTGACGAGGAGAATCTGTTAATCCCATCATTATTGAAGTGATTTTCGCCACTGTAGTACATTGAATATGCAATCCTTTCAGAAAAGCATACTCTTTTTGCACTACTAAGCGAGTGTACGAAGGGCTGCTTATAAAAACTGTATGCGAGAAATCAGTGGATAGGCACACATATTTAGTTCCATCCGAACCGCATCAAACAATATGTCAGACAATCAAGCACAAGCACATTTATTTATTTTTATTTATTTTATAGATTTATAGAGCGCATGGCTGCCCGTGAGCGTCCCAGCGCTAGTGAGAGAGATAGAGCAAACAAGAGAGGGAGATTAAGGGAACAGCCAGGTTTTCAAAAGTTTACGAAAAGAGAGAAGGTAAGTCTGGACGCGGATGTCCATTGGAAGTGAATTCCACAATTTGGTGGCATTGTAAGCAAAAAGGCGACCCCCTGATCGAGCCTTTTTGATCCTGGGCATCGAGGCCAAATGATGGTGTGTGGACCAAAGAGTTCTATTAGTTTTATAAGGGACAATAAGGCCTTTTAAAATAGGGGGGCCTTGCCATGGAGGATTTTATGGGTAGTACAGAGGGCTTTAAAATGTACTCTTTTCAGTATCGGTAGCCAGTGAAGTGAGCTGAGGGCCGGTTTCGCTGAGCATCGATTGTTAGTGCCAGTAAGGAGCATGGCAGCTGTGTTTTGCACGACCTGCAGTTTGGCCGTGACTTTCTTTGGGGAACCGAGGTAGAGGGCATTACCATAGTCCAATCTGGACAATATAAGGCCCTGGATTTGAAGCTTCTTCGACTGGATGGGGAGCAAAAATAGAATATTACGGGCAGTGCGAAGGAGGCCATAACAGGTTCCCGTGGTTTTCCTTGCTTGGGTGTTGAGCGTGAGGCCTTGGTCCAGCCAAATTCCCAGGCTTTTGATGTCTGACTTCGGGGTCGGGGGCGGACCCATGCAAGGAGGCCACAGAGCCTCTGGGCGATAGTGTGACTGGTTACCTATAACCAGAATCTCTGTTTTGTCGCTATTAAGCTTAAGGTGGGACCTGTCCATCCAGCTAGTTATATCCTTAAGACAGGAGTAGAGATAGATGGAGGGACGGTTCTGTTGACTCAATGATACAACAAGCTGGGTGTCATCAGCATAGGTCAAAAGTTTGACACCATATGTTTCATATGACACATTTATGTTTATGCATATGACACATATGTTTAAGTAGTAGGACAAGCGGTGGTCAAGTTACTGTGCTCAACTTTTCTCCAAAAAAGACTGAGCCAGACACATCGACAAACAATCTGCAAGCACCACTCAGAGTATGAATGTTACAATACAGAGAATAAGCAGAACTGAAGAACGTGTGCCATGGTTGTAACATTTCATCCATACTTGACACACATGAAAATAATTGCTTAAGACTTACGAATGACACAAAACAGTTTCACGAAACCACAATTTAATGCACACCACAATAATGGAATACACGAAGAAGAGAGACCTAACATCCATCCTTGCAAGAAGCATGTTATCCACGACACAATAAACAAGGATTGGCAAAGCCAGTACATGTGGCATGGACAAGCTGATACAGTGGTCATTTATTTTAATAAAATCATTCACGGATGAAGCTTTTTTACTAATGGTTTTTTTAAACGACAAATCTTTTTATTGCTCCATTTCATCATTATTTGTGCAGGAAAGTAATACTTAATAATATAAACTTAAAAATGAGTGCAGGCAAAATAAATAGGTAACTTTTATAATAAGATGAAAAGCACAGGGCTCTTCAGTGAGCCGCACACTCTTTAATCTCTATGTGCCTCCACTGGCAGTTATTGTTCGTGCAGATGTCTTAGCATTTGTGTTGTACGCAGATGATACACCAATTATAACGGCCCTTACATCTGAAGCTAGTCGAACCTTTTTCCCAACTTAATCATTGTCTAAAAGAGGTCACAGAATTGATGTCTGCAAGTAGCCTGAAACTTAATGGTGAAAAGACAAAGTACTTTCGGTAAGGAACAATCCCTCAAGGATGCAGACGTGTCATTGGCCAGAATATCTAGAAGAGAGTCCTAAACCAGCGCAGGCAGTAAAAAGCCTGGGCTCCTTGATCGATGACAAACTTATTATCGAAACACAGGCGCAAAAACTGCCAGATCCTGTTTCAATATTCTGAGAACCCTCAGAAAATTCCTACACATGCTGCCACTATCTACTAGGAGAGTGGCTGTGTAGGGATTAATCAGCTCACGGCTAGATTATGGAAACTCCCTTTATATAGGAAGTCTGTTAGAGCTGGTCTTTTTGACAGGTTTATTCCCAAACCTTTTGCCTTCTGCCTCCTATTTTCTGATCCTGTTTTTGTTGGCTATACGATTCTGGGCACTTTACCACTGCTGACCAGTGCTAAAGTACATATGCTCTCTGTATAAATTGTGACAATGATTGATCATCCATGATAAGCATATTGGATTTACTGATAATTCCCTAGTAAAGTGCATGATGTGTAACAGTGCCTTTAATTCAAATGCTACTAGTGGGCTTGCAGCACTGGTTGTGCCATCCACATGAGTAGCCCTGTAATGTGTCTCAGACCTACCACTGTAGTGTCTGCATGTGCAGTTGTAAACTGCAATGTTGTGCTGGCAAGCCCAAACCTTCCTTTTCCTTACATGTAAGGCACACCTAGGATAGGCCCAAGGGGTGAAGTGTATGTGAAAGGTAGGACATGTACTGGTGTGTGTGACGTGTCCAGTTTGTGAAATACTGTGTATTTCGTTTTTCACTGTTGAAAGGCTATCTGTCCCATAGGCTTATCAATGGGGTTGCACTGTACCATTTTTACATGTGTAGTTTGCTATAGGGAAAAGATAGGAAAATGGAGTTTAGACTCTCTGAACTCAGAATTTATTAACTCACCTTTTGGTAAAGGAGGGTTTTAAATTCTGTGTTTGAAAATGCCACTTTTAGAAAGTGTGCATTTTTTTAACTTTAGTATTCTGTGCCTCTGACTGTTTGTGTATTTAGCGTCTGGTGGTTGATTGATGTGCATTCACTCTAGACAGTCAGTGGGGGGGAGGGTAGAGGTGTGCCCTGTCTTGCCTGGGTGACTCACCACAGGGCTGAATAGAGCTTATCTGCATTTAAAGTGGTGGGAGACGTTTTGCTTGCACCTGGTCATGCTGTACAGGGGAGAACAGGTCTGGTTTAAACTGGGTTCAGAGAACCTTGCCACAAAGAGAAAAATTACAATTTTGGGTATAAGTTTTACACTTAAAACCCCAGGACTTTGGATTACTTCAAGGAACAAGAGTACCCTACCAAGAAGAGGAATGGAAGAACTGTGTGAGGAGCACTGCCTTTTCTGAGTGATGGGGTGAGTTTGCCTTCAGTTTCTGCTTCTGTCTGTGGTGGAGGAAAAGGACTGACTATTTTTGCACTGCTGTGGTTTCCTGCTTGTGAAGACTTTCTAAGGGCTTGTGTGAGCTGGCCTCCTGTTGGAAATCTCAGGGACATAAAAGATTTCAGGAAAGATGGTAGCTGCAGCTAAAAGTAGCCTGCCTGAAAGAAGGGCTTAAAACTGTGTGAGGGAGCACTACCACTGACCTGTGTGGGGTGGGCCGGCCTGCAGTTACTCCTCCTATCTGGAGTAGGAGAAGGACTGATTGTTCTTTCCTTTTTTTATCTTAAATAAAAGCATGTGAGGAGTGCTTTACTGTGCGGTCCAAAGTTTTGGGAGTGATGTTTTTGCTCCTGGGCTCTGTCTGGTGCATAACCTTTGAAGGAAGTGCTGGATTTCCTGAAGGGAGCGCATTTTGGGAGTTTCCTACCTCCGAGTGCCGTAATTGGCCATTCCTTCCGGGTGAGTTAACAAAAACACAAGTGGAGCGATTCGCCCGGCTGATGAAAGTCCGTGCCAGAACGTTGGCTCAACTTGCAATGAGTGCGGGCTGCTCGCCGCAGTGCCGCACCACAAAATCTCCCGTCAGCGCAGCCCAGCTCCCATGTGACAAGAAGCCAAGCTGTGTGCCTCCTGAGAACGGGAAGAGCCCTGCTGTCATCCGACAGTGGGCAGGGCCAGCAAGGAAGGCCACGCCCATCCACTACGTCTGAAGAGGAGGATAGTTTCCGTAGCCATCAGCGTCCAGCATGTGATGCTGAGCAGAGTGCCGAAAAGCTCTGCTGTCGCCTGGTTGTAGGTGGGGCCTGCAAGGAAGGCCATGCCCACCTTCCATGGCTGAGAGGAAAGGTACGATGTCTCCCGCTCAGCCCCCGTGTTTGCGGAGGGGGCTGAGCTTCACAGCATATGTGGCAGCCGCACCATGCGTTTGCGGGTGGCTCCATGCGACCTCAGTTTAAGAAGGCGGAGGACCAAGAAGGTTTCTCCACCAACAGGGACATAATTGTTTTGGCCTTTTTTGGGCCCATTCTCCTGTGGCACAGTTTGGGGGCATTCTTGTTGTAGTCCGGGCCAGTAAAATTTGGCAACTGCACTTCGAGTCTGCAGCCAGCTCTCCCTGCCATTTTCCAGGTGGAGGGGACTGAGTGAAGTCTCCACGCTGTTGAAAAAGGGGAGAGCATGTATTCTCCTCCCTACGTTCCATGCACATTCCGACAACACGGAAAAGGGATTTCTCCATGGAGGATTCGGCCGGAAGTGGATTTCAGGGAAACCCCTCTGATACTGTATTAGGTGCTCCGAGGCACTGTGTCTTGGATGTTGATGATGACATGTGGGGAGTTAGGTTTGGCAGTGAGTTATGGTGAAGTCTGATGATTTGTGTTTCCCTCCCTACTCAAACTGCTGCATTTGCATTCCCTAGTGTTATGAGGGAAGTCATGGTGACATTCGTAAAACAAGTATGTGTTCAAGTACAATACTAAGTGATGTATGACTTGGGTAGGTTTTGAGTATTGGCTTCAGTGTACTACTGGTATTACTATGACGAAGGCCAAATTGGTCAAGTGATTTATGATCTATATATTGATATGCATTTTTTAGACAAGTGCCTAGTGGTACCGTGATTAATGTGATGTGTTCTAATGTGTTTTATGTGTAATACAAAGTATATTTTATATACCCTTGTGTGGAGTCTCTTTTTCGGTGTGCCAAGTGTGTCAACAGTGTGTGTGTGTGTGTTGCGCATACGCTATACACATTGCCTCTGGGATAAGCCTGACTGCTCTGCCAAGCTACCGAGGGAGTGAGCAGGGGTTATCTTAGGTCTGTAACTCACTAGCGTTCCGTAACCCGATCACTTATCACTCCTACCACCAACTTCACCCAGTCGAGTACCTTAAAGAACTTGCCTCTCACGATGGTACCCACTCAAGTGGGATTCAATAATTGCCACTGAAGCCCATTCAGAATCAGCACAACCTATATGAATAGTAATATAGGTAACCACCTGACGGGGGTGACCACATTAAGCACTATATATGTTATATGTACACCCTTGTATATGTCTTCCCTAGTACGCCATCCCAACCCCGTTTCCCCTTTTCTTTCTTACAGGTTTTTTCCTGAAACGAGGACAAAAACACACCCTTTTACAATAGATCACAATTTTTGTGGTCTTTAAATTGCACGCGGGCTGGGCGCACCTTAGCGAGTGCGTACCACCCCGTGTAATACTCACGGTCCTGACGAAAACCATAGAATTTTTTGTATTGGTTGAAACATGTAGACCTACTTTATGTTATAATTTTGCACATAGCACACTTCGCTATTTTTAACACATTACACTTCTTAAGGCACCAAAGCCTTTCCTATAGGCACAGGTGCCACATTGGTTTTATTGGGGTTCAGACGCTCAAGAATAAAGTCTTGAAGTGAGTAGTACTGGCCCCTTTTAATATACCCTTTCACTGTAGTTTTAAGCACATATAATAAAAAACAATATCCCGCTCCACTGTAGTCAGGTGTCGTACCACACCCTATGGGCACTCGGCCTATGGGGTGGGACCCCGATGATGAAGCATGTCACCAACTAGGTTGGTGAGTGAGGGGTTTTCTCAAAGGACAAGCATTGTCCGGTAAACGGGTTGGGGCCTTTAGTGCTAAACCTAGATCCTCTGTAGGATATGGCTAAGTGCTACTTTCCTCTCGTATAGGGGGTACTCCTTCTTTGTTGTTACTGTTATTCCCGGGGACCAGGAGTTCCCACCTCACATAGTTTATGTAAACATCCCTTACTCTCCCTCCTGTTAAATACATACTAGGCAGCGCACAGCTGCGAGAGCTACACACACCAGGTACACTAGTACTCCACTATCGTCAACCATGGCCGAGAATCAGGGCCTATCATACACAGCGCAAGTAGTTGAGGATGACATGAGTGATCTCTCTGTATTTGCGGATGCAAATATCGCTCAGAGCATTTCTGCAACCAAAGATTGGGAGAACTTGACAGAGCTAAAAAGGAACAGAATCAGGACGATTCTACACGGGACAATTCTGAAACAGGGTATATAGGGTATATAACATCTTTATTTAGATATATAAAAACATATCTTTAAAAGTTTCTTCCAGCACATTAATACAATTCTGAAACAATATCTAAGCAACAACATGGCTCCGAAGGGGCTACTTGTCACCAATGCCCCCTGCATTTTTCTGGAAGACGAAATGTTCAGAAAAGATTGGGCAGCCATTGCGTGGCATTGCACGCACGACTGGATAGTCTTAATCTTAAAGACTGCCCTAAGACTTTCCGAAAAAATCCACGTGGATATACAAATGGCCGAAGGCCAAATGAAAACGACCATTACCGGGTTCAAAAAGAAATTAGACGAGCTGAATAAAGAGATGTCGGACTGTAAGGACAACCTGACACAACAAAAAGTGTTGAAATTCCAAAAAGATTTGAAAAGGTTTTCAATGGTGAAAGCGTATCCATAATCGGACCCTGAATTCACACCACCATCTAAAAGTGATGACAATTCCGATGCTTCAAGTAACGCATCAAGTAGTACCTCCAGCTCAAGTGGTAACTCAAATGGTGGAAATAACAAACAGAGAGGCAGGGGACGCGGCAGAGGAAGGGACAATTGGCCTACTTTCAACCCTATGCCCATGCAGGCCTTCCCAGACCCATATAACCCCCCACAAAACTTCCCAATGTATGGGTGGCAGCCGTCTTTCCAGCAACCGTTTTATCCGCCAAACCTCTACAGACCGCCTTTTTTAAACCGGGGCGGGAGAGGACGGGGAAAAAGGAAAAACACCAACCAGGGCAACCAAGTCCACTGGGCACAAGAGGACCAGAGCACGAATCAATCCCGGAACAAACCCCAACAAGCGGGACCGAGCATTCGGAAAACCTAGTCACCAATTTATCATCTAGACCCCTCAGCACCTATGAGATGTCGGTCTTGAGGAAGGGTCTAGGTTTTGTACCTACGGCAAACTTAGACAAGTTCAAATTGCAGTGCGAACTAGCTTCCTTTTTCAGGAAATTAAGACTAAAAGCCTTTTTTGAGAAACGAGCCGACACTGAAATAAGTCAGGAAAAAAATGAGACTGGCCTACGGAATAAATCTAACTTCATGCCACCACCACACATGATCCCAGTAGAGATCTCTACGTTTGAACAAGCGGTCTTTAATGACGTGGAAAACGCCACTCCAAAGAAACCGTCTATGAACCTCACATACCAGGAAAAGACTGCCATGAACAAACTACAAAACGATGACTCAATTGTTATCAAGCCCGCGGATAAAGGCGGAGGGATAGTCGTGTTAGACAAATCATCATACCAAACAGAATGTCTAAGAGTACTGGCAGACCACAACAACTACCGAAAATTACCGGTTGACCCTACAGAAGACCTGAGAAGCGAGATCACTTCACTTGTGGAGTACGGAGAGTCTGAAGGTTATGTATCCAAACAAGAGGCGGATTTTCTGTGTAAAAGTGAGGGGAAGTTACCTTACTTTTACACAATCCCAAAAATGCATAAAAACAAGATACCGCCTCCAGGCAGGCCAATTGTCTCTGGTATCGGTTCCTTATTGGAACCACTATCGCGGTTTTGTGACGTATTCTTCAAAGCTCTAGTGCAAAAAACCAGAACCTACCTACAGGACACCAAAAGCGTACTACAACTGCTGGACACATTGACGATAGATGAAGATACCATCCTAGTCAGTTTCGACATTGAGAGCTTGTATACTAGTATCCCTCAGGATGCCACACTTGAGGTTCTTAAAAAAGCTCTGGAAAAAGAGGATTGGACGTCAAGAACCCCTAGGGAATTCATTTTGGAATGTGCAAGGCTGGCCCTCAAGAGGAATTATTTCGAATATGAGGACCAGCTATACCTACAGATCGGGGGCACTTCAATGGGCAGTACTTTTGCGCCTAGTGTGGCGGGCCTATGTGTCCACGATTTTGAAGAGAAGTACATCCTCAGCGACACTAACCCCTACAGCTCTAACATCCTGCTATGGAGGCGTTACATTGATGATGTGCTCACGATCTGGAAGGGCACTGAGGAAGCTTTAGTGTCTTTTTTCAACTGGATCAACACATGTGACGACCATCTGAAGTTCACGTATGTGAAAGATCCCAACACTTTGGTCTTCTTAGACCTAACAATCACAAAAGAGAACGGAAAGCTAAAAACTGTCACTCACCATAAACCCACTGCTAAAAATAACCTGTCACGGTTTGAAAGCTTTCACCCCAGACCACTGCGCGAGAACCTGCCCTACGGTCAATACCTGCGCATCCGCAGGAATTGCAGCGAATTGGCCGATTAGAAAAAACAAGCACAAGACCTCACCGTCAAACTACGGGATCGTGGTTATCCTGAGAAAATACTGAACAAAAGCCAAAAACGCGCCCGTAACCAGCCTAGAACCGCCCTCCTGGAAGATCAAATCAGAGAAACGGAGGAGCCACCTCTGACTTGTGTTACGACATATAACACTATCTCCAATACAGTTACCAAAACAATAGGGAAACATTGGAGCATACTGAACACAGGAAACCTAAGGTGGGAAAAAACTATTTTTTCATATAAAAAAGTGCGCAGTATCAAGGATGCAGTAGTCAATACCAGACCAAAAAAAGAAACAGTGCTCAACACGTGGGGTTTGCCCAAAGTGACAGGCCACTACAAATGTGGGAGCTGCAGCGTGTGCCCTTTCACTCACAACACCAAAACTTTACAACTGGAACCCAATAAGACCTGGGTAATCAGAGGGCAAACCAACTGTAACAGTGAAAACGTAGTGTACAGAGTAACCTGTCCTTGTAACCTACACTATATAGGAATGACAAGCAGAAAGGTCAAGATACGTATCGGTGAGCATAGGAGCAATATTCGTTGCAAGAAAGCTAACACCAAACTGACTGAACACTATCTGTCAAGTGGGCATACACCGGATGACATTCGATGGACTGTTATAGAACAAATCAAACCAGGAACCAATCTGAACCAACGCCTATTCGAGAAAGAACAGAGATGGGTGTACAGGCTATCTACGCACAAAACTGGTTTGAATGACAACATTCCCTGGTACACGGTGATGTGACTGCAAATGCAATAACCCATTCGAACTCCCAATGAAATTTTACATTCATGAAATTCGGGGATCCGTATCATCACGGTACAGACAGCCCCTCTGTTTTCTAACAGGCTCCTTCATTATTAGTTTTGTCCCAAAATGGAGAGTCCCGAAATGTTCCTGCCCTGTCATTTTTGACCACTCATTCACCAAACTAACAAGTTTATGCGTTTCTAATATCAAGCGCTAATGCATGTTCATCATGACAACTAGACCCTACACGTCACTTTACCACAAACTACGTGATCGGAATCACATTCCGTATGGGCGTATTCCCACTACCCATTCCAGCGATGACTGGTCACGTTTCCCGAAGCAGGAGAAACGAAAGCGTGGTTACCAAGGTAACCAACCAGCTACGCGTCACACCATTGCAGCCTTGTGATCGGAACAGAAGATAGGCACGCCCTAAGATCGCGTTTCGGTTGGCTACTGAGGCGGTGACATATTACGCCACGCCCAAACCAGGAAGAGGCGAGCAGGTTACTTTACTGGCATCACCGAGGCACCGATCATTCAGCGGGGCTTCGAGCGCAGTAGCCAAGTAAGTTTACCGCCAGATGATCACATACCGAAAGTAAGTACATACTCACCGCCATAGTTACGGTGTCACTGTCACGGTGCGCCCGCCTCGTGTTCACGATTTGGAGGACAATACGAGCAATGTGTTTTATCCTCATGTACTTATTATTATTCTTAACTCTGTAGGTAACGGACAATTGCCGTCTTGGTAGATCCGAAGCCCGTGAAGCGACAATTACCGCTTCAAGTGTGAGCATCGCATGAATAGTTTCTTTTTCTGTATAACACTGTTATGAAACCTAGAACGCAAACAGTTGTGTTAGCCCAATGTCAATCGAACGGTCAAAAATCACATGTTTCCTTACCCGTTACTTTTGATAAACTCACTTAAGTTCTGTAACCCAATCACTAATCACTCCTACCACCAACTTCACCTAGTCGAGTTCCTTAAAGAACTTGCCTCTCACGATGGTACCCACTCAAGTGCGATTCAATAATTGTCACTGAAGCCCATTCAGAATCAGCACAACCTATATGAATAGTAATATAGGTAACCACCTGACGGGGGTGACCACATTAAGCACTATATATGTTATATGTACACCCTTGTATATGTCTTCCCTAGTACGCCATCCCAACCCTGTTTCCCCTTTTCTTTCTTACAGGTTTTTTCCTCAAACGAGGACAAAAACACACCCTTTTACAATAGATCACAATTTTTGTGGTCTTTAAATTGCACGCGGGCTGGGCGCACCTTAGCGAGTGCGTACCACCCCTGTAATACTCACGGTCCTGGCGAAAACCATAGAATTTTTTGTATTGGTTGAAACATGTAGACCTACTTTATGTTATAATTTTGCACATAGCACACTTCGCTATTTTTAACACATTACACTTCTTAAGGCACCAAAGCCTTCCTAAATAGGTACAGGTGCCACATTGGTTTTATTGGGGTTCAGACGCTCAAGAATAAAGTCTTTAAGTGAGTAGTACTGGCCCCTTTTAATATACCTTTTCACTGTAGTTTTAAGCACATATAATGAAAAACAATATCCCGCTCCACTGTAGTTAGGTGTCGTAGCACACCCTATGGGCACTCGGCCTATGGGGTGGGACCCCGATGATGAAGCATGTCACCAACTAGGTTGGTGAGTGAGGGGTCTTCTCAAAGGACAAGCATTGTCCGGTAAACGGGTTGGGGCCTTTAGTGCTAAACCTAGATCCTCTGTAGGGTATGGCTAATTGCTACTTTCCTCTCGTATAGGGGGTACTCCTTCTTTGTTGTTACTGTTATTCCTGGGGACCAGGAGTTCCCACCTCACATAGTTTATGTAAACATCCCTTACTCTCCCTCCTGTTAAATATATACACTGTAACTCCCTTACCCTGACGTGGTGGGTTCTGCCTGGCATAGGTGCATACCGTAGCCAACCAGAAACCCCATTTCTAACAGAGTCCAAAATATGTTATCAAAAGACTTCAAGTAGTGCGAATCCCTGCAGGCATGATCCTTTATAAAATCCCTAAATTTCAATCAGCCAGTCTAGCCTTAGCATCCCTACACTGGCTGCCAGTCCAGAAATTAATTCAATTTAGGACCCGCTGCATCACCCATTGGATC
The DNA here is from genome assembly GCF_964263255.1 of Lissotriton vulgaris. Lineage (NCBI taxonomy): Eukaryota > Metazoa > Chordata > Amphibia > Caudata > Salamandridae > Lissotriton > Lissotriton vulgaris. The sequence continues at coordinate 949,744,195 of NC_141698.1, forward strand.
ATGCAGGGGAAAGGCCCACCTATCATCCAAATCTCCCCCTATGTTCCAAGAAGGCCTCTTCAGTCCAGGAAGCAAGGGCTTATGATAGTTCTGGAAGTCTGCAGAGTGAGAAGTGGCAGTCATTCCTTTGCATACCTTGCCCCGAAACAGAGTAACGGTCTACCAGCTGACCTCAGATTTTAACAGTCAAAAACTAGCTTTAGAAAACTCCTCAAAACTCATAATTTCTAAAGCCCAGCATTAACCTAAAGTTCATTAAGGTATTCCGGCTGGTGTTTCTACTATTAGCGTTGGAAGGCCCGGACTGGGTAGCCACGTATTTTATAAAAACATTAGAATAGAATAATGCATTTTAATTATTAAATACATTCCAAAATGGTCATCTATACCTATGAGGACTGCGCATTCACCTGCATAGGTAGCACAAGTTCATACTTTTTCAATGTAATTATTTATTTACAGACTTGGGGCCAGATGTAGGTAGATTCAATTTACTGAGTACTTAATAGCGATTTTTACCGAATCGCTATTAAGGACTCACTAAATTGAATGTAGGTAGGGATCGCAAAAATATTTGCGAGTCGTTAATATTCCTTAATTGTGAATCGCAAATTGAGATTCGCAATCAAGGAATACCATCCCATTCGTTCCTAAGGGCCAAGAGGCCCATAGGAATGGGGAGACAGGAGTTTTACTCACTGTGCCACGAGAGCCTGGAACGAGCTCCCCTTTTTCCTCAAAAATGCCCCAAATCTTCTTATGTTCCGGAAGAGCCTGAAAACATGGCTTTTTTCACAGTAGCCTTCTTTTGGATTCCCACGAAGACCAGTGCTTAGCACCAGGACACCCAAGGGTAATCGCGTGCTCTATAAGTGCAAATAACATAACATAACAGGAATGAATAGGATTTGCGCCCGCAATTTGCGAGTAACCAAGAGGCACTCATAAATTGCGGGTGCAATTTCAAGGGTGCAAGAGTTCCAAAAGGACACCCTGTTGCACCCCTGAAATGTGCATGTGTGCACCTGTGGCGCACATACATGCCCTATTGGCTTAAATGTGTGCCACATGGCACTTTTAAAAAAACAAAAACGTGTTTTTTAAAGGGAAATCGCTAATTACCACCAACTTGAAGTTGGTGGTAATTAGCGATTCCTTAAGGCTAAAGTGCACTTTTTTTGTGCTACTTACATTGCATTTAAGGAATCGCAATTTGCGATTCCTTAAATGCAATCACAAAATAGGGAATCGCAATTTTTTCTCTTCCTTATTTTGCGAGAAGGTTTAATCTTACCTACATCGCTCAAAGCCAAATTGCGATCGCAATGGCTGAAATTCTGCGAGTTTCGGCGTTTGCGATCGCTATTTGGCTTCCTACTTCTGGCCAAAGTATACTCTGACAATGGCAGCAGTCCACCCTCCCTACACTTCTATGAATGGCTCCATGAACTGTATCACATAGCAGAGTACAAGAAAATCACTTATAAACTAAATCATCAGTCAGACACCTTTGAAAACACATGGGACCCTTTCATGGCAAGTGCTGAAACATCAGTCGACTGAACCAACCTGCCTAATGGGGAGATAGATAATAGTTGTACCATTCTGAGAGAAGGGCTGTGGGGCACCTTAGACCGAAAGGAGATTGGTCCACTCCTTGGTGATGTTAACACCCCTGCTGACATGTGTATTCTCCCACCCTTCCCTTTAACCGCTTCACTTATTCCAACACTCTCGTGCCCCCACCCAATTACTCCAGAAGTGCCTCTTTGGCTCCCCCAGAGTGCGTGAATGTTGGGGTGAAGATGCTCTCTGCAAGGTGGACTCAGCATTCACACATCATGAGATGCCCAGACCCACGTATTCGCTATTCTATGCAGTTATACCTTGTTATCCTTGCTCTTAAAGTGAACTCTGGAGCGGCATCCTACTGATTTCTGTGGTATCTGTCTGTATCTTTTCTAACGTATGTTCCTCGATGGCTTTCTAATTCTCTTACAATAAACTTTAAACTTACAATATATAAATGTTACAAAAAAGTAATTTTTTTTACTTTAATCAAAACCATTCAAAAAGGCCACCCACCCATGCTTGTAAATGAGCGCATCAGCATGCATTGTTAGTCATCTACGAATGTTTTTTATATAACTTTATTAAAAAACATTTTCAGATGGCTGACTATGCATGCACATGCATTTTTATATTGTTTTTGTGATGACGTTTTACAGAAACCATGAAAAAACAAGAATTTGCAAAGCAATAGGTCTCGCATTAATTAAGTTTGAGCTATGGGCATTGCTAAATATTGCAACACCAATTGCAACAAAAGTCTATAAATTGTAGGCCAAAAAAATGTGTATTTATTTTTGTAGCAATGGTTGCATGCTGCGCTTTAGATGAATATGTTTGAAAGTAAAGTGTGCCGTACTGCGATTGCTACAATAGTTAATTGTGGATGTGTTAACAATTGATGTGTGCACTGATGGCTGGTGGTTGTGTGTGCCTGTAGAAATTGTGCACTGACGGCTGGTGGTGTTTGTGCCCGGTGAAAGCGTGCACTGACGACTGATGGTGTCTGTCCCTGGTGAAAGTGTGCACTGATGGTGTGGTTGTATGTGTGGTTGTGTCTGTGTGGTTGTGTCTGTGGGGTTGTGGTTGTGTGTGTGTGTGGTTGTGTGTTGTTGTGTATGTGGTTGTGTGTGTTTGGTTTTGTGTGTGGTTGTGTGTGTTGTGTTCGTGGTTGTGTGTGTGGGTGTGTGTGTGTGGTTGTGTACAGTTGAATACATTCTTACTCCCCTTGCACAGTAGTTCAGTTTTCTAAAGTTTATCTTTAATGTAGATTTGAACTGCTGTCTTTTTTTCACAAACAGACTGTGGAGCATTCAGGCCTGGTCAAGTCAAAATCAGTCTTGTTCTCGAATATATCATTACTTTGAAATTAACATTTGGATTTCTGTGAGAATTTTACATACGCATTACAATTTATGATTCGAAACATTGACCAGTTAAAAAACGACAACAGGGTCTAACCTAGTTTTAGATTTCTACAACAAGCACTGATTCTGTCTTCCAGATCTACAAAGGTCTTGCAAGGATGTCAAGAGCTGTAATGCCAATTGAAGGGAGAGCCGAGGAGGCAGGTAGGAGCGCAGCGCATCAGCGCATCATGTCGCCCTGGAAGAGAGAGTGGGCTTTCGTTAAACGTTGACAGAAGATGTTCAAAGAAAGTCCCCTGCTGAAATTGTGAAAAGCTGGCTAACGTGTACCTCGTAACACAAAGAGGGTACAAAGTTTTGTACCCTCTTTGTGTTACTAGTTGGTGGACTTGTACACTGGACCCCGTTAAACATTGTCCTTCTCCAGTCCCTCCTTTGTTCAAATGCTAACGTGTACCTCGTTCAGCTATTTCAGCTGCAGCAGCGGATATCACATACTGAAAGATGAACTAACTGGGCGGAAAGATGTCAGGGCTGCAGTTGGCCTTGTCAAGAAGGGTGTCAAGGATCTAAGAGATTCAAGGAAGAGGCTTGAGAAACAAGAAAGAAAACAGAAGTGCTTAGGCGAGCTTAGAGATTCCGAGTGCGGTGCCAGAAATTAAGCTACCATCAGAAGGAAGCAAATTGCTGCTTTAAAGTTATTGTGGACCACTCTTTCTATGATACACAGAATGTTAGGATAAAATGGTTATATAGTCAGCCGTCTCTTGAAAATGCCTTGATTTACAAAATCAGAGAGATGAAAACAGAAGAGTTCTTCACTTTTACGTCTTGCATCATTGGAGGGCAGGTGTAATATTTTAACACTGCAATATAAACCAATGCACTTCGATCTCTTCCACAGTGATGTTTACTACAAATTTTGAGTATTTCAGGGACAGTCAGTGTATGACAAACATAAAGCTCCACAAAGTAAGTCCCAGAATCATTTAAAAGTTACATATAATCGGAACAAAGTGGTGGGCAAGACAGCCAAAATGCATCTACAGAACTGGTAATTCACTTGCACTCCGGCCATTTGTCCTTGCTACTCAAAGCTAGAACCGTGCGCAACTCTCAAATGATCAATTCACAAATTTATTATAAAGACACTAATTTACACGAGGTACAACTGGCTACAGTACAAAGTTATACGAATTTTAAGATTGAGGCTATCTGGCCGAGGGAGTCAGACAAATCAATGACACTGGATTTCTAGCTTTTAATTATGTTTCGCAGAAATTTTACTGAAGCACTATATGAAAAACATAACCGAAGGCAAACCGCCTCATTAGCGTTGAAAGTAAAAGGAGGTTCCTGGTTACGGGTGGGTGGTAAACTGCAGGAAGAGAAGTAATACATGAAGATGGACTTTGGGTGTAAGCTGCTATAGCGTTACTGCACTGCCACCGTTACTGGCTACGCCTCGGATTCATTGCACACGCGTCGATATCAGTAAACAAGCAGACACTCAAAGTCGTTGCTGCGAAACACACAGATAGCAAAGACATGTTTGAAAAATACACTCAGACATAATGGCCATATACTGTTGGGCCAATTACATTTCGTTCTAGAAAGATGACTCACTATGACATCCTATCTCTGGCCGGTCTTGGCATGCCTCTGTGCTTATTTACTCCCACGAGTGGCTCATTTGTGAATGAGCGCCACTGGAAACAAATCTGTATAGTTAGCCGGTGTTCGCCATCACCTAGCTAGCCCCTGGTGTAGCCTCACGGCTTTCCAGTAGAAAAAAAGCCACAATCCAGTCAAATGTCAATTATTCAACAAATTATTATTAATTATATTTTTCCTTACTTGCTGCTACAACCGCAGGTTGTTGCCGCCAATAAGAAAATATAATATGTGGAGGAAACGGCACATGTCAACAACAGGTATCAAGTAAATAAACTGGTCTTCTGCAGCCAATCCGAATGCAGTAAGACATTTCATGATCCTGTCACGCATTTGCACAAACAACTAAAACTCCACGTTGACAGAACTACAATTTGGAAACCACTGCGTCAATAAAAACCCATACTGTCGCGAAACGTTGCGCTGGTGCGGACACTTTGATATCCACATGGCTGCTGCGGGGATTTTTGCCCTGTGCTGGAAAATCATTGATGCCATTATTCATGACGAGCTCAGCTCGTCATCAGCACACGACACCCGTGGGTGATGACGAGCTGAGCTCGTCATCAGCAGCGAAAGGGTTAAACAACAAGAAATGTTAGAATCAGAACAACAATTTTCTCTGACAAAAACATAAGCAGACATTCAAAACCACCAGCAAGCAATGCTCGACAGGGAAGTTTTTTTTCTCAAAAGACATAGATGTATTCAGTGGTGTTGACTGAACCCAGCTACACAGAGACTACAAATGGGGCCTCCCATGGCTCATGAATAAGCTGAGGAAATGATCAGAAGAAAAAAAACGCGAGATGTTTAGACAGATGGCCCACTTAAAATGCCTGGGACAAAGCTTAAGCAATTTTAAAGAAACTTTAGACCTAGACTTGGAATTGATTTTTCTTTTGTATGCATTTTTCCAAAACAAAAAAAAATAACAGTCAAGGGACACCAATAAAAATACAACAGTCCTCGTAAGAAAAAAATGGCTCAGGCCCCAAGCCCCGAACAGACACGTCACATTTTCGAGGATCATTGGTTAAAACCGTCCTGCGTGGAAAGACGCATGATTTGTTGAATCCGCAGTACAACAAGCATTGGCTGCGCGGCTCATTGAGAACATCAAAGCGGCCAAAAGGGGAGAAAGGATGGGTGAGTGCATGCGGAGGTGACAAGAGGACTGGGCAAAAAGGCAAGGGGGCGGAGAGGAGCATCTGAGGGAGAGCGACGTAAAGCCATATGGCTGCTTTAGGCGTGTGTACGCCTTGTGCACTGTAGCTCTATGCCAGCGATGCCAGCGGTAGCACTTTGAAGACTCCCTTACTAAATGTCTCGCTAGCAGCGCATGCGCGCTGGCTTAGCAAGACCTAAACAAGCATTGGCAAAGCAAAAGGCTTGAGACCAAAGCCAGACAAACCTATTGGCACAGTCAGTGTTTTTCTTATACTAGTTCACAACACAGAAGGGGTGGCAGGCACTGTTGCTGCACTAACTGAACAGTTAACAATTGCGCACTGTAATTTCCACTCTTGCCCACCTCCTAAGACCAGCCACCAGAAATGGTCTTAACATATAAACTTATTCAACACAATAGTGGAGAGGCAAAGCGTATCTATACTAATTTGTGACTTTAAATGCCATACATATGAGTCAATACAGATGACAGGAGTAAGGGTTTTCCAAACGGTGACGTGATTTTCAAATGCTTTTATTGTGTCATAAAATCCACAGCCAAAATCCACAGCCTACGCGTTTCACCCAAACACGGGCTTCTTCAGGGCTTAATGTTGTATATCAATGTTACAATGACTTCGAGAACTGGATAGGACACTTCATGTAGTTCCAAGGAAATGGCGCATATGTCCCACTTGTTTTTATTAGAAAGCCAAGTAATATTTTGCGATCCCTTTGTGTATTGTCAAACTCCTAGCTTCAGAGGATAAAGGAAAGACTTCAGGTCTAGCCGTGTCGCTATACAGGGCCAATTAAGGCATGGTGTACCCACTCAAATGTCGGAGACCCTCTGCTTCAGTGTTCGTTCCGGAAGTGTGTAATTTTTCTTATACTAGTATATGATGGTCAATGCTATTGCTCACTGTCATACATAAAGATTGGGAGCCTTTGATTCTTAGTCACAAAGTTGTCAACTACAGAGTTAAATCGACTGGGTGAAAAAAAAATCATTAAAATGGTTACAGAAAATGCTGCATTGTTTCACCATACAATGACGTCACTCTGACGGCACCAGCATAATTGTTGTAGATAACAATGTACAAATGTGAACTTACAAAAGTTCTACATATTAGATCGCACTGGTGTACTCTATAGAACTACATTACTTTTAGAATAAAAAGTGCAAATATATGAAATATTCACAATTCTTTCACAAATCTTCACACCTCCTTTTGCACTGCTTACGCATCCTCCATTCTCAAAACCCATTAGGCACCCTCTCCCTCGCCATTCACCACACCCAGTGGAGTCTGTGAGATTGGATTGTTGTATCATTCATAATCAACTCACTGACATAGTTTTACCCTTTCAACCCTTGCCCCTCACCCAAAATGGTACCCCAGTCTAGCCTGTACTGCTGACACAGCCTCATCCCGAAGCAACTTCTTGACATAACTGCCCTACACTGAAAACCAGGCGTCCATACACTTTCTCCTGGCACCACTCCTGCCCTGATTTGTTTTCCAGTCATGTCGCCTCCCCATGGAATATCTACCTATCCGCTTCTACTCATCCCTTTCTTTATTAAAGGCATATTCAGCTCTCTTCTGTCCCCCCCTAGAGCAACCCCTGCCAACAGCACGCTGTGAAAGCAATAAACCATCCATGCTTGAGATCACCGAGTATGCCAAGATATCTCATTTCCAACCTGGATTTACACATCACTCCATGTGGGCAGCCAGAAACTTAAAATACCCGCCATCTGACAGTGAGTGAGTGAGAAAATGAGTGATCCTGACCGTTTCTTTGAAGTTTTGTGGGAAGTTTTCCTACAAGTAAAGTTTCAGAGTATTTGCTGAAAACGTTTCCCAGTCTTTTCTACTTTTGTCTTGCTTTCCGCCGTTTTCTTTCATTAATTTGTTCCTTTCTTCGATCTTTCTTTTTTCTTTGTTCAGTCTTTCCTTCTAATGTTCCTTCTTTCCGTCATGTTTTTCATTTATTCTTTTCATCATTCTTTCCTAATTTGTATTATTTTTTCTTTTCTTTCCTTCATTCACTTTATATTTCTTATTTCCATCTTTCTTTCCTTCTATCCATTCTTCTTTCATGCCATTTTTTTCTTCCCATCTTTCTTCATATCTTTTCTTTCCATTGTTCCTTCTCTCTACCCCTTCTTCTTTCAGTATATTGTCTTTTTTCGTATCTTTCTCCTGTCCTTCTTCCCCCTTATTACTATTATTTATTTTTGCTTCTCGTTTTTTTCTTTTTTCTTTCTATTTCTCTCTTCTATTTATCCGTTTACTATCCTTTTTAATTCGTCACTCTACTCTCTCATTCCTTCTGTCTATATTTTGTTTGCCCGTTACATTATTTCATCCAATTTTCCTGCTTTCCTTCTTAGCCTCCTTCAAGGATTCCTATTTCTTTGTTCCTTTCTTTGTGATGCCATTTTTCCTGTCCGGTTCCGCTGTGATGTATCCCCAGGATTGTACCGATGCTATAAAGGGGCCCACCTCTAGATCATCCCAAGTCTGACACTATTAGTACACAGACTGTTAAGGAGATCAAGCGGGGGAAAATAGAAGGTCCGGAGAGGGGAACTGCTGGGCTGCTGGAACCGGAAATCTGAAACATACAAAGCACGGAATAAGTGGTGTTGGGCTTACTAGATTGAACCACAACTAACTATGTTACTCTTTCCTCACCTGTATAATCATTCAGGAGTGCTGAGATATAAGAGGTAAGGAAATGGATAACTCCTCATCCCCCAAGGTTACTGTAATGAGAAATAACAACCTCTAAGTAACGAAATACCCCCACCACACAGTATCTCTTCTTGGTATGGTTTAACAAGAAAATACACCTACCCCTGAAGGGATAAAGAATACCCAACGATCCTCTGGAAACCAAAGACCACCAATTCTATACCTCTAAACTCCTTAAGTATTGTTAGTGTATGAAATAGCTTGTGCATTACTTCATGCACGAAGTAGTGTCTGATTGGTGTACATAACTCTGTCACCTGAAGAGTCACTAACACATTAGGTTCCCTCCACAAAGTATTAGAAAACGAAAGTTCTAACCGACAAATAATATCAGCAGCTCAGGAAAAAAGGAAGATCCAATAGTACAGTTCTTTCTCAACAATAATGATCCGCAATAGTCAGGAATATCAATCTGGTAAGTAGTCACTACTAGCGTTCAATACTTTCACAGATCCACAAAGCAATAATTTCAATAGGGTGCCGGGAATGAACAGGACACTGGAACCCTGAACCCAGTATGCACCACCTTGAACCAAGAAATAAGACGACCTGAAAACAGTTGGCGTACGAAGTAGGCGCTTCCTAAGCCCCAGCCATTAATCCACTGGACTCCTGACTCTCATACCCTTGATGCAAGCCCCACTCCTACCTGTAGCCAGGCGCTTCCTAAGCCTCTGCCAAAATATCCAAAGGGGAGCGTTCCCACACGTGGGACCGTTCCATCCAGTCAATCCAGGTAGGCGCTTCCTAAGCCTCTGCCAAGTAATCCAACGTGATTTGGAAATCACCGATCCTCCAGACAAGTACTAACTCCACAAGAACAAATAATCGGCAGCGCGTTCTGCCTGAATGCACGCTAAATGCTCTTTTCCGCGACGCGTCACTACAGCGCGCCGCCCCAAGGATCATGGGATTTGTAGTTTCTAATCCCTTGAGCGAGTATTTGGGCAGTCAGTGTTTACCAGCGGTCGGGGGAAGCATGACATTTCCATTCATCTTTTTTATTTCCTTCTGTTTTCATTAAATCTTTCTGCACATTCTTCTTTAGTTCATTTTTGTATCCTACTTCCTTTCTTTGTATCATCGCATTCTTATTTCTTCCTTCTTCACATTCCCTTCATTTCCTCTCATTTTTTTTTTATTTCCCATTGTTATCATATTTTTTTTTGCCTCAGTCATTTGTTTGACATCGTTGGCAACCCTTGGCCTCCTAGCCCATGGCTGTGTTACAGTATCTTCTTTTCTGTAGTATTTATTAGCTTCTCCGTCTACCTTGTGACTTGTGAGTTACAGAGCAAAGTTAAAAGTGTCATGAATAACCATTCATTCTGGGGTAATGGGTGCTTCACTACACCCTGCCATCACTCAAAATAGTCAAGACGCACTCCGAATATAATACCTTCCCCATGCCAATCTTATCGACTGCCCTCCTTATTCAGTGTCCACACCATGCGTAGCACCTCGCCTCATGTTGCTCCCAATGTTATCCTAGTGTTACCAAGCATCTGCACACACAGCTGCTCCATATAACTACCATCAACTCATCCATAGTCTCAACAGCCTTGCCCTTCCTTTCCTTTTACCCAAAATAACTTTAAAAGGCCTTCCTACTTCATAACTCTGCCTACTAAACCCACACCCTTGATTTTGATCACCTATATACCAATCCGTACCTTTCAAATGGCCCACCCACCACCAGATCACTATTGGTGCAAGATCCCGAACTGAATGTCATTTTGACTTACAGCAACACGCACCTCTTCCCTCAAAATCCCTGCTGTTGGACCCAAAAGGCCACACACAAACTCTGTAACCAAGCACTGCACCCTTCTAGCTCACCCTATTTCCCTAGATTCTAGATCAGATGGAACAAAAGTTAAAAAAATTATATGTCGAAGACCTCCAAGAGATCATATGATTGTTCATATCGGGAACACACTCGACACACAAAGTTCCACACACATAATTTACTGTGTAGCCGAGAGGCCTAAGCAACTCTACCTAGGCTTGGAGAAAGGTTAGTCTCACCTGGTGTTACCACCCAAGATCAACACCAACAATATTGTAGTACAAGAATATCGAGGACAGAGTGTTGAGGGCAGTATATTGAAAGGTAAGCACATATAGAAAAGTATGAATTTACTATTCCTAACTACACATCTCCATACTTTGAAGATGTATGTAACACGTAGGTACATATATGTGGACTCTGGTATAGAAAATATGGACCTACCTTTGGATACTTAATTTCAATATTTTCTCCTCGCTGTTCTATACCGCTGACGTTATGGATTGATATTCAGCATGCACACCATCCCACCTCCCAGATTAAAGCACCGCCTTTGGGAAAAATCAAAACACACATACTTAAGAAACTCACAATCCTGTGTTAGACAATAGTTACATATCATCTCACCAATAAAAGCACTAACAACATGGAGACATGGGTTCAACATTACATTATATTAGATTAGATTCTGCCTCATTGTCATAGCCTTGAATTGCAATGAGGTCCACGCAGTCATTCATCCTTCAGAGGTTGATAATATTACACTTGAGTTGGTTAATCTTAAACACCTGCTATCAAAGTCAAGATATTCCTTGGTGTGAAAGTATGCCTTAGAAATATACATTATTCTATGTACAGTTGGCACAGCGTTTCGCCTCCCTGAGGTCGAAATAGGACCATTCAATGTGGTTGTCAAAATGAGATGTGTTATTTAAGTGACTTTTCATTTCAGTTTATGGGGTTGGCAGTTTATTATTATTAGTCATAAAAATACTACTTATATTATTATTATTATTAATAAGTCTCACAGAAAGACAATCATAGACCAGCAGTAAACTTACTTCAAAGCTTGAGGAGCGGTTCTTTACCTTACGGATTTAAAAAATAAGTAGAATTTGTTTTATTAAAATGTGTTCTTGTATAAAAATAAATAAAATACTTGGAAATAAAAAATTTAAAAAAATAACGAAAACTACATTTGCTTAGGACAGAACTATGTATGTAGCTCACTGACCTAACAATTATCGATGAAAACTTAGTAGGGGCGTGGAGTCCTTTACCCTGGCGCTTTTCCGCCCTAACACTTGACATAAATGGCTCTGTTTACAGGACCAGCCCTGCACAGTTTACGCTTGTTCTGTTTTGAAGCTTCTGCCGCGCGCGCGGACTTCGCAAGCTGTCATCTGCATTCACATCATTCCCTGGGTGTCCTTGCTAAACAGTTGCAGACATATCGCTCACCTGTCACTCCGAGACAAAATGTAGGTTGCGGCTGATTACATCAATGCATGCACTGCTCGCTGTAAAAATGTTGTCTCTTAGCGTCTAAAGCTTCACAGAAAACATGTCAAGATTTCTTTTTCACAAAATTGCGTTGAGTTTAAGCAATTCAGCACGGAACGCTGTCTGTGGCTGCTGTGTTTTGAATAAGAGTTCATACATATGGTCTTTACTGAAAGACACATATCAATATGGGATGTGATTCCAGTTAGCTAGTTTACCAGCTGTTGCATAATTGCCAGGACCTGACTATTTCCAGGCTGTTTACCCTTGAGATGCAAAATGGTGTCTTGACATAGACTGACAACAGTGTGACGTCGGCGTGCACGTAAGAGACTGGACGCCGAGCATGCCCAGTAGTGATGCTACATCCTCCCCTTCCACTGAGCTTGATCCCTGGAGAGTCGCAATGACCTTTGCACTCGCAAACGTCAATTAAGACCGTTTGCACCGGATTTTTTTTTTAAATGTCCCTCGCTCCAGCATCACCCGCTCTCTGAAAGGGGCAGGGCTGGAATGGAAGCAGCATGCAGATGTTGCCGGAGATGAGTTTAGGACCCAAGTGATGCTCGGGCTGCTGCGCGCGTGCCTTGCACGCGCTCCCCCCTGCCCGAGCTGCACCGGCGAAGGGGAGACTGGCGGGCGCGTGCGGGCGGCAGCAGGGGGAGAGCAGCAGAGAGCCGCCAGCGCAGCATGGCCAGCGCAGGGGGAGCTCTTCCGCCGGGCTCGCGGTGCACATGTGGTGTGAGCAGGACCTGCGCCCGGCGCTGCGTCTGCGGACACTGACTGAGCTGCCTGGCTAATGAAGGCCACTTGGATCCGGATCCTTAAAAGAGCCAAGGGGGGACGGCTGAAGCAGTCCGACATCTGCGTAAAGCACCTTTTTATTTCATTCGCTGGGCGGCGGGGGGTTGCTATGACGAAGGATAATGGCTTGTTTGCAATGGATGCAATAGCATCTCCCCCTTTTAATGCAAGCGTAGACGATCTATATAAAAGCTTTATTTATATACAGTCAATGTAGGGAGGCAAGGTTACCGCACGCGCGCAGTCTGTGTATTTCCTGAGCATGTCTGTACCAGAATGGGGGGTGTCGGCTTTATGAATGATTCTGTGGAAATAGGAGTTTTATTTATGGGTGGGGGCGGTGTGTGGTGACGAGGCGGCGTCTTTGAACTTCGTACAGGTGAGCAGCATTAGCATACAGCGGGCAGCTGGCCTTGCTGCATTCCCCCGGTGCTGTGTTCCAGCTCCCAGTTATGCCTCGTAGTCTGATACTTACTGGTGTGATGCCCGAGATCGCCTTTGCTCTCCTCTGTGCAGTGCAGCTGTTACCCAGTCTGTTATTAAGAAAAAAACGTGAGGCTCACGAGAACAAATGCCCATTGTCACGTGAAAGATAAATGGGTAGAGCACCCTTGCACTTTATGAAAATAGAGACCGTCTAAAGCACAAATTACACATGTGGGTGGCCCCCCATGCAAACCCAGTAATATGTCATTAATGTTCCATAATTAGCTTGTTGACTTTGCTGTTTATTTTAGTTTTATGTCAGGAAGGATGTTTTGCAAAAAGTGAATAATTAATGGACGGTTTGACCATGGATTACAAAGAAAAAGCCTTTCCGACCCTCAGCTGACCCTCCATCAAGATAGAAGCAGGGTTGTGAGCAGTCCTTTCAGCTTAAATGTGTGTTCTTCTGCAAAATGTGAATACCTCTTCTGACTGTACCTTGATCTGTAGATGAGGCCAAAATGGCTGCAGGGGGGAGTGCAGATGATCAAAGGGAATAGTTCTTTTCTATATTAAAAAAAGCTTAAAGATGCAAAGTGGGGGATGCTGAGTAAGAGTTTGGCACCGGATGAAGTTGTATTTTACTTATCCCTTCTGCTGTTTCTTTGTAGGGTTCAGCGGACTCCTACACTAGTCGCCCGTCCGATTCAGATGTGTCTCTGGAGGAAGACAGGGAAGCAGTGCGGAGAGAAGCAGAGAGACAGGCCCAGACACAGCTGGAAAAAGCAAAGGTAAATGAATCCTCGGCCTGCTGCTAGTTTTTGATGCACATCCTTGTCTTCCACTACAGTGTGTCTTTTTCGAATGATTGAATTAAATGGATGGAACAGAATAAAGATGCTTAGCCTAGACCCACTGGGGCTGCAGTCGAGCCCGGTGTTCATTGTAATTACTGACATTCGCATTTACTTTAATTGTGTGTGAATGTATCTATTGAGGAAACACTGAAAATTAGTCAAGGCTCAGTTCCTCAGGGACCTGCTCTGGAATAGAATATTTTCATATCTGAAAACATTTTTCCAAGTAGTATCTAGATGTTCAATCTCTGACATACAGAACAGGGACCAGGCTATTTTATCTGTTCACCTGTACTTTTAGTGTGTGGCATCCTTGTCTTCTTTCGTTTTCTGCTTTGGTTAAAGTGACGTTGTTGTTGCTGACACGATTAGGAGTCTGTAGTGTTGCAAAAATTGCTGAGGTCGACCGTATGTAACATTTGAGTTCATTGGTTATTGAGCTATCACTGATTGGTTGATTATTTATTGTCTTGCTGTTTGTTATATGCATCTTACAGGTGAAAGATTACCTTAGTGTGCACAACTCTTCAAATTGTTAATCCAGGTTTTGTTTTATTCTCATAATTACCACATTTTCCATCAGCCTATTTTGCTGAGGGAGTGACTCCTGTTTATGACATCACGAATGTGATGAAGCGTAGAAAGCTGCTTAGAAAGTAAGGTTAAGAAAGGCGTTGAGGCTGGAGGGTCCCGTAATTTTGAATGCCGGTTTTGAAAGGAGTGCTTGACTTATAAGGAAAGTAAAATGCACAAGAAACAGAGCAGCATCAATACAATTAAGATAATTTTCAGCATATTTTATGATATAGCTTTACTCATCTGTGATGGTGTCTTCATGGTCTTTTTTGGTTTTATTTCTTCTGTTCACTGATACAAATGGGATTTGTAATTAAAGTAAATGCAATGAAAACTATGAACATTTTCAGAACCCTTCTTGGGTCTCCTTTTCCACTTTTCCCATTGACATATGTTGACATACAGGATTTTTTTATAGAGACAAAGACTGTTAAAAGCCCATAGTCATCTCTGCCCATTCAGGTTAGCATATTGTTTGCTCCTGGGAGCCAATTCACACCCTTTTCACCACTATTCAAAGCTAATCTCTGGCTAGGAGAAAATGGATAGTCAATGTCAATTAGCCTTCAGGAACTTCAGGCAGGCATAAGGTAACTTTCTGAAAGTTACTATTCTTTAATATTTATCAAAAATCCAATTTCACCATTGATATGGAGTTTTAATAAGTATTAAAGTTAATTCTTGACCATTTTTCTAGCTGGTCCAATTCTTTTTATACATTATTAGTATTTTAATTTTGCACTCTGGTTTTCAACATAGGACAGCTAGTCTTGTCACAGAAAAATAGCTTTTTGTTCCTTGTCATTTTAGCGACATCATAATCTTAATTTTTAAATGTCCCACTTTTGACTGCCATGCACCCTACCTTGTGGGAAATAAGGATTACATGAGGGTGACTTATTCATATTTAAAAGGGATGTTTCTTTCTTTAACAAATGGCCGTTTTGACAGACAGAGCTGCAGGTTTAAAACTGCAACAGTTGGGCTAAAATAGTAGGCCTAGAGTTATGTTTGCACTGTCGCTGTAGTGGGAAGCACAATAGGTGCTGCAGTCAACAAATGCCATTTAACTTCCAGGCCCTGTACCTTGTACCATATTCCAGGGACCTAAAGTAAGTTATTAGGTATATGCCATTTCAACCATACTTAAAGTAGGAGCACAGGCACTTTAATACCGGTTATCAGTGGTGAAGTGCACAAAGTTATAAAGCCAGCAAATTGATAGGGTCAAACAAAAGGCTAAAAATCGGAGGTGACCACACAGATAAGGTGGATTCTGGCTCACTCGAAGAGTACTACAAGAGTACGTCACATAAAAGGTTTATGAATCTGGCCCTAGCAGTTTGCTTAAAACACTATGGCACAAGAAGTCAATTTATGGCAAGCTAGAATTTCTTTCTAGAAAGGGTGTACTTCATCATGAAAGTGAACACAAATATATTACCTCTAATAGCAAACAACATCAGTATTGAAGTTAAAATATTCATTACCCTAAAATTGCGAGCTGTTGTAGGTTTGACCAGCTGTTCTTCGAAAGACTGGCTGGTAACTGCAGAAAGCTGAAGAAGATGGCTAGTGGCAGGCTATACTGCTGCAGTAGCTGGAGAAACTGTGGTCAATACTGGATTCAAACGGACAACAGACTCTCTGGAAAGTCCAAACAACACTGGTGTCATGCTGCCCTTGATATGCTTGAAAAGCTTCTATCGACAACTCCCTAACCCTCCTTACTTGACCCAGGCCTGACATAAAGGTGACCGGTCTGCTGATGGCACTTCCATATTGGTAAGATGCCCGTCCTGTTTTGGTGAAGTGTAGAGGAGCATTTATCAGATTCCTGGGTTAGAGTCTGGCCTTTGTCTGGGACTTTAATTGAATCTGGGACTCTGGGGAATACACTAGTTAGCAGATACTCTGCAGTAGAACAGAGGCATGCAATGAACTTCTACTTGGGGAATTGTTAGCTACATATTTTCCCAAGGTGCCTCAGACCATGCCGCTGACAGAAACCAACCAGAATGCATGTATAAAAAAATAGCTATTTCCGTGTTATTATAGTCTTCACAGAGATACTAAGAGAAGTACAGCGGGTCTGAGCAAAGACTGCACCACTTTATCCCTGCAATGATATTCAAAAGAAGACTCAGCACCATGCTCACTTACGGCAGACTGCAGAGTCTGGCTTGATAATAGAGTTAGAGGAGACACGGTACTGTATTTCTCCACAGCTCTTTCCTCAGAGTAGCACTTTTTTGGGGGCTGGGGGTGTTGGGTCCTAATTGCCAGAGATTTTGCTTAGAGTATATTTGACTTACTGTTGTAGATCTCCTCACTTGCTTCTGAATTTCACTATCTGACCCACGAATTTAGCAGTGAGTAGCTGTGACTCTTAGTATCCATGATTTGCTCCTCAATTCCAAGAGTAAGATAGTTACTGGACTTCAGGTATAAGCCAGGCACACTACAAAAGGGAGTAACAACAAAACCTTTGTGAATCTAGTCCATAGAGTACATGTGCGCGCTCTTAAACGTGCAGACATACACGCACACTCTCCTTCTTTCTCTCTGTCTTTCTCCTATCCTCTGTCTCCCTTAAAGCAGTAAAGTCGCACATACTCACAGCAAAACTTTTGTGAATCGGGTCCAGAGCCAAAATGTCTTGATGAGTGAGCAGTGGCGGCCGGCACGGATCTGGGCTGGCGGGGGAGGGTTTGTAAAAAAAGAAAAACATACTTCCCTCCTTGCCGCTCTCTCCTCTGCGTCTGCTGCACAGGAAGCAGCCAGGCTCCCCTTAGCCAATGACAATGCTGCAATGTAGCGTTGTAATTGGTCTGAGCGCTGTAGTTCAGAGCTCAGACAGGGACTGGGGGCCTGGGCATGTTCTCCACCCAGGCTGTAATGCGGCCTGTTTGGAGAACATGCTAAGTGCGCATGACTGTTTGCCTGGCCAGAGACCGCTGACCAAAGAGTCAGGCACACTTCAGTGTGCCCACCACTCCTCCCCTGCTCTGCTCTTTAAGCCGAGCAGCCCCGCCCCATGCTGCCGCAGTAGGAACAAATAAAATGATTACATCAAGTTATTATAATTTTATTTTTCCTTTCTTTCACTGCTGCAGAGCAGTGGGGCGACACTCCTCCGCCTTAGCTGAGGAGCCGCCACAGTGAGTGAGCTCAGTAATCGGGGGTAACGTTATGTATCATAGCCCTTTCCTAGATACAAAAAGCTTGCATCAGCTGGGCACACCGATTGTCATTCCACAGTCCAGACAGACAATTCGCAGATGATGACATAATCAGGAAGGGAGAGGTGAACAATAATGCTCTTATAGATAGAGCTATACGGCAGCGTCTGCTTAATCCTCAGCCTAAAGAACATATTATAGCATTTGAAGCATAAACAACTCATACTTTTGCGAGTCAATGAATATGGCAGGCTCGGGGAAGAAAGTGGAGTTAAACACTGTCTTAAAGCCATCTGAGAAATACAAGGGCGGTTCATCACTCACTGCTGACATGTCACTGCGAGACGTGTACATCCATGTGAATGCTGCTATGGGAATTTGCCTTGGTGGATGCTGACTTGAAAGCAAGGACCGGTCTTATGAAATATTTATGCCCTCCAGCACAGCTGCCACACACAGAACCTGTGAGCGCACCATGTCTGTGTTTGTGTACTCCGCCTCAAAAGGATGCTTAGGAGTGAGCCGGCAGGGGAATGGACCAGGTCTGACAACGCTTCCGACTGGGAGACAACCTGAAAGCCGCAGGGCCATGCCGCATCACCAAAGCTGACAAAAGAGAGGCTCTGTGTGGGAAAGATGTTGGCATTTCCACTGTATTGAATGCATGTCTAAATACAGCTCAAAGCTGTGCTAAGATGCTTAGCCAATGTCTATATCACATTCATGGGGTTTCAGTTCTTCATCTATTACTAGGAATACAGGTCAAATATATTTCTGAATCTAGTTTGTGTTGTAAAAGCTGTCTTGTCATTGCTTATTTTACCAATGTTTTATATGCGACTTTCATGCTATCTCATTAGCTATTCTGTTGCATGGATATTTTATTTTGCTTTCATAAATCTAGATTTATCCTTCAACTCATTCAAATTAAGTTGAAATGGTGAAGGATATACTGCCATGTAATACTTTTATTCCTAGGACATTATCTATTGTGTGTTTATTGTATTATAATATCACTGCTGAACATGTCACAGACTTTTCTATTAGTACGACTACGAATAATAGCAGCTTTAATATTATTAACGGTAATTATGATAAAAACAGCAGCAGCTACAACAACAATAATAATTATATAGCGCTTAATATCATATTGTTATCATTACTAAGTGCTGTAAAAACCAGGTATAACTCGTGCCTTGCTCAATCGTGTTAAACATAGGCATCCATGCTGAGAAAGAAAAGCGAACAAAAAATAATTTTAGAAAGAAAAAAAAGATAAGTGACCGCATAGACAAAGGGTCAAAGTAAATGACTCCTAAGGCCTCACTACATGTAACACTCCGCAACATTTTAAATATGTTGGTGGAATTCGCTGAAAAAAAAAATTCTTGTACCAAGATATTCCTCAAATTCCTTGAAATTTCGCATAACTATTTTTTTTACCCCTGCCTGCACCTTGCATAAAAGAGCCCTCTCAATACTACAGTCGGAGATTAGTTTGCACAGTAAATATGCGGAAGAGTAACACTTTATGTTAAAATCATTCTCCTGCTGGTATCTGCAAGACTTTTCAATCCGAGGTCCTCACTAGGGTACAAAAAAAAAGTGATGCAAGATACCGGCGAATCACATTTCAAAACAGAAGGGCACTTAGTGAAAAAAAATGTGGTAATTTCCAACTCCCCTAATTAAAAGTACTGCGAGGGACTGGAATTCCTTATTTTTGATGATGTCCCCTCACCTCAATCCTACAATTACAAGTGAATGAGACCGGGACTAGGAATAATTGCAGATCTGATATTACTGGGACCTTTCCCACATATATTCTCAAATCCCCCTGTAATGTTATCTATTCCCCAACAATGATGACGCTACAATCTGGTAGTGTTTAACCGTCTTTATTAAACACGTCTACCCTTGAAGAGCGCCGCGCCTCAACTGCCAATTAACGGTTCTGCGCGCCAAGCACTTACGCAGCCTGCGTATCCTTGCGCGGGCGCGGCACGTCACGTGACCTACGTGACGTGCATACACTAGAGCGCGCTACTACATCCCCTCCCTCCGCATTAGCCACCCTGTTGTTCCCTCCCATTAACCACCCGCTTGGCCCAAGCAGGAAATGGGAGTTAGAGAAACTGTGGATCAGGCTGATTGGGCGGGAGTTGGGAGGCTGCGGACAGTGCACAGCAGAGAAGCACAAATCTGGCGAGAGCAGTTGCAGTTTTACCCGCGGTGCAGCGGAAGGGGACTGGGCCAGGCACTGCAGTTGTGTGCAGCCCCAGTAGCTCTTAAAATAGGTCTTCTATTGGTGTCTCTGAGCCCAGGGTTTCCAAGTCTGGTGTTGGCATAGCCGGTATTTCTAGGCCTGCATACTTTCAAATTTGGTATGGCACGTGAGGGATCACTCTTTGCGTCACTTGTAATAAGGGCTTGAATGTTAATGTTCAGCTATCAAACAGAATTTCAAATATATGAACAAACGTTCTCAATACTGTTTTTAATGACTTGCTGTTAGTTTTTGTGCCATTGGATGTGCTGGTCTACGTCTTGTCTATGGAGCATACAGTTCTCCTGCAGATATCTCTGAGGGAACCGGTTTTACAAACCTTCCTTACACGTCGGGTCTGCTCATGGGAAACATATAACTCTTCACACAAATTCATGATCCGGATACAGATGTGTAAATGTTTTCATGCGAATATGTCAGTTGTTAGTGTGAATGTTCTGCTGAGTGTGCAGAATGTATTTAGAGTTGTAAGGTACAATGACTGGGGTTTCTAAGTGGGTTGCCTTGGGAGACAATAAAGACAAATGTGTGCACCCAAAAAGCATCCGTTTGTGGATATTCACATATATTTTCATTCCTTTCACACACTTTCACACTATTCTGAAATGATGCATGGACGAATTGGGACGCAAGCAGTGCAGACAATTTAGGAAAATCATGGAAAAAAAATTAATAAAACACATACTCAAATACTCACATATATAAAGTAACTTTTAATTATCTTTCTGCATCCATTGATCTGTTTGTGTGTCAGTCGCATTTTCATTTCTCTCACCAAAGCATACAGCATGGGGCATTAGTTCAGCCCTTTACATTCATTGGCTGTCTTGCTCTGTGACTGGAAACATTTGCTTGATACATCTGCACAGCCGCCTAAAACGAATGCACTCCTATTTCAGGACTAGAATGCCTGGACTGGTAGGGCACTCCTTTTGTACTACATATGCATGCTAAGTATTTATTACAATTGCATAGTTTTGCAGAATAAATACTTAAAAACCTTTGCACACTTCCCTTGTCAAAGCCAGTTCTGTTAGCTTTGTCAGTGCTTGTTCAAACGGTGGAGGAAAAAGATACTTGTCACATAACATTTAGTTTGACTTGAAATAAATACATTGTATATTCTTTCATTTGTCATGATGTTCTGCACAAATATGTTATACAGTGCAGATGTTGGGCATATAAAGAATAGGAAATGCGCTATTTGTTTTAGGGTATTGGGATCCAGACACTAGTATATGAACATTGCTGTAGAAAGTGAATCGAGTGAGAATTTTCAAGTACTGAGTGGACGAATTACAAATCGTCAGGGACATTTAAGCAACTTATTACAAGTATATGCAACTCCTACTCTTATTTGTAACTTTGTCAGGTTTTTCCAATTCACATACATTTCCCTGATGTAAGTGAATTACATCTCATATAAAATGCTCATACAAATGTATGCGATCAAAAAAAACACCCTATTTGACCTAGGGCCTGCATCCTGCATGGCTCTTAGTGTTTGTCTGCTGTTAACCCACATGTGTCCAAACGTATTCTGGGCTGATGTGTTTTGCTGCATAGATATCAACTCTATCACAACATTTCCACCTCGCTCGAGGGTTTGGAATCTAGCCCCCCGGAGGCAGTACAGTGCTAACATCGGCAGAGTATGTAATATAGGTTGTTGCATGGGGCTTGTATGTTGTCCTATAGACCATGCACTTGCAATTTAGAGTAGAATTTGCAAAATAGTCACCTATGTAAGCAGGGTGTCCATGATTACTGTTGAGAGTCATAGATTGCTAATTGCTTGCTATTTAGTCCTTTGATGGTTGGGAGCAAGCAGGACATTTGAAGAAGCACCATTCAGTCAAGCAGGGGCGCCCCAGAATGTGGGCAGGGGAGACAGAATTGTGAATGTTCTGTTGAGTATGGTATGTTGTCGGTGGTGTGACCTGTTACGCTGTAAATGAAACCACAAAGACGAGTAAGGTATGGAAGAGAGAGAAGTGTGAGTGTTTTACTACGTTTATTAAGCAGAACATAAGGGTCATGTTTTGCAATACTTTGTGATGGAACCAGAAATACACCATGAAATGAAGAGAGCGGTGTGAATCAGGGACAGACCTGGCAAGGACATTGATTGAGGGAATATATTAGAACTTTACAAATTGGCACCAGAAATATAGAGTTGTAGAAGGGAATAGAGATCTAGGAAGGCAGTGTGAGAGTTATCAAGTGAAGCAGAGAAAAAAGGGAGTCAAGAGTGTGGAAGACTTAGGAGTGGAGACGTCAAAGAGAGTAAAACAAGTGGGGAAGGTGCAGAGAAAATTTGAGGGAAAAGAGGATAAGAGGTAGAAGAGATGATTGAAGATCTGAGGGAGGTGAGAAAAATAACGTAGGGCTCAAGGTAAGATACATGTGAGAGAGAAAGTGATGGAGAAGGCAATGCAGCAGGAGGTAGATTGTAAAATGTTGAAGGGCGTAGATAGGAGAAGGCCAAGTGGAATTTATTCAGAGATGTCTGCCACACCACCTAGAAAACTCCTCCTTCCAGGCACCTCAATTACACCCTAAATCACAAAAGACCATTCCATAGAAGTATCAAACTCGGCCTCTACCAGTGATTTGATTGGCTAGGAACGGGGATGTATGGTCACTCCACTGTCTACACGTATAAAATTCTCTAAAGGGCTATTGTTTAAGAATAGGCTATGACATCAACCATGTGACCCAGGAAATATTCTTAATTTCACTATCCACATTTCCTCCATTCTAACAACAAGTTAAAACATTGTATAACAATCTTCCGCTGAGCGCCTCTCTGCAGATGAAGTTTCTCTCCGTTCATAGCAATGTCCTTTTGTTCAGAATTTTGGCATGTTCGCAAATCTCTGAAGGACACAATGCTGCTCTTTCTCTTCTCCAGCTCACACTTCATAGTTTTAAAATCATTTTGTCCAGTTTCTTCTCTGTTTAACCCTTAACCCAACATGCAGAACGAAATCCCAGGCTTTGTTCTCTATGAAGAATGAAACACAAACATTTTTTATTCCATGAAAATGTTTTCTCTATGCACCAAACCAATGCTGCATCCATCCATGCTCAACCCATGGTAAATGAATTATTTTATATTCAGCCAATATTATTAACATGCATCTAAATCAGCATTAGTAATTTTACTTATTATATTAGCTATGAAGTAAGTTTTGCGGCCTACTTGTCAATTTAATTTTGCGCTTGCGCAAAAGCATTTCACTCATGCAAGGCCCTTTTTATTAATTTTCCACTGCATAAGTTTAGTAAATGTTAATGAGGATTCAACCCGAGTAGGTTTTATTTTATGCGGTAACCCTGCTCCATCAGAGGTATAGAGATTATTGCATGGGAAACGGAGGCGGGCGGAGTGAGTTCGGGAGAAGAGATAGGCACAGAACGAAGTGGGTGAAGGGGGATAGTGTGTAGCAGTAGTGACCATGAGGAGGAGTGCACAAAGAATATTAGATATAGGGATGAACGGTTAAAAAGTGAACTCCATAATTGTTCCGTCAGATTAGCTCATTTAAATCCTTAATTTGCACCGTATTCAATCCGGTGCGTCGTACATGGATAAACAGAAATAAATCACCCATCTGTCTTTGCAGATAAGGCGCTAAGGACTGTATCTGGCTGAATCTTCTGCAGCACAGTGCAATAATCCAGCATACTCTTAGAGAAAAATATAATTCTCCAAGGAGGTTGGCATATGACTCGTTGAAGTGATTGGCTTTGACATATGCCATGCATAATGTAAACTGCTGAACTTGATTTAGCTGTGTGAATATGTGGTTAAGTGCATGCAATGCATCCTCCAACCTCCAACATTTGGTTTGCCTGAAGTAATTTTTTTTATTTTGCTTAAAATATGCCATGTATTTGTTTTTATCTCTAGGGCAACATAGCCTTATGGGGTGGACACCAACGGGTGTTAATTATCCTCTCATGGATTTATGGGCCCAAACATCTGGACAACATCCTTAAAGAAGGATCTATCATATGATTAACAGACATTACTACCCTGCAACTAAGGACATTATTAGTAGCTAAAGTCAATACGACTATTCTCAGACTGAAATCGACTCCACTTTGAGGATGGTAGCAAGGTGGCATTGTTTAATGGCACCCTCCTCCTGGGGTCAAATTAGGGCAGGTATGAGGAAGGCCCCCTTGAGATTCAGATAACGTGACTGGGTGCTCAGTTCTCATGGATGAACCTTTGCTCCCTTGCAGCAAAGACAATCTAAAACAAAGTTCCTGCAGATAATAGGCAGTTGATCGTTGAGGTCAGTTTTTTTTACTTTTAATCTTGACATGGGATCACCCTTTCAGAAACTATAAATACAACTGTTCTTCCCCAAAGAAAAATAGTCAAGTACAGGAGTTTATTTTCGTATAATGACTAAAATAATGTTAACTACAAGGATCATCATGTCTTCATAGGTCTATTCAGAACAGGAATGTGATTCATGTCTTAATCCATTAATAGAGGTTGGTCATATTAGACTTACTAATTGAATACAAATGATTAGAAATGATAAATACACACTGTAACTGGCACGTGCGTACCATTTGTTATGGTTGGGATGCAAGGGTATAATATCAGGTATGGATGCTTGATGGCGGCATGTGGGTGGTAAATATTACAATGTTCCAGAATGGGGGCAGAGCTTTCGCAGTTATCACCGCTCAATCATGGAACAGCTTGCCTCTGTCCCTTCGTAATCGTAATGCCTATTTCGACGCAATTTAAAAACCTGGCTGTTTTCCAACCCGTAGCCGCTCAGAGATACTTACAATTGCTTACCGCCCGTAGCGCCGGGACACCCCCGTTGAGTAGGCTACGCGCTACATACGTTTTTAAATAAATGTGTTTCTTTGAATCTACATCTCAGGGTTGTAGCAGTGTTAACATATGATGAAAAAATGTAACGCAGTTCTGCTGAAATAGGCTGATCAACAGCATTTATAATAATGGTTAATTACTGGCTTCAGTATTTTCCAAACATTTATGCTTACTTACATTGATACCTTCGCAGCATGAATAGTCCGCTCTTAAAATGTGTTGATAATGGATTGTATCTTTATAGCCAATCGTCCATGTCTAACAATGTGAATGTGTGAGATTGTCTCCGATTTAGTCTGAAGAAGAGAGGACCATTTACACATAATATGATGTTTACCCCATGTGTTTACTAACACATGCACTGCCATTTTTATTACCTTTTATTCGAACCAGCCACTTTTGTGTTGCTAGTGTATGCCATATAAAACATATGTATTTTACATTTCATTTTCTGTTGTGTATAGTGCTAAACATGGAGAAATGCTCTGAATGTATGAATAAAGAGGACATGATAAAAGATATCTAGCCAAGTTTACATTAATTCCACATATATTCTTAGTATATTTGACATTGGAACGATTATCAACATTCACAGAGCCAGCATGCATGGACTGGGCAAAGATGGAATACATTTATTTGTTCAAGAGACTTTTTAGCATCAATACAGACCTCCTCATTCGTACTTCAATCTCGTTTAATGGTCGTACATTTGAAAGAGTTAATTATCACTCACGGGTCTCAAGTTTCAGTGCATGTCATGACAATTGTTTACACTGTTGTTATATTAATTAATAAATGTATCCTGTACAATATGTGTAGATCATGCAAAAGTAAGCGTCACAGGTTATATCTTATCCGGAGGTGCAGATGCTGAATTGGATAGTAGTTGTGCATTAAGTGTGCATTCAAAGCGCTACAGTAAATTTCTCTAAAACTGATTATTGTTGGTACTGGGTGTCTTCAGAGTTCATGCCTGTGTTGGACTTGGCCCTTTTGGCAGGTTCACCCCAACATTTTTTGCGTTCTCCTAGCCTTTTTCTGTAACCTAGTGTTGGTGATTTTAGGCCTCTGGGCACTTTAGCACTGTGGTCCAGTGTAATGTGCGTGGTGGTCTTTCTGACGCGGACGGAGGGCTTTGCGGCTATGGTGGATCTGGCCGGTTGCCTGAGTGAAGTGAACAGCTGGATGACCCTGTCTTGTCTCAAACTTAATGGGGACAAGACAGAGGTCATGCTGTTGGGACATCCGGCCCTATCCTTGGTGGGCCCGCTCTGGCCAGCCTGTTTGGGCCCCCCTCCAGCTCCCAAGAATGCCATCAAGAGCTTGGGCATTTGGCTGGATAGGTCCCTAACGTTTGACCACCAGGCTGTCAATCTATCTGCCACCTGTTTTGGCCTTTTTAGAATGTTGAGGAGGATTCTCCCCCTGTTACCATTCAAAGCCAAACAAACTGTCGTACAGGGATTGATCCATTCTAGGCTAGACTTCGGAAACGCACTCTACCTTGGAGCCCCTGACTTCACAATGCGGAAATTACAAGTGATTCAAAACTGTGCGGCCCGGACCCTACTTCAAATCCCCCGTAGGCTTTCAGCCAAACCTGGACTAACAACACTGCACTGGCTCCCTGTCAGGGACAGGATCAGTTTCAAGTCTCTTTGCATTGCCCATCAATCATTCTGGGAAACTGGTCCAGCAATCTATTGTCCCCTGATTACCCCCTACCTCCCTAATAGACAGCTACGTTCCGCTAACGCGTTTCTTGCTGTCGTGCCTAAGGTTAAACAGACCATATCGGGAGGCCGTTCTTTTACCTTGAATTTGGCCAAGCTGTGGAACACTCTACCCCTCCACCTAAGGTCCAACTCAGACCTAACCTCCTTTAGAAAGCATTTGAAAACTTATTTATTCAATAACTAGGTCCTCACTTTCCCTGTGCCATACGCCTAGCGGTATGAACACCTCTCAGTCCTAGCGCTAGGACGCCTCCAGGCAGCTATTTGCGCTCTATAAAACGCATTTTCATTTCATTTAATTTCATGTGTGGTGAGACTGGCCTGCCCTCCCATAGGAATGCAAGGGGGATATGTGTGTCCCTGGTAGTTCCTGGTATGAGAGGAGTGCAGGGGCGAGTTTAGTGTGTGTGATCTCGTGAGAATAAATGCTGCGCAATGATGTGCACAGGTTTTTTGTGACTAGTGGAGAAGTGCCACTTCTAGAAGTTGGCATTTCTGTGTGCAGTGTGTCTGCCTGCCTGATGGGAATTGCATGTCTGGCTTGTGATTGACAGGGACTGGCTGGTATGGTTGACTCCAGGAGCCAGGATGGGTCTGCCCGGTGGTGAATAGGGAGAATTGCATGTAGATGGGAGGGAGGAGTTGCACCTGGGGCCTGAATAGGGCTGTGCCTTCCCTCCGCAATGATGGCTCCACCTCCTGTGGTGCATCTGATGTCCCTGGCCTTTTCTGTGAATAGAGAGGGGAGCTGAGCAAAAAATAGTGCTCCTGAACCAGTTGTATCTGGTTCTCCCCTTGCCCTAGAGTTGAGAACATAGGAGTTAGGTGTATAAAAGAAGGGGTTGTGACCCCATGAAAAAGGTTCTGTACCTGAGTGCTGAATCTGCCAGGGGCTTGCTGCTGCTGGGGCCCAGGGAAAGGCTTGCCTCCCTGAGCTCTGCCCTGCCCCTGGATGCCTGGAGGACTTTCCTTTGCAGGGAGCTCCCTGCTCCATTTCCTTGCCCCAGGACTCCTTGTGCTCCCTAGCGCCCTGTGAGCGCTCTGCTGTGTTTCCCTGAAAGGACCTGGACTTTCCCTGAATGAGAGGGAAGCCTTGGGTGCTACCCAGCACCGCACTGCACCCCCTGCTGGAGGAATCCCCAGTGCAGGGATTCCCCCATTGTGCTTTAGCGGTGGGTGCCTAACCTGCTTATTTTTATCTAGTGCGCAGGTGCCCACCCTGCGTCTTCGTTTTTTATTTTATAATTACTGCGGGTGCCCACCCCGCTTATTAGAGTCTAACGCAGGTGCCCACCCCGCAACTACATTTATTTCTAATCTTGAGGGAGCCTACCCATCGTTTTGCCCCAAAGAAGAAATCACTGCGCGGCCCGCGGCAAAAACGGAAGTCCGGCCACCAGTTGCCTGACGGCGGGCTGGACTTCCGGTTTTGAGGAGGAAGTCCCGCGCACGCCCGGCAGCTTGGAAACGTCGTCTGAGGCTGCCTGGAGGGAGAACGATGACCCCTGCCTGCGCGGGGCTCCCATGCCTGAAGAAGAGCCCCACAGGCGCCACTGAGTGCAGCTTGAAGGCGGAGGGGGCTCGAGGCATATTGCCGGTGCCTGTCCCCACCGCGTGTGAAGAGGAGACGGCGCCTGCAGAGAGCCTGCAAAGCCCCGGTGAGTGGAGTTCAGGGGAAAAGGCAGAGTCAGAGCGGCCCCGGCTGGCAGCGGGCTGCTCCAACGCTGTGAGCCGCCCCTTGGGAGCCCCCGTGGGGCCCACAGTTCACGGGGGGCAAGTTCTGTTTTGGCCTAGTCACTTGAAGGGCCAGAGAGGCCCGTGTTCGTTCCCGTGAGATGCATCAGTGATGGGGGCATGCTTATTTCCAGAGCCTAGAGGGCTCCAACAGGGGCACAGTTTATTGAAAGCCCCAGCCAGGCCCAGAGGGCACAGTGGTGCCAGGGCCCTTTCCCTGATCCTCAGCTGCGACGCACCAGCGCAGGCAGCTGACACATTTTTGAACTGATTATTGCGTGAGCCCCTGAGGGGGACAGAAGTGGCACAGAGGTGCCAGGCCTACCCCAGCTGCGCAGCAGTTCGTGCCAGCTGCGCCGTTTAGGCGCACAGGTCTTTGGGGGCATGTCTTGTGAAGTTAGGAGTGAGATGCACTCCTTTGCCCCACACTTTCCCAGCTGCCCAGCAAGTAGTGGGCAGCTGGACTAGACTTTCGCTGCCTAGGCAGCAGACCTGACTTTGTAGACATAGGGCATTTGCGCCCCCTTATTGGATGGCCAGTTGGCCAGTAGGACGGTTATATTTAAAGGGCGCCAGGCCCAAATGTGATTTATGTGCTAATGTGATGCGGTACTAGGAAATGTAATGTATTTAGAATGTTTTACGCACTCTGTTTGATACCTCTAAATATGGTTTATGATTATGAAGTTGTTCTGCTTATCATGGTTTATGCTAGTGAGATTGTTTCACTGTGTGATTTATGCCCCTAGTAGGAGTAATACTTAGCAGGTTAGGTTCTAATGCGTTTAGACTTGTGAGATGATTGTATAATGTGTTTATGCTGGTGAAGTTGGTGCAGAATGTAATTCACGCCTGATGTGATACTGTGCATAATGTAGTTTATAATACAGGCTGATGCTAAGTACAGTGATTACCAGTGTTTACTGGTTGTACGTTTTATGATCTGTTTTACTTTTACCAAGTTCGCTTTGTGATGGTTCTGACAGTGGTCCACGTGGCACTGTCATGTGTAAATAATTCCCTTGTAGATATGACTTGGTGCCAGGTGGCACCATGTTTAATTTGTGTTTACTATTCGAATGTGTTTTGAGAATACAAAGGCTATTTTTGATATAACCTTGTGTGGAGTTCCTTTTGTAGTGTGCCTGAGATGTTGTTGCCGTTGTGTGCGTGCGCAAATGCTTTACATATGGCCTCCGGGATAAACCTGACTACTCGTGCCAAGCTACCAAGGGGTGAGCAGGGGTTATCTTTGGCGTGTAACTCCCCAGCCCTGACTAGAGTGGTGGACTCTGCCTGGCTTTGGCGCAAGCCTTAGCCAACCAGAGATCCCATTTCTAACATCCTGCCTTTCTCATTCAGGATGCGGTGCAAGGGCAAGGAGGTAGGCTTCAGATGTGTTGTAGGAGTTCCTGCCAGTCACTTGTGTGTGTGTCTCCTTAATTGAGTGCCAGAGTTGAGTTATATGGGGGCGGCTCCACATCATGTGGTAGAAGTCTGTTGATTCATCATAGCATCGAGGACAGCTGACTGTACTGGTGGTTTGTATTTTGTTAATCAGATTTGGAGACATATATGCCCTAAGTTTCTTATAGTAATGTATTTGTGAAAGCCTTGTGTTTTGACATTCTTTCCTTGGGTATTCTGGTAGAGAGGCACAATGTTTATCACTGAACAGGTTCCCCGGGCTCTTTCCCAGCAGAGTTTGAGGATGTTTAATTGGAGGGAACATAGCAGCAAGACTGATCGATAAGCCATGTGACTGGGTGATGCTCTGTGCCTTTAGTGAGGAGGGCTGCATGTGTTGGTGTTTCCGAGCTGGTGATGCACCATAGAATTTGTATTTGGTTTAGAAGTGTTCTATGGGTCAGGAACTTGCTTACTGAGGTGCTAGTAGATCCTGATAGTGCCTCAAAGGGAATTCATGCTTTGTTCTCATACCAATCTCCAGTTGTGGTAAGTTCAACCTGTTCCAATCTTGTCTTTGTTGGTCTGCTCAGTATTGGTATTAGCAAAGTTATCCATTTCAGTTGGATATTGTGATGATTAGGTGGGAGTGTCGTGATGGAGAAGTTGCCAACTGCAATGTTGTGCAACTTTCGGCAGGCAGGGCAAGTAATTTCATGGCGTAGAGGGTTGGAGAACCCAATGGGCCAGTGAACCATCTTGCTGAATGTTTTCTCCTCCTAGGTAGAGTTGTGCTAGCCACCATGATAACAATTGGGATTGTGCCACTAAGTAATAGAGCTCCAAATCGGTTACTCCACGTCCCTCTGGTCAGGTTGTCGCTTCAGTGTAGATAGGAACCCATTGATGGTCCAAAAATGTTTAGTCTGAATGAATGGAAGAGTGGTAATAAAGTAAAGAAGCCGGCAGAGGATCACCATTTGTGCCAGCACAATCCTACCTGCTGTTGGTTAAGGCAGAGATCGCCAAAATTAAAACTAATGTTAGACGAATGGGTTGCCCGGCCAATATTACTGTCAGTGATGTCCGCAGCAGTGTGGTAGAATCCTACCCATAGGTATTTAAAAGTGATCGCCTCCCATTTGGAAAAGGTTGTCATGGTGCCATTCCAATCCGGGTCGTATAGGATAAACAATGGTTTCGTCCCAGTTGACTTTCAGACCAGATAGTCTGCCAAAGAGTTCGAGCTCGCCAGTAATTCCGACTTATTCACGCATTTGCGTCCCAAACAAAGAGAGGAGATTGTCCATGTATAGTGAAATTATTTCAGTTGTTTTGATATTTGGTATACCCCTATGGCCATCTACTTTGCGGAGTTGAGTTGCTAAGGGTTCTATTGATACTGCAAAGAGGAGGGGGAGATCGAGTATTCCTGTCTGATTTCCCTGCTGGATAGGTATCGCTCTGATATTATTCAGCCTGTGTGCACTCTTGCTGTGGGGAGGCTGGTAAGAGTGATGAGCCATTTGTGAAAAGGACGTGCAAATTTCCCATGCGGCTCAAACTTATATGGAGGAATTTCCAACTAAGGGAATCAATTGGTTTTTCCATATCATCTATTATTACCGCTGAATTGGACCTTTGCAATGGGGCAGCGTGTTTACTCAAAAATCCTCCTGATGTTTAGGGCCGTATTTTGGCCTGGTATAAAGCTGCCCTGGTCTGTGTGAGCTAGGCAGGTCACATGGAGCAGTAGCCTGGTGGCATAGTATTTTCCCAGGTATTTTATAATCCACTTTTAAGATTGAGAAGGGACGGTAATATGAGAGTTCTTCCAGTGGTCTGCCTGGCTTCAAGAGGGCTGTTATTAAAGCCTGGGGTGGGGGGCAGGAGCTGAACTGTGTAAATGGCTCATTGTAAAGCGTAGTCAGCGTGGGGGTTAATTGATCTGCATATGTGAGATACCATTTTAATAGCAGCCCCTTTCCCATGGGGGTTTTCTTCTTGATAATAAGGATACAACATCTTTGACCTCTTGAGGTGAGACTGGTGTGTCCTAAGTCTGCACGATCCGACTGCGGCAGCATAGGTTGGGGGGTTATTTCTAACTAGGTACATAGCACTGTCTTTGATTTAGTGTCCGTGCTGGTGTATAGTTGCTTACAATACTTCAGAAAGAAAAACCAACAGCTATTGTAAAGCATTGTAGAGGTTGATTATGATTTACAGCATTCTGCTGCGGGGCAGAATCCTTGCTGAAGTCTAAGTATTTGGGGGTGAGCTGATTTGTCATACAGGTGTGGTGGAAAGAAATTTGCTCTATCTAGAGTTTTCCCAGCTGGCCCGTGCTCCCAGCTAGAGGGCCCTGGGGTTGGTAATGCCATGACTACAGAGCTGGGTCATGTCATAATACAGACCGTAGTAGGTGTGGTTGCCCGCGGCAAAGTTGGCCATGTCATAGCTGTTGATTGCTGCATTGACAAGAGATTTTGTTTCCTTGTTAGAGTTCATCCGAGGTTTGTCGGCTCACTATGAGGAGGGTCATATTCTTGTGGACAGTGGCTGAGAGTGATGAGGGGGTCCGAGAGGTCCACTGTCAAGACATGGTGGAATGATGCAGCTGTTGCACTGGCAGCCTGTTGGTGCTGCAGTGCCCTTGAAGGAGTGGGTATTTTTGGTCATGTGGGTCATCCTTGTTGTTGGCGTCTGGGCCGTCTGCTAGGTCTAATTGGATTAGCTTGTTAATTATTGTTTCCCTTAGGGAGACTCAACTTCTCGTAGCGCTCCACCCAATCCTATGCCTCTTTGAGCATGTTCAAAAAGAAAGTTTGCTGTTTGTGAATGATTTTTAATGTGGCGGGGAATAATAGTGCATAGCATAAGTTCATCTCCCTTAGTTTGTGTTTGACCCCCAGCGAAGCTAGCTCTGTGCTGTTGTACCATGATGGTATAGTCCAGGAAGATCATGAACTTTGCTGTGCCAACAAGAACGTTTTGTTCTTGGTGTGAGAACTCAATAGTAGTGTCTCTGTACCTGTAATTGAGGAGTCTAGCCGCTATCTGTCTGAGGGTGGCACCTACAGGGGGAGGGGTTGTTTGGCCGAGACACTGTGGGCTCTCTCAGATGTGAATCAGTACATGAGGACCTGCAGGGCAACTGTAATAGCCAATGCTCAATTTGTTGTATAGAGTCATCCCTCTCTGTCCCCTTGGGCAGTCCCACTATGTGGACATTGCCTTGTCTGGCTTATCCTTCAACGTCTTCTGCACATTCTTCAAGGAATCAGACTTTGGAGTTGAGTTCCGTCACCTGTTGTTGTAGGCTTGACATCTGAGGTCACAGTTCTTGGAGAGCAATCTTGAAGGTGCAAACTTTGTCAGATAGCTTTTATAGATCCTTTTGGAGGAGACCAAGGCTAACTGCCCCTCTGTCCACTTTTGCCCCAAGTGTGTTTTCGGTGTCCACAACCACAGCAGGGATCATCTACAGTGTTTGCAGGGGTGAGGCTGGGGGTTGCGCCCCAGACTGTGTGACATAGATTCCTCAAGTGGGTGTGATAGCATTTGAGGTGGCCAAACAGGTAGGGCCCAATGGCGTCCTCGGTTGCACATTGGCACAATTGTGTCTCATCTTCAGGAAGGCCTCTAACCCTCTACAACCTGGATCTGGGGGCACAAGAGTTTGATTGCGAAAGTGTAGGCTTCAGGGGCCCATTCCTCAATGGCAATATTTGTAGCCCAGTCCTTCCAGAGCATCCTACTACCCATGTGCCTCCGCCCCAGAGTTGTAAGGTATGGGTCATCTGAGGACCCTGAGATGTGGGGGTGAGCGCTGCCCCTACGCAACCACTGTTTTGCTCGCAATCGTTGAGTTATTATGGTATGGGCAAGTGGTTAGGGTCCCTTTATCGGCTGCCCATTGAGGTTGAGCTGCAATGGGCACAACGGTGCAAGAGCCTGCAGGCAGACCCAATCTGTCTGGAATGAGAGAGCCACAATCAATCAATCAATCAGTGACACTTATAAAGCGCGCTACATACCCGTAGGGTCTCAAGGCGCTGGGGGGGGGGGAGCCGCTACTGCTCGAACAGCCAGGTCTTCAGCTTCTTCCTGAAGGAGAGGTGGTCTTGGGTCAGGCGCAGGTCGGTCGGGAGGGAGTTCCAGGTCTTGGCGGCCAGGTAGGAGAAGGACCTTCCTCCTGTAGTCGCTCTTCGGATGCGGGGGACGGCGGCGAGGGCGTGGTTGGCTGATCGGAGGTGGCGTTTGGGAGCGTAGAAGTTGACTCGGCTGTTGAGGTAGCTCGGGCCTTGGTCGTGTAGGGCTTTGTGTGCGTGGGTGAGGAGGCGGAAGGTGATTCTTTTGTTGACGGGGAGCCAGTGAAGGTCTCTCAGATGTCCGGAGATGTGGCTGGTTCGTGGGATGTCGAGGATGAGTCTGGCTGAGGCGTTCTGGATCCGCTGGAGTCTCTTCTGGAGCTTGGCGGTGGTACCGGCGTAGAGGGCGTTGCCGTAGTCCAGTCGGCTGGTGACGAGGGCCTGGGTGACGGTCTTCCTGGTCTCGGTGGGGATCCACCAGAAGATCTTCCGTAGCATGCGTAGGATGTTGAAGCATGCAGAGGAGACGTTGTTGACTTGCCTGGTCATGGAGAGGGAGGAGTCCAGGATGAAGCCCAGGTTGCGTGCATGGTCTGTCGGTTTGGGTGCGGTGCCCAGGGCGGGAGGCCACCAGGAGTCGTCCCAGGCGGAGGGAGAGGAGCCCAGGATGAGGACCTCCGTCTTGTCCGAGTTCAGTTTCAGGCGGCTGGTCGTCATCCACTCGGCTACCTCTTTCATCCCTTCGTGCAGGTTGGCTCTGGCGGCGGCGGGGTCGTTGGTCAGGGAGAGGATCAGCTGGGTGTCGTCGGCGTAGGAGATTATGCTGAGGTTGTGTTTGCGTACGATGGCCGCGAGGGGGCTCATGTAGACGTTGAAGAGGGTGGGGCTCAGAGATGATCCTTGGGGGACGCCGCAGATGACTTCGGAGGCCTCTGACTTGTACGGTGGTAGGCGGACTCTCTGTGTTCTTCCGTCGAGGAAGGAGATGATCCATTCCAGCGCCTTGTCCTGGATTCCGATGTTGCTGAGGCGCCGTACTAGGGTGCGGTGGCAGACCGTGTCGAATGCCGCGGAGAGGTCTAGGAGGATGAGGGCCGCTGTTTCTCCATTGTCCATCAGGGCTCGGATGTCATCGGTGGCGGCGATGAGGGCGGTCTCGGTGCTGTGGTTCGCTCAGAAGCCGGACTGTGAGGGGTCGAGGGATCCGTTCGTCTCGAGGAAAGCGGCCATCTGCTTGTTGACGGTCTTCTCGATGACTTTGGCTGGAAACGGGAGGAGCGAGATGGGGCGGTAATTCTTGAGGTTGGTGGGGTCTGCTGTTGGTTTCTTGAGTAGAGCGCTGAGTTCGGCGTGTTTCCAGCTCTCAGGGAAGATGGTGGTGTCGAAGGATGTGTTGATGATGTCTCGCAGGTGGGGTGCGATGACAGCGTCGGCCTTGTTGAAGACGTGGTGAGGGCAGGGGTCGGTCGGTGATCCGGAGTGGATGGAGTTCATCGTGCGGATGGTGTCTTCGGTGCTGATCGGGGTCCAGGCGTGGAGGGTGGTGGTGGGGGGTGGTTGCTCGGTCATGGTGTGCGTTGGTTGGTTGTTGAAGCTGTTGTATATGTCCGCGATCTTGTTGTGGAAGTATGAAGCGAGGGAGTTGCAGAGGTCTTGCGATGGGGTGATGTCGTTGTTTCCTGCGCTCGGGTTGGAAAGCTCTTTCACGATGTTGAAGAGTTCCTTGCAGTTGTGTGCGTTGTTGTCCAACCGGTCCTTGAATGCTGTTTTCTTGGCGGCGCGGATCAGCTGGTGGTGTTTCCGGGTGGCAAGTTTGAAGGAGGTCCTGTTGTCCGGTGTCGGTTCCCTTCTCCAGACTTTCTCGAGGGCTCTGCAGTTCTTCTTGGAGCTCTTGAGTTCGTCGGTGAACCATGGGGCTCTCTTGCTGCCGGGTCTGCTGGGCGGGGTCCTCAGTGGGGCGAGTTCGTCCGCGCAGTTGCTGATCCACTTCGTGAGGTTGTCGGCAGCCTGGCTGGGGTTCGCTGAGCTGGCAGGAGGGTGCTGGCTCAGGGAGGTGGCGAGCTGGTCTGCTGTGATCTTGTTCCAGCCTCTGTTTGCAATGCTAGTCTCAGCTCCCTTTGGTGCCTCTGTCCCCAGGCAATGCAGGTCATGTGGATGAAGTGTGCAGTCCATTTTGTATGTCTGGCAAGGAGGTCTGGGTGCAAGGAGGAGGCACATCACAGATCCTCAATCGCCGCCCACTCAGTGCACTCACTACCCACTCTGGTGGAGCAGCATGGGCTGTAGTGTGAGGATTCAGGTTCAACAGGTGAGCCCTGTAGTGGTGTTGTCCCCATTCCCTTTGTCCACATCCGGTTCAGGGTTCAGACAGGTAGCTCCAAGACCAGGTTGGAGGGAAGTGTGAGACTGGTTTGCACTCCGCAAGTTCTGGGCACAGAGAAAGGGCAGCTTCTCATGCCTGGATACCATTTGTATATTGGGGCTGTTGCCTGTCTGTGCTTGTCCTCAATAAAATGGCTTGTCTCATGGGGTCCCAACCCTCAACCAGGATCGCAGTGCTCTCAGTCATGGGAACCATGTGCGTCACTGGCTCTTTGACGATTTTGGGTGGCAGATGAGGCTACTGAGTCGCAGTCCGGCACAAGAGCTCAGTAAGCCACGTCCACCTTGTTCCGCGAGTTGGTGATGCTCCACAGCAATTTGTTGATTCATAAGGGTGGGAAGGCAGAAGTGCTCAATTACAGATGCCGATTACTTTGAACCCATGATACTCGCGTATTTTAATTAAGTCCTGTCCGGTTCCTTGTAACGCAGTGAGGAATTTGGAGATCTTAAATGATGAAACAATGTCATTTTTCTCCGTAGCTCAATACCATCTCTAAAACTTTCAACACTAACTTTATATCAGGTCAGGAGCTATACCCATTGCATCAGAAATAAATCATGCAACATCTGCATGGGGGCAACTTTGTATCATATATTTTTATCTACATGGGGACTTCCCAGCAAATACTGACTACGCTGCAGTGTCTATACCAACCTGCAGCTCTTATAACCAGGAACACCGTTATAGTGAACCTATTTCCCTGACTTTGTGCAACTTGCATTCATATTCTGCATTGTGCATAAATCCCTTTAAGAATGCAACCCCCTTTTTACACCACAATGCCTTCATAATATGACCTGGGATATAATCTGAATTCTGCAGACCTACGTGTGGAAAGGATTTGACCTTACTGACAAACTAGAACAGGTGGTCAGTCCTTCAGATTTCAGACAGGGCTGCTGTGTAATGTGCTACCTTGACGCTTTCCTCTAGCACAACAACCATCTATTTATTTTTGCAGGCAGTTTAAAATTAGTAATATATTCATTTTTCGGTCAGTGCTTCAATTCAGCACCAGTATAAATAATCAATGGGTATGGGACTCGGAGGACTTGGATATGGGTCGCCGGTATGGTAATTAGTTTCAAATGTCCTGACGCCCAGTAAATATTCAGTGTCACTGCAGTCGTGGTTCTTAGATTGGTCCATGTTCTGCATAGGCCTCCAGGTCCTGATTATAAAAGACTAGGTTGCATTGATCGAATGTGTATATCCTAGCTCCTTTATTAAATAGGGTTGTTTTAGATATTTTTGACAAATTTGTAATAGACTAGTTAGGTTTGCTAAGTCGGAGCAAGTTTGTTCCGGAATAGGTTCTAAAGTCTTAATTACAAGTGGGTCGGTGTATTCCGACCCTTGCGTAAACCCCTCTTGATGCACTATTCAAAATTACGAGTTGGAAGGTATTTAACAAACCCGGTAATTATCAGATGTATTAAATCTTCATTAAAGCAGTCAAGCCTGCCAAAATTTAACAGGACAAATACGTACGGAATTTACAGTATCCTTTGGATTTTGATGCGTTAAACACTAAAATCTGCATGTTATTCGCCAGAAACTCATGATAGCTTCTATTTATCACACTAGATAAATAACGCACCCGTGATATTTTTACTTACCAGATGCAATACATATCATCTATATTCCTAATTAGGCTCTTTTATTTCTTGAAATTGTCAACCCAAGTTTCCCGTGTCTCATTTTGCCAAAGTCTACCAGCATTTAATGACTCTAACTTTTAGTATTTTGTATTCTGTTTCTTGTTCCTTAGACTTCCAGTCTTGAACTCAACCAGGATACCAATGGGATAGCCAAGAGGTTCTATATTGAAACTGTAGATAGCCTTAGTTTCAGAATATATTTATGGCATACACGTATCTTTCTTAGAACATCTTTTTCCTGCATCTTCCATTCCATATCTAGTTGGACAGATGATCTTGATACAGGTACACAGGTAAACATTAAAATGTAGTCCTGGCCAGAAATACTTTTTGCACAGTCAGGGTGATAGTTTTGAATTTGGAAGCTGCAGGGAGGTTTGTGGATGTCATCTTTATTTGGTAGATAGCCCCTCTCCTCTTCTTTTGTTCTCAATTGTTTGAGCCAGGTGTTTTGAATAGTAGGGGGTCTTAAACATGTACAGTTTTAACATCCATTTCTCCAAAATATATCAGGTTGAGGGACCACTTCCAAGAGTGTTTATGTAACTGATTCTCCTGTTTCAACATGGATAACTCCATTCCTTATCAAGACACACCTGTTGTTACTCCGTAAGATAAAGGCTTATTTATATTAAGGAGTCTTAGATACCCTGATGAGACTCACCCTGAAGTCGTGTGTTACCTAGTGCAAATCATACCCCAAATAGTTTGAGTAACAATTCTTGTACCAGCAGAGTGTTTAACTAGCCTACTATTCTATTTAATGAGCAAAAACTGTTAATCATCCCCTTTTTTGACTTCATTGTTGTGATAAGTGAAGATGCAGGGTAGCCAGTAGTTTAGGTGAAACAGGATCAGGTTTATTCATTAGGTAGGAGTCTCAGGTTACAGGTCAAGTAGGTATGAAGTAAGCCCCACCGGGACCAGCATCCTTGTTGCTCAGCCCACACACTCAACTGACACTCTCTCAAACCATACACACACCAGCATTCTCATTATATCACAGTCACTCTGGCTGAGCAGCAGGGGACATAGTACCAAGGGAAGGACGCCTGGCAAGGATGAAGATACCAATCATATATAGTCTCGCTTCTCTTTCCAAAGGTGGAGCACAAGATTTTCAAACTTCAGACAAAGTAGATATTCAGAAAGAATCCAGGAGACATTCTCACACAGCTAAAACCAAAAGTACTTTTCTGCTCTGACTTACCTCACTGAGGTTAACAACAAATTATCATGTTTAAGTGGGTTTGACCATGACAGGCGAAGTTTCCACTAGGCGGCATGCTTAATCTTGTAAGAATTGTTATTGTAAAAGCAACCATCTCTACGTTCGTTCCTGCTTCAAACTGAGCAGGTCGTTCTATGACATAATCTCTTTAAATTTTAGCACGGCCTGGTCATAGTTCTAGGTCTGAATATGCAATTTGAATCGGATGTATTTTTCTTGGCTATTAGCTTGTATTGAATTTGCTGTTTTGAATTTGGCTCTCTGAATACCTATTTCAAGAGCCATGACCTTCTGCCAGAAGAGCATTGAGTTTTCTTATCGATCAATACCTCCACTTAAAGAAGCTGTGGCTCAGACTGTGGGTGGCTGTTTGTACTATGTTTATTTGGGAGTCCTACCCCCACTCTATTTCTCTCTAAGAGAAAGGCAAATAAAATCTAAAAATATGTGTGAACCTTGTCAGAGGCAGTAGTGATTTTACCACTTCACTCATGTCTCTGTGCTGAAATTAACTGCAGGTATTGGCTATTTCAGAATCAGCAAGAACACCTTCCTCAGAACTACAGATGGTCAAGAAGCCAAGGGATCATACAGCTGCTCTGCAGCATAATGCCTTCCCAGCGTGAACATTGTAAATGGCATGCGTGACGCCTGCCTAGCTTCAACCAGCTGTATAACCTGAAGATTCACTTGTTGAAACTAGCTTAAACGCTCTATGCGCCTCTTGGGCCACACTGAATCTTATAGTCCAAACCATGAGAATTGTTTTTTTTTAAACTATGTCCATGACTTTGTAATATCAACTATGCAAGGTACAATTCTTGCTATTAGAATTTATCAAAGCACTTTCTAGAATTCTGCCTCCAT
Source organism: Lissotriton vulgaris (assembly GCF_964263255.1). Classification (NCBI taxonomy): domain Eukaryota; kingdom Metazoa; phylum Chordata; class Amphibia; order Caudata; family Salamandridae; genus Lissotriton; species Lissotriton vulgaris. The sequence goes on from NC_141698.1 coordinate 949,784,147, forward strand.
TGAGACCACATTTGGTTGTTAGAAATAATGTGCAGACTTGATAAAATCCATATTAAGTCTCTTCTACATCTGATGTAACTTTGTCATTGGTATGACAGGACGTTATTGTAATTACCAAAAATCATGCCTGGGAACTAAATATTCTTCTTTTTTCACTTAAAGTTGTGATCTCTGCCTGGTTGTAGAGATGCAGCTGTTCCATAAACTCAGATGTCTAGACGCTGAAGCCCCACATGATAGATAAACAGCCTTAATGCTTCTATGTAGCTATTCTTTTTCATATAATGAAAACACATGAGCTGTAAGAAATATTTTATCTTGAGTTTAAATCTAAGTGATTAAGAAAAGTTTTGAGTTATTAGTAGTAGAATCTAAAACTCTTGTTGTGAATCAGGTTCTTTTCTCTATTATGGTGTGTAGAAGAATTAACACATCCACCAGTTATTAAGAAGTTGGTAGGGATTTAAGTTTGCCCCAAACCAACCCTTCCTTGAAATCAGGCAATGGGCAAGCAACCTATCCATGGAACAATGGCTCATTGAAGTCAACCTTCCTCTCGATTTGGTACCAAAGTGATGACCAAGCTTTTCTTTTGAGGTGATAGGCAGAACTAAATCAACAGTTTTAGAAGATAAGAAATAAAATGCACACTATTTGGAGAGATAAATAGAAGGAAACATTTGATAAAATCAGTGTCTAAAAATATAAGAAAGACCTAACCAAATTCTGTTAATATATTAATGTTTTATGCATCGCTGCTTGAGAGGTGTTGATTAAGACCGAAAATAGATCCATCAAGTGTCTCACAGATGTGAATCGGTCTGTTAGATTTACATTTGGAAAAGAGATATGAAACACTGTAAAGAGAGGTAAAGAGAAATAAAAAAAATCTTTGTATGTTTCGCTGAGTGGTGATCGGAGAAGCCAAAGGAGATGCTATTGGAATTGGAGGAGACAGTGCAGGTTGAGGAAAACAGAGGGCAGAAGACAAGGCTTGATGGAAGCATTTCAGTGGAGGTTGATGTCTCATATCTCTGTCCCTGCATGTGGGACTCGATGAATGCTGGTATTATTAGTCACTTCAGACCCAATAATGGCGGCCCATGCCCTCATTCAGCACATTCTAAAAGGCTTTAGGAGGTAAATATAGTGTTGATGATGTCTGTGTGGTAAGACTGATTTTCTGGTTTCATCCGTATAATTATAATTAATGCAATATCATTTGGACTATAATTGTTCAAGAAAAAAGGCCAGTTTGACAGTAAAAGATCAGAGTGAATGAACGTAGTAAGCATGTGAGGCAGGCGGTGTGTCCCGTGGCAGGCCACATGGAGCAGAGAAAGAGATGTTTTTCTGTCAAGCCAACATTTAATTTAAAAATGAGGCAGTATTTATTGGTTTTAGCATAGTAAATTGGAATAGCAAACGATATTCATTGTCAAATACATATCAAATAAGTGGACTCAAATAAAAATGTAGATTGGTGCGAGATACATGTTTTGAGTTGCAATGCAGTTCGTGGGTAGTATACATCACTCTGGGAGCACATCACAGATTCACATGCCACAGAAGCTGTGAAACGTGAATATATATGTTCAAATTCCGCATACTATTACTCCGCAAGTCGTAACAACGACTTGCGGAGGGGGAGCGCTGGAAGTTGGAATAGTATAATTTACTATTCCAACTCCAGTCTGTGCGGACACTAGGGAAGGTGTTGGATTTAAATCCAACACCTACCCCCCGCACTCCCCTCTCCGCAAGTCGTTGTTCCGACTTGCGGACTAAATGGTATGCGGAATCATAACGACCACGTTGTGATTCCCCACGGAGAAAAATAATCATTGTAAACGCTGTTTACCGTGAATCGTCCTAGTGCACGTGTTGGCAGTGCAGTATTCAGAGGAAGGCTGCACTAACATGCCACTCCTCATATACAGTCTGTACTCAGTTTGTCAGGCATACTCCTGGCTGATGTGGTCTTGACGAGTTGCATTTAATCCCCTGGTATGTCTCGGAATGGGTCTAGAGAAAAGACCTATCCTGTCCCATTCACCTCAGAGCATTGTCTGGACTATCTACTGTAGCCCAAGGTTGGGCTGTATAGCTCTATGTCTTTCACAAAGAATAAGCGCAAGCTTAAACTTTAATCCAGAATCTTACAGGTAAAGGTGAAAAGGGATTGTTCTCAACTCATAAAATCACCAATTAAAAACGTCCTTTCCTTATGGTTTATGAGATGTGACGGGAGAAAATTCAAGGTGGTGTCCTGCAATTTTTAAAGTACACAACAAACCATGGGAAATTACATTTAGGGAAGAAAGAACCAGTGCCTCAATGCTGCAGCTCATCTATGTCTTTCCAACTTTACCTTGAACAGAGAAAAGCAAGAGGAGAAAAGACTGACAGAACTTGGTTACACTTCCTATTCATAAGATCTGATGAAACAATGGAAGGATAGTGAGTTTTATTATAAAAGTACACAATGTTATCTATTCCTATCCCTCCTCCAGGACACACGCTTCTACGATTTAAACACACTGATGTCGGGCACGGAGCAATGATACTTCTCAGGTGTAACTGTTTTTACTACTGCGTAGTTGTACTCCTCAGAAGCACACCATTACACAATAGTTATCCCCACGAAAGAAGTGGGGAGCGGTCTGATCAAGATATGGTCTGCCTTGAGAGGATGTTATCACCGAAAAACTCTTGAGTTTATTGACAAACATAAACTTTTCTTCAACTCTCTCCCACACTGTAATGGTTGAAGATTTACTCTAGGAAATGGCTGGAATAACTTCCCTCCCAAAGTCGAAAGAAGAAAGTAGCATCCCCAGTAATTGTGGGTGTATAGGGTAAGATGTTTCTCCAGAGTTAAAACGTATTTCCCTGTGTATAGCTTAATTTTGTGAACATAGAAGATTACATATAGTTCAAGTTCAAGTTCGGGTATTTATATAGCGCACTACTCACCCAGAGGGTCTCAAGGCGCTAGAGGGAGGGGTTCATTATTTGTCGAATAGCCAGGTTTTCAGTTCTTTTCTGAAGGAGATGTGGTTCTGAGTAAGGCGGAGGTGGGTGGGGAGTGAGTTCCAGGTCTTGGCAGCCAGGAAGGAGAAGGATCTGCCACCCATGGTGGATTTTCGGATGCGCCGGACTGCGGCGAGGGCTTGATTAGATGATCTTAGTTGGCGGGTGGGTTTGTAGAAGGACAGTCGAGTGTTGAGTCATTCGGGTCCTAGATTATGAAGGGCCTTGTGTGCGTGGGTGAGAAGGCGGAAAGTAATTCTTTGGTTGACGGGAAGCCAGTGGAGGTCTTTTAGGTGTCCGGTGATGTGATCTTGGCGCGGGATGTCTAATATGAGTCTCGCTGACGCGTTTTGGATGCGTTGGAGTTTTTTCTGTAATTTTGTTGTAATTCCGGCGTAAAGTGTGTTGCCATAATCCAGACGACTCGTGACCAGTGCATGGGTGACCGTCTTTCTTGTCTCGAGGGGGATCCAGCGGAAGATCTTTTTGAGAATGCGAAGGACATTGAAGCAGGAGGACGAGACGGCGTTGACTTGTCTGGACATTGAGAGAGAGGAGTCTAGAATGAAGCCAAGGTTATGTGCATGGTCTGTGGGTGTGGGTGCTGTGCCCAGAGCGGAAGGCCACCAGGAGTCGTCCCAAGCTGAGGGGGAGGATCCAAGGATGAGCACCTCCGTTTTGTCTGAGTTGAGTTTTAGGCGGCTCTGTTTCATCCATTCGGCTACTTCTTTCATGCCTTCGTGAAGATTGGTTTTGGCGGTGTTGGGGTCTTTGGTGAGTGAAAGGATTAGCTGGGTGTCGTCGGCGTAAGAGATGATGTTGAGGTTGTGTTGACGCGCGATAGAGGCGAGAGGACTCATGTAGACGTTAAAGAGGGTGGGACTGAGTGAGGATCCTTGAGGTACGCCGCAGATGACTTTGGTGGCCTTTGAGTAGAATGGGGTAAGTCGGACTCTCTGAGTTCTCCCAGCTAGGAACGAGATGATCCAGTTCAGGGCTTTTCCTTGTATGCGGTGTTGCTGAGGCGTTGTATAAGGGTGCTGTGGCAGACTGTGTCGAAAGCAGCGGAGAGGTCGAGTAGGATGAGGGCCACTGTTTCTCCGTTGTCCAGGAGTGCTCGGATGTCGTCGGTCGCTGCAATGAGGGCGGTTTCGGTGCTGTGTTTGGCTCGAAATCCGGATTGAGATGGATCAAGGGAGTTGTTGGATTCAAGGAAGGCGGCGAGCTGGCTGTTGACGGCTTTCTCGATGACTTTGGCCGGGAAAGGGAGGAGGGTTATGGATCTGTAGTTTTTCAGTTCTGAGGGGTCTGCTGTGGGTTTTTTCAGAAGGGCGCTGAGTACGGCGTGTTTCCAGATTTCTGGGAAGGTGGCAGAGTTGAAAGAGCAGTTGATGACATCGCGGAGTTGGGGTGCGATGATGGAGTCCGCTTTGTTGAAGATGTGGTGGGGACAGGGGTCAGAAGGCGAGCCAGAGTGGATTGAGTTCATGAGGCGAATGGTGTCTTCAGTGGTGATTGGGTTCCAGGCACTGAGGTTGTTAGTTGGAGGAGTGGGATCTGAAGGGGGTGGGGCGGGTTGATCACTGGGAGTATTCTTGAAGCTGTTGTGGATGTCGGCAATTTTGTTGTAGAAGAAGGAGGATAGCGCGTCGCAGAGGTCTTGGGAGGGAGTGATGTCGTTGGATGCTGCGGTGGGGTTAGTGAATTCTTTGACGATATTGAAGAGTTCCTTGCTGTTATGAGAATTGTTGTCGAGACGGTCCTTGAATGCTGATTTCTTGGCAGATCGAATCAGTTGGTGGTGTTTGCGGGTGGCTGTCTTGAGGGAGGCCATGTTGTCTGAGGTTGGGTTTTTTCTCCAATTATTCTCCATGGTGCAGCATAGCTTCTTGGATTTTTTAAGTTCATCATTGAACCAGGGAGCCTTTTTGCTGGCTGATTTCAACTGGTGCTTTTTCAGGGGTGCTAACTCGTCCGCATTGTGGGTAATCCATTGCCTGAGGTTGGTGGCCGCTTGGTCTGGGTCCATTGAGAGGGTGGGAGGCTTATGGTTGAGTGATGTGAGGAGTTGGTCGGTGGTGATTTTGTTCCAGTTTCTCCGGGGAATGGGTTGTGGACGGTTGTGGGTCAGGGTGGTTATGTAGCTGAAGTGAACACATCTGTGATCAGTCCAGTGGAGGGCTGTAGTGCGATCGAAGGAGATGTGCTTGCTGGAGGTGAAGATAGGGTCGAGCGTGTGTCCGGCTGTGTGAGTGGGGGTGTCAACAAGTTGTTTGAGTCCGAGATTGGCCAGGTTGTCCAGGAGGGTGGTGGTGTTGCTGTCGAGTATGTTTTCAAGGTGGTAGTTGAGGTCTCCTAGAAGAATGTAGTTCTCGGAGGCGAGGGCGTGCGGGCTGACGAAGTCTTTGATGTCGTCGCTGAATTGAGTGCGGGTGCCTGGAGGCCTGTAAATGAGGGTGCCTCTGGGGTCGGTGTGGATCTGGAAGTGGAGGTGTTCGGCGGTTGCATGAATGTAGTCCGAGCTGGTTGTAATTTTGATGGTGTTTCTGTGGACGATGGCGATGCCTCCTCCAGTTTGATTGGTGCGGTCTTTTCGAATAATCTTGTAAGTGTCCGGTATGGCTATGGCGATGTCGGGAGCAGAAGATGCGTTCATCCATGTTTCAGTAAGGAAGGCAATGTCAGGTGACGCAGTGTCGATTAGGTCCCAGAGTTCTGTTGCATGTCTGTGGACCGAGCGGGTGTTCAGTAGGATGCATTTCAGGCGGTTGGGTTCGGAGATGTGTGTGGAGGAAGTGGGTTTGGTGAGGGTCCTGAAGCAGTTGAACTTGCAGGAGAGGCAGGCGAATGGGCCGTGGGTACGTCCTGGGGTAGCGTCGCAGCATAGTGGTGTGCGCCCGGGGTTGAGGGCGAGGAGAGTAGCGGCATCATAAGTGGTTCTAGTGGGTTGGGAGTGGCGGGGACCAGGGGGTCTGGCGCTGGGCGCGGTCCAGGCGCGGACAGGCGTAGATGGGCTTACCTTTGGCGCACCTTCGGCGCGGCCGCAGCGCGTGGACGCTGCGCGTTGGGACATCTGTCATAAATGGAGAGTGGAGGGGGGCGGAGCGTGGGAGGGTCAGCTGGGGGGCGGGATTGAGGTGGGGGAGGTGGTGTGGGACATCACAGCAGACAAAATGGCAGCAACAATAATAACAAATGCTGCGAGGGGCACGTCGAAATTGGCCAAGATGGAGCCTTCTGGGGACAAATAATGCACAAATTTCTAGCGATACAAAGCGCTAAGGTAACGTTGGGGGCGCTATGGATTTTGCCAGCAAATAAAACACAAAGCCCAAAGCGAGGAAATTATAAAGGCAGGAAGCGAGGTAAAGCCCACAGCAATCAATACACAGACAGTAAGGTGGACAGTAAGGTGGCCTTCCTGGTAGTATATACCTGGAAAGCTGGGGCAGATTTCCAGGCAAACTAAAAATAATGTTTTGAAATGCCTAAAATGTGTACATTTACACCTGTGCGTAGGTGTAGGATGGCAAATGTTTTTGTTAATGTTTTGTTAACCTCATAGATGCTCGTAAACATCCCTCCCCAGTGCTGCGCTGTCCATTGGAACTAGTGCTGAATGGACGTCCAATGGTCGTGCGCAGCACTGGGGAGGTAGTGCTGCCGTCGGCCAACGCCCCGAGGCAGCACTTAAGGGGTTAAACCCCATAAACGTGAGTTTGTGATTGTTCACCTATTTTCGCATCTGTCCCAGATTTGAAATGTGCGCATTTCGCCCATATAAGCAAATTTGATCATACTAAAATTACACCATACTTCCAACATTTTATGTGTCGGTGAATAATATTTTGTCTGCCATTTGCACTCCTAAATGATACAGAGAAGTACAATCTGGATGTGTAAATACCTTTGGAAAAATCGCACCCTATCGTTTATTTTGCCAGAAAAAAGTGTTGAATAACTTTCACATCTGTTTAAAATCTGGCCCGCCTAATTTTTTATCTGTGTGTTTAAATGTTTATGTTACGCAAAGATCAATATTGATATTAAATATATATTAAAAAAGCTGGTTGCATTAACTTCTAATTGGTCAGATGGCCAATAACATGTGAAGCTGGCGTGTGCCCTAGCTTCCAATGGTGTCCTGCATCCTGTGGTCCCTGAGGATTAGTGGCACCTCTGTCGAACAGCACAGACATTCTGGTAGACTGTACAATGGTTCAGGTGCCAGTTTTCATAGATCTTGGTCTTATTGCCCCATATCTCATGCAAAAGGGGCCTTCGGGATTCAGGATGGACACGGGCCCTTTCTCATAAATCACGTGGCTAGCTGTGAAGATGTTACACCGGCAGTGGAGCTGGACTGACATTACTGCAATCAATGGGACTGACTGAGCGCCATCACTCAATAGTATCCTCACAGTAGATCAGAATAAGAAAGGACACAGCATGCAAAGCCGCGTGATCAAGCATCTGGCTTAGTGGCAGGAGGCGGAACACACCGCCCAAGATCTGGTGGAGTTTTCTTTTATGCACAGCTGTGCCCTGCGAGGATGGGCTTCCTTGTTATGAGTCTGGGGGTCCTTGAGGGGCGTCAGCCCATGTGGACGACTGGTGAGAGCTGCAACCCCACACTAAGAAGATCTGGGCTGACGACCCAAGTGGGGCCTTCATTGGTAGCATGAAGAGTGATGCTGTTTGTGCTGATGCCAGCCTTTTGAACAGGGTCTGGCACATCCGTGGGCCACTTGAGAGGGCAGAGGAAGGCCACGGAGAAAGTCGACCTGGAGATCCACTGGGTTGAGAGCCCTGAATGGAACCCTAGGATTCAAGACCTAAAAGACATAAGTGAGGCCTGGAAGGAAGCTGCAGGGTGAGGGGTGGAAAGGTTGGTGGTAAGGGAAGAGGTAACCATGTGAAGGTAAACCACAACACAATAACAATTAACAAGGTGATGGTTGCAACACTGATAGCTCAAGCACCCATCCAGAATGAGATAGGATCCCCTGGAGCTCACAAGGGAGAAATTGGGGCCCTGCAACTCTGAACACTTGAAAAACTGCCATATGAACCCGCAAAAAGGGTGTGATTGAGAGGTGGCCACACGAAGGAGAGTAGTGCGGAAGGCACCAGGGTAGTATATAGATTGCCAAGAGTAGCCATACAGGAGAACCTCTCAGTACCAAAAGACTTTGACAGGGAAACCTGATCCTACAACTCAGGGGTGGGAGGCCAATGAAATACACAAGTTTCAAGTGACTGACTGGAACTGGGAAATCATCTGTCATTCCCCCAAACCCCGTCCACCCAAATGACTGATTGTTGGGAATCCATGCACTACCTGATTGACCTTCCTGTCCTGGTGCATTCCTACCTAAGCAAGCATGGTTATGGATAGCAAATCTAGAGCAAAACAACAACATGCATCTTGTTGTGACTACAATGGATAGGTTTGCTGCTGGGGCAAGCAGAGTATCACAAGTTGAGCAAGAGGCCCCATAAAACTGGGTACAGCCAGTAGAACCAAAAGCCACCCAAATTATAGCAGCTATTGAAGACTCAGGACAAGCACTAGAGACAAATATTGACACCACCATAGCAGAAATGAACTGACCCAAAACCAACCAATGCAAAATAACTGACTGATCATGCCTTAATGAGAAATCAGAAGTACCAAAGATGGTGGTGACAGAACTGAAAATGGTCATAACCTTGTTGGAGCTCTAATCATCCTGTAAATGAGAGTTGAAGATGCTATAGGTATGTACTACTGGAATAACCTACTCTTTTGAGGTTTCGGGAGTGTGCAGAAGTGACAAAATCAGAAAGGTTTTTGAAGAAATGGATCACAGATGTGATGCAACCTGAGGGCTTGTTGAGTTATTTTATCAAAGGAAGGACACAGAGGGCCTTTGAGCCTTTTTCTCCCTATGGGTGACTCCTTCTAGGACCCTTATGGGCAGATTTCTTAACTATAGAGATCGAGACAATATCTTGCAACAGACCCGAGAAAAAAGTGGAAAGTAGAAATGAAGAAAAAATAATAAGTATCTTTCTAGACAACACATGTGGTTCAAAAACTCACAATATCTTATATGCCAGAAAATCAGAAATTTACATGATTAAACTAGATGTGCATGCTGTTGCATCCACCAATTCTGTGGGTTACCCACAACGAGAGCCCCCACTTCTTTCCTACATCTGATGATGTTTGGGAATGAGTGGAGATGGCAGGACCTGGGGACAGAGCAGAACCATATGCCAGCCCCCCACTATATCCACCCCTCACCTCCGAATTGAGCACAGAAAGGACTCTAATGCAGCCAGAAGAAGGATTCGAAGCACAGGCTTTCCTATAAGGCTGTCCAGATTTGTAGTTCAGAATGGTGGAACATTGGGAACGGAGACCTGTGTGATGCCTAAGATGATGAAATCAACACTAGAGGACACCCACACAGACAATGCAGGAGCAGAGTTGGAGCCTATGTCAGAAACGTTTCCACCTCAAAGGAAATAACATATTGAGTGGAACAGGGTGATAGTACAGGGATAATACAAATGAAGGGGGGCCAAGTTGAGAACCTTGTTGGGCCATTGTTTGAGTACATAATAATTAGTTGTGTAGCTTATTAGGCTTATTGCCTCTGGTGCAATGGGAATATGGAGTCCTGATGCAGGGAGACTGAGGAGGAATGGCTTCTGCACTTGCACGTGCAGTGTCCAGCATTGGACTGGGGGTGGCAGTGCCAGGACTGTGACCCCTGAAGATTTGCTACACAGTAACAGCATATTACTAGTACAGAATTCAGCAAAGTTGCACATTGAATTTTAGAACATCATAGGGGAAAGGAGGTTGTTTGCTAGGATCTCGTTTTTCAACGGTGTCCAGGGGCGGCTCCTCCATTCGAGCGGAGAAGAGTCGCATCACAAGCCTCAGAGCTGAGAAATAAAATGGTAATGACGTTTATTTATAACTGTCTGATTTTTCAGTAGCCCATCCTGAAATAAGGGGCTCATTAGGATGGTGGAAAGACTAGCTCTGTGGTGGCGGTTCTTCCGTCCTCCGACCGTGAATTCCCCCTGTCGAATTTGGATGGCGTGAGGGAATCTCACAGCAACCGTGGCGGTCGCAAAAACCATCCGCCACAAAACTGCCACAGGCAATCCTTAGAATTGCCTGGTGGAGCAGTCTTCATCAGTAATATGGCGGCGGTGCCTAGAAGGCACCGTCTGCAAAATTATGATGTTGGCTGTAGACAGCCTTTCTATAGCGGTGGAAGAGCGCCCCAGCAATGTAAAAATCAAGATCCGACCTCCATGGTGGCGGTCGAACCATGATCGGGTATGCGGGACTGCGGCATGCATGGTGGACGGTGCCGGTTTACACCAGGATGGCGAACGGACTTGAGTCCGTCCGCCATCCTAATGAGCCCCGAAGTATCAGAACGGGGCCAGTGCTGCCGAGTGGCAGCAACTGGGAGTTGCCCGCTTTAAAATGCGCATGTCTGTTTGGCCGGCCATCTAGGGATGGCCAACCAGACATGCGCATTTTAAAGTTCTCTAACTCAGCTGTCTTGGACAGCTGTGTTAGAGAAAGCGCAGGCTTCCAGTGCTCTAAGGACCCAGCCTGCTCTATCCAATCCAGGTGCTGCTTTGATGCTGTGAAAGCAGCTCCAGGATTGGGTAGTACAGTTTGCTTCATCGGGAGATTCCTGGAAGACACCAGAGGGAGGAGGACATCGTGCTGCGGGGGTAAGAAAATTTATTTATTTTTGTGTCACACCACCTTAGTACAAGCCAGCCGCCACTGACTGAGTCTCCGCATTATGTGAAGGTACCTTTCGTTTAGTTATCAGAGTGCTTGCCTTGGGTGGGTATGGTTCTACTACCTGTGGATGGCATGTTGCCATATAGACTAAGAGATGACGGGGAACATCGTAAAAATCTTAGCAATTAATGTTACGGTGTTCTGGCGGGTATATTAAGAGATACGGGGTACATTCCTACCTCAGATATCCTAGAATAGAGTTACTCCGCACATGTCAGATGGGCTTTCCTGTGGGTGGCTCCTGGAGGTACGTTTTCAGTACTGGTACTCTAAGGTAGATACATCCTTGCCTATGAGCTACTAGACCTTAGGGAGATATCCAAAAACGTAAATGCCCCTGAGGACTATAAAACGATCTTGACAACACTGTTAAATATGAGTACGTGATACAGTGTGGCGCCGCGGCCAGGGTGACTGACACCGGAATCTGGGGATCACGGGTCGATCCCCGGCACCGGCGGCAGATTAGCCCAGCACTGTGTGACTCTTGGCAATAGCTTGCTTAATCTTCCCGACGGCCCCCAGCGCCTAGAGACCCTTACGGGTGATTGTGCGCTTTACAAATGTGGATTATATATTATATATATTATATAAGAATGTCTTTATATGCTGTGTAGGGTAGTGTGAGTGCAAGAGACATGAAAGGTTCCCCTTACATTACCGTAGACAGCATGCGAAAACCAAGGGAAGGTGATTTGGGATATATAAATACTGATGGGAATGGAGCAAATGCGTAAATCAAGAGGGAAACCTCAAAGGAAATTGAGTTAACCTTAAAGTTAAACATTAAGATGTGGAGTATGTGTAAAAGCAACCCTGGCATTGGTTAGCATACAGTAATAATGCAAAAATGAGAACATGAAATACAATACAAAACATATAGTTGGTCAGTCATGCTGTGCAAACAGGGTGAAGGATACTTCGTAGATAAGCAGCTGAATTGCACAGCTATAGTGTAGTTTAAAATTCTTGAAAGAGTTTAGTGAAAAGTAATTCAGTTTTATTACATGGCTACTTAAACATGTATCGGATGTCTCGGAGACTTACGATTGTCTGTACCGTACATTAAAATGTTCACTAGATATAAAAGTACATCACGTGAATAAAGTAACCAAGGGACATTCTAACTTTTTTATCAGAAAAATCTATTGTTAGAATTCCATTAGATGTTGTGTTAACTGGCAATGGCCAGACAAGCTCGGGGCACTGCTTATTATTGTGATATGGATTATATATTTGGCTCATCATTTTTTTTTTATATAATACCGTTGTCCAAAAAATGCATGTTTTTTGGAGCAACTGCAGTAATGAGCTGAAATGTAAACATTTTGTACTACAGTGCAAAGGTCAAATCCCACGTTATTACAGCAGTACTGCGAAATTGGCATGAGAAAAAGACTGTTTTGTGTCTCAGACTTCGAGTTTCAATTACTTAAGACAGGAAAATACATCTATCTGTCCCATGCCCTCTTCATTGTAATTTTAACTTATTGCTCTAATTTAACCCTTGCATCCTATTTTTGGTTAAATACTTTTTTTTTAAAAAACAAATAGGAAAAAAATCATGGTCTAACCCATGCATACAGCTGTGTGGTATTCTATGCGTTACTATTGTTGAAGCAGAGGAGTGGCATCCTGACCCCCACTCGAGACTTTCCCACACTCTGGTATGATAATTAATAACAGAGTACACTCTGCATATCTGCATGTTTGCTTTTTGTCGATATACATATATTTCAGAGCATACAATTAGGGGAGTGGTGCATGCGGTGCTTCCGTACAGATACGTCTTCGCTGGTTGGATGTGTCTTCACAGTTCTTCAGTGCAGTTCTCTTTCAGAGTTTTGCATGACTAGAGGAACCTGAAGAGAGCTCCAGGTATAAAAGCATATTCTACCAGAGCTGATGAGGTAAAGAGGGGCACATTCGGAGTTGCTCTGATTTCCCCAACCTAAAAATATCGGAGGCACCCGCCTACATGGACCTCGAAAGTAAAGAAGGATGCAATAGTGACACTGGCTGACTCAAACCACATGAACTGTGGAAATTGCCTTACCTTAAATAAGGCAGTCTAGATAATGCAGCTGGCTCTGGGAAAAGGTTCCTTCTGGTGACTATGTTGTGTGCATAAAGGTAAAAATAACAAGTACTTCTTGAGCACCACTTACCCAGTGTGCAGCAAGGAATTTGAGTATATTATGAGGACCAACCTCCAGAGAGCCACATTGAATTGGGGCATACTATTTTAGTACACATTCTTACCCTCAGACAAATTTTAAAGGATCCTGTAGTATCTTGTAAATAAAAGAACGCTGGAACTCTTTTGATTCCCACTGTACATTGTAGGCCTGTGACATAAGCTTGGAGAGATGAGTTGAAGGCAGGTAAAATGTTTAGTTCTGACTTGCATGCAGCAGAATAATGACGTGTAGAATTACTCTGTCTGTGGCATGGTTATAGGTGAGTACCACTGGCTGGCAGGAAGCAACAACTGGCAACGCGACAGGGGATACAAAGCCTGTGTACTGAAAGCACTCTTGCAGAGAGTTTGCCATGGTCCATCAAACTGCTCGTGTATGCTTTGTGGGCCGCAGTCGAAGTGTAGAATCAACGCTGGCACTGGTGGAGTCTCAGCGTAATGCCAGCCTGTATAAAACACTTAAAGATAAAGAAAGCGACATTGAAAGTCTGCATGTCAGTGGCCAGTAAACGAATAATACAGCGTCAAATATAGGTGCTGCGCCATTACGCAAATTAATTTCATATGCTATACGGAATCAGAACGCTAAAGGTGGTGCAAACAGGTTATGAAAGCAGTGCACAGCCATAGTTCAGTACAAGTACAACAGAAATAAATGTGTTATGAACCAGAGATTAATCAGGTATTTGTGAAGAAACATTTCAGCACAACACCGACCTAATATCATAACGTTATCTGTTTTCATGGACTAGTGGAATACTAGATTTATCTATTTACCGAAACCACTAACGACTCATCGTGCAACGAGGTGCTTTGGAGAGACCCCAGAAAGAGGATCAGGCATGTGTGTGACAAGCTGTCCCCAGACAAAGTAGCCCACTACCAAAACCCCCACATAAGGAACCCAGAACAACTCCACAGATTGGCATCAGTAGAGAGCTCAGATGGAGTGCCAGGTAGAGAGCCAAGCTCCAAAAGTCATTAAGGGTGAGCCCGAAGCCAGCACATCACAAGCTGCTAGAGAAGCTCTGTCTGATCAAGTCCCACGTGATGTGCCTGAGATACCACTACCTTTCACCAATGTGTATATATAGCTTCTGCATTCTTAAAACCGCCAACTGCATTTGATACTGTTGAAAAACACCATATTGGCAATAGATGGGCTTCATTGATAGAGACTTTTGAAGATTTCATTGATGCAATAGATGAAAATGATGAAAAAAAGATCATAAAAATTCTGGGAAACATGGCTGGTGAAAGAGTGAAAGAAGTCATGAAAAAGTTATCATAAGAAGGTAAAATGTTGTGTGATCAACTCAAAACAGCCTTGAATGTCAAATTTAATCCAGTGCAAAATATGGATTATTAAAGATACATATTCACTCAAGAACACCACAGACCAGGTGAAACCATTCATGAGTTTGTTGAGAGACTGGATGTTCTGATGAAACACTATAAATTTACTGAATTAAATAATGAGGAAGCTACACTCCTCAGCGTAATCAATGGATGTCTGTCAGATTCCTTTTGATGATGAATTCTTAAAGAAATTCTGAGCTTACAACACGTCCTCAAGGCTGCTCGTGCTGAAGAATGCGCTGAACGTCAAGTGACTGACATAGAGACTGAAAGTGTGTCAGTCATGAACATGAAAAGTTATCCAGGGTGCAGGGCTGAGAGACACAAGGGGATGTCTTCACAGAAAAAGGTAACGTGCCACAGATGTGGACTGTAATTTCCACACAAATGTAAATGTCCCACCATTGGACGGGCATATATCGGCTGTGGTGAAGCAAACTATTTTGTGATGACTTTCAAGGCGAAGAGAAGAGTAGGTGAAGACAAAATGACTAAGCAGTCACACCAACTGAGGCAAATCGACTCCAAGCGAAGTCAACCATTGGCTAAATACCCGACAAAGAGTTTCTCAGCATCAGTTTCCAGTGAAAGTGACAATGCAAATTGTGCAATGTCGATGTTTACTTCAAAAGGGCCTGCACATCAGGGACTGATCGAATGTGCGGAAAAATCCAACTTGAAGAAAAATTGACTTGAAAAAGCCCAATAAACATTCAAACATTGACCGAAGATCACTCTAGCAATAAACAGTGTTCAATACCATTCACAATTGATAGTGGTGCATCAATAATTATCATGCCTGAGGTAGAGGTATCAAGAATTATCTCTGTTATCACAACTTACGAAGTCAAAGGTTAAAGTTTACACACAGGCTGCCTCAACACCCTTAAAGAGTCAAGGTTCGAATGTAGCCACAATGAATAATAAGTAAACCGTGGTACACGCAACTATTCATTTACTTCAAGGAACAGCTTCAAGTGTCTGTCTCCTGACTTTCAACACTGCTGCTGATATAGGACTGATTTCAGTGAACTACAATATGAATGCTCATCATGAAACTGTAAGTTAATTTCCTTCATTATTTCCTGCGTTAGAAAAATTCCAAACTATGAAAGTAAAGTTACACCAAAATGAGGACGGTCATTGTGTTGCTCAAAAGCACAGGTGAGCTGCATTTCACTTGCAAGAAGCTGTTGAAAAGAAACTTAGTTTTCTGCTTAAACATGACACATTGAACACTCTGCTGGTCCGACACTATGGATATCTCCCATTGTAATAGTTCCTAAAAGAGACAGCAAAGGAGCTGCACACATGTGCATTGACACGCATCCAGCAAACTAGGCAAATGAGCAAGAGACAAATCCAGGTCCTGATCCTGCTGATGTTATAACTTAATTGAATGGTGCGAAGTTCTTCTCTCGGCTGGGCCTAAATAAAATATAGCACCAATTGGAGCTTGAAGAAAAATCCTGGTACTTTGCAAACTTTTCCTGCACATATTGGTTTGTTTCACTACAAGCCATTGAGTTTTGGTATATCCTCTGCTGCAGAACATTTCAAAGATGTCATTCAACGTATCATACAGCCTGTAGTAAATGCATTTAACTATGGTGATTACATATTGGTTTTCGGAGCTACACAGAAAGAGCATGACAAAGCTCTCATGCAAGTATGTCATTTGCTGAATGACACTGGCTTATCTCTGAATGCTGACAAATATGAATTCCTCAAGAAAAGCTTGAAATTCTTTGGCCATGTCTTTTCTGATGGGGGTATGAAACCTGATCCAGCTAAAGTACAAGCATTGTCTACTGAAAATCCCCCACAAGACAATTCTTTGTTAGGATTATTTCTTGGAATGGGCAGTTACTGTTCTAGATACATACAAGACTTTGCTATCGTTGGTGCAAATTTAAGAGAACTAACAAAAAAGAATATGTCTTTTCATTGTTAATGAGAATATGAGAAGAGCTTCCAAAAGATAAAGCAAGCTAATGAGAGTGTCACTGGAATGGCCTACTATGACCCTAAACCTTATACAAAAGTTGTAGTTGACACTAGCCCTGTCAGTTTAAGTGCAATCCTTACACAGCACAACGGACAGCCAAACGCCTGCAAACATATCATACCATACACCAGTAAAAACCTGTCACAAATGGGACTTGCTTACTCGCAACCTGAAAATGAATGGTTGGCACTGGTTTAGGCTTGCAAATATTTCCATGTATTTCTGTTTGGAAAGCCCTTCATAGAAGAGACTGATCATCGAGCACTGTTGATGATATTTGGCAATCCCAAAGCCAAAATGCCTCCTAAAATTGAATGTTTGGGTTTGAGGTTACAAGAATACAATTACAAAATTCTTCATTGTCTAGGGAAAGATCAGAATCCTACTGATCCGTTTTCAAGAGTGCCTTGACAATGACCTGATACTCCATCTAAGATGGCGGAGGCTTACATCAATTTTATTGTGAAGTCGAGCACACCATCTGCCATTCCTTTACAACAAATTGTCACCGCCTTGCGCCATGATAGTGACATGCTAAAGTTAAAGGATATTATTGATCATCAATCATGGAACCACTCTCTAGACACCTCACTAATGACGGTGAGTATTTGAAGTTTAAAAATGTAAGAGGTTAACTTTCAGTGACTCAAGAAGGCCTCATTCTGTGAGGTACACAAATTCTTATTCCCAAGGGTCTCTGACAACAACTGGTCGACGTCGTCCATGAGGGACATTGAGGAATAGTTGCCACAAAAAGAGCTCTCTGTGATCAAGTCTGATTTCCGTATCTCAATTAAAGTGTAGAAAAAGAGTTTACGACTTGTCGCATATGCTACTGTATTTTGTCTTAAGTTAATTAGCACCCTTTGAAATTGTCAGAATTGCCACATCATGCGTAGGAGAAAATTGCTATTGATTTATTTGGTCCTCTTAAGAATGGACATCATCTTCTAGTTATTGTTGATAAATACTCCTATTTTCCATTGGTAGAAGATCTTTTATCCACTACACATAAAAAGGTTATCCAAAAATCTCATCAAGGGGGCAAAATAAAATTAAATGGGTTACAATTTCCCTGGTATTTTATTCTTGTGTGGGAGAGATGATGGTCACATTTACCCTGCTACAATACCACCTTCGGCCTTACTCAGACTTGGCCTTGGTGAAATTGCACGTGTAAACATTTCATCTTCAGATTCCAGATTTTTGCTCCATATTGCTTATGAATCCAACAAGGGTTGTAAAGAAAGTACGCTAGGCAAAACACTACCAGCAGCTTGGACTGCAATCTTCACAAGGCTATATTATTTAAAGGCCTCTTTCATTTTCAAGTAGATCAGACTTTTTTATTGGGTCATTGAAATCTTATACGAATGGCATTTCAAAATATATAGTCAGTCATGTATGTGGCTCAGCCAAGATCACCCAGGGAAAATGTTACAAATTTCTAACCGCAATTAAAAAAAAACTTTAAAAAAACGCTGTCTTGTTACCCCCACAACCTAAGCCTAAAATACAAGTGATGCGAGCATCAGCAATATAACTTTGACAATGCCTGACCT
This sequence comes from Lissotriton vulgaris, assembly GCF_964263255.1. Lineage (NCBI taxonomy): Eukaryota > Metazoa > Chordata > Amphibia > Caudata > Salamandridae > Lissotriton > Lissotriton vulgaris. The sequence goes on from NC_141698.1 coordinate 949,802,137, forward strand.
CCAGAGATTGTTTCACCGGTGCCTTACAAGTTTTTCTGTTAGTGAGCACACAGCCTGCTGCTTGCACCTGCATACAGCCTGCCTTCACTATGCGGGAGATCAAAAAACTAACTTTGCAGATCTCACTTTCAAGTAGTGTAAAGCTTTTTAAGCTTGCTTAAGCCTGGATCCAAGTAATGTAAATCTAAAGTTAATGTCCTCTTCCCTCACTCCATTGTTTTAGACTTTTTCAAAATTCATTATTCTATCCTCATCTTGCAATAACCCAATAAGGCAGCCAAATGTTGGAATCATCTAAAGATATCAGCACTGGGAGATTCCTTCCTCTCCCTCCCCCCTTAGATGTCCAATGCCACTGCAAGGACAGCAGTAAGGTCACTAATTTACAAATTACAACGCAGTTGTGCCAATACACACGTTTGACTCCTCAACAGGCTGGATATGCCTGCATTAACTGCTCAATTGGTTAATTTCTATCCTGTGATGGTTATCTATAGAAAAAGTGGCAGGAGACAGGGTCAGTGATTCTTCCAAGGCTATACAAGCCAAACAAGGCCATACCAACCCTTGATCATTTGAGTCAAATGCATGCTTGAAATCAATATTGACTTTATATGAATGTGCCCGCTTTAACCGTATATATTTTGAGCAGATGGTAAAATGATATAAAGCATCAAATATTAATCTACTCTGCCGATGATCTCTCAGAAGTGCACTTGGGCCTAAGTAAGAATGCTCTCACATCAAGCCTTTTGCAAGTTACAGCAAGGCGATGATTGACATATTAACAGGAGTGGGCATTCAACAAGGATATTGCAGACTAACTGGCTGACTCATGTATGTTCCCTTTCTTGAATTGGCACTGCCCTAATATATCCGAAAGAAGGAACACAACAGCACTATTCTGCTCTCTGGATGTAGGAAGAGGACTGTCCTTATACAAAGTGAGTTAACCACTTCCGCGCGGATGACAAAGCCAGCTCGTCATGGGCGTTACCTGCGCTACGGGCATTACGAGCTGGCTTTGTCACGTAACCCACGATTTTTTAAAATCCAGCGCACAGCGGGAAAACGCGGTGGCGCCGAAGTGGTTAAAACCAGTAGGGGGGCAAGGAAGAGGAGATACAAAGTTCAGGATTACTGAATATCGAAGTGATGAAATCCTACAGTCAGCCATGATTTCTCACCCCACCTCTTTGCATGGAAACCGTTTCAGAGCTTGGCATAGAGCAGGGCTAAATTTGAGCTGGTGGTTTCTGGTGCTTGGCTCCAACAGTTAATTGTCATGACCGGTACTTATGACAGTCTGCCACATGGTGGCACTGTTTGTTTAATTTAGAGATGAGTACAACAACAGTTGTTAATTAATTCAATACACATTAAAAAATACTAAAACCTGCTGCTCAAGCCATTCTGTTCATAACAGATGAGTTTCAACTCGTGTTGCAACTGGGGGGCACCAAGTTCAACACACCCACTTTGAAAGAGCAATCCTATTTGGTGATTATTAAAAACCGGGAAACATGTTAAATGATTGCTGAACTTTCTAAGCTCTAAAATCCTACTAGATTTACCAAATAAATGACATTAATAGAAAGTTCTACAACTTCCATAATTAGTTGCTGACACAAGGTAAAAGCTCTATAATATATTTTATAACGTGGGGGAGTTGAGAGCCCTATTGAAGACAATAGAGTGGCTAAGGGCCAATATTTGGTGGTACATATACCTAAAATCTAATGTTATCTCCATTAGCAGATTTGGGCAAATCTCTGACGGCTCAAGCCAGGCTTGAAGCAGATTCCTGGCACTGGAACAGCTGAGCACTTCTTGGCCTCTGGAGGCCAGAAGAAGCCGAACTTGCCTGTGGCTTCTGCCTGCCTACACTCTCTAACCTCAAGCACCAAGCATTAAAGACAAATCATTAACTTCTGATGGTAAATCGGCAACAGAAAAAGATGCCCACATAGTGGTGGCAAATATTTTATTTCAACTGACCTTTTTTATCATCATTATCACACATGAGAGCACTTTAAATTGTAAGCTCAGAATGTGCGCTGTACCTCTTGTGTTTGATTTACAACACTATAATGTTGCTCCGTGTATGATAAGAATCTAGATCAGGGTGCATATGACAACTGACTTGCCTCTTAGTTCATTAATGAACTTGCCTCAGAGTGAGGGAGTTGTAATGTTTGTAACTTTATTTTTAAAAGGTATACTTTTTAATAAATACCTTTCAATTTAGTTATATAATCTGATGTACCAGGGTGAAACACTTTCTTGTGTTAAATAAATATTTATTCGGGTGAACAATTCAAGTCTGCTACACTTTATATTGCGCTTTTTTTTTTAACATTTCATTTGAGCTCTATGTACAAAAAGGGCTTCCTAATGTTGAGTCAACCATCCTGTACATAACTTCACATATTATTAAGTTGTACTGTACAATGTAGATCAAAGGACTTTACAGTTTAAAAAAACACGCCAGCAGCTATTCATAGAATCGCTCCTAAGGCCAGCTGGTAAGGGTCAGAAACCAAACCAGTTTAAAATGTAACGCATTGGGAATGCACAAAAAGGGCCTCCTCGAGCTTGTGTAATAAGACAAAGGTTGCATTAAACAATTGTGTTTTCTCCCATATAGGAGAAAAGAAGTGCGTTTGAAAGACCCATGGGAAAGAATCATAGGCCAGTCGAGATGAGTCGCACCAGATGGTAGGGCAATGCACTGGTGAGGGAGAGGAGAAACCAGTCCAGTAGGACCTGGGGCACAGAGCGAGATTACGAAACTGGACGGTGGCCATCATCCCTCGAAAGCCACAAACAGGAAGCATGGAGCAGAGAAGATGAGCGGGAAGAAGTGCGCAGTCCTTTGTGGATGGCTGAACCGCGCGCACCTGTCACGCGCCGTGATGAAGACGGAGCTGGTGAGAGGGCCACGCAGCAAGGGCACGGAGGAGGGGGGCCTGCGCGTGAAGGTGACGAACAGTCTGACGCCCGTGAGAGCATTTATAAAAGTGTTTGCTCAGCAGAATGGCGGGTTTAATAATCGCTCAGGAGCCAGGGTTCTGCGGAAAATAGTACTTTGCGGAGCAGCATGTCCGCGAAGACCTCCAAAAGGCCGCGTTGCAAACAGCGGGCAACGCACGTGTGTTTTTCAGGGGCCACCTGCGAGATTATTTCTGTGAATTTAATAGAATGAGCAGCGTGAAAAAAAGTTACAACGCGCACAAAGAGATCGTGGGATTTATTACGACTGCTCCACTAAAAACCCTGGTTTTCCCCACCCCCGGAATTACTGATAACAAGGGTGGGCACCAGTAACTTCAGAGTTAGGAGGACTATGAGGAAGGCCTCATTCCCCTCACCTTATCAGCAGAGGACTCCATTTGATTTTAGCAGGTGAATCTCCAGGTGAAACACCACAGACCCGCGGAGTTACCACCGACTTATACCTTTAGAAAGTGCCGATATCCCCTACGGTAACTTGTAATTCGTTTCACCCCTCTCTGCAGATCTCTCTACGTGTTGTTCCTTGTGCAACATACACCGATGTCGGAGGAAGTAGAGGCACAATATAAATATGTGAAATAAATAAATACATAATAAATACATATTGATGTTGTAGGAGCAGTGTTACTGAAGGAATGCTTTAAAAGAAAGAAGAGTGCTGCAAAACCGTATCTAGTAGAGACTCATGGCAAAGAAACGCCAGGTAACAAAACATAGCATTGAAGGTGAGAGAGAAAACCTGATTTGCTTGAACATAATTACAGATTTCAGGAAAGAAATTATAAAGAAAATTCAGCATTACGACTTTAACACGGAATGATTGGCAGAATCCGTAAAATACAGATCCCAAACGAACATTTTAATAAAATACATGATTTAAAAAACAATTCATTTTAAGAGCAGTGTCTGAACTAACATGAACACTTAAGGGGCAAAAAGTAGGTAAACCTATTGAATCAAACCACCGGAAACAGCTAGTGAGGAAGTATGAGGGAATGAAAATAAGAATAAAGTCAGCACTAATCTAGACTGGTTGTAGTAAACCTTTAAAAAGTTAATTTATGAGGAAAACTGCCTAGTTAAATGAATGTTTACAGAAACATAGCGTGCAGAAAGACCATCTGTGATAGGTAGAGTTATGTTTCCAAATCCAGCAGTGTAAAATGTAGACATTGACATATTTTACAAGAACGGAATAGTAGACATCGTACTGCTTCAACTTTAATTGTGTATATCTGACAAAGGGACCTGTGTTTATTCAGTAGCTAATGCAACATTATATGTTTTTTTTTGGGCAAATATAAGGTGCCACTATTTATAACGTACATATTGTTTTCTAGCACTTAAACCGGACAATACAACATTTCTAGCAAAATCAGTGCCTTGTCCATAGGCTTGAAAACCAACAGCATGGGCAAAGGCAGTGTATTTTAACTTGCACAATATGGCTGTGGTTTAAACCGTATAATTACTTTTGTTTTGTAAGTCTTTTGTTAAACTGACTTGTTTGAAGAACAATGCACTTCGAGAAGTTGTTTTAAATGGAAACTCAAGTTTCACTGCAGGAACAGGATAGAGTTATCTATCACTGCAGGCATGCTTAAGACAACAGATGTGAAAGTGCACTGGGGGCTTTTTAAGTAGGACATAAGTAACCAAGAGGGTTGCGTGCAGTATTTAAAGAAAACATATGTAGGCTGCAGGGATTTTTGCAGCCTAGAAGAATGCTCTCTCACAGATCTGTACATCTGTTTTATTTTGGTGCTAGTCTCCTATTGCTACTGAGGATATTAATGAGTGGATATTTTTTTTACATTCATTTGATAACTTTATTTCGGTCATAGACCATAAAAGTGAAAATAAAATACATACAAGCATTGCGTTAAAATCATTTGATAAAACAATTGAAAAAGTTATTAAACAGTAAGTTATCAAGAAGAAAGGGCTATTGCCCCAGTTAATTTCTTAAAACGAAATTGGTCCTTCTGCGCCAGAACCCATGTAAGAAGCGGGAAACCGCAAAAACAATACGATGGGAAGGGTCATATGTTAAAATTCCGCGAGCCTGTGTACATTGTTTAAGTCCCAGGTTTCTGCACAGCGGTGTCAACCAATATTTCCGTATTTTGCTATATGCTGGGCAGAAGAACAAAACATGTGCAGTATCTTCTATGCTATTGTTGCAAGCAGGACAGGTTCCCTCCTCTGCGTCGGCCCATTTATAAGTCAGTGCCCTAATGGACAGGCAGCCATGTCTTAGTTGGGTGTATAATTTTCTTGCAAGGGGAGGCTGCACCAAATCTAAGAATTCCTCCCTCTTTGGAGTAGCCCTCTTTGTCCTCTCGCCTTGTGGAGTAGCCGGAAAGGCGCAGCGGGAACAGTTTCCCACCCACCCATCCCTAAGTTTGATTTGGCGGGGTCCCGGACAAGAGGAAAAGGCCCGGGGACTTCTTTATGCGGAAACTGCCTGACCTTGCAACAGGGAGGCAGTCATTGGGGCTCTGGGCTGGCGGGAGAGGGGGCCGTCCTGCTGGTGGTCCTGGACTCTCCGGCCCTACCCTAGTAGCTGGTGCTTGGATGAAGCAACATGGTATCTCATATGGACGAAGTGGGGCGGGGTCCCGGACAAGAGGAAAAGGCCCGGGGACTTCTTTATGCGGAAACTGCCTGACCTTGCAACAGGGAGGCAGTCATTGGGGCTCTGGGCTGGCGGGAGAGGGGGCCGTCCTGCTCGTGGTCCTGGACTCTCCGGCCCTACCCTCTCACAGATCTGTACATCTGTTTTATTTTGGTGCTAGTCTCCTATTGCTACTGAGGATATTTATGAGTGGATATTTTTTTTACATTCATTTGATAACTTTATTTCGGTCGTAGACCGTAAAAGTGCAAATAAAATACATACAAGCACAGCGTTAAAATCCATTGATAAAACAATTTAAAAAGTTATTAAACAGTAAGTTATCAAGAAGAAAGGGCTATTGCCCCAGTTAATTTCTTAAAACAAAATTGGTCCTTCTGCGCCAGAACCCATGTAAGAAGCGGGAAACCACAAAAACAATAGGAGGGGAAGGGTCGTATGTTAAAATTCTGCGAGCCTGTGCACATTGTTTAAGTCCCAGGTTTCTGCACAGCGGTGTCAACCAATATTTCAGTATTTTGCTATATGCCGGGCAGATGAACAAAACATGTGCAGTATCTTCTATGCTATTGTTGCAAGCAGGACAGGTTCCCTCCTCTGCGTTGGCCCATTTAGAAGTCAGTGCCCTAATGGGCAGGCAGCCATGTCTTAGTTGGATGTATAATTTTCTTGCAAGGGGAGGCTGCACCAAATCTAAGAATTCCTCCCTCTTTGGTGTAATTTTCACCTGCAAAAAGTCAGTGGACAGCCTACCCACAGTAGTTGAGCTATGTAACACACTAATGCTATAATATCTCAGAGAGGCCAGTAACTCCGACCTCTGCACCCTCGGGCATTTCTCTTCGGGAGACTCCCACAATTGAGGCAAGCCAATTTGGTAGGAGAGGGCCTTGATGTGAGATAGCCACGGTATATTTTTGTTCTTTATCTGCCCCGAAACTGCAGAAAATTCCGCTCTAAAATCTACAAGCTCCGGTACGGACCAAAGCCTTCTCCAGTAGAGCAGGGGGCGTGCGGCTATCAGTTCTTTAATGGACTCTAGGCCCAGATCTAACCACAAAGGTATGAGAGGGGTACTTTGGGGTAAGCCCACCAGATTTCTCATGAAGGACTGCTCAACCTTTAATAAGCTCAGAGTATTCTTGTGTCCCCAAAGTTCTGCACCATACATAGCTGCTGATCTTGCCAGGGTTTTATAGATCTCAAGAACAGGGGCAACTGGTCTAAAATGTGATGTTTTATGGAATTTGCCGATACCCCGTATAATCTGTGTGAGTCTCAAGGCGGAGCTAGATACCTGGGATATTTTTTTTTTAATCTTGCATAAAGACAGGTGTATCTGTTTCATTTCGAGACCTGTTGTATCTCATACATTAAAATATCGACATGTAGTGGGCACTGTGTCAGACTTTTGCTCTTGATTGGACGATTTTCTTGTCTATCTTATTTCCCTACCTTTTACTCAGTGGCTTTCCCCGCTATTCTTTCTTACTACAAACTCTGGAGCATTTCCCCTTTATTATCATGTGAATGGGTGACTTGTGGACTTTTACTGCTTACATTTAGTGAACTATTTTTTGCTTTTTCATTTAGCTCTCTAGATGAGTGCATATGTGCATACTGTGGTCTTGTTACATTTTTGTAATATAGGAATTGAGAGGCACCCTCTCGCGTCTAGGGGAGGGGTGCCTTTAGTGGGATTTTAGTGCCGAAGGAACGGTTTTGTGTCCCTGAAAGTGGGCAAGGGGAGGGACGCCTGAAATGCAATTAAAGAAGGAGGTGCAGGTCCCTCCCCTTAGTTGATAAAATAGCCGGAATCAAGGGAGTAGCCCTTTTTGTCCTCTCGCCTTGTGGAGTAGCCGGAAAGGCGCAGGGGGATCAGTTGCCCACCCACCCATCCCTAAGTTTTAAGTAGATTTGGCGGGGTCCCGGACAAGAGGAAAAGGCCCGGGGACTTCTTTATGCGGAAACTGCCTGACCTTGCAACAGGGAGGCAGTCATTGGGGCTCTGGACTGGCGGGTGAGGGGGCCGGCCTGCTGGTGGTCCTGGACTCTCCGGCCCTTCCCTAGTAGCCGGTGCTTGGATGAAGCAACATGGTATCTCATATGGACGAAGTGGGGCGGGGTTCCGGACAAGAGGAAAAGGCCCGGGGACTTCTTTATGAGGAAACTGCCTGACCTTGCAACAGGGAGGCAGTCATTGGGGCTCTGGGCTGGCGGGAGAGGGGGCAGTCCTGCTCGTGGTCCTGGACTCTCCGGCCCTACCCTAGTAGCCGGTGCTTGGATGAAGCAACATGGTATCTCATATGGACGAAGTGGTAAGGGGTTGGGTTGTGTCTTGCTGGTACAACACGCCTCGAGTGGATCTAGAGCTGACAAATTGTAAATACATGGTAACCTGTGACGCAGATGGATACTGCGCCTCATTTTGTTCAGTAATGGTATTTTGATGGTTAATAAAATTGGTCAAAAGTTGGAGGTTTAATAACAAATAAAGATGGTGTTATTGACAAGTAATAAAAGCTACGCAGTGAACACCAAGTTTGTGTAAAGTGTCTTTGTGGTGGGGGGTGTGTTGGACAAATGGCACGGATATCCCCACTATGAGTTGTCTTCCTCATTTTTTAGCCTTTATTTGTTTGTGAACAGTTAGGTTAACAAGGATATCTAGCATTTCAATTATTGAAGGCCTGATTTTTAATTTGCAGGACAGACTACTTTGCAAAAAAAAACACGAAGGAGATCCAGCCCGCCGTATTACAAGTGCATTAGATCCTGCGGCACTGGATGGATGGGATATCTCACACATTAGTGACAGAGTGATATGTCCACCAAACTCTAAATCAGGCCCTACTTTTTTTTTACAATCCTTTTGTTGTTTCAACTAACCAGCAAATAAGGTTTTGTTGACACGTGTGAAAGTCACTCTTAATGTGTTGTGTTTACAATTATATATGTAAGGTAATTATGTCAGAGCCCCAGAGAGACCTTTCACTGAGCCTTTGATTGATCCACGATGAGGCAACAGATTACCAACTACATGTTCAACTTGATGCATTATTTGCTGAAATAGGTGTTTGCAGCTGGATGATTACAGTTTTTAAATTTTCCATTAACACACCTTGTGTTCTTGAAGTTTTACTTGTAAAAATAAAAAAATAAGAGGAAGGGTGCAAGGTTTTTCCAAGAGGCAGTGTGCCCAAATACCAAGGCTTCATAAACTTGATTCCACCGCATGCCTCTTTCTTTCAGCACCCTGCATTTCCTGTCTATCCCATTCTTGCAGGTTGTTTCCAATCCTGGCTTTCTCATGTTTTCACTCAGTCAGTCTTATGAAAAAATATTAAGCCCCCAACACGTAAGATGAGTGGTGTGTGCATTAATACCAGTCAAAGGCACAAATTAACCACTGGCGTAGATGTAGATTAACAGATTCAAGTTACTGACTTAATTAAGGTGCCAGAAAGCAAGAAACTTATTTTAATCTGCTCGTTTACTTTTACGCTATACTGCTTTTTTATTGATTCACCAACATTTTACAGTGCAAATGTATTACAAATTGTCCTTAAATGAATGTTGAAATAAGGAACACAAAAGTATGTGGTGTTTACAGTCAACACGCATATTGCACGTGGCAACAGATGCTTAACTGCAGCAGAACGCGTGTCATAATTATATGCGGGAGGTTCTCAGTTTACACTGTCTGTAGAGGTTAGGTTTGAGTTCATCTGCTTTAAGTTTCAAATGTGGAAGGATTTGCCAAGAATCCAATTTCCCTTTTGAATGGATCACGCTATTTGCAGTTGAATAAGAGTATATGACTAGACAGATTGTCTTTGCAATATTTATCAGATAGGCAGAACATTACTGCAAGACTCACTGAACAAATGGTTTAAAGCTCCTACAGGCCAGAGTTCGACTCAAGTAGCAACATTTTATAAAATGGACCCAATTTTTTTCCTAACATAAAAAAATACTAATAAAGGAGGACATTTCTTCAATATTCACACCCATGGCTAGCAAGCATGTCTATGACATTAGTAAAAGCCTGAAACTGTCCATCTGGCTGCAACTATTATCTGCCGGTAAAAAATCCAACAGCAGCGAATTCTGGGGTATTGTAAACACTTTAACATCTGGTCCTATACTTCAGCAAGAGGCAGGAATTGGTTCTGATATATGGATTGCCCACGTCGAAACCCTGTTTAATAAATCGCCGACGGGTCCCGAAACATTACCGCACGGGCCAGATCACGAACATGAGGAAGTCCAAGCCTCATCTACTAAGGGTCCCGAAAAATTACCTCACAGGCCAGACCACGAACATAAGGAAGTCCAAGCCTCATCCACCCCGGTCTCTGCAGAAGACACCACTCCTCAATCAAACTCATCCATCAATGAGCCAAACTCCCTGCAAACGTTAAAGAGCTAAGTGGTCTCATAAGGAAACTAAAGTCTCAGGGAGCGCCCGGGCCAAATGGTATACTGAATGCCATTTTTAAGAATAACCCGGAGATGTGGTCTTCCATCCTCACCCCAGTCTTCAATGAGATTTATTCACAGTCTAATATCCCGGCCTCCTGGAGGGGGACCATCATCCACCCCATATTCAAAAAGCGAGATCACTGTAAGCCGGGAAACATACAGACTAATCTCACTGATTGACGTTGAAGCAAAACTGTACGCTTTGTGCCTGCTAATCCAGTTGCAAGGTTGGATGGAGGAAAAAAACATCATTCCCAGATTCCAGACAGGATTTAGGCAAGGTATGTGTACTCTGTCCAACCTCGCAACTCTAGCACTTTTGACGGAACAAGCGCAAAGAAGAAAATGCCACCTTTTCGCCTGTTTTTAGGATATTAAATCTGCATTCGACAGTGAGCAGCAATCACCTATGGAAAAAACTCAACAGATGGGGCTTGCCGAACGTACTGCTCAAAGCCATTATCACCTTGTACACGGATACTTGGGCAAGAGTCAAGCTGGGAAACGGACTGAGTACTACCGCAAGTATTCACACTCAAAGCGGGCTGAAACAAGGCTGTGTTCTAGCCCCCAACCTTTTCAATCTGTATTTATCTGACATAGCTCCATACATAGAAAGACTAGTCTGTCACCCCCCGAAATTAGCTAATGAGCCGGTTGCAATCCTCCAATACGCGGACGACATAGTCTTGCTGAGCCAAACCCCAGTGGGGTTACAGAGATCAATAAACAATCTGGTATCCTACTTGGACAAGGAACAGCTGGAGCTAAATTGGGAGAAAACTAAAATTGTCTGCCTGGTTGACAGTAGAAAATTAAAGTTCAAATGGATGGTCAACAGGGCTAACGTTGAAGAAAAAAGTTCATATAAATATTTGGGCGTAACAATCAGGCAGGGTACAATTCACAAAGAACATAAACTGGCCCTCAAAGCTAAGGCCTAATCACTGATTTACTCCTATAGATTACTACGGAAAAAATTGGACTGCCCGAACTATTCCCACTTGCTAAAAGTAATGGCTGCCCAAATCCAACCTAGTTTGTCCTACGGCCTGGTCCCTTCGTGTGGCAAAGACTCGCACCTACAGAATAAGTTACAGTCAAAAATCTACAAAGCTGTTTTTGATCTGCCGAAATGTGCTTCGCCTGCCCAGGTTAGACTGGAATTTGGTCTCCAGCATCAGAAATTCAGGGGAATGAGTAACTTTATAAAATTTTGCCATACTCTCCGTTCCTCTGACTCGGGCACGCTGAACAGCCTATGCTGTTACGAAATTAAGTCCCAGAGGGAGCAGGAAACTCCAAACTCCTGGGGGAGTTTCCTGAGTACCTCTCTGGTTGAGATGGAACTTGAACCAGCATGGGACAATACGATGGATAGAGGAGCCTTTAATAAAAAAGTAAATGTCGCGGCCATTAAGAAATCTCTACTGGAGGATAAAACGGCGCTTACCAAGAGGCGGCACGGATTAACAGTCATAAACTCATACAGGTTCTCAAAGCCACAAGCTTACTTATTTGCCCATTTCAGCTCTTACCTAAAAACGTGTTTTTTAAAATTTAGAATGGGCGTGCACGACTCCAAGGACCTATACCCCTCATGGAAACCAGCTTTTAATTCAGAATCCTGTTGATTATGTGGATTTAAAAAAGAAACCCTAATCCACTTGCTATGTGCCTGTCCAGCCATCCTAAACTAAAGGAGACACTACCTGAAAGCTATTTTTAACAATCTGAACATCCGGTCGAGCAGACAAGCAGTTATATGCTAGTTGGAGGGCTCGTCGTTCATCCTGCTTGCCGAGGAGTCAAATTCCTGAAACTCGTCCACAGTTTCCTATTGCAAGCTGATGAATGACCAAATATAAATCCGTGCAAAATCGCTCTACACCCTTTTGAATGGGGTTGGATATTTAAAAAAAAAAAAGTTTTATTATTTGAGTTTTAACACTGTTTAATTACTATTTTTAACAATTGGATTATGGACTTGTAATTTCTGTAAGACAAAATAGTGATGCATTTTGATCTTTTTCATTGCATGATAATCTTAGTCGCATGTGCAGAAGTATTCTATTTTTCGAGGGGGGTCTTTGTAATGATTTTAACTAATCAAACAATAAACTTAAACTTGAACTTGAACTTAAACTTGCCTGAAACTTTCTATACTGTGGTCAGGGCCAGACTGGCCATTCTGCCCACATGGTATTTTCCCAGCAGGCAGTAAGGTTTCTTTTAGGGTTGAATGGACTGCAGTGATCCAAACACGAAATTCCCAAATTCCCCATTCTAATCTCCGCATGTTGCAGCGTGGGGATGGTTAATATTTTCGCCAGGGCTAATTTAATTTCAAATCTGGCCCCTATTATAAAAGCACCATTAGAGTATTAAAGTAAAACTTTTTATCGCCAGACGAAAGTCTAAAATTGCTGGTATTTATGAGAGATATTGTACTTAATTAATTTCAGAAAACGTAGGGTTTCTTTCTGCTCGTTCAATAAAATATAATGCTAACTATACAGATAACAAACATTCAAAATATTATAAAGCTTTATTTATTATAAAGCATACAATTTGTAACCTCTGCAGAGACACTGTGTTTTAATCTATGCAATGATAGGACAGAAATGAATTGCACACATTTGAATGTTCTTATTAGGAGATTCCAGTAGTGGTCTGCATAGTGCCTGAACCTCAGTGTGTGGGTTTAGGGAGGGGAGGAAAGAATGAACCAGTTTTTTGTATTTGAATTAGGTTGGGTCAACACTACGCTATTCACAGGTTTTTGTAGAGTGCATGGCTACCTGAGAGGAGCTTCTCAGCGCTAAAAGCCTCAACTTGAGTAGTGAGCGTTCAAGCAACCGGATAAGTTTTATGATGTTTTCTGACACTTAACAGATTGTCATTTAGTCTGAGACTGATGGGTAAAGAGTTCCATAGTTTAGGGGCGAAGTAAGCAAGCGAGCGACCTCCGGCCCAGTCTCTCTTAATTTTGGAAAAGTGAGAAGACCTAGCTTGTTTGAGTTAAGATCTCTGTTGGCTTGTTAGGCGTTGATGTGGTGATGAAGGATGCGCAGGCCTGCTTTATATCTTGTGCGGTGTGCAATGCACAGTGTTCTCAATTGGATCCGGCTGCTTCTTGTCAGCCTGTGAAGCGTAGTGAGAGCTGGGCACGCTGATTGTGATTTCAGAAAGCCTATTAGTATTTGAGCAGCAGCATACTGATTTTGCTTTTTGTTGTGTGATGTTTTCCATATGCCTAAATAGGTTTCATGCCATGGAAATAAAATGTCCTTTTTGGAAATAAAGAATCGACAGAAGGGCTAGATAGGACGCAATGAAGAAAATGGGAGATGCTTTTCCAAACGAAGATCCACACTTGAGCATAGAGAAGTCCATTTAAATGTAGGTGTAGTCAGAAGAAGCACAGAACAGGATTTAAAGTTAGAGTGCCTAACCACGCTCCGTCACGGTCAGTGTTGAATTGTGCCTAGGTTCTGTTCTACTGCAATCATTAACTATCATTGGCACCTTGTGTTTCTTGGTGCTATTTTTACTTAAAAGTTTACAAATTCATATCTCTGGTTCCCTTTATCACATTTTTACCATTTTGGTTTCATTTTCTTTTTAAAATGTTTCTAATGTTTAGATTTTTATTGTTTTTTTTTTATTTCAACTTTATTACTGTTTTAGTACTGCATAAATACTTAGCATATTGACATAAGTTAATCCTATCTGTGTAGTGCCATAGCCACAAGAGTGTTGAGCTCAGATTCATTTAGTGGCTTTGAGGGTTCTCCCTGACCAGGATTGTAACTATTACTTGAGGTGTGTTCTTAACCCCTACAACTAATAACCCAGTTTCTTTCAGGTCCCCTTTTATTTATTTTCTTCTCCTTTCGACTCATTTCATCTTCAGTGTGCCGGAGCGACATCCTGCATTGCCACTGCTTCTAGACCAACTAGCAATCTTAGAATGGTATTATCCATAGTGTAGCATTGTTTTACTTTTCTAAGATGGCCTCTATCTTTACAAGCAACTTCAATACAATAATGATAACCTATGCACATTATATTTTTGTAATGGTCTCTCCGTGTGATGTATACTGAATGGGGTTGTGTATCATTGTTTTGCTGTTCCAAGATGGCCCACAGGTTGCTTCCAAACATGGTGGACATGATGGAACTTTAAAACAATGATACACTATGCACAATACCATTCCACAATGACTACTAGCTCTTGTGTTTCATTCCTTAGTTCTTGTTTATTGCGAGCACATGCCTAACACAATTATGTATTTTTTCTTTTTTCTACATTTGTTCTTTTAAATTTATTTTGAATGCACTTGTTGAGATGGTGCAGGTGTTTTATTTTGAATGGGTGAGTGTGTGCACAATAGAAGGAGGCAAGGGATGGATGAATGGATGCATGAGTGCAAGAATGTGGGTGATCGATTGCAGGTATGACGAGTTATTGAGTGCCTTAACTCACCAGTTATAGGCCCAACATTTAGCAGTCCGCCCAACATTTAGCAGTCCGCCCAACATTTAGCAGTCTGCCCACCATTTAGCATTCCTATAGCTTGTTAAATCTGAAAAAAACAAAGGTTAAAGTGGAGTTATACATAAGTAAGATAGTCCAATTGAAAGTTACTACCTTAGTGACGTAGAAAGTCACTGAAAAAACAAAGGTTAAAGTGGAGTTATACTAATAATAAAAAAAAGTTTTGAAAATAAAAAAAAAACACTGAAATTCACTTATACTAAACTGACATAAGTATGCTCTGTGTTGTTGCTTTCCCGCACCCACCCTCAGTTGTTCTCCCTGTTGGTGCTTTCCCCCACCCACCTTCTGTTGTGCACTTTATTGCTTGCCACACCCACACTCCAGTCCCATGTTGTTGCTTGCCCCCTGGTCCCACATTGTTTTGTGTTCGCCCCCTTTCCATGTTGTTTCTTGCTTGCCCAGCCATTGCATTTTGTTTTTGGCTTGCCCCATACCATGTTATCTATTCCCTGCCTCATCCCCCATTGCTTGTTGCATGCCCCGCCATCCCAAGTTGTTTGTTGCTTGCCTTCTCATCCCCCTTTGTATAATGCTTGCCCTGTCTCACTCCGTATTGTTCCTTGACCCCCATTAACCCTCCTGCCCTGCTACATGTTGTTGCTTGACACTCTTCCACCCTTCCATCCAGCTCCATGTTATTGTTGCTTTACCCCCTCACTACCTTCCTCTTCCTCTCCATGTTTTTGTTCCTTGACTCCCGCCACTCTCACATCACACTTCATGTTGTTGTTGCTTGACCCCCTCTCTACATCTCATCGGTAAACAGCGCTTACCACAAATCCTTTTCAACACATGTAATAACAATGCGGTTGTTACAAGGACTGTTACAACAACCACCTTGTAACAACGCATACCATTACCCCGCAAGTCATAACAATGACTTGCTGAGGGGGCAGAAGGTGGTGGATTCAAAATACAACACCTTCCCAACTGTTGCACATACTGGAGTTCGAATAGTAAATTATACTATTCTGTTAGAACTGGGGGTCTGGGGTAGGTACCACTGTCCAAATAGAGACCCTTGCTTCTAGTCAGGGCAAGGAGGAAACACTCTTCAGATAACCCCTGCTCACCTCCTTGGTAGCTTGGCACGAGCAATCAGGCTTACCGAAGGCATTGTGGAAAGTATTTGTAACACAGTAACACAGTGAAAACACCACAAACTGACTCCACAACAGTTTTGAAAAATAAAGGTATTTAATCTAAGCTACACAAGACCAAAACGACAAAAAATCCAACATTCACAGTTCAAGAATATGGTTTCAAAAGAGTTCTTAAGGTTGTGTTAAAATAATCCACAGTTGCGTCACGTTTTAGCCAATAGTACCTTTAGTTGCGACAAAAGTTCCAAGTGAGAGCTGTAGCATTGAAAAGCAAGCAATGTGTCACTCCTGAGACCCTGGGGAGGCGATGCGACAACCCAGCTGGACGCAGCGGGTGTGTTGCGGTGACTCCGGTCGGTATGGGGAGGGATGCGATACCATACGTGGATTCCGGTGCACAGGTTTCGGTGGAAGCGACTTGCAAAAGGAACGATGCGACGATCTTTGGGGCGGCGACGATCTCCTGTGCGACGACGATGCGCAGCTCGCTGCAATCTTTTCCTCTTGCGGCCTCTCGATGCGATGGCTCTGCGATGACTCTCGCAGCGACATGATGTGGTCCGCAAGCAAGTGGTGCGACGTTCTCAACCAGTGACGGCAGGTTTTGCGACAATACTCGCAGCGATGGTAACTTCCTTCACCGGTCTGGTGCGACCCGCAAACGAAGGATGCGACGGCTCAGGTGGCGGCAACAGGTGCTGCGATGGTCTCAGCCTTCGTAGCAGCAGGAATATCCTTGCACTGACGGCGATGCGCTCCGCAAGCGAGCAATGCGTTAAAACTTGCAGAAAGTCTTTAAAGTCTGAGTTTCCAACTTCCCAACATAGGTACAACTTCCAGAGGCACCACACATGGGCCAAGCACTCCAGGAAGGACAGAACTTTCTCAGCAGAGTTCAGGGAAGCTGGGGTGAAGTCCTTTTGTTCGTGGGACTTCTTAACGGGGACCCAGCTCTTCTCAGGCCCTTGGAAATTCCTTCAAACAAGGGGACACAGCACAAAGCAATGTTCTTACCTCTCCTTGGCAGTGAAGCAACAGCTGGTCAGTCCAGCAGAGCAACAGCAGGACAGTCTTCCTTCTTCAGTTTCAGCTTTCTCCTTGGCAGAGGTTCCTTCTTGATTCCAGGATGATCTAAAGTTCAGTGGTCTGGTGTCCCAGGTGCAACTCCTCCCTCCCATCAAGATACAGATCTCTCTATTCACTTCTGGGCGGACTCATTCTGTCTCCTGGAATCCCCCACAAACCAGACAGTCAATTCACAGACAGCCAAAGGCAGACAGAAAGGTCAGACAAGAAAGCAGTCACTTTCTAAAAGTGCCACTTTCAAACACAGGATTTAAAAAACCATCCTTCCTAAAAGATGTGTTATTAAATTCTGAGTTCATGGATACCAGACTTTTATGTCCTACCTTGCTCCTATGGAAAGATATGCTGGTAGCCGCTGTAGCCAGCATTCTGCATGATAGCCTATGGGCAAGGTAGCCTTACAATAGTGAAAAACGAAAATGGCTGTCATTCGCTACCAGAGCATATCACCTGCACTAGTACATGCTCTACCTTTCACATACACTGCACCCTGCCTAAGGGGGTACTTTGGGCCTTCCATAGGGATGACCAATGTGTACAGAAAAAGAAGTGTTAGGCCTGGTCAGTGGGGACACTGACCAGGAGGACATGGCGCCTTGATGCCTCTGGGCTAAGTTGCGCAATACAAGACCGCTTTCATTCATTCATTCATTCATTCACATGGCAGTTTACAGACTGAATAAATGTGAACAACAAGGACCCCCTGTTCAAATACTGAATTTGTAATGCAGGGAAATAGACAATGCGTGAAGAGAAAAATACACTTGATGATATAACTAGGGAACAGAACAATATGTGAAGCACAAAAACCAATTAAAAATTAACAAGTTCGATTTATTAATGAAATTACATTATCATTTTTTAAAAACACAATCAATACAATGTTACTATAAAAATACACAAAATTATGTATAAAAGAAATATTCGTGACACAATTATACAAGGAAATACATAAAAGACATAGGTGGCAAACAATAAAAATTATCGACGCGCGTTTCGGCGTTAACAGAACGCCTTCATCAGGAGCCACATTCAATCTGTAAAACATGTTTTAAAAAAGTTAGAGACAGCTCGAGGTCATGAATAACTCATAACAGACAATCAATAGTCTAAAACATTTCATTGTGCTTACATAACAAAGAAATCCCTACAAGATGCAGCTACAAATTGTAGCTACAACTGATACAGACTAATTCATATATATTTGAGCAGTAATTCAACCCATCAATGTAAAAGGGGGAGTATTGTTAAGTATAGATGACAGCAGAATGTCTGTCATCTATAAAACAACAGTCATAGAGTGTATGTAGTTTATTATTATTAGAGGTATTCCATCTGTTAGAGGGTATTTGTCTGGACATAACCTCTTCTCTATTGTCTTACCTAGTGAACACAAGATAGGTGTTCTCTATTAGTTCTGGAGAAAATCCGACATCTGTTTTCTTGGCGGTACTCTATCTCGCCTGGCTAACAGTCTTGGTCTGAAAGAGATTTATTTATTAACCATATGTACCACTCTAATCACTATTCGGTTGTAAAAATCAATTTTTTAGGGAGGAATGAAATCAATTTATTGCACTTCTAGGTACTAGTTTTTTATTGCTAAGTTTTATGGTTTCCTACTTATTTCACACGGGTTAGTTTCATGGGTACCCCTTATTATTTTATCCCCCATTTTACAGAATTGATTATAGGGATATGCGGAAAGGATGCACACCAATATGTCACATTTTTTTAGACAAAAGGGGAGTACCTAGTAGAGGGGGATCAGCTGAACCCTCACATTTAATAGTAAATAGGTATTTACTTATGCAACATGAAGAAAGCGACATGATTCCCATTGCTATTACTTAGCAGTTTGTATTGTCATAGATCCAATGAGAACGCAGGATATTGCATATGTGTTTCAGGCAAGCAGTCAGATAATTCCTATATCTGTGGGAAAAGGATATCGAAAATCTATCCCACGTGAGGCAATTTGTCGCACATACCACCCATGTATCTTGAGATGAGAAATGCTTACCATATCTATTAAAATGTGTGTCGATGTCGAAGCGATCACCACCCAGAAATCCTGTGTAATGCCGGTGTGGTTTTAACGTGCTAAAGATAAAGGGCGCATAACATTACTATCGAGCGAATCATTAATGGTAAACAACTTCAAAGCAGCCTAATAGCTCGCTTACCGAAAACAAAAGAAAGGCGAGCCGTGGCTTCAACCTGTCAAGAGCCAAATAGGTCACAGTCTGTGGTATTTTTCTGGCGTCTCGCAGCCGTTGGTGTACGTGTGTTTGTTCCTAGGAGGGTTATGATGGTGACATCAATAAAAAGGAACATGAATTTTTGAATACCAACAAAATGAAAACTGCATGTATTTATGGTCTTCCTAAAATACACAAGGATTCAAAAAACCCTCCATATAGACCAATAGTATCAACGATTGGTACTCCGACAGAACCACTTTCCAAATTTGTCGATCATTTTTTAAGACCCCATATCCCCAAAATCAAATCATATATCAAAGACACTTGCCATATGATTAATACTGTGGAGAATTTAAATTTCACAACAGGGAGAGATATACTTGTAACGATGGATATCGAATCCCTTTACAGTAATATACCACTAGATGAAGCAATCAGAGCGACAGATTGGTTCATAGACACTCAGAACATTGCTTGTCCTAAACAGTTCCTTATAGACTGCCTTTTCATAGTTCTCACTGAGAATGTATTCGAATTTGGCAACAATATCTATCGCCAGCTCAGAGGTGTCAGCATGGGAGCGTCAGTCGCTCCTTCCATAGCCAACATCTATATGTCTTATTTTGAAGAGAACTTCATATACAACGAAATAGCCCCGTTTTTCGAGTCAATTTCCCATTGGTCCAGATACATCGATGACATCTTTTTTATCTGGACCAATGGGAAAGACACTCTCCTTGAGTTCTTGGAGTGGATCAACCTGACAAACGCAAATTTGAGATTCACAGCCCATTACGATGAATACCAAGTCGAATTTCTAGATCTTCTTATCAGAGTCAAAGACAACAAGTTGGAGGTAGATCTATTTGTGAAGGAAACTGCTCGGAATACTCTCTTGCATTTCAGCAGTTTCCATCCCAAATGCCAACGAGAGAGTATCCCTTTCTCACAGTTCCTTAGGGTCCGCAGGAACTGTACGAATCTAGTGGAGTACGATAGGCAATCTGCAATCATGCGCAGAAAATTTCTGGATCGGGGTTACCCCCACAGACTAATAAGAGACTCCTACAAACGTGCAAGGTACTTTGACCGTGACGCTCTACTAGTTCCCAAAGAAAAACAGGCTAAGGACCGCATCGTTTGTGTGACCACTCACTCGACGATGAACGAGCGCATAAGACAGATAGTCAATGGAAATTGGCACATTCTAAATTGCAATCCGTCCTCCGCATCCGCCTTGGCGAAACCCTTATTTGCCCACAGGAGAAATCGGAATTTAAAGGACAAAATAGTCCACTCCAAATTTAATCATAAGCTGCCCAACGTCCCCCAAATCCAGAGAGCAATATTGACGAACCTGCCCGTCAGGGGTACGGTTCCTTGCTCCACTTGCAAATCTTGCAAAAC
The DNA here is from genome assembly GCF_964263255.1 of Lissotriton vulgaris. Classification (NCBI taxonomy): domain Eukaryota; kingdom Metazoa; phylum Chordata; class Amphibia; order Caudata; family Salamandridae; genus Lissotriton; species Lissotriton vulgaris. The sequence continues at coordinate 949,822,639 of NC_141698.1, forward strand.
CATCATCTTAGGGGAATCATTTACACATAATGGTTCCACCTTTAAAGCGACCGATTTGTGGAATTGTAAAACCACGAATGTGGTCTATTTCATTAACTGCCCGTGTGGAATGGGTTATGTAGGCGAAACATGCAGGTCAATTCAAACACGCCTGACAGAGCACAGATCTGCCATCAATACTAAGAAACTGAATGCACCTCTAGTTAAACATTTCTTAGAGGCTCAGCACAAACCAGACGACATTCACTGGAGAGTGCTAGAAAAAATTAAGCTTGCTGACAATAAAGGTGGATGTGCTATTCGAAAAAAACGCGAAGTTTTTTGGATATTTGTTCTGAATACTTACAAAAAGGGTTTGAATAATGAGATTCCGTGGGAGAATGCCATCTTTTAGGGCCCACTGTATTTTCTTTCGAAGCCCAGTTTTCAGATTCCACTAACCTGTCCCACGTTCCCAACAAATCCCTTACACTGTGCTCACACGAACTATGTGTAAATGAACAATTAGGTCCGTCTTAAAAATATTGGCTGTGGGAATGTAAACCCCATTCAACACGTCATATTTTTTCATAATAGTACTTATTTTGATTAGGTTAATTCTTGCAAAATAATGTTTATCCGCATTGATCACTGTTTGCATTGACCACGGCTCACTTGTTGGGGTCTCTACCAACAATGTAGCCACATATCCTTGTGCAATTGCATACGTAATAGTCGTCAAATTCAAGATGGTTCGTATTGGACCGAGAGATAGTCATTATTTGCAAACATGTCCGCATTGTAAGATAAAACTGCTTCCGATTAGGTTACCTTCATAAAATTAATGTTGATTCTCATTGATCATTGATCGCATTGATCATTGTTCATTGATTGGAACACCCATCAACAGTGGAGTTACATATATAATATTTTGTCAACCTCTATTTGGTTGTCATAGGACCACCGGGGAGCCATGATTTACATATACACATTGCTACCGGAAGACCCGAGCTCTGCAAGGTAAGGGTCACTTGCCCTTTAAGAACTGTGGCCAAACCCATTTCCGGGTATTTAAAGCAGGACAGCCCTCCTGGCTGGTCAACCATCCTCTTCCAACGGCTGCGGGACGCTGATCGAGATCACTGGCGCGGCGCCCGCAGGTTGAAGTCACGGACCGGACTCTATCTTTTTTCGGTAAGCAATTGGCTTGGATGTGCGCCGCCGCCTTGTTATTGCTTGGCTTGATGTGCCGGCGCCACGAATTTGAATAATTTAGTCCGGTTTTAAATTCGCCTTGGGAAGAAGCACGTGCAAGCCAACGGCTGTGAGACGCCGTTAAAGACCCAAAAAGACGGAGATATCCTTGGCGTCTTACAGGTTGAAGTTACGGCTCGCATTCTTTCTATTCCCGGTAAGCTAACTATGAGGCAGCATACAATTTACTCGCTAGATGAGCTACATTAGCCGCAGCAATATCTTGTACTACAATAATTGTTTACGCTCTACAACCCTCCTAGGAACAAACACACGTACACCAACGGCTGCGAGACGCTAGAAAAATACCACAGACTGTGACCTATTTGGCTCTTGACAGGTTGAAGCCACGGCTCGCCTTTCTTTTGTTTTCGGTAAGCGAGCTATTAGGCTGCTTTGAAGTTGTTTACCATTAATGATTCGCTCGATAGTAATGTTATGCGCCCTTTATCTTTAGCACGTTAAAACCACACCGGCATTACACAGGATTTCTGGGTGGTGATCGCTTCGACATCGACACACATTTTAATAGATATGGTAAGCATTTCTCATCTCAAGATACATGGGTGGTATGTGCGACAAATTGCCTCACGTGGGATAGATTTTCGATATCCTTTTCCCACAGATATAGGAATTATCTGACTGCTTGCCTGAAACACATATGCAATATCCTGCGTTCTCATTGGATCTATGACAATACAAACTGCTAAGTAATAGCAATGGGAATCATGTCGCTTTCTTCATGTTGCATAAGTAAATACCTATTTACTATTAAATGTGAGGGTTCAGCTGATCCCCCTCTACTAGGTACTCCCCTTTTGTCTAAAAAAATGTGACATATTGGTGTGCATCCTTTCCGCATATCCCTATAATCAATTCTGTAAAATGGGGGATAAAATAATAAGGGGTACCCATGAAACTAACCCGTGTGAAATAAGTAGGAAACCATAAAACTTAGCAATAAAAAACTAGTACCTAGAAGTGCAATAAATTGATTTCATTCCTCCCTAAAAAATTGATTTTTACAACCGAATAGTGATTAGAGTGGTACATATGGTTAATAAATAAATCTCTTTCAGACCAAGACTGTTAGCCAGGCGAGATAGAGTACCGCCAAGAAAACAGATGTCGGATTTTCTCCAGAACTAATAGAGAACACCTATCTTGTGTTCACTAGGTAAGACGATAGAGAAGAGGTTATGTCCAGACAAATACCCTCTAACAGATGGAATACCTCTAATAATAATAAACTACATACACTCTATGACTGTTGTTTTATAGATGACAGACATTCTGCTGTCATCTATACTTAACAATACTCCCCCTTTTACATTGATGGGTTGAATTACTGCTCAAATATATATGAATTAGTCTGTATCAGTTGTAGCTACAATTTGTAGCTGCATCTTGTAGGGATTTCTTTGTTATGTAAGCACAATGAAATGTTTTAGACTATTGATTGTCTGTTATGAGTTATTCATGACCTCGAGCTGTCTCTAACTTTTTTAAAACATGTTTTACAGATTGAATGTGGCTCCTGATGAAGGCGTTCTGTTAACGCCGAAACGCGCGTCGATAATTTTTTTTGTTTGCCACCTATGTCTTTTATGTATTTCCTTGTATAATTGTGTCACAAATATTTCTTTTATACATAATTTTGTGTATTTTTATAGTAACATTGTATTGATTGTGTTTTTAAAAAATGATAATGTAATTTCATTAATAAATCGAACTTGTTAATTTTTAATTGGTTTTTGTGCTTCACATATTGTTCTGTTCCCTAGTTATATCATCAAGTGTATTTTTCTCTTCACGCATAGTTTACAGACTGAACACAGGCATTACGGTGGCAGGCATGAGACACCATTTTAGCGCTACTCATGTGGGTGGCACAATCAATGCTGCAGGCCCACTAGTAGCATTTGAATCACCATCCCTGGCACACTTAGTGCACTTTACTAGGGACTTCTTGATAATACAAATGTGCCAATCAAGGATAACCAATCGCAATAACAATTTATACGGAGAGCATATGCACTTTAGCACTGATCAGCGGTGGTAAAGTGCCCAGAGTCCTATTGCCAGCAACCACGGGTCAGGAAAAATAAGGGAGGAAGAAGCAAAAAAGTTTGGGGGTGCATTTCAATACTTTGTCATGCTGCACACATTCAACATAGTCTCTTACATATCTCTCTACCATTAAATCCATCGCCGGCCACCAATAACTTTCCCTGAGTCTCTCTGTGGTCTTTGAGATGCCCATGTGGTTGGCATGGGCACTCCCCAGCAATCTTCCTCTCAACTTTAGAGGATGCACCTACTTGCTTCCCCTCAACAACATACCTGCCAATAAGCTAGCATGTCTTTTTCACACTAGCACTTGCTCATACAACCACTTGTGACCATCCTGACAACTTTCTGTAAAAACTCATCCGCTTGGAGTTCCTTCTTTCATTCTTCTTCCTGTACAACTCCTCCTATGACTACACAGATGTTTATTTCCTCATCAAACTCTTCACCACCAAAATGCTCTTCTTGAAAAAAATAATCAGACTCTGATCCCAAACACAACCTTGACAGACAATCTGCTTGAAAATTGCCAGCGCCAGGCACATGAGATAACTCAAGATCAAAGTCCGGAAACGCCACTACCCACCTGGGAATTCGGCTCGAGATTTTATCAATACCTTTCTTTATGAAAACCTCTTTAAGGGGCTTATGATCAGTCTTTACCTCAAATTTGTGTCCCCAAAGAAATGTTGTCATCATTAGTTTAGAAAACTGACAAGATCTGAGGCATTCTCCAAACTGACATCACATCAGTAAACTCCCTTTCGCATTGATTAAAGCACAAACATTCCTTTCCCTTCTTAATAAGTGACCTCTTACAAACCGTTCTTTCAGCAAACTTGGGACGAACCTATAAAACCCTGCCATGCCTAAACATTTCACCACATCCTCTTTACTCTTTGTAGATGGTAGATTCTTAATGGTATCAAACAGCCCAGTCTTTGGCCTAGTTCCCAACCTGGTGATCAAATGACCCAAGTATTATATTTCAGGAGCATTGAACCTACTTCACCTGTTTACGCATCAAACCTCCCTTCTGCAGCCTTTTCAGCACTTCTTGTAACCTGTTATTTCCAGATACATCCGATCCACCCACCAACACATTGTCCTGATATACTTTCACGCCTTCCACTCCCTGCAATAGCCTTTCCATCGCTCTCTGAATGATAGATGCAGCAGAGATGAGTCCAAACAGCATTCTCAAAAATGTCAAGTTCCAAAGGGAGGTAGTTAAATCCTTTGATCCCACATTCAACTTTATCTGGTGATATGCTAAACTTAGCTCCAGCGATGAAAAATGGTTTGCCCCACTGATAGAGCTCAGCCTTTCGCTACCATCGGGAAGGGTATAGTGGTCAACAACCACTGCCTTATTGAGCTCCCTCAAGTTCACAAACAACCTAGCCTCCCATTGACCTTGCATGCCATAACCACTGGTGCGACCCATTCTGAGGCCTCCACTTCAAGAATAGTGCTCTTGTTACTCAACTTATCCAATTCTTTCTTCATGCCTTCTTTACTGCCAAAGGAACACTCATAACCTTCACAATGTTGGGTTCCGCATTGGCTTTGAGTATGATCCAATGTACATAAATCTTGAGAAACCTCAACTCATTTTTTGAAAACTTCAGGAAACTTGTTTAACAACTCACCAAACTCCTCTGAAACACTCCTGACCATTGGTATATTTCTCATACACACTGCAGGGTTCTCGTTAGGGTCAAGATACAGGTACAAGTCACTTTGATGTAACCATCTAATCAGGGATTCTCCATTTACTGAAACCTAAATCTTCTCTAGGATCGTTCTAGCCTTAAATTCTATTCTACCCCAAAAGTACCCTGCTAACTTGATTGGTTCGCCAGCATGGCACCTTGATTTAATATCCTATTTAAGAGGTTTCACACTACTCTTAAGCTTCTGCTCAGAAAATACTTTCAGTATCAAGGTAATCTTTGCCCCTGAGTGAAAAAACAATTTGACAGCTTCTCCATTTACTCGCACAACCTCCAATGGGCCATCTGACCCATCAACCTTGGTTTGAAGAACTACAGCCTCATCTACCACATCACCATAATCACAATCAATTTCTCTCATTTTTTATAAATTATATTTGCAATATTTTGTTAAGTGTCCCTTTCTTCCACAATTTCTGCAAACAGCTTTCCACCCAGGTTACTCCTTGTTGTTTGCGATGTGACCACCATTGCCACAGCGGAAACATTTCCCAGAAAAAGTTCTGACAGTTTTGCTGCATGCATCTGCTTTGTCTTGTTTTTCTCATTTTGGACTTCTCACATCCTGACTTTTCCTGCACAATCTTAACAGAAATTATGTAATTTTCTTGTTAGTGTGTGACTCATCCCTACAAATAATTTCCACAAAAGTCTCGAGTGTTCAGGAGTTTTAGCTATTGTTAAGACTTCATGCAGAGATGAATTTTCTTTGTTTTTGTCCAACATGCGCCCTTGAACCTCTATGTTAGAACTTTCAAACCCACATGGGAAGGCTAATCTGTATAACTCCGCTATATATTGCTCTGCAGTCTCTCCTTGTTGCATTCTCTTTGCAAAGAGATAGGCTCAAGGACCGTACTATGCTTGGGAAGACAATGTCAATCAAGTTTTCTTAAACAAATCTCATATTCATTTAGATCAGAGCCTTCATCACCTGACAACCCTGGAAGATGCTCAAAAACATCTTGCTCTTCAAGACCCAGACAGTGAACAATAAAGAGGTTGTAATTTAAGCGCCCAAGGAAGCCCCACACACCCTTGCGTAGTGAGCGAAACTTTCTTCTACTTAATCCGTTGTATATGAGGTTCTCCAGGTGACGCCAGAAAAAATGTACTCTGACAAAAGTTACTTGCAAAGACAAGTACACCCTATAGGTGTCCGTGTAAATGGTGTGGGTTGAAGAAGGTCAAAGAAAGACCCAACCCCAGCTGTAAATTTAACACTAGCTAGATAATACTGTACTTGTTAGCCCAAATTACTTTATAAACACAACGTGGCAACATTTTTGGGCTCACAACCCTAATTTGTAAGAGTACCCCCAACCAGGTTTATAAAGCCTCACTCCAAATTGCCCACAGCCTCTTTCTGTCGTACAATTATGGCCTTAAAAGAAGAAATGTCATCTTGTGTGCTTGATTGTTAATAAGGGTTGATGAGAAGAATTGGTGTGCATGTCACCGAGACATGCGTCAAGCCCAGAAGAATACTTCACCACACCTTACAAACGTGGTGCGTAGTTATCCCCAGGGATTTCAGAAGAACAGGTGTGCGTGTCTTTGAGACACGCATCAGGCTGGTGTGACGCGAGATCTCTAAACAAGCAGAAGACCAATCAAAAGGTGTGCGTGTCACCGAGACACACGTTGAGCCCAAAAGTAAACTTTTCTGCACAGTACAAACGTGGTGTGTAATTAACAAAAGGGATTTCAGAATAACAAGTATCTGGCTCCGAGACACGCCCAACACTGAATCTCACCTTGTGATCAAAAGGCACTGCCGTGCAAAGTAAACAGGCCCGATCCAAGATGGCCTCCTCATGCTGATCCTCAGTGTGCTTGGGTTCACAAAGTGACATACAGCAGGCAGGTGGGGGTCAGGCTAGGCAAAGATGCATCACACTGTGTGGAAGGATGCTGTCTTCATAGAGTTGAAGTGAGCGCTGGAGATGGGGCTCGTGTCACCACACGTTTTATGCGGTCGGGTTACACGTGCTAGGAACCGCGAGTTGCATTTTTCCCTAGAGATAAAAAATAAAACACACAAGTACAATGTCACCGTACGTCCCATATTGATTTCCGTCCACTAGTGCATACACACACTATACTGGTACTGCGTTGATTATGTCCTCTATCCTCATCTGTTCCTTTTGTTCATGAAGTTGCGTTTTCAGCACAAGAGATGTCAGCTGCACCTCACGCACAGGTCGCTTAAAAGTACCAAAATTCCAGAAGAACTGTTTGAACTTCTTTATTAGGTATCCAGGGACAAAGACCCCAGCCACAGTTTATCAAGTCACAGATACCACATGTGCAAGTACAAATAATTTTCATCCAAACACAGGTTTATCTTCAGAGCTGGCCAACTGGGTTTTCAAATTTTGATTTACAAAACTTACTATTATTTTGTTATTTGTGTACCTAATGGGTTTTCTATTGTATGTGGTTATCTTTGCAGCACTTCTATATTTATATTGGAGGCAGGGCGGTAAAAAATCTGATGATTAACAATTGTTGTTTACAAAGCCTACAAATGACAAATTGCTATCTGCAAAGCTACTGAGATGGGTTCATGAGCATGTTGATTCGATGGAAATAAAATGTTAGGTAATGTTCTCAAATCAGAAGCATACAACATACATTTCAATCTGCACCCAGCCCTTCTTGTGGGGTGGTGGTCCTCCAGGGTGTGCCAGCGTCTGCATCTCCACCCAGCACTGCACCCCTCCCTAGAGTTCACAGCGCTAGAATTCACAATTTTTTAAACATGAACTACTGTGGAAGGAACCTTAAAATATTGACTTACAGTTTGAGTCTGCTTTTCCATGCTTGTATTTGCTTTTCATTGAAGACTAGAGTCTCTGTCACAATAACTTGTCGGTGAACATAATTACTTGGTGCTTACAGCCAAAATGGGTGTACTGTCTGCACATATTTGATGTTTTTCCGCCTCCACCATCCAGCTCTGTTTTGTTCCTTGACCCTATCCAACACTCCCATCCTCGCTCCGAGTTGTTAGTTCTTGACCCCCTCCCAACTTGCTGTCCATTTTTATTGCTTGACCCCCCTCCCGGCATCCAGTCCCTCCTTGTTGCTTGACCCACTTCCAACTTCCCGTCCCTCGTTGTTGTTGCTTGAACCCCCTCCCACCGTCAGGTTCCTTGGGGTTTTTTTTGTTTTTTTCACTTCCCCACCCTACCGTCCCTTGTTATTGGTTTCACTTCACCACCTTTCACCCCCTCCAAACCCATACCTCGTTGCTGTTTGACTCCCACCCACCATCCCATACCTCTGCCATCCCATACCTCTGCCATCCCACTTTGTTGTTGCTTGACCTCCTCCCACCACCCCGTCCCGTGTTATTGTTGCTTGACCACCCACACTCTCCCTGTTGCTTGACCCCTTACCACCATCAAGTCCTGTTGCCCACCAGCTCTGGCCGCATAATAGAACATTTTTCCAAAATGTTCTGCCACGCTGCTGCACAACATTACTAAGAGACATTGAGAAATACAATAGCCCTCGTTGTCAAGACCTATTGGCTTTGCCAATGCTTGTTTTTGTATGTTCATGACTTTCAATCAATCAATCAGAGTACTTGTAAAGCGCGCTACTTACCCGTGAGGGTCTCAAGGCGCTGAGGGGAGGGGGCGCCGCTACTGCTCGAAGAGCCAGGTGTTGAGGAGTCTTCTGAAAGCGAGTAGGTCTTGGGTCTGCCGTAGGTGGGTAGGGAGGGTGTTCCAGGTCTTGCTGGCGAGGTAAGAGAAGGATCTGCCACCAGAGATTGTTCGTTGGATGCAGGGGTCAGCGGCGAGGGCGAGGCTGGTGGAGCAGAGTTGGCGGGTAGGGGTGTAGAAGCTGAGTCTGCTGTTCAGGCAGGCTGGTCCGGCGTTGTGGAGCACTTTGTGTGCGTGGGTGAGGAGCTTGAAGGTGATCCTCTTGTCGACAGGGAGACAGTGTAGGTCTCTCAGGTGGGGGGTGATGTGGCTGCGGCGGGGGACGTTGACGATCAGTCGGGCGGAGGCGTTTTGGATGTGTTGTAGTCGTTGCAGGTGTTTGGCTGGAATTCCTGCTTTGTTCGACCATTTAGGTTGTACTTTTAAGTTTTATCTTACAATTAAAATATTTTGTCAATGTTGAATAAAAAGGAGGAATGAATGGTTGAGACAAAATCCATGTAGGTTTATTGAAAACCAGTTTCAGACATATCAGGGTTCCTCTGACCTAAACAGCCCTACAACATCTGCAGGTGTACTCACCGCCATAGTCTAGTGTCACAAAAAATAGATGTGTACTACGAACAAACATTAGAATGCAGACTACTGCAGATGATACTGTGCAGTTTGGATCAAGGAAATCACTCCGTACTGATGATAAAAATAACATGTTGCCATGGAGTTTTCTGCAGTAAAGAGAGAGGCTGAAACAGGCTAGACTAACACGCCCATAGAATAGCATCAGCAATATCAGAATGAGAATTATGCACAGCAAATCTCTTACCTCCTGACCTAGTAATTAAAGTTAACGAGACCTGACTCCACCTGAGTATTAGTTAAAGGAAATGAAACATTAACAGGGCCACCATGTTTCCATGCATTGTTAATTTTGCTTATTTTATTAGTATAATGAGATGTCCCTGAATGTAAAAATATTAGCTCCTATTTGCAATTTTCATTAATTACCTCATTAATTTTCATTCCAACCACTCCTCTCTGCAGCACTTTATGTTCCTGGGCAGACAGTTTTCCTAAAGGTCATTTAATCTGGAATATAAAAAAGCAAATGAACTGCAAAGTAATTTCTCTTGCTTTTGATGTTAGGTAAGCTTGTTTAGTTACCATTGGTAAACTTGGTGTAAAGGAAGGCCCACAGAAAAACCAAAACTCTATATTTACAAATGCTTGCAATGCTACTATTGAAAGTTATAATGTTGATTGACCTAATGGAATCAGTAAACGGCCTTTACAACACGACACTAAGCATGCGTGCCGTTTCCCCGCAAGCTGAACAACACTTGCCTTAACCACGTATATGCGTGATTAAGGAAGTCCGTTTTCTAGCTGTGTAGGGGGGTGGGCAGGAAGAGGAACTGCAAGGATTGCGGCAGAGAGAACGACCAAAACGCAGCTTGTTAAGTTAGGTTGGGGCCCTTGAGAGGTGGGGGTAAGTTTGATGGGTAGGGGCAGTGTTCTGGGGTCAGGGCAGGGGAGCTAGGGTCAGGATAGTTTTTAGGGCAGTAGGCCAAATTTAAGGGCTCAGGATAGGGGGAATGTGGGCAGTTTTCAGGGCTGGGACAGTTTTTAGGGATTGGGGCAGCTTACAAGGCTCAGAGCAGGGGTTCTGGGTGTCAAAGTAGTTTTTAGGGCAGTGGGCCGAACTTTAGGGCTCTGAGAAGGGGGGGGGGAGGGCAGCTTTCAGGGCTGGGGCAGTTTTCAGTGCTCAGGTTGGGGGTTGGGTAGTTAAGGCTGGGGCAGGTAGATTACAATGCAGGATTTTAGAGCTCAGGGCGAGTGGGGCTTGGGAGCGATCTTTACCACACATATACCTTATCTAATCATGCCTTTACAGCAACATTCTGTGTAAAGGCATGCATGGTAAAGAAGCAGTTGTTATCAAGACCGCATGGTTAAGGAGTGCATGGTTTAGACATGCGTGGCTGTGTCACACAACCAATGGAATCCCACCATCAACTTTCTTTAAAGTGAGGGCCTAGCATTTTCATCTTTAGTGGTATGTTTTACAGACAATATAAAAAAGTGTTTTCACTCGTATTTAGACTTCAAGAGCCTCCTTTAGAGTACCTTATGTGTACTGGAAAGGGAGCCTTCCAGAAAGTTTCCAGACTATGCTTTCATACTTTTGAAGCTGTGTATGTATGGTGTACAGTGCAGCACACATACAAAGTTTGGAAAGTATGGCAAAATTAAACAATTTCTCCTCCATTACACCCGCCTTGAGGAGGCATATGGTTTTGACGGTAATCCCAGTCTACACTTGTTAGTCTCAGGGTTGATTCCTCCTTTGGAGTGGAAGAGCGATGCCCCACTTAAACGCCCCCCTAAAAAGCCCCAGAGATGTAAAATAAAATGGTAATGAAGTTATATCATTACCATTGTATTGTTTGTCAACCCGTCCTGAACCGAGTTTCATGACGGGGGCCTGCTGAGTGGAAGCATTGGTGGACTGCTTTTGCACTGGTTTATAGTGCCCATGTCACTTTAGCTGGCCCGTCTTGTGACGGCCAGCCTGACATGTGCGGGGAATGAGATTTTGATATCAATTTATGATTATGATCAATTTAATAATTTATCTCATTCGTCACTTTCGGACCGATTTGTATCTGTCATTGAGTAAAAGACAACCCTACATAGGTTAGACAAACCCCATTAACTGACGCCACTCTGAAGAACCACTTACAACTGATGAAGTTTCAAAAATTTATATAAAGATTAATTTGAATACGATACAATCCACTCAGGATAAAATCTCAAAATATACAAATTACAAAATCAATTAAAATATCAGCTGCTTGAGCTTCGGTGTGAAGTGGTTCCTTCTGCGTTATCTGCAGTAAGATAAAAAATATCATCAAGTTAATCTGTCCCTACTCTATGCTATGTGACAATCCTACTTCGCAAGTTTCTTCCCTGAAAAGGTGTCAGCAGTTTGACTTCTAAAGAAGTTCAAACTCTCTTTAGCCTCTAAAGGAAATCTTAAGTTTCAGAAGCAGTACCCTATCTGCCTACCCATCCGCTCTTTAAGGGTCCTCGGCCTACTGCTCCCTTGCGCTCTGATCTCTCAGCGCATCTGCTCAAGGCATCTACCCTTGCCTTTCTCTCTCTGAGCTCCCTACTGGGCTGTTCGCTATCTTATCCCCGGGGTGCTGTCCCTAAAATACACAATCACCATGTGGGTGGAACGCCCCTTGACGCCCACCACGGACTTTCCCCGATGATGTCAACTTCCTGCTTCTTCCATTGGTCCACTCCTTGCGTCGTCCGTTAAGTTGACCCTTCTCCTTTGGATGTCATCTTCATCATTTCATCGTCGACATTTATCGATTCTTTCAGATCGTGTAACATGTGAATTTAGACAAGGCCTTAACTCTATGTCTCTTAACTTGACCCTGCTAGGTCCTGTGAATGGTCTTGTCAAAACATAGTCTACATTCAAAGTGTCTCTCCTCACGTTCGAGCAATAAGCTCCGTCCGGCATTGTCACCTTAACTCTTACAAGTGCTAGACTTCTCGGCTCTCATGTCCACATCAAGCTATTTACGACCTTCACAAGACCACTAAATTACACTCATGTGACTATGCTCCTTCGAACTCTTGACCAGTTAGGTTATAAACACAAATGACCTAAACTCTTCCAGCATTTCTACAAAAGCCCTCTACACAGTATAACCTTTGGCATACATTTATATATTCGTACTTTAGCAAAAGCCTTAGTTATACTTAAACATTCTACATCAAATATATACTACATAGAATACGACTGTATAGAGTATAACCTATACATTTTCCTTGGTTACATCTTTATGTAAGTTCTCTTATACATTTATCCACGTTTCTTCTCGCCGCTTCTCCCAATGTAAAGTTACACATTTAAGGTTACACACATACACGAATTCTACTGTGCATGTTCTACATTTCATACACATTTCTACATCTACCCATCAGGTATACGGGCCTTCTAAATCTAATGCATGTTTAACATATGAATACACTTACATTTCCTATATTATGTTATCACTCTTCGTTGGCCTTTACGTTATAGTTGTCAACTTTACATTACGATACGCGTTTCATTCCTACGTTTATAACATATACATCTAGATATGGTTACTATATACTATATATTCAAATTGCGCTCTCTCAGTTCCCCCCTTTGATGACTTTTAGGAGTCATCACTAAAAGCAATTTGAATACATCTCTTATACCGAACTAGTTACATCAGTTCCTCTTTTTATCGATTCAAGTGTTCTCAGACTTTTATACTGTTGATCTTGTAGAACAGCTAGTCTCCTTTCTTGGTCTCTCATCGATCTTTGTAACTGGTTCGACCTATACCATTTATATAATTTTACTAATCCTAATAATGTAATTATGCAAATTAATACTATTAATACAGGCTTTAAAATATACCAAACTATACTTTTGCCTATATTAGCAAACCAACTTCCAACCTTTCCCACTCCATTTCCTACTTTTTCCCAAACATTTACTTTTGATAAATCTTCAATTTCTTGATGAATCTGTGTAATGTTCTGTATGACTTTCTCAAGTGGTTTTGAATTATCAGGAATATATGTACAACATTCCTGAACCTTCAGAGCTTTACAAACTCCGCCTTCTTTTGCTAATATCACATCTAAAGCAAGTCTGTTCTGTAAAACCATAGCTCTAATCGACTGCATCTCACCCTCAACTAACATTAATGATCTTGCAGTGCTGGCAGACAATCTATCCACGACTGTCGCTAACCTTCTAATCTTAACATCGTTAAGAATCAAACCTAACAATGGAAACATTGCTCCAAATACATCTCCTACTACTTCTGCATCTCCTACTTCCCTTTTCGTTCTCCTCGAAGCCTTTCCTTCTATGATCGCTAAATCCTTTGCATGATATATTTTGGGGAAGACAATTGCCAAGTAACACGAACCATACCAATTGTCTGGAAGCTTTACATAGGCATTTCTCCCACATACAAAATACACATTCGGAATAGCTTGCATCCCTTTCATAAAATCCTTTGTGTAGTACTCCAGTCTGAAAGAGTGCTCACAACTAACTTCACCTACAAATTCACTCTCATAATACGTTTTGCTTCGAGTTAAACATAACTTTCCTTTCTGCGTTTTATCCAATGCTATTGGACCATTGCTACCTTTCTTTTTATGTGCCTTCTCTTCTTCGGTCCAATCTGTTTTCCATTGTCCTGACATTTTTAGAACCTTCTGCCGTCTGCATCGATCATCTACTTGTGCTATAAACCTTTTCTCTACCTCTGAAACTTTACAAGTCAGATTATTTCTACGTGCATATGATGTATCTAATGTATCCCAAGGAAGAAAGAATTTAGCTAGTCTATCTTCCTTTTTGTAGTAGTCCCACTTATTCATTTGCTTATAATTCGGAACTTCAGGCAGTACCGAATCATAATTTGAAAAGTAGTACTCAAACCCTTCTCTACCATAAAATATACTAAGCAGTAAACTACATGTTATCCCATAAGTCAATGGGATATGGTGATATCTAATGCCTTCGTCTACAGAAGCCGGCAATTGCATACAAACGTAGCAATCTTTGGCCTCCATGGCATCGATATATTCATACAATAATTTGGCATATGCATTTGACCTAAAGTTTCCCTGTGACTCGTCTATATGTAATCTACGAGCTTCATCTGCAAGTAACGCCTTTTCACGTATGACAGTGCTCTCCTCCTTCTTTCCCACAAGAGCAGGTTTCAAGGTCGTTACAATTTTTACATTCGCTATTCTTTTATCATTCTCATGTCCTGTCATGTAAGATATCGTTACTACTATGATTATGAGAAATATCACTATTGCTATAAGTGTACCTACTATACATCTAGCTTTTCTGTTTGAGTTGCCGTTCTCCATGTTATCAAACAGCGTACCTCGTTCTCTAGCGAAAGTTCTCTTTCCAGTCTTTCGTTGCTTGTTTGCTTTCTCAGCCTTTAAAGTGCTTTTTACCAACAGGTATCTTTTTCACCACAATGTCTTTTTCCTCTTCTTAGCAGCAGACAACCCTAGCCCTTCTCCGTCCTCTAAAGGTAATCCCTAATTTTTTCTTCTTTCCACTCGGCGCTAGGTTATCTTCTTCCTTATAACATAAGTACAAAAGTCTTTTATGCATCAACAATTATTTTCGGACCTGCAGCTTTCACAACAATTATTAACAATTCAAATCGAATAACTTTTTCTTCTTCTTCCGTCATTTGCTGACCAGCTGTTGGAAATTGTAATCTTTTTAGCACTAGATCTTGAATTTTACTCAAACGTGGGGGTATGGGAAGTGTGAAAGTCAGTAACCCCTCAGTCTCGAGTCCAGGCGCCAACATCCATATCTCCACTGCCACAAATGGATCGAGATCGATTACTTTCACGCTCTTCACTCTCCCAGATTTCTGTCCCCAATACATCTGCTAGATAAGTCCACTCTGGGGTGGCGTACCTTCTGCAGGGCACACGTACCCTTCTCGATCTTCGTGGACTCTCAGTTCCTGAATCTGTCGTCTCGTCCTCCTGATCCGATTCTTCAGCGATCGGGGCAAGAGTTCTTTCCTTCTTCCTTTCCGAACTTGGCCATTTCCTTCTTTCCGGCCAACTGGCTTCGTTGCTTTCCGTCTTTCCGCTCCTTGTTCCAGGACCTATCTCTTGGTCACTCTCAGTTTGCTCGATATCTGTGTCGGATTCCCAATTACTTTCTTCTCCTGAGGCAACTTCGGTCCCGCTCGTGTCCTGACCTTCGTCGCCCTGTTCCAACACAGCTTCAGCTTCTTCGATCACCTCTACAGCTTGGCTTTCCCCCTCTATGGCTTCTCCGCTTCCCGCCGGATTTTCATCCGAGAGAGGAGCTGTGTCTTCTGGAGGTGTTTGCACTTTTCGGGTGTGTGAGGCATGTATCCAGTTTGGCAGACCTCCACACTTCACTGCAGTATTCGTTACAAGTATGACTTGAAACGGCCCTCGCCAACGCACGTCTAAGCAGTTCTTCCTGACATGCTTCTTCACCAGGACCCAGTCTCCTGGACTCAGGTCATGGCACAAGTCTTGTACTGATGGAACCTCTGCAGCCTGAACTCTCGACCGACTCTGCTGTTTTTCTCTCGACGCACCATCAGCACCGTCTTCGGCTGCAATTCTTCTTCTGGTCGACGATGACTAGGGACCTTGGGGTAAACTAACCTGGCCTAGGTCGTCTTCCTCAAGAAGATAACCATCCTCTGCTACCAACTGCGGGGAATGAGATTTTGATATCAATTTATGATTATGATCAATTTAATAATTTATCTCATTCGTCACTTTCGGACCGATTTGTATCTGTCATTGAGTAAAAGACAACCCTACATAGGTTAGACAAACCCCATTAACTGACGCCACTCTGAAGAACCACTTACAACTGATGAAGTTTCAAAAATGTATATAAAGATTAATTTGAATACGATACAATCCACTCAGGATAAAATCTCAAAATATACAAATTACAAAATCAATTAAAATATCAGCTGCTTGAGCTTCGGTGTGAAGTGGTTCCTTCTGCGTTATCTGCAGTAAGATAAAAAATATCATCAAGTTAATCTGTCCCTACTCTATGCTATGTGACAATCCTACTTCGCAAGTTTCTTCCCTGAAAAGGTGTCAGCAGTTTGACTTCTAAAGAAGTTCAAACTCTCTTTAGCCTCTAAAGGAAATCTTAAGTTTCAGAAGCAGTACCCTATCTGCCTACCCATCCGCTCTTTAAGGGTCCTCGGCCTACTGCTCCCTTGCGCTCTGATCTCTCAGCGCATCTGCTCAAGGCATCTACCCTTGCCTTTCTCTCTCTGAGCTCCCTACTGGGCTGTTCGCTATCTTATCCCCGGGGTGCTGTCCCTAAAATACACAATCACCATGTGGGTGGAACGCCCCTTGACGCCCACCACGGACTTTCCCCGATGATGTCAACTTCCTGCTTCTTCCATTGGTCCACTCCTTGCGTCGTCCGTTAAGTTGACCCTTCTCCTTTGGATGTCATCTTCATCATTTCATCGTCGACATTTATCGATTCTTTCAGATCGTGTAACATGTGAATTTAGACAAGGCCTTAACTCTATGTCTCTTAACTTGACCCTGCTAGGTCCTGTGAATGGTCTTGTCAAAACATAGTCTACATTCAAAGTGTCTCTCCTCACGTTCGAGCAATAAGCTCCGTCCGGCATTGTCACCTTAACTCTTACAAGTGCTAGACTTCTCGGCTCTCATGTCCACATCAAGCTATTTACGACCTTCACAAGACCACTAAATTACACTCATGTGACTATGCTCCTTCGAACTCTTGACCAGTTAGGTTATAAACACAAATGACCTAAACTCTTCCAGCATTTCTACAAAAGCCCTCTACACAGTATAACCTTTGGCATACATTTATATATTCGTACTTTAGCAAAAGCCTTAGTTATACTTAAACATTCTACATCAAATATATACTACATAGAATACGACTGTATAGAGTATAACCTATACATTTTCCTTGGTTACATCTTTATGTAAGTTCTCTTATACATTTATCCACGTTTCTTCTCGCCGCTTCTCCCAATGTAAAGTTACACATTTAAGGTTACACACATACACGAATTCTACTGTGCATGTTCTACATTTCATACACATTTCTACATCTACCCATCAGGTATACGGGCCTTCTAAATCTAATGCATGTTTAACATATGAATACACTTACATTTCCTATATTATGTTATCACTCTTCGTTGGCCTTTACGTTATAGTTGTCAACTTTACATTACGATACGCGTTTCATTCCTACGTTTATAACATATACATCTAGATATGGTTACTATATACTATATATTCAAATTGCGCTCTCTCACATGCACACTATAAACCTCTCAACCCGGACCTCTAGTACCCTCTGGGGCACCGAGAGAGGCTGCTCCCTCCAATCCTGGCACTTCTCTCATGCTGGTTGCATGAGAGCAACACCAGGATTGGTTAAGGGATTTAGATTGGGTCCAGGACATGGCAAGAAGAGGAGTCCCGGAGTGAGGAGGACATGCTGCAGTAAACACGGTAAGTAACTTTTTAATTATTTCATTTATGTATTACTTTTATTTATGTTATGCATTTATTTAATGCACCCGCCCATTTGCCTATCCCTCCAATCTCCGTTCTTGCCAGCCACCACTGGTCAGTATCTATGGTCTTGCATCAAAACTCATGGGGGGGTTTATGGGAACGTCGAAGTACCACCCATGAAACACCCCCTTGATGCAAAATAGTTACCTTTGGACAACTTTCTGTGTCAAATTAAATACCACCAATCCACTTTGCACTGGGTATGCATTACAAAAGTTATGCAAACCTGGTGCTAAGTTAAGGTGTGCACTTACCAATGTAATCAGGCCACAATTATTTTCTCCTGTAGTGTCAGTCTAAGACACAGTTGATATCCCTGCTAAGCATATGGACATCAGAGGCTGAAGCCAAGCACAGGTTTGAATTCAGGCTCTGCCCCTTGAATAGCTTTCAAGTGACCCCCTGCCCTTTAAAACTCCAAGAGACTTTGCTGACATTTTAGCCAAAAATAGATCTCTATTGTTTGTTGCTCAGGCTCTCTCATTTGCTTCCCCCACGCAACTTCCTGCCTCCCCATGGTCCTTGTTGCTTTCCCCCTTTTGTGCTGCTTTTCTCCTCCTCCCCTCACTGACTCAATTTTGCTTCCTCCTGTCCCCCGTCTGCTCCTTCATTGCCCCCACTCCACCCCACACAAGTGCGGCCCTTTTTTATTTAAAAAAAATTTAGTGTCAGAAGGAGCCGCTGTTGATGCTGTATGTTTGCTCCGGATGCTTATAGCTTAATTTAATTTTTTTGCTCATGTCCTTTATTTTTAATTCTGACTTTACAGTGTTTAAATGTGTTTAATAATTGTCAATGTATTTTGTACTTTTTTAACTATTTGGACACACTCTGATGTGGACATTTTTTCAATACCTTTACTAAATAAAATCCACACTAACGCACATTATAAGAATGTTACACATCACCGAGGAGCTCTATGAACATACAGAAAAATGGAACGAGGCCAAGTTGTTTTATAAGGTCACAGAACCTCACATTGACTACCAATATCCTTGTAAAGTGCATGATAGGGGGAACTGTATTCCTTAGTCAGGGCCAAGGGAATTATGCAGCAGTGGAGGAGCAAATTATGTGGTATCCTTGACGACATTATGCAGCATAAAAAGGGAAATTACGCAGCATATTGTGAAAGTAAGTGTAGCACATTATTTCATTATTTT
This sequence comes from Lissotriton vulgaris, assembly GCF_964263255.1. Taxonomy (NCBI): domain Eukaryota; kingdom Metazoa; phylum Chordata; class Amphibia; order Caudata; family Salamandridae; genus Lissotriton; species Lissotriton vulgaris. Next base: position 949,841,719 of record NC_141698.1, read on the forward strand.
GACATTTAAACACCTATTGGTACTGAGTAGGCTACGCTGTGTCTCATTTGTAATGGTTTAACACCTCAATACAGCAATCAACAAATACATGGCAGCTAATTAACCTTTGCAAACATTATGCCACTGCGTGGAATTAAGGTGGGGCACTCTTTTAGTTGCTCTTCATCCATTTGAGATAGAATCCATTTTTCAGTGAGATCGGCAGTTATGTAACAGTTGGTGAATTTTGTGGGATATCCGGTAAATTCATAAATATGTAGAAAATGCTAGTCCACATAATCGCATAATTCCAGGTTAAGTGCATGGTCATTCTGTCCCAGGACTCTTATAGAATGATATTTTTGCTGTCTCATATAAAAGCAATAGTATGGATTTTTTAAATGTATATTGAGTGCTAAGAATGGACTGTGGTAATGAACATGCCTTGATGCAGCTGGTAAATGGATGCAAACACACATTTTAGTGTATGGTGCAAGTTGCTTTCAAACTTGGCTGCAGATCAGAAACTTTTTTAATACGCAGAGTGTCCTTCTTTTTTGTAATGAAATCAGGCAGTGCACAAATTACCATAGCAATCCATATTTCCTTGTCTACCTCAGGCGTTTATATTTCGGGGGAACAAGAATTCAGAAAACAAACACTAGTAAACACAATAGGTGTAGCTTTTTTTGTTAAAGGAAATGTTTGGTAATACTTGAGTGTTTATGTATGTTGTAGCCCAACTTTCCTAGAAAGAAAATGCGATAATAAAGTAGCATTTTGGGCTATAAGAAACGGAAGATGGGGGTACAGCCTCTATCCTGAACATAGTCATTAGGAGAGGAAATTTGGGCCATTGAAACACAGAAGCTGAGGGTAGTGCCTCTCTCCTAAACAGAGTGCATTAGGAGAGGTAAGTTGTTGCCTCATAGAAGAATGTTATGAAAAGAAGTCAAAAGATGAAGTTTGCACTGTAAGTGGTGAAGCGGGGGTACATGGAAATCTATTGTATAGTAGATACTTTTGTTTTATTACGGCCCCATCAGTGAGAATGTGTTCTATCAATGGAAGTAATTTTGGATCGCTAAAATTTGGTACCCAAACCCAGGGAATATAATAATGTAATAAATATCTATGAGCAGGACTCTGGAAATTAGAGCATGGTTGAGTCCTTACTATCTCTCTTTGTCTGGTACTAATACTAGTGCCGACATGTTGACTTTCTGTTCACCACTGTGCACCCCAAGTGTTTTTAGTACTTTGGGAATATTGAACAGAAAGAGAAGTTTAACTATGCAGTACGTGGTCAAGCAGTGAATGGTTGTGCTGGTTATAGGTGGCAAATAGGAAAACCCATCTAACAAAGAAATTGGATGCAAGCAAAATTGGCAGGTGAGATGCAAGTCCTCCACCCCTCATACTTCTCTACAGAAACTGTATTACTGACATTTTGTAAGATCGCAGCCTTGCTGTAAAAATGTTGGTGTAGAAGAGTGCATCACAAACAGATTTGATATTATGTGATTATATTGGTGTGTGGCAATAGACCAGAAACATAGACAAAAGGGAAGGTTTTTGTCCCATTTGTGTGCGTATGCATGACAAAACGTAATTTAATCAATCGGTTATTATAAAGAAAATTAAAACAAATGTACATGCAAGGGTGGTAAAGTGAGCAATATAGTGTATTTAGGACGGGTTAAGGCATCCAATAGCACCCACTTCTAAACAAAATGTCAATGAAATAATAATTACAATGTAGACATGCCCGCAATGTAAATATATCATAGAAAAAACTTGTGCTTTCAAGTACAAGCCATACATCATGTCATATCTGAAGTCTAATGAAAGAACCCCACAATGTCCTACTCACCAGAACCTAATGGGACCTCAAATAGGACAATGCACCCACAAAATACCAGGGCATTTGTGGCTAACGCATTCAAGAACAGGAAACCAAGTAAATCACATGAAAGCTCGTGGCTGAAAGCCTGCACTCTTTCTCTGTAATTCATAATGTACTTTTTTGAAGAGCTGATGACATGAGGTGTTCCAGACAATTAAAGCTGTCAATGGAGATCACTATCCCTCTCTTTGTTTAAACAGCTATTTTAGTTTTTGGCTCCGGCAAACATATTTTTCCACAATACTAAACTATAATAAGCTTTTACAGTTCAGTAGCTAAACCATATTCCTATTATAGGTGACAGCTGATGTCAAAACTAAACAAAAATAAAAAACAGTGAAAGGTATTTTCTATGTAAATTCAGGCTCCTATTGTAAGACAATTTTTAAAAAGTACATCGAAGCAGGCTTCATGGAAGTGTCAAAAGCATCATAAATTTGAGGAATTGTTTTCCTTAATTCTCAAATGTAGAATTGCAAACCATAAAAGCAGTTGTTTTCTGTGAAGATATCATTGCATGGGGCCATGTTGTCTTCTGGCAAGCAGAAAGTTCCTACTGGACAGCCAGATATGAACGCTTTTAATTTTCACTACTTCTTGCCATGTAGCAGTAGGAAGGACTGAAACCAGCAGCAGCACATTCGAGACAATATGAAATTTACTATTTTCAATCTGATGTGCTGACCTAAACATGGTCTGCCATGGGTATTACTTCTATGATTTACGAATATTAGGAGCGAGGAGTTCCATCCCGGTGTGTACTTCTTTCTTGCCTACCTTCTCATTTGGAAGTAAACCACTTTCCTTAAGAAGAGGGAGCTGCACATTGTCTTCTTCAAGAAAGTAACCAGGTTAGTCCTGATGGGTCCATAGAAAAGGGCTAGATACCCTTATTGTAGCACAAGGTAGGAGACTTGTGGTTCTCATAACTACAGGGTAATACCATGAGTTCTATAATGAGCTTTCACCACTAATTGAACTAAATATATCCACTTCTTTTATTGAAGCTGATGTCTGTAAAGATAGTACTATTTATTCGTACCACCAAATCGAATCCTCTGGTCAGTGGCATCTCGTATTGATTTCTATATCATGTTTAGATGTCGGGCACGTCTGACCACCACTTCTTAAAAAATGCCTGTTTCAATTTGATATTTCATTATTATTTCTTTTCTCTCATTTGTATTTTAAAATATAAAGTATTTTATTTGATCATTTAATCCAACAAACCTTTGTTGTGCTACTCGGGTTGATTCACCACATACATGGTTTTAAAATGTATATTCCATTTGTGTCAATAGAGGAAATAATTCTTTTGACACCCAGACCCAACACATTTGAAGAATCTAGAATCTTCTTCATGGGACATAGATGATTATACACAGCTATCAAACTAGATAGAAATAAGTGTCAGAAAATGTTTTAAATAAACATGCAATAATTCCTATTGGGACTTGTAAATCAAGTGGAAGATTTGCCTTATCTTTGGAAAGCAATTCTAAATAGCTCAAGGGCATGTTTCCAAAAATCAGATTTCAAACATTTTCACAGTGGAAAAAGACAAACTACACCAGTTAGGTTGTTGATTCTTTTTAGTGGCACAGATGTTTCTGCTGCAGTGTTGTGAAGAACATTCCCACCAGCTGGCAATGTTTTACTATCATTGTAACTTTTTTTTGAAAGTACCGAAATGACCACGTGTGGAAAAGTAAATGTGAGAGATTTTTATCTCAAAAGGAATTGGCATGTGCTGTGATATTAAAACGATTCACAGTCTGCATTAGCACATGTTGGCATTCATCAGAGTCTAGCTTGATATTCAAGATTCTCCATGGAGCAGCTGAGTTGCTACTCAGAACTTCATGTCTAATATGAGCATCGCTAGGCACTGGAGAAATGCAAAACACCTAAAAAATGTAATTCTCTTGTTTTAAGATAGAGAATGTGTGGCGTCTCTAATTACGTTTATGTTTAATTAATCATTTGAAATTAATGTTTTGGGCAATAAATGATTGAACATTATTTCCTCTTTCTTTGTCGCTTTATAACAGTCTTTACCAGGTTTGAAGCCCATATGAAGGTTCCTGCATACTTTTTGTCCCTGGATTCTTTTGATTTGCTGGCTTGGAACACTAATCTTCTTAAATGTATTCATTCGTCCATCACTTTTTTGATTTGATTGGGTTTTTTCTAGAGCGCATAGCTACCCTAGGGCATCCCAGCGCTAAAAGACCACGGTCCTGTAGGGTAAGGAATCATGGGAGGAGAGCTCAGGGGAAGAGTAGGGTCTTTAGGCGTTTCCTGAACCTGAGGTGGTTGTGTTCTTGCCTCAGGGAGAGTGGGTGGGCGTTCCATAGTCTGGGGGCATTGTTCGAGAACAGGCGACCGCCTGTTCTGGCCTTCCTAATTCTGGGGACGTTTGCAAGGGAAAGAGAGTTGGATCTTAATTGTCTACTTGACTGTTGTTGTGTCACAAGTGTGCTGAGGATGGGAGGGCCTTCATTGTGCATGATTCTATGGGCAATGCACAGGGTCTTGAAATTGACCCGTTCTTTTACTGGCAACCAGTGCAGGCTTCTAAGGGCTGGTTTGGCCGAGTTCCTCGCTGTGGTTCCTGTGAGGATTCTTGCAGCCGCATTTTGTGCACATTGAAGTCTGTGGACTACAGAGGCTGGGGCCCCCAGATACAGGACATTTCCATAGTCTAATCTGGAGTTCACCAGCCCCTGCATCAGGAGCTTCCTGGATTGGAGGGGGAGTAGATGGAGAATCTTTCGTGCCATCTTTATAAGGCCGACGCAGGTTCCCGCAGTTTTCCTAGCTTGAGTTTTAAAACTGAGATCCTGGTCCAGCCATATCCCTAGGCTCTTGACTTCGGGTTTGGGGGTCGGTGGAGTTCCCATGCATGGTGGCCAGGGAAGGGGTGTGGGGATTTTGTTAGGATTTCCCAGGAGGAGTATTTCTGATTTCTCCCCGTTCAGTTTTAACCGGGAATCGCACATCCACTGGTGCACCTTCTCCAGACAACTGCTTAGATTAGAGAGGGCGTTGTCTGATTGGTTGAGGTAAACGACGAGCTGAGTGTCGTCAGCATACATTATTGATTTGATGCCAAAAGGCTTGACAACGTCCTCGAGGGGTGCCATGTATACATTAAAAAGTGTGGGGCTCAGGGAGGATCCCTGAGGCACCCCACACTTAAGTGGCTGAGCATTGGAGGTGGAGTACCCATCTGCTACTTGAAAAGACCTGTCTTCGAGGAAGGATGAGATCCAGGCTAATGTGGAATCCGCCACTCCTATCAGCCCAAGACGGTGAACAAGGGTTGCGTGGTCCACCGTGTCGAAGGCGGCACTCAGGTCGAGGAGGATCACTGCCACTGATCCTCCTGGGTCCATTATGCCCCTAGCTTCTTCGACCACGGCTAACAGTGTGGTATCGGTCCCTTGTCCTGGTCTGAAGCCTGTCTGGGACAGGCGGAGGAGGTGATTGGTTTCTAGGAACTCCGAAAGTTGTTGATTTGCAACTCGCTCGGCTATTTTACTAATTGCCGGTAGCAGTGAGATCGGTCTAAAGTTAGATGGGTCTGTGGGGTCTAGATGCGGTTTTTTTATGAGAGCCTTGACTGTGGCTTTTTTCCAGTTTGCCGGGACTATGCCATTTTTAAAGGAGGCGTTGATCAAATTGGTGAAAGGGGGGGCTATGGTGGAAGCAACTTGCTTCAGTTTACTGATGGGGGCTGGATCTGATGGAGCACCACTTTTGACCTTATGTAAGACGTTCAGAAACATTTCGGTGGTGATATGGGGGAAGAAGGATAGCCTCGGGGTGTCTTGGCGGGGAGAGAGACTAGGGCATCCTTGTGCGATAGGAGGAGCTGGAAGGGAGGTCAGGATTTTTTCGATTTTTGCCGAGAAGAATTCGGCCATCTGGTTACATTTTGCGCCATCCAGATCTGGAGATGATGGTGGGTCCTGTATTTTGGTGAGGAGTTTAACTATTCGGTAGGTCTCTTTTGCGGAATTAGCCGCTGTGGCTATTTGCTCCTCGAAGTAGGAGGCCTGTACTGTTTTTAATGCGTTTTTATAAAGCCTAATATGGGTTCTGTATTCACTTCTGTCTTCTGTGTTCCAGTTCTTTCTCCATTGGCGTTCAAGCCTTTTGCCTTTCTTTCTTAGTTCGCGTATTTCCTCAGTGAACCACGGTAGTTTGGAGGATTTCCTGCTAGATGGGAGAATTTTAAGTGGCAAGACTGTATTAAGGGAGTCGTTAATCCATTTATGTAATTGGATTTCAGCTTTCGAGGGATCGGGGTCTACTGTTGGTAGGGTGGAAGACAGAGAGCGTTCCCATAGGATTGTGTCCAGTTTTTTCCATGGGCGCGAAGGGGCCCGGGGGCGGGGGGTATCCGACATCTTCCCTGGAAGTTGGAATTTAAAAGGGACCAAGAAGTGGTCTGACCAGGGAAGGGGCAGAGGGGTTTGTGCGGAAAGTTTGGGAAGGTTAGAGAAAATGGGATCCAGTAAACGTCCTTTCGTATGGGTGGGTTCATTGTTGAGTAGTTGTAGATTGAGGGAAGTTAGATCGGTTTTTAAGTCTGTGGCAAGTTTGTTGCCTTGATCATTGAAGTGGAGATTTAAGTCTCCAAGGATTGTGAAATTAGGAGTCACGCAAGCCAGAGAAGAGATGGCGTCCATAAGTGAGTTTATGAAACACCCAACCTGTCCTGGAGGGCGGTAGATTAGAACCCCAGATAGTGTGGTAGATGGCGGCAGGTGTAAAGAGAACAGAACATTTTCACTATCTAAAATGGGGCTGTCTTTAAACTGACATGAGAGATTGTCAAAACAGACGTGGGCAGATTTTGAATTCCTTCCCTAAATGTGTTCTTTCTAAACGTTAAACTTTCTTCCAGGCATTTGATTATTACCCCAATATTTTGGTTTGTGAAAATGTATCTAGACTCTACTGCCATACCTCCCAAAAGGGCCCAATGCTTAGAATGACTTGTTGTATGTCCCCGGTGCAGCCGTAATAGAAATGTGCCTGAAAAAATAGCCTTATGAGAATAGGAAAGGTTTGAAAGACTATACTAGTGAAAGAGAGAAAGGAACATTGTAAATTAGTCTCATGAGGGCCCGGGTGAGATGGTGTAAGAGAGAGAGAGATGAAAATGAAAATGAGTCGTAGAGAGACAGAAGAGTGTTTATTAATGTAGTTGTGAGGGTTTAGGACTCCCAGGCCAGGCACCTGAGGGAGTGCAAGTTCTGTGCAGAAAAAATTATTCCTAACATCTAGTCGATATGGTCCTCAAAGGCAGGGCATGTGACATGTCCACACGAGGATAGACATATGCAATATGCATAAAACCAGGTGTTAACCCTTTCGATGCTCATGACGGAACGGTTCCGTCATGAGCATCGGTCGAGCTGTGCTTATGACGGAACCGTTCCGTCATGAGCTGTACTCATGACGGAACCGTTCCGTCATGACCACACCCATTTACATTAGGGCCCAGCACCGGGGGTAAATCTGCACCGCACGGATGAGGTTAAGAGCAGAAAAACCAATGCGGGAGGTTGGACCACAATACCATGGTATCGGGTAGAGACAAAAAAACAAAAAAAAGTTGTCACTAGGAAGCTGACCTCAGCTGTGCATTAGGGTCACTGGTCAGAATTGATGAGAAAGAGACATTGAGATACCTTAAGATAGGGGGTCAACAACAGACAGCACTTGAGAAATGGTGTAAATCAAATAAACAGAAGAAATGGACCAGAGAGAGTAATCGTAAAGGAAATACCCATGTTGAGACAAGCTGAAAATGCACAAGGGAAAGAGAGATAGAAAGACAGAGATCAACAAAGGGTGAAAGAGCCATAGAGAGAGTCAGAGTGAGGGAAATATTGACAGTGAGCCACAGCGAGGGTTAAAGGGATAGGAATGGAGAAAGACAAGCGAGATACAACGAGAAGGGTAGGTAAGGGGAATGCAACCTTGTGATAGAAGTAGTAAATAAGACTCCCAGAAAAGGGCCCTGCAGGAGGGCAGTGGTGAAAAAAGAGCCAGGTCAGGAAATGATAAAAGTGCCCCAGGAACATAGAGAGCGAGAGACTGAGCGAGAAAGAACGAGACAGAGAGAAAGAACCACAAAGAGATAGTGACAGTGAGCAAAAGTCTGGAGGAGATCATAATAGAGAGAGCACAAGAGTGCTATGGAGAAAGAAAGAGCTACAGAAAATGTAAGAGAGAGTAACAGAGAAAGTGATAGAGTGGAGAGCCAGAGAGAGTGAAAGCAGCTCACCGATAGATAATGGGCAAGGGTCACAGAAAGAAAAAGTGAAAAACGACTGGGAGATGGAGAGGCAGAGAAAGACGTCATTTTTTGCACAGTTCTCATTTTATTGGCGAGCACCTGCACAACTACCATTGTGTAGAATGGATGACACAGTACTTTGCGAATTGTGAATGCAATCACAGTTAGGTGCGTGGGTTGATTTGTTGTCAGGATTTGGGACTAGCGAAAAGGCATGGATGAATCCCTCGCACTGCCCGACAGAGTCAAGTGCTCAAGCAGCCTAACAGTGGCTACGCCCACCACCAATGCAATCTTCTGTCACTGCACAAAAGTCAACTTTTAGCTTCTCACATGTCCTCTTATTTTATTACCATCTGGTCGCAGAATCTTATGTTGCCCAAAAATGACAGCTCCCCACCTTGTCCATTGCGTCAAGCTTCTCATACTGCCTAGAGGGCACTTTCCTCAAACTGCCCACCTTTGTAATCCTCACAGGGCCCCAATACTACATTCATATTGTGTCCCCATGTGCATGGTCCATGCAGTGAATAGAATTGAATAAATAAAAATATGAATTTGCAAGTGTTGGAAGCAAGTAGTTGAGACCACATTCACAAAGATGCATTCATCATCCACGTGTGGAGTCTGCTTCAAAGAATAACTATTTGGATTGCAAACAGCCCATGCCTATTAGTGATTTCCCTTCTTCCTGCCAATCTTGATTCCTCTATTCCATCATGTTTCACCTCTTATGCTGCAGTAATTCCTCCCACATTCCATCTTACTGTGAAACTCCTAAACTTTTTAACTTTATCCAGTGAAAATGGCTTTGTTATAATTATGCTAGTGTTCATATTGATAACATTGATGTCAATGTATATGATACACTCGCACATAAGAACGAAATCACATCACTATTAGCAAATTCACCTGCCATGAACTCTCCATCAACCCGACTCAGAAAGATGTGATCAGGCAGGCTCTGTGACCTAGGCGTGAGGTTACTGATTGACAGGTCACAGGTGGGGTGGCACGTAGGCGGCAGACAAACCAGCCAATAGGAAACTCAGGTCGATCCACCAGATAAGCTCACCGACACCACAATGGTCCAGGGAGATTTGCCCCAATAAAGCACATATGGCCAGAGGGGTGCGTGCATTCCCAAAACACCATAAAGTCTGGTGCATCAGGAAGTCAGGAACACAGCCTATCAGGACACAGCACACACAGTGATCACACCCCACTCATCCCATACATGTGGTCACATTACCCACTGGCACCAATTATGTCCATGGAGGGTCAAAGCCCTCCTGCATTTGTTATCAGTTGCCATATTTATAACTCCACAGACAAGGTCCATATTCTTTTACCAAAAAATGATCAACAAAAGTTCTTAATGATAACCAAAGAAATGTATAAAACCCTGTTCAGATTGATTGTACTTTGAGACAGTCCTCAGGTCTGCTTCTGTAACTGTGCTCCCGGACGAAGTGTTCAATTAAACCAACTGTTCCTGTTTTGCCAAACGCCTCTAGTCTTTTGTTTTTTAAGGTAAATACACAATCGAGGAACACTAGATTCTGTTTTTTGATGCTGTAATGTCTTGTGGGTATGTAGTGGCTAAAGAGTTTTCAAAAATATTTTGAACAGCGCATTGCCCAAGGCAGGATTCTTTCCATAGGTCACTGTAATTTCCATCATTTTTTCATTTTCCACACCTCTGACCAGCTGACAACACAGCTCTTTTGTTTTAGTAGAGCACAGGCAGAGCTGAGGTTGAACAGGATGCAGTAAGTGATGCTGTAATATTTTGTTAAATTCAGTATACAACCCCACAGAGGCAACCTAGCAAATGATGGCTGCCGAATGCTGTCTGATTCGGTGTATGGTTCTTGTTAGAACAGGCGAGGGTCCCTGGGCTGTTCTCTTAATACTGGTAGACTGAAATCTTAGTGGAACTGGTGTATCGTGAGTTGTGGTCTGCTTGACATACATTTTGGGATCATTAGAAAGGGCTCCCCTCTATGATTATAACTATACCAAACATTACATACCTATTAGGTCCCAGTCAGAAGTTATCCCATAGGAGGGGTTCCTAATGTTAGTCTACGGAGGGGTAGGCCTCATTGAAGTAGCAGGGGTCTGTGGCAGGTATGCCAGTTTCACTATGTTTGTAGGGGAGAGCACCTGCACTTTAGCACTGTTTAGCAGTGATAAGGTGCCAGAAGTCCTAAGTCCAACAAAAATGTGAGGTCAAGTGGGAGGAAAAAAGGCCAAAAAATGTAGGAGGAGACCACCCTAAGGCTGACCGATCCAACAAAGCCCATGGACTGAGGACTGGCCACAAGAAGCCCCCCATCGACCCCATCACATCTGCACCATCCTAGAGTATCTTCAGCATCCTGTATCCCTTTCATTAGGACCCCCTTCATGGGAACCTACAACAAAGGCTAAAAGAGCCTGGAGCTCACTGAAGTCTGCTCCTACTTTTGAGGTGACTATATTCTGTGGAATGTGCTGGTCTCCCTGCCCTGCTTCCTGTCGGATTTGGTTACCCAAAGTAACTCTAACCGACCACAATACTATTAGGCAAAAGTTCTTGCTCATAAAATTTTTGTGTCAAATTTGTTGAATTTTCCAGTGCTTGTTTGCAGTTGAGTAAAAAGTGCATATTTACTATTCCTTGTAAAATCTATATCTCTGGAACCCTCTGGTGGGTGGATCTTTTTCATTGTGGTGTCTAAAGATACATGAAGTATAGTCTATTTTTATAAATAAGTGTCGTATTTCTTGAGTGACTCGTGTTTTGGTGTTTGGTGTTTTGGTGCTGTTTACATGCTTTACACCTGTTCTGTTGTGTAAGCCTTGCTGATCCACAGCTACCCAGGGTAGAGCTCCAGGTTTGTAAAGGAAAATTACTGGTCCTAAAAGGTTGGTATGTGTATTACAGGGCGAGGTCGCACAACCACACCATATATCAATTGATATTTGGCACCTAAAATGTTTTCCAAAATGTCAAATCCAAAGAAGTGTGCACCTAAAAAGTAAGTTAATCTTCCCATTTCCTCTTTAAACTGCATTAAAAATGTCATACTATCACCAACTCACATTTTAATGAAATAAACTTTGTGTATTTCCTGAAATATCCCCATTTCTGCCAGCTTTTCCTCTTTTACTTGAGTAGAATATTTTTGACACTAATAGATCTCACAGCTTATGATATTTTTAAATCTACAGATACAGGTTACTCTTATAGATGTGCAGATTTTTAAAAAAGCTGAAATTCAGAAACATTTAAAATCGTAAAAAACATGCAAAAAGCACAGGTTTCCACAAATTCTGCCAGAAACGTTCTGAGAAATCCCAATTCTGTCTATGCAATAAAACAGAGTCGACTATTGAGAATTCGGAAATGCCATCAACATTTGCACAATTGTACCTCTTTTAATCTCCATGGGCAAATTATTTTCTCTGTGGCGAATGTGCTTACCACCTAGCCCGCCATAACTGTTATGGTATTCCCTTTCAATTCTGGCCCTGGAAAATGATTTGCTATTGACGTGATCTAACCCTTACTGTGTCCAGGGTGGAAATGGGTTGGAATAATGTTTTTGATTATAGATAAACGCCCTCCATATGTATTTATTAGACTTTCCTGGGAATCTCCACCTGGAAGCCCAAACCAATGTGTAATATTGCACCATATTGGGGTAATATCAGACACCTGTTTAGATTTATGAGTGAAAGAAGTTAGTTCACCTTTATGTGAACTATTGCTCTCATGTAAATGTAAATGTAGAGTATTTATATAGCACACTTCTACCCGGAGGCCTCTCGTAGTGCTGTATTCATACCACTGTGGAACCCATCCTGGCTTTCCTGTGAGATGTCCACTCCTGGGCACCCCCAAGGTGAAGCCAGGCATCCACAGCGCTGCTGGGGCCGATGTGGATATTAAGCAAGCTATTGCCCAGAGTTTCAGAGTGGGACCCATGATTAGACTAGGCACCGAGGCGAGAATTATCAGGTCCGGGGAAATTGAGTCCAAAAGCCGCTGAGGTGGGAATTGAACCCTGGTACCGGGCCAGACCTCTGCATCAGGGTCTGCCGCTCTAACCATTGAGGCACGCTTCTCCATGTATTTGCCCATGTAAACTGAACTTACTTGTGCAAAGGATTTATGAATCGGGTCCAATGTATTTATTGTGGGTCTGGTTTCAACATGCTTTGCTGGTCGCTTATTTTCTCTGCAGTATCAGCATTTCAACATTCGTTTAGCACAGACGGTTCCTTCCTTCTGCTGGAGCGCTCTCTGGGACTGTGGGAGCCCCATTGAGAAGGGCAGCCTCTTCCATGTCTCTGCACTGTTTGACCTGTGTACCCTAGTTTAGAACATCACTTCCTCTTAAACAAGCTAAAAAAGCGAAAAGAAAACATTATTTTCACTATGCATGAACTTATGGCTTTGCAAACTTGATGGAACACATAAAGAAACACAGTCTCCAAGGCAGAAAGGCCATTGGCTCGTGACATTGTGCAGTGACCTTGAATTCCCTGTGGATTCCCTGTCTTTTCAGATGGCAGCCTTAGCTTTATTAAGTGAGTGCTTCCAAAATAAGCAGACTTTATTTTAGGCCGCCGAAGTTGTTTCCAAAGGCCCCTTTTAATTCCCAAAGCGCCTGGTTTGTGAAAACTCACCTTCCTAGAGCATCACGAGCGGCAGATGAGTATTGGCGGATGGCATTAAAGCATGATAAAAACAGATCCTGCTCGTAGGAGAACGCTTCGTGTGCGTCACGAGAGCTATTTCTGTCCCGGCCGCTGTCTGAGCTGAATGTAAACTGGCATTGGACAAGTATGTATTCAAATGTAATTTCCAAAGAAGAGGAAGGACAGGTTTCGGCTCCGTGTGCACACAGAGAAACACAAGCATTAACCGCAGCATCATCGTAGTATAAGTCTTAGGGAAAGAGCATCTTCACGGGTCGTTTGCTGGCTCTCCTCCGAGAGATGTGCTTACATTTTATCTAGGGACTTTGTATTTTTCAATATACTTTTCATTTGAAAATGCTCCGTTGACACACGTTTTTTGACACATTTTGTGCCTGTTTCACAAAGTCATTTATTGATGAGAATTACGCCATTTACACCTGTCAGAAACTCGCTGGATTCTTTACGAGCATAAATGGTTTTACTGCTGCAGATTTCCCCGCCACAAGGAGGAGAAATGAGCAGAAGAAACCCCGATCACAAGCTGATGAGTTTCAGAGTTTTACTAACTTTGAGGAGTTTTAGATTTTTACCAACTTTGGAAGTTTGTAAACATACACCATCTTGTTTGTATGTGTTCTTTCTTTGGCACAGACCTGGCGAAAAGGTAGCAGAGCACTGTACCTGGTCAAAGGCAGGTCAGCGAGTAATAGGGTAGGAAGCAGAGTTGTGGACTGTTAATGCAAGGTGATGTCGTGTTCTTTAAAGAGGTGTATCTTCAACCTTTTCCTAAATTGGTGCAGCACAGGGCTGTCCTGATGGATTATGGCTGCATACATTGAAAGGCCTGCTCTCTTGCATTTTCTTTTTTACACTTCCTACTCTGCAAGCTGATGGTGCCCTGGCTGTGGGTGTGTACAGAACCCCCAGGGTTGGTGAGGTTGTCCGCAAGATAAGCGGAGTGCTGATTGTGATGGCTTTGTAAATGATGCAGCTGGATTTGAAGATGATGCGGTCTGGCAAGGGAGCCATTGAAGATCCATCAGTATGGGCGGTGATGCGAACATACGTCTTAAGGCCCTGAGTGAATACAGGCTGAGGTTTGTAGGATGCCTCTAAGGGACACTAGTATGGAGTCCAGGAGGACATGGAGTAGGGCATTACTACCATCCAGATGTGAGAAAAGAGGGGATTGAACAGCAGTTCTGAAGTCGCTTCAACCTCTGTACTCAATAAGGAGTGCAGACTACAAATAAACAATGAATCAAATGTAAACAATTTGCAATGCTCTTTTAAGCCATGTACATATGATCTAAAAGAAATAATGAAGTGCATAAGGCAACAGCAACCTTCATTGGTACCTTCTGGGTTCAAGGCTATAATTCATTTGGAGACAGAGGGCATCATCATGAGTTAACTAAATAGGTTGACAAGCCACTAGGGCTTAGCCAGCCAGCCGGCTAACTGGCTTGCCTGTCAATCCTAAAAGTTCATCTCCACTTTAGTGGGGAATATCTACAGAAAAACATGCCATGGGCATGATGGAAGGACTTTATGTACAAATGCAATGTGGGATTGGCTGTTGTGTCATAATAGCCTACTGGGCATTTTCTTCTTTCTTCTTTTCAGAAAGAAATCCCCAAATCAGGTTTTGTTTCTGAAAAAAGCGAGTAAACAATAAATTATCTCTAATGTGCTTGGAGTTTCCTCCCTGTGTATGGGCACATT